>NC_140590.1:349334391-349975278 GCF_964204655.1 Triturus cristatus
ACTCAATGTATGTTACATTTCGGCTGATGAAATTTAACAGTGGAAAACATACTTCATTTATCATCTCATGCAGATTTTGATGCGTTAAACAGCAAAATCCACGTTATTCCCCTTGAACATTTAAAAAGTGTTTATTTATCACTTCAAACAAATAATATACCCCATGGCATTGTTATTTAGCAGGGGCAATAAATAACAATTTGGCTCATACTCAGGCCCCTACAGGCCTGGATTCATACAAGTAGAAGCCACCAGCATAGTCTAGGGTAGGTCCATTTGTAACTGGTCAGCTGGGTTCTCTCAGAAAAGTGGGCTTCCACAGGTCCAGCAGTGTTCTAAAGAGGGTACTACGGGTGTCACATTTCTGTCCAGTACGAGCCTGTGGGTGGCAGACATTCCTGGCCACTCCCTAATATATTAGGCAAAGGTATTTAGGTGCCCCTTCCCACTTTTGTAGTGCTTCTGGTGTTTTACTCAAAACTATACACAGTGACCTTTTCTAGTTAAACCAAACAAGGCAAAAACGTATTTTCTCTGTGAAGAGCCCCCTATGCCTAGCCAGAGGAGTGGCTGTAATAACAGGCAAATTCTCTCTTGTGATCACTCAAAACTGGGTCTGGGGCAGCTCCTCTCCCACTGGGATTGTTGTCTGGCTGGCTAGCAAGAGAAACAAGCATTAGAAATGCAATAGGTCTCGCATTTGTTCGAGTTGGAGCAATTGGTATTGTAAATGTCTAATTGTTTTACCTATGCAACAGATATGCCCTCCTCACCTTAATAAAATAAAGAACTCAGTTGTGTATGTTTTTATGTACTATTAACATAGCTATAAAAAAAATAAAAACAATGTCCTTTCCATAATAAAACACTAGCCAATCCTGATTGGCAGTTTAAAGTAATTAAAATGTCTTCCTGGCATAAAACGCAGCCCATAACAAACTTGACATATTACAACATATGTTGTTTTGTTTCACTTATTGAATATGTTTTCGTTGTTGTTAATACTAGAATACTTGTATCCAATGTATATAGTGCTGATATGCCAAGACATCAGCTTCAAAGCACGTACATAGAACAAGTAGAAATAAATACAAAGTAGACAAGGGTAAAACAAAGGAGGACAGCAGAGTATAACAACACGTTCAGGTGTGTAACGGCCCCATTTTGTTTGTATTGTTGTGTTTTCAGCTCCTCGATGTTTCATATGTTTAATAGTAGTTATTGTAACAGATATTGTTCTCAGTAAAGCGCTCTCACCCACCGCCTGGGCCTTTTATGTGCTACAAAAAAAGTGTCAATAAACATAGATGCACACAAAGACTCACACAAAAGTGCAGGCACAGATTCACAGAAACACGTATACACACACAAATGCATACACAGACATGCCCACATTCAGGAACACAGCCAGCTACAGCCTCATACACAGATACATGCAGACACACAAGCAAACATACACACACACTCATGCACACACATTTGCAGGCACCAGCACACACATACAAATAGACACACGTGCACATAGACATACACTTAAGCAAGCAAGCACATACATATACAACATTACCAAGGGAAATACATCGACACACACACAAATGCACACATACAAGCACATACACACACTCCTACATACCTGTGCACACTCAGACACACATGTGCAGGCATGCACGCACACACAAAATTATCGTGTCATCAGGTTTGTTGGGACATGATATGACACCAGACTAACTGTTGTGTTTGGATTTTCAGGGGAGCTCTGCGGCTAGCTTTCATTTTTAAAGCAAAACAGATCAGTTTCAGGGAGTAAGTGGCCTTTTCTTGTACAGTTCAGGGTCTGCGGAAGATTAGTTGAAGACAGCAGCCTTGCAGCCTTGTTGCTGCCAGCAGGCCTGGATTCTACTGGCTCTGGCTTTGCCATCTTGCTCAAGCATGGACATACATATGCGCACACTCACTCACATACATACGCATGCACCCACGCAGTTCTACATAGTAACCTACAGATGCACACTCAGACACACACACACACCAAAGCCCAATCACACACGCATGTAAACATGCAAGCACACGTACAGACACACACAGACAAGCATGCACATACATATACGCACATACGAACACATAAGCACAAACATGCTCATCAACTGACAACATTCACGTGCATACAGAGGATCAGACATGTATGTTGGTTTTTATGGCATCTTTCTTTTGCCTAAACCGGTTTTCCTGAACGTTGTAGGTGAGATTAACGTTTATTCTTTATAGGTGATGTTTCATCCTGATGCTAAATAAGTCTTGTCTAGTAATCTGGCCAGGCCGCCTGTGAAGAGTTGAAATTGATGACAGCGTCTGTAAAAGCGATCACTAATTACTGGATTAATGGACGGGTGGGAGGACTGACATATGGAGATCTTGAACACTGGAGATGGGCATGGTGTGGGCGCTGGTCTGCTTCCCACAATACAACAAGAGTAATCAAAAATAAATCATTGTTTAGTCTTATCTGAACTGGGAAAGGGGTGGGGGGCATCTTATTAACCCAGGTGGAGGCCTTGGGAATATGGCAGGCTAACATTATTACATGCTCACTGAGGTGGGTGGGATGTGTGGAGGGCATACAGGTTATAGAACCAGGCACCTGTCAAAAGGTGATTGAAAGCAAGGTGGGTACCCAGTGCAGTAGTTACACAGGTTATCAGTTTGGACGAATTTGGTCATTTGAGGACTGACCTGGCATAGTAAAACCAAGGGTGGGAGTTAGCACGTTTTAGTTATTATCGGTGATGGCGTTCAGTGTCTCATTTAAACCCCGCTTCCCAGTGAAGTTTCAAAACATTGGAGCACTTGCACGAAGGAGGGTTTTATTTGCATGTGTTCGGTTTGACAAAGACACATTTTCACACCTATGATGAGATACTGGCTGGGACTCCTTCCCGAGGGGAACTCACCAACCTCTTCTGGAAGAGAACGGCCCACATGTCAGCAAAAGAAGATGCTCATATGAAGGACAAAATGGGAACGGTCTCAATTCGCTGGTCAAAATACAGGCAAGATGCAGCTCTATTAGAAATTCCCATCCAGATGTATGCCTCCAAGAAACGCACCGCATAAGGAAGGACCAGAACAGGATGAAACCTTATTACAATATTGCCTATTACTTATCCAGTGCATATACTCAGTATGGGGCCTCCATTTAACGCAGACTCCTTTTTAACTACACAAGACACCAAAATAGACAAGGGAAGAAGATAAGTCATACTATGGAGCAGAGTAGGAAGGAAGGGCACTCGCTATAGCTTTGGTGTATTCCCCTAATAGGGCACCAGACTAGTTTCTGATTAAATTCCTCAAAACACTGGAGGAATGGGCCAATGGAGCTATTGTCGTCACTGCAGATTTCCATTTGATGAGGGACATATCCCAAGAATTTGGGGGTGGGGGTATGCGAGAGGAACTTCATCCTTTAGGAAAGACAATACTCTTTTGCACATCCACCGCATGTATTCCCTCCGATTTACATTTAGAAAGTAACCCTCTAATGTATTCACTCTAAGTGTGAAGATAGGTACACTGGGTTTTTCGCAAACAAACACATACACACAAACAAACAAGCGGCCGTGTGGCCACGAAAGTTAAAGTGATCGCGATCGCGATCAAAGCGGCCGTGCGGCCGCTAAAGTGAAAGTAATCTCGGTAAAGTGTGGCGCGCACATGCACTGTCTCTCTAGGCTGGCCTGGTAGCACTTTTTAGAGCCCTCTCAATAAGTCTCGCCAGACCAGCGCATGCGCTGGGTCAGGCGAGACCTAAAAAGGGGCAGGCCCAGGTATGAGCTACATCAGCTTGTGAAGGAGTAGGCATCCTTTTAAGTTAAATAAGTTCCTGGGCACAGGCCTGATGGCCAAGCTGTCAGGGAATGATCAACCCTTCTCGCTTTGTCTCAGCTCTGGGAGCCACTTCAAACCGAATCAAGGAGACATTCAGCTACCGGGTGACACTGACCTCTCATAGAAAGGAACATTTGTCTCAGGCAGTAAAATTACAACTTTTTACAAGTATCATTTTCAAAACAATATTAGAAAATCCAACTTGACCATTAAGTTGGATTTTAAATGAGATGAGCCTTTCAAATACTTTTCTAGCTATCCACAGTGCTTGTCTATGAGAGAGACATCCCTGCACAGAGAAAAATGACTTAACAGGTTTTTTCCTGGCAGGACAGGTGAACATAAAATCTACATGCCTTATTTTTTTAATATCATGCAACATGCCCTATGAGCATTTAGGGCCTACCTTAAAGACAACTTATAAGTATTAAAAGTGAATGGATAGGTCTGGCAAAAGGTATACTTTGCTAGGTCTAATTAGAACTTTTTTCAAACTGCATACTCAGGATGCAGGGAGGTAGGCCAGGAGGCCTGCTTTGCATTTAGTGGTAGCACAATATGTGTGTGAGCACTCCTTTCAGAGGCCAGGGGGTTAGGGCCTCTTACTCCTGATGTCTGGGGCTCGACCTACTATGGATTCTGAGGAACTGGGCCAAGTAACCCTTCTGCACCTGACTCTCAGTGGTAGCTATGAACAAGCAGTCAAAGGTTCCCTTGGGGTGAAGTGAGAATACAGATTAGTGAACACGATTCATACCTCAAAAAGTACAGAGCAGTGTAAATCCATCAATGTCCATTCAAATACTTATTTGCATACTAAAAAGACGTTTTTATTCCTAACTGTGTGCATTTAAAGAAAGATTATGACATTCATAAACAATAACATTTCAACTTGAGGTCAGGGCAATAGTGTTTTACTGTTAAAGTCCTGTCCCATCTGCTCTTCGTAATTTGGTTGGGGTTATTTCCCATTCACTGGTGGCCACTCCAGGGAAAGCACACATATAGGCCTTACCGCAAGAGTCCACTCCCACTTTTAAAAAATAGCCAAAAGTGTCTTGGTGCCACAGCGCTCTTAGCATCGAGTCCACCGTAGCCCGATAGGCCCTTAACCATCCTTATCAGCTCCAGCAGCGAGGAAGCATGCAGCATCTCAGCGGGTGTCCCATCTGCGGGCACTCACAAGGCTCTGGTCCTGTTTGGTGAGTCTGCTGACAGGGTCGGCTCCAGCAGCAATCAGACATGCTCCGGTGCTCTTCTTGCATGGTAAGTTCTGCCTCCCCAACAGAGAAAGGAGGGTAGTTAAACTCTAATGCTCCCAATCTGGGTTCCAGTAATGTTGTGATGCACCCACTGTGTCCTCCTCAGTTCACGGGGATAACTTTGGGAAAAATCCTTAATGCTTCCTTCTGACCTACAGGTCACTGGGCTTCTCAGTTCTTGGGCGGCGGCCCAATCTGCACTCGTGATACCAGTGGCCCCTTCTGGCATACAAGGTTGATGCAACACTACCAACTGAAGGGCCGTGCCTCACCGCATGGCAGTTCGTACCACTGCAGCCCCTCCTGGCATATAGGATTGCCACTAAGGTTCCATACAGGCTTCACCCCTTGCTATCCAGCAGTGTATTCCACTGCAGTCCCTCCTGGCATGCAGGTTTGCCACAACACTGCTGTACAGGCTTTACTCTCCCTGCATGGCACTCTGCTTATGGCTATCTTCACTGGAGTCCTCTTCTGGGATGCAGGGTCGCCGACTTGAATCTGCACAGTACTAACAACCCGTTGGGGGAGTCTCTCTCTCCCATCTCCAGTGTGCCCCACCCAGCTCAAAGGAATGCAGCATTACACAAATCTATTTGAGGCAAATCTTCCTAAAATGGAACCCAGTGTCCCATTACAGGCTCACTTGCTTTATGTGTAGTGTATGTAAGCAGCACACACACTGTCCAGCACTGTTACCTTAATGTATTGTGCAACCCCAGGCACACATGCTTTTTGCACACACATTCACTCTGTGTGCACTACTCAGTACTGTCTTTCTGTATTGTGCCACTTGCAGGCACATTGACAGTCAGCACACACATTCACTATGCGTGCACTGCACAACACTGCACCCATCGTGTATTCTACACTAGGGGTGCATCATAGCCAAATATAGTCAACACTCACCTATATTCTGTGTGAATAATGTAAAAAATTAGAAGTGGGGTTATGGCATATACAAAGATATCCCTGCAATTTAACGCAATTTATGTGTGTATTTAGAGATGTATTTAAGGAATTATTAATATTTCATGACAAACGTTTGTGAACGTTTAACAGACAAGTGAAATAATGATGTATTTACTAAATTAAGGTGTGTGTGCTTAGAAACTCTAACTCAATAACTATATTACTACAGTATTAATTGTAAAGGTACGTGTTGAGAATTTTTGATTTGTGTGTGTGTGTATGGGGTGCACATAAATGTGCACTTATGAACTTAGCCTAACTTGTGGGCCTGAAATGTATTTGGATTCAAGCTCACTTTTCAGTTTAACATTCAAATTCATATTTTTCTTTACAGTAGAATTGTTGCATGTATTTTGTGTTCCCACTGCAGGTGAACAAGGCTTTGTTAGCAGAAAAAAGGGTCTTTGTTCTCAGTAGATAGTAGGACATGTGAAGCGGCAACTGGTGCAAGGATAGCGATAACAAGATGGTAGGCGTGTTCTCATGGGAGAAGGAGACGACACCAAGGACGGCTGGAATAACAATCGTGGAAATAGCAAGATGGTGTCAAGAAGCCAATGTGTGTCGAAAGAACGGAGAAGTACCAGGTGGATTTGTGGGATGTATTTTAAATACAACTGATATTATGATACAAAATAGTGAGGGATAGTAAGTATTCTGACGTAGGGTGTCTTGAGGTATAGACCTCTTTTGACATCTGTGGCTTTATGCTACTTGACCCAAGCTGGGGCTTCTTTTACAGAGGACTCTGACAGCTGACACCTTTTCTTCCTATTTCATCTTACCTTCACCTTGCTTTAGTTTATAGTTGTCACTTTACTGTAGACTAGAGTAGGGACAGAAGGCTAATCCATGCCTACGTTTAATGACAAATTGATGCAATCTGATGCAAAGTTCTGTTTTCTTATTAATTATATTGCAATTATTGAGGTAGTAGTTTTCTTTTTATTATATAGAGTGAATCAATTTCTAAGAATTGGCTTCATCTTCTTTGCTTTATTCTATAATGCTTAGACTGGTTTATATTAACCTGTTTTGGAATCTGAATCTGGAATAAAACTCACTAACTGGAGACTGGTTTCGAACTGAGTGATTGTATAACCACATCTGGCTACACTATATTTGGATATAGGATCAAAAAGGATTTCTCCTCACCTCTCAAGTAGCACAGAAAGACCGCTGAGCAAGAATTTTGGAGTAAGTGGGCCCAGGCTCCATCACAGGCATTCACCATACATGTACTGCACAGCACTACATCTCTCATGTAATGTTCTCCCTGCAGGTATACAAACAACCAGTACATGCATTCACCATGTATGCACTGCAGAGCATTGCTCTATCGCTGTGTGTACCCTTCTCAGTCACAGATACAACCAGTGCAGATTCACCACCCCTGCACTGCACAGCACTTCACACCTAACTGATGTAGGCCAAGGTGCGAGTTAAGCACAGAGCAGCAGAACTTTAAGAAGGTGAATGAGCCTGTAGGCCTCACATCAAGTGACACAGGGTAAAAAGAACCTCCTACCGATCACTACACTGTATGCTGCCACCCCGATCTTGTGCTGCTTAGGGTAGCGCTGTGGATGCCCCCCCCCCCGATCAAACAACATTGCAATCTGTGAGACAGGCCTATATCATGGTGCACACGCAGAATCAACAAAAATCACCATTAGGGATTCAGACAACAGAACAGTTGGACACTCAGGGCAGGGGTACACGTCCATCACCAGGCAGAGGACTTATCTGTCCCAACAATCTGCTGCAGTCCATTTAATTTGCAGGCCTTGAGTACGCTTTGGCACCATATCCTAGGAACTTATAGGAAAGTTTAATATTCAAATGAGGAAGGTAGACGATTTCGAAATGTTTTAGGGTTCAGAGTACATGCACCGTGGACTGGTTAGCACAGAGGCAAAAAAACAGCGGCTTCAGTCCCAAAATAAAGGGGCTGACCGTACAAAAATAGGCATTGTCTTAAATAACACTAGGAGACTGATACTAGGGTGTTATACTAGGATACTCAGGCATCAAAACTGGGCATCAACATTGTCACATGGACACCGATGCAATATAAGTGACATAGTGATAATGACAGTGGCCAAATGAAACTGGAGTACCAATACTGAGCAACCAACACTAGAAAAAGAAAGCTGATGCTGGGATATTAACACTGGATGCCTGACACTAGGGAACTGACATGGGTGTGCACACTGAAAAGGGATCACTGTGGCTCGCACATAGACACTGACATGAAGAAGCTGTCACTGGGCCGCTAACACCAAGACAATGAGACTGGGAGACAAAGAATACGTGTTGCTAGGTGGAAGTATTATGTGAATCGGCTGGTGGGCCTTATCATGTAATACTAACACAATACACAAAGGAGTATGTCAGATTCATCCTTAGCAGTCCAAGCTCGGACCTGGTAGAGTGGCACAGAGCAGTCAGGCATACTTAGAGGAACATGTGTTAACAGTGGTATAACGAAACCTGTGGGGGGCCCCTCTGCAAAGGGCATGGAGGGGTACCCCACGCTGCTGACCCAGTCAGGAGCTCTCAGGCCCACCCGCTCACAGTGCCAGAGGGGGGCCTCTGGAGCCCGGGGCCACCCGTACCCTGGGGGAAGCAGGAGCTATTGTTACACCCCTGCTCGAGCCAGGCTCCAGCAGGATTCCTGGCTCTAGCACAATTTGAGGCCCTCTTAGACCCTGGATTCCAAAACAAGCAGAGATTGAATGTGGCTTCTGAGATTTAATGTGGCTTCTGCTTGCAACCACGCTCTAACTTCATTTGCAATGAGGTGATTTGCACATGGCTGGGTCCAAAATCAGGTGGCATGGTGAGCTAAAGAACAATGGGTTGGGATGCTACCCCAAGCGATTGCAAAGTGTAAGCATTCCTTCCATCACCTTTTGTGTGTTTCATGCACTGCCCTAAGTGGCACGATCTTCCCAGATGTGGGTCTATGCTCAATGTGCCACTGGAACCTCAGGGCTGATGCGCCCATAACTAGGGGAAACTGGTCCTCGATTGCTTGTGTTGCAGTTCAGGAAGGACCTGGCCTGGCAGTTCGGACTCACTGTTACCATGAGGAGCAGGGTCAAGACTAATTTGCATCCGGTTGGCTCCAAACTGAGGTGGCATGGTGAGCAAAGGAACAATGGGTTGGGATCCTATCCCGAGAGACAGCCAGTAGTTAAACAAATTGCCAGAATACCTTCCATCACCTTTTATGTGTTTGATTTAACTTTTGTGTTTAACAAAGAATTGAAGACACAGTAGTGACCTTTAATGGAAAACATAGGCAATACCCATCTAGTAGCTGAATGAAACCAGAAACCTGGGATCAATTCTGACTTCCCTGCTACACCAAATTGTGTGATCCTAGGAAAATATTTTACTTTACTGCGCCTCCTTTTTCTTTGTTATGACATATGAGAGCGCCTTCAAGTGTCTGAGTTCAGAATATGCTCTGTGCAAAATAATATAAATCAAGGAATATAGGGTACACGTGACAATTGACTTGCCTCATAGTTTACTAGTGGCATTATCATCAAGACGAGGGTGGCATGGATGTTTCTAAGTTCATCACTTTTAATAATTATGATGTACTAAGGTGAAACACTTTTGCACATTAAAGGAATACACTGTTTTTGAATTTAAGAGACACTTTAGCATTCATGTCTGTACATAATTTTTTTTATATTTTATTTAGTGATTTCAACATATAAAGTAACAAAACATTAAACATATCCCAGGACAATGCATTGCACTATAATAGAGAAAGAATTCAGTGGAGAATAAAAGCAGCTGATCAGGTTGGCAAAGCAGAGACAATAGCAGTCTGAGAAAGTCACAGCCAAGCAGACCAACGCCACAGTACCTTGGCAGACACAACAGCACATTAATGTAAGTTTGGCACTGATATAGTGTCCGGGCACCTTCCTGTGTGAGTTGCGTCATTGAAGTTCATTCTGGACCCTGCTTCTGGTAATGGTCAGAGAGCTCAACAAGTGTAGTGCCAGTAGGTATTCACGCAGGAGATGCCATATGTCTCTTGGCCAGCTCGCAAGTGGGAGCAGGACGTAATAAGTGTCTAGTTGTTCCATTGAGTGTGAGAGGTCTCGGAGCCACATTTTCACAGCGGGTGCTGTTTCTTCCCCTAGTTGCAGGCCACCCTCTTCTTTGCCATCAACGGCGCAAAAGACGCATACCTGCGTACCATCTGTTGTATATTTATTGTGCATTGCGTAAGGGCCAGTTTGGGGAATGGTGTCACTGCCAGGCCAATCATTTTGGATAGAGCCAGGAATTTCTTAGTCCAGTAATCAGCTATGGGCGGGCATAGCCATTCACTACCAGCAAGTGCACCTGGAATCCAACAGCAGCCCCTATGCAAGCAGTTTAAATGAATTGCAGAACGCCCAGTACAGAAACTTCAAGTGTATAAGATGGAGCCATCCATTGGGGGTTAAGGCTCGAGCCTGCATGAACAGAACATGCATTCCTTATTGGATAGTTGACCATACATGTTTATGTTATTTACTTGCCAAAATATTTTCAGGGCTCGGCTCATGCATAGGGTTTTAGGGCAAAGTCAGACCCTTAGCTTGGCTCTCCCTGGTAACCTGTTGGCCCACCCATCTTTACGAGAGTGCAACTGGACTGCTAAGGAGGGGAGAGTGGGGATTGCAGGGGCCTAGAACGTGAAAGAAAAACAAAGCCACTTCAATCCTTTATTTTTTGAGTTTTTTTGTACTTTATTTTACAGAGCTTAATATAGCGCGAACTTGACCCGCATCGGGTATCAGAGCGCTTTACATAGCACCAGTTGCATTACATGAGGACACATAAATTTTTGTTAGGAACGGGAGGATTAAGTGATTTGACCAGAATCACAGGATGTTTAGCGTCATTGCCGAGACTCGAACCCAGTTCCCCAGATTTGAGGTGAGTAGGCCCCATCTGCAGGATATTCTGCTCACACTCACATCAGTAGGGGCTGAGGGCCCCCCCTCCAGTATGGGTAGGCCTGGGGGGCCCCACACAGCAGGGTTGCGGGGGTCTTTGTTATGCCCCTGTGTGTTAAGCATTTCAAATTACCAATATTGAAAATAAGTAACAACTCGAAAGAAACCTTGACACCAATTTATAACAATAGGTTGTATTTTTATATAAATATTGACACCAAAAAGAACTTGATACGTTGCAGATAGCCAGAGTTTTCGATTTTCAAAGTATTACGATAATTGCAATGAAAGCTGTCAAATCTTCACCATTAAAGTCAATGGGAAAAAACACACTTAGCAAAACGAAAGTTGCAGGGCGAATTCAAGCGAACCCTCTTGTGGTTAAGGTTCTGTGGGGTCCTATACCAAGACTCGACACTCACTACTTCGTTACCTTGCGCAGGGAGTCCGGGTGCAGGGATTAATTGGCTGTCTTTGGTGCTGACGGGATCCGCGGGAGCTTGGAAAAATGCAGCATTTGGGAAAATCACACTTTATGATGAAGTTACACTCTACCCTCGGAAAGTAGAGACAGCTGGATTTCTTCAACCTTGCTAGGCGGCTCCGGGTGCAAAGGTAGCTGGCAGTTGTAAATCACTGGGGGCTGGTTGCGCCAAACATGCTTTGTAAAAAGAACAATTGATGGGCAGAATGCAGAACAATGTCATACACTCCCCCCAGTACAGAGATCTGGGCCTATATCCATCGTTTTTTTTCTCACCATACCATTCCAGTTTGGACCCAGCCATATGCAAATCAGTCTTGATCCTGCGCCCAATGGGAACAGTCCAGCCCGAACTGCCAGGCCAGGTCCTCACTGGACTGGAAACAAGCATCCTAGGCCAGGATAGCTTGACTCCAGTGGCATGGAAAGCACGGGACCCATGTCTGGGCATACCCGTCCCACTCGGCGTGACAAATGCAAAAAGAACAATTGATGGACAGAATGCAGAACAATGTCATACATTCACCCCAGTACAGAGATCTGGGCCTAAATCCATCGTTTTTTTGCTCACCATGTGTTGGACCTGTCAGCCCTAGGGTGGTCTCCCCATGTATTTTTGATCGTGCCTCATTTTTCCACCCTCATTTTGATGTTGGACTTAGGTCTCTGGGCGCCTTTTCATTGCCAATCAGTGTTAAGGTGCAGGTGCTCCCTTCTCCCAAGATGGCTGCCACAGGCCCCTGCTACTGCAGAGTGGTCTTCATTAGTAGCACCCTAGCTGCCAGGAGCTGGCTGGAACCCCACAACAATGTTGCGACACCAGCCCGCCTTTTTTGTCCCATAGGTAGAATGGGGAAGCTCCTGGAATGTGCTGGAACCTTCTAGAAGGGAGGTGTGGTTTTACTTTTGCCGCCTTGGCTAGAGGTCACCTGACCTAGGGATACATAAGTGAGAGGGGGAACTTTTTCTAGTCAGTTGGCCAGTGGGGTAAAGCAGAGCAGGAGAATCCATGCAGGAGTGTAGGCGGTAGGGCCTAGCCAGGGACCTATGCCTCTGAGAGTGACAGGATTTAGGTGCTGCCTCTTAAGTGAGTGAGGGATCCTGTGAAACCCACTGATCTTGCCCAGCAGTAGGAGGACCCAGGGAACCTCTGCCCAGCCTGACTAGGAAGGACCTAGTCGCCAACTCACCCCCTACCCCCCTGTAACAGAACCCCTTAAGGGCGCCAGATACATCTGCGCTATCAAGACTTTCAAGAGCAACTGACTGCCGGAACTGAATGCTGAGACTGCGTGTCCAGACTGAACCTTGAAACTACCTACCTAACCGATTGTGGTATCGCTGAGGATCAACCAGGTCTTAGCGCTGTGACCCCTGCGCTCCCTGACCTGGCCTGGGATCCCCGGCAGCGTGCTCCGTTAAGCGCGGAGCCCCCCAGCTTAATTGGAGCCCCCCCTGTGGTGCGGAGGCTGAAGCGCGCTCACCGCTGCAGCCCGGAGGCTGGAAGAGTGCCCCTCATCGTCGCGAGGCCCGAGGAGAAGCCCGGGGCCCCGTCGCTGCCGTCGCAGCTGTGGTGAAGGTGCGTGAGGCCGTGACCGACCCCCGTCGCAACAGGATCACCTGCGGACTTTGGAGCCGGTGTGGACGCCTTCCTGACGTCGAGCAAGGTAAGCCCGGAGGCTTGGGACTGACCCCGGTGCGCCCCCTACAGGCTGGGAGCCACACCGCACCCTGAGCCCGGGTTCCCTCTCCGTGGGAGTCCCCTGGTCACCACGACAGAGAGACCCCTCCGAGGGATTCGCCCCTTTATCCCCACTGACTATTCCGGAACTTTGTGTCTCCCGAACTGCACCGGAGTACGAGAGGCACGCTTCGCGCGACTCGTTGTGCTCCGTGAACTGCTCCGTTCTGAAGTACTCATTGCTACTGATTACGAGTAGCGCGCTGGTCTAAATGCTCTGTTCTGAAGTATACATTGCTATTGATCACGAGTAGCGCTATGTTCTAAATGCTCTGTTCTGAAGTATACATTGCTATTGATCACGAGTAGCGCTATGTTCTAAATGCTCCGTTCTGAAGTATACATTGCTATTGGTTACGAGAAGCGCTATGTTCTAAATGCTCCGTTCTGAAGTATACATTGCTATTGGTTACGAGAAGCGCTATGTTCTAAATGCTCCGTTCTGAAGTATACATTGCTATTGGTTACGAGAAGCGTTATGTTCGAATGCTCAGTGCTGGCGTATTCACTGCTTACTGATTACGAGTAGCGTTATGTTCCAATGCTTAGTGCTGACGTATTCACTGCTTACTGATTACGAGTAGCGTTATGTTCTAATGCTCAGTGCTGAAGTATTCGCCGCTTCCTGGTTACGAGTGGCGCTATGTTCTAATGCTCTGCTCTGAAGTATGCACTGCATGCTGGTTACGAGTGGCGCTATGTTCTAATGCTCTGCTCTGAAGGTGTTTGTCAGATTTATCCCAAGGTAACGGTAGGCCCGCGAGGTCTGCCCTGGGTCCCTGCACGCCCCAGGAGTAGCGCTACAATCCCCAAACCCTACCACGGGGAGTAAAATATACAAGGTACTGGTGAATATCATACTGGTGAGTATCATACTGGTGAATATCATACTGGTGAATATGGTGCTGGCGGAGCAAACGCTGACATAAGTGAACTGCCATTGTCATCTCCTTAACTGGATTTATATCTCATGAAGTGCATATATATCTGTTATGAACTGCATTTATCTCGAACTGCTTGGATAAAACTTGAGTTATTTGCATAAATCTCTACAGTGTGGCGTCCCTTATTTTGTGCGTTCCTTGCTTCAGTGGATGTGCGTTTTGTATGGTCGCTTTACACACAAGCCTTTGGTTGCCCAGCCGCTCGTGTCACGTTACCCCCTTAGGGCCTGGAGACCCCAGGTCTTACATTGTTGGCGAGCGGTGGGATATTAGGACCTGTGACCATACACCACCCTTCCGTGAAGCGGAGGACGCCACAATTAAACGCCTGTTGTTTCAAAGCTCTGCAACTAATATTTGCTGTGTTTATTGATTCCACTGTCCAGGCTGAGAGTGTAAAAGAATCCTGGTTAGCTGGTAACTGTCACCCATATCCTAGGAATTTCTTCCTTAGTATCGAGGTCCCCACCTGTCAAGATGGAATTCCGGTTAGCTGACCTCGAGGGGTACTCGGTGAAGCAACTGAGAGAGTTCGGGCAGGGGATGGGGGTGCCTGGGGTGCGGAGGGCCAAAGGACCGGAACTCCGTACCGCCATAAGGGCATGGGTAGAGGCCCACCCGGAAGGGAGAGAGGATGTGGGACAGGAGGCGCCAGATGCACCTCAGGAGGAGAGCGCCCAAGAAGTACTAGACATACTTAATGTGGATATGTCTGAAAATGTGCCCCCAGGGAGACGTTCTGGGGCCAGTAGTAGTACAGGGTCTAGGAGGAGCGTGTCTCCAGAGGAGTATGAGGACAGGAGGGAGGAGAGGCAGTTAAAGTGGGAGCTGGCCAAGTTGGAACAAGAGAGAGAAAGGGAATTGGCCAAATTGGAACAAGAGAGAGAAAACAAGAGATGGGCAATGGAGGAAAAGAAGCTGGCGCACGAGCTTCAGCTGAAAGAGTTGGAGCTGCGCGCCCTCCAATTGAATGCGTCCAATAAGGACAATGGTGGCAGCATACCTAAAGAGTCTCACGAGTCAAAATTCTACCTACCTAAGGAAGTCATTGCCAATTACACAGTGGGGGACGACATTGCTAAATGGTTGGAGGCATATGAGGTAGCCTTGACTGCCCATGGGGTACCCGAGAGTAATTGGGGAGGTGGTTTATATCGGTATATACCTCCCAATGTCAGGGACACCCTGCTATATTTGGCCAAGGCGGATCAGGTCAGGTATGCCCCCATGAAAGAGGCTTTACTGAAAAAGTTTGGTCTTAACCCCGAGAGGTACAGGCAGAAGTTCCGTGGCAGCCATAATCTGTCCACTCAGACGTGGGTGGATTTTTTTGATTATGCGAGAAAGGCACTAGATGGTTGGGTGCGTGGCAGCGAGGTGCAGGACTACCAAGGGGTGTACAATCTGTTTTTACGGGAGCACCTCTTGGATAAGTGCTTTCCGGAGCTGCGCCAACATCTGGTGGACCGCAAGTTGATGGATCCCCGTGAGCTTGCGGAGGAGGCAGATATTTGCGTGAGCACCCGGGTGTCTCACAAGGGCCCCGGGGGAGATGGCTTGAAAGGCGGACAGGGTTTCCCCCAGAAGAAAGAGGGGGGAGATAAAAAGGTGGAGTTCTCTAAAGGCCCCCAAAATAAGTTTGGGAAGGGAGTAGGAACCCCACCCCCGTCCAATTCCACAAGACCCACTTACCCTGACAGGAGTCAGCAGCCAAGGATTGTGCGGTGCTACGAATGTGGGGAGATTGGACACTACAAGGGGGATCCCAAGTGTCGCAAGCGACCCCCAGCCCCAACGGGCGGGAAAAGTCCCGGGGTGAGTAGTATAGCGCTTGGGGTGGAGCTGCCCTTAGATAGGGAAGGGGAGTGGACAGGCCTGACCCTGGTTTCACTCGGGGATAGAGAGGTGGTCCCCGTAGTGTCCCTGCCCCCGAACACTGCTAAATATCAGCAGAGGGTGAGAATTAACGGGGAGGAGGTGGAGGCTCTGAGGGACACAGGTGCCAGCATGACCACCGTAGTGAGGCGGCTGGTGTCCCCAGACCAAGTAGTCCCCGAGGAGTTCCATCCGGCCGTATTGGCTGACGGCAGTGTGAGTCACTATCCAGTGGCTCGTGTTCCATTTGAGTGGGGAGGAGTCAAAGGCCTACTAAGAGTTGCGGTGAGCCCTGCCTTGCCTGTGGGGTGCTTGCTAGGGAACGACCTGGAGCACACCAAGTGGAAAGATGTCGAGTTTCGAGCTCACACCGAGATGCTGGGATTACCAGGGTGGACTTGCGTAGTCACGCGGTCCATGGCTGCCCAGCATGGAACTCACCCGGGGTTGGAGCCTGGAATCATGGCCCAACCCAACACCAGAAGAGGAAAGAAGAATGTGGTAGAGGACACGCCCCGTGAGATGGATGGAGAGGCCGCAGAGGTGCCCCCGGAGTCCGTGGAGGTGGATGTCGTTCCCGTGGAGGACTTGCCGACCCTTGCTGACTGGCATGTGGGAGGAGGGCCTACCCGGGAGGAATTTTGTCAGGCACAAAGGGCGTGCCCCACGCTTGAAGGCATGCGGCGACAGGCCGAAGCCCAAGTGGCCAGTCAGGAGATGGGAGGATATCATGTGTATTGGGAGGATGGTCTCCTATACAGTTAGCCCAGGGTGCCGGTACATGGATCTTCGAGGGCCATAGTGGTCCCCCAATGTTACCGGGCCTTCCTGCTGGAGTTAGCGCACGAGATACCCTTAGCCGGACATCTGGGTCAGGACAAAACCTGTGCACGGTTGGTCCCTCATTTTTATTGGCTCAGGATGAGGATTGCCTCAGACACCTTTTGTAAGACCTGTAAGTCTTGTCAGGCAAGTGGCAAGACTGGGACTAAATTGAAAGTCCCCTTGGAACCGCTCCCCGTGGTCGGGACCACTTTTTAGAGGGTCGGTATCGATATTGTTGGGCCATTGGACCCTCCGACCGCAGCGGGACACCGGTTCATTCTGGTTTTGGTGGACCACGCCACAAGGTACCCAGAGGCTATTCCTCTGAGGACCATCACTGCACCGGTGGTGGCGCGGGCACTATTGGGGATTTTTACCCAAGTGGGATTCCCCAAGGTCGTGGTGTCGGACAGGGGCACCAATTTCATGTCGGCCTACATGCAGGCCATGTGGAAGAAGTGCGGAGTGACCTACCGGTTCTCCACCCCTTACCACCCCCAGACTAACGGACTTGTAGAGCGCTTCAATAAGACATTGAGGGGAATGATCCGAAGCCTGCCAGAGGGCTTGAGGCGTAAATGGGACGTCCTCCTCCCCTGCTTGTTATTCTCCTACCGGGAGGTACCGCAGAAGGGAGTCGGGTTCAGCCCGTTTGAATTGCTCTATGGCCCTCCCGTTAGGGGTCCCCTCAGTTTAGTGAAAGAGGGGTGGGAGAAGACTTCGCAGAAGCTTCCCCGTGACATTGTCAGCTACATGCTGGCGTTCCGCAGCCAGATGGCCAAGCTGTGGAAGGCGGCCTCAGAGAACCTGGAGGCTAGCCAGACCGTGATGAAGGAATGGTATGACCGCAACGCTCGGACGGTCGAGTTGGACATTGGACAGAAGGTGTGGGTCATGGAACCTGGGGTGCTTTGTGCCCTCCAGGACCGGTGAACTGGTCCGTACGACATTGTGGAGCGACGAGGCCAGACCACATATGTAGTGGATTTGAAGACCCCCCAACAGCCCCTCAGGGTGTTCCACGTCAACCGCCTGAAGCCGCACCATGAGCGATCAGAGCTTGCTCTCCTTATGGTGACGGATGGGAGCGAAGAGGAAGAGAGCGAAGCTCTTCCTGACCTTCTAGCGGTACAAGAGAAGGATGGTTCGGTAGAAGGTGTAGTCCTCTCCCCATCCTTGACCCCAGAGCAACAGAGGGACTGTCGCCATGTCCTGGGACGGTTCGCCTCGTTGTTCTCCCTCACGCCTGGAATCACTCATCTGTGTACCCATGATGTGGACACAGGGGACAGCCCCCCGGTGAAGAACAAGTCTTACCAGCTCTCTGACCGAGTGAAAGATAGCATCCAGCGTGAGGTAGCCAAAATGTTGGAGCTGGGGGTGATAGAACCTTCCAGCAGCCCGTGGGCTAGTCCAGTGGTGTTGGTGCCGAAAGCGGCCCCACCGGGTACGACGCCGGAGCTTCGGTTCTGTGTGGACTACCGGGGGTTGAACTCTGTCACGAAGACAGATGCTCACCCCATCCCACGTGCAGACGAGCTGGTGGACCGTCTGGGAGCAGCCCGGTACCTCAGCACCATTGATCTGACATCCGGATATTGGCAGATTGCCATGGCCGAAGGAGCAAGGGAGAAGACAGCGTTCTCCACCCCCGAGGGCCACTACCAGTTACGAGTGATGCACTTTGGGCTCAAAAATGCTCCGGCCACATTCCAGCGGTTAGTGAATCAGGTACTATCTGGTCTGGAGTCCTTCTCAGCGGCCTACCTGGATGACATAGCTGTCTTCAGTGGCACCTGGGAGGACCATCTGCAACACCTCCAGGAGGTATTACAGGCGCTGCAACGTGCTGGCCTAACAATTAAAGCCAGCAAGTGCCAGATTGGACAGGGATCTGTCGTGTACCTGGGACACCTGGTGGGCGGAGGTAAGGTGCAACCCCTCCAGGCCAAAATAGAGACCATCTTGGCTTGGGAGCCCCCCAAGACCCAAACAGAGGTCCGAGCTTTCCTCGGCCTCACTGGGTATTACCGCCGGTTCGTCAAGGGATATGGTACCATCGTAACCTCCTTGACGGAATTGACCTCGAAGAAGCAACCTCGCAAGGTCATATGGACAGCTGCATGCCAAGAAGCCTTTGACACGCTGAAACATGCGATGTGTACCGCTCCAGTACTAGCAACACCGGATTTCAGCAAGGAATTTATTGTGCAGACCGAAGCCTCAGAGCATGGCATAGGTGCAGTGCTCTCGCAACTCAACAGCGAGGGCCAAGATCAACCAGTGGCTTTCATATCCAGAAGACTCCTCCCTCGGGAACGGCGATGGAGCACCATTGAGAGAGAAGCCTTCGCGGTGGTCTGGGCTCTGAAGAAGTTGAGGCCATACCTCTTTGGAACTCACTTGCTCATTCAGACCGACCACCGGCCCCTTCGCTGCCTCATGCAGATGAGAGGCGAAAACCCCAAGTTGTTGAGGTGGTCCATTTCCCTACAGGGGATGGACTTTCGGGTGGAACATCGGCCCGGAGTTGACCACGCCAATGCTGACGGTCTCTCCAGGTTTTTCCGCCTTAGCGATGAGAACTCCCTAGAGGTTGGGTAGCTCTCCCCTCTTTCGGCTGGGGGGGACGCGTGTTGGACCTGTCAGCCCTAGGGTGGTCTCCCCATGTATTTTTGATCGTGCCTCATTTTTCCACCCTCATTTTGATGTTGGACTTAGGTCTCCGGGCGCCTTTTCATTGCCAATCAGTGTTAAGGTGCAGGTGCTCCCTTCTCCCAAGATGGCTGCCACAGGCCCCTGCTACTGCAGAGTGGTCTTTATTAGTAGCACCCTAGCTTCCAGGAGCTGGCTGGAACCCCACAACAATGTTGCGACACCAGCCCGCCTTTTTTGTCCCATAGGTAGAATGGGGAAGCTCCTGGAATGTGCTGGAACCTTCTAGAAGGGAGGTGTGGTTTTACTTTTGCCGCCTTGGCTAGAGGTCACCTGACCTAGGGATACATAAGTGAGAGGGGGAACTTTTTCTAGTCAGTTGGCCAGTGGGGTAAAGCAGAGCTGGAGAATCCATGCAGGAATGTAGGCGGTAGGGCCTAGCCAGGGACTTATGCCTCTGAGAGTGACAGGATTTAGGTGCTGCCTCTTAAGTGAGTGAGGGATCCTGTGAAACCCACTGATCTTGCCCGGCAGTAGGAGGACCCAGGGAACCTCTGCCCAGCCTGACTAGGAAGGACCTAGTCGCTAACTCACCCCCTACCCCCCTGTAACAGAACCCCTTAAGGGCGCCAGATACATCTGCGCCATCAAGACTTTCAAGAGCAACTGATTGCCGGAACTGAATGCTGAGACTGCGTGTCCAGACTGACCTTGAACCTACCTACCTAACCGATTGTGGTATCGCTGAGGATCAACCAGGTCTTAGCGCTGTGACCCCTGCGCTCCCTGACCTGGCCTGGGATCCCCTGCAGCGTGCTCCGTTAAGCGCGGAGCCCCCCAGCTTAATTGGAGCCCCCCCTGTGGTGCGGAGGCTGAAGCGCGCTCACCGCTGCGGCCCGGAGGCTGGAAGAGTGCCCCTCATCGTCGCGAGGCCCGAGGAAGAGCCCGGGGCCCCGTCGCTGCAGTCGCAGCTGTGGTGAAGGTGCGTGAGGCCGTGACCGACCCCCGTCGCAACAGGATCGCCTGCGGACTTCGGAGCCGGTGTGGACGCCTTCCCGACGTCGAGCAAGGTAAGCCCGGAGGCTTGGGACTGACCCCGGTGCGCCCCCTACAGGCTGGGAGCCACACCGCACCCTGAGCCCGGGTTCCCTCTCCGTGGGAGTCCCCTGGTCACCACGACAGAGAGACCCCTCCGAGGGATTCGCCCCTTGTTCCCCACTGACTATTCCGGAACTTTGTGTCTCCCAAACTGCACCGGAGTACGAGAGGCTCGCTTTGCGCGATTCGTTGTGCTCCGTGAACTGCTCCGTTCTGAAGTACTCATTGCTACTGATTACGAGTAGCGCGCTGGTCTAAATGCTCTGTTCTGAATTATACATTGCTATTGATCACGAGTAGCGCTATGTTCTAAATGCTCTGTTCTGAAGTATACATTGCTATTGATCACGAGTAGCGTTATGTTCTAAATGCTCCGTTCTGAAGTATACATTGCTATTGGTTACGAGAAGCGCTATGTTCTAAATTCTCCGTTCTGAAGTATACATTGCTATTGGTTACGAGAAGCGCTATGTTCTAAATGCTCCGTTCTGAAGTATACATTGCTATTGGTTACGAGAAACGTTATGTTCGAATGCTCAGTGCTGGCGTATTCACTGCTTACTGATTACGAGTAGCGTTATGTTCCAATGCTTAGTGCTGACGTATTCACTGCTTACTGATTACGAGTAGCGTTATGTTCTAATGCTCAGTGCTGAAGTATTCGCCGCTTCCTGGTTACGAGTGGCGCTATATTCTAATGCTCTGCTCTGAAGTATGCAGTGCGTGCTGGTTACAAGTGGCGCTATGTTCTAATGCTCTGCTCTGAAGGTGTTCGTCAGATTTGTCCCAAGGTAACGGTAGGCCCGCGAGGTCTGCCCTGGGTCCCTGCACACCCCCAGGAGTAGCGCTACAATCCCCAAACCCTACCACGGGAAGTAAAATATACAAGGTACTGGTGAATATCATACTGGTGAATATCATACTGGTGAATATCATACTGGTGAATATGGTGCTGGCGGATCAAACGCTGACATAAGTGAATTGCCATTGTCATCTCCTTAACTGGATTTATATCTCATGAAGTGCATATATATGTTATGAACTGCATTTATCTCGAACTGCTTGGATAAAACTTGAGTTATTTGCATAAATCTCTACAGTGTGGCGTCCTTGCTTCAGTGGATGTGCGTGTTGTATGGTTGCTTTACACACAAGCCTTTGGGTGCCCAGCTCGTGTCACGTTACCCCCTTAGGGCCTGGAGACCCCAGGTCTTACACCATGCAATTCCAGTTTGGACCCAGCCATATGCAAATCAGTCTTCACCCTGCACCCAATGGGAACAGTCCAGCCTGAACTGCCAGGCCAGGTCCTCACTGGACTGGAAACAAGCATTCTAGGACCGGTTTCGTGCTTTCAGCCCTCATCAGCCAGAATAGCTTGACTCCAGTGGCATGGAGAGCACGGGACCCACGTCTGGGCATACCCGTCTTGCTTTGTAGCACAATCGACAACACCAATTTCAGGATGCAGGGAGGGACACAGCAGTGGGGTTGTTGATGATGTCAGTCACTGTTGCTGTGAGGTGCTCTCAGGTTGGAGTTGTCACTCAAGGGATCGATCTCTCAACTGGCAATCACCAAGCCTTTTCTGCGGCAAATGTAGTCTTCGGATACTTCGGCGACTGGAGGTTGACAGGAGAGCGGCTCGAAACTTGATGTGAGCTCGGCTACTACTCCGGGCTTGTAGGACACTACTTTTCCTCAGGCAGGCCCAGTGGGTCGCAATTCTTGTCATGCAGCACCTCGATTCTTCTGCAGGTTGCAGGTGACTAGTTCACCCAGTCGGAGGAGTCTGTTCCAGATTTCTGGTGTACACTGGAGCCCCTCCTGCTGGGAGCTATGAGCTTTCACCACTGGCCCACGTCAACACTCAGTTTCAGTATATGGTCTCTTCAGGGCACATAAGTGTCCTCTGTTTGCACTGAGGTAGAGTCCAGAGTCCTGTCTTCGGTGACGGTGTCTTCTTTATGTCTATTCTCATATTTCAAAATAGATTTGAGGTTTTGGTGCCAGGGGACCCCTTATAGCCTAGTTTAGGGGGTATATATCACAGGGCTACCTAGAATACTCTATTTTAGGGTCTGTAAAAATGGCATAACCCTTCATCTGCTGTACAGACCTCTTACCCCACTCTAAAGGTGTGGCTAACCTTTTGGGGGTGCACGCATCCTGACTTCCTTAATTTTCCACCTGTCGGCTGGACATGGTGGGAAGGGCTTTGTCCTTGAGTAAGGGACAAGAGATTCCATATCAAAGACGGTGAAAGCCTTTGAGGCTCACTGTCCTGATCACTGTAAACACTGGTCAATCTGGGAGGGTGGAGGTGTGACCTCCTTCCTGCCTAGACCTTTGTCTCTGTCTTGGGGAAGTACAAACACATCCCACCAGGAAGGCAGACTCTTGTCTTGGCGGCAAATAACTCAGGGAAGCCCATCAGGACACTGGAGCTTTGTATGCTAGAGGGGTACCCACATAGGGTTCCACCATGGGGCATGCCAGCTCACCCTTGACACGAGAATTGTTTTGGGGGGCAAAAAAGCATGGTATTTGATGCCAACCATGACACAATTCAGATTATTCCATAATGGAGCTGGCTATCTTGAGTTTCCTCTAAAGCCAGCCCGTGTTACTCTATGAAGCACTGGTCACTACAGTAAAACCTTGCTTTACAGGCTAACTGTAGGAATATATAAGTGTAAACTCCTGGGCTTAGCGGGACAACCTTAAGAGTGACTTACCGCAGTAGTGTGCTATGCAGCACATGGTGAGTGCAGAGTCACTCTCGAGCAGACAGTCTGCTTGTGCAAGGCTGCAATGGCAGACCTGCAGACGTACTTTTACTCGAGTCACCCAGGGTGGCACTTTAAAGTGCTGTAGCCCTGGAGACCCCTCATCACCCTTGCCCTGGGCACCACTGGTACCATCTATTAGGGACTTACAAGGAGTGAGAAGTGCTTGCCAATTGGGTGTACCAATTCAACAGTTACAGTTTATGGGAATAAAAACACTGGCACTGGGGCCGTGTTAGCAGGTCCCAGTGTACTTCCAAACCTAAAAAGACAGCATCTAGAGCAAAAGGTGATGGGTGACATGACAAAAAGGGCACTTTCTAACATGATCGCCTCCCAGACAAAAGGTGATGAGCACTAACCTCCCTCATGGTAGTTCTCATTGGCTATGTGGAAAAACTTAGAAAGGACATCTGCATTGGTGTGGTCAGCTGCTGGGATGTGTTCCGCTACAAAGTCCATCCCCGTAGGGAAATAGACCACCTCAGTAACTTGGGGTTCTCTCCTCTCATCTTCACAAAGAGCGTCCCAAACAAGTAGGGTCTTGGCTTCTTCAGGGACCAAACCACAGCAAAGGCTTCCTCTCAATGGCAACCAACGCTACTCTCTGGGGAGGAGTCGCCTGTTTATGCAGGCGACTGGTTGATCCTGGCCCTCATCGTTGATCTCTGACAACACTGCCTCAATCCCATGTTCAGGAGCGTCTTTTTGAACAATTAAATGTTTCCCATAATCAGATGCTTTTAAGAAAGGTGCTGAGCACATGGCTGCTTTCAGTGTGTCAAAGGCATTTTGACAGCCAGTCTTCCAAATATCTTTGGCTGCTTCTTTGAGGTCAACTCACTGAGAGGGGTCACCATGGTACCATACCCCTTCATGAAACTCCTATAGTAGCTAGTCAGGCCACTGAGTGCCCTGGCCTGGGTCTATGTCTTTGTAGATTTTCAGTCCAGAATAGTCTGGATCTTGAGTTGGAGAGGTCTTACTAAGCCTCCACCTACAAGGTGGCCCAATATGACACTTGCTTGCCTTGATTGTGAAGCCTGCCTGATATAGGGCCTGAAAAACTTCTCTGAGGTGGACTAGGTGATCCTCGCAGGTGGCGCTAAAGACAGAAATATCATCTGGATAAGCTGTACTAAAGTCATCCCAGGATATATAGTAATGTGCAGAAGACACCATGTTGTATTTGTCTTCTGAGTTTTGTGGGATTTGTCGTGAGATGTCATCAACGGCCTAATTGAGACAGGGATCTTTGTATGAATGGGACAAGTGTGGATAGTGTGGCGGACCTTTTTACACAGAAGGAAAGCTATACTGATTCAGGTGATTCCCAGCGTCAGAAGTCTCAGGACATTGCAATCCTAGTTCTAATTCAAAGGTTCCTGATGCCCTTATGGTCCCGGTCACTATTTGCCACATTGTCCCCATCTACGTTCCAAATTCAGCTGGGTATGTCTGTACCTACAGTGGGAAGAACGTCACAGGATACAGAGATTCCTAAAACGAGATTTGTTCCATTGACTCCGTTGAATGCAAGTACCCCTTGTGCAGCAACTGCAGACCCTTCGGTAGTCCAGACTAGGTTAGGAACTATAAGGTCTTTCCCTAGATTGACAGGTCTGGATTCACCTGTATGGAAAACACTTCCCAGAGTGCGTAACAGCACACGAGAAAATGCTAACACTTAGAAGACATCTGAGAGTCATTATATATTTGACATCTTGGATTTAGAGATGTGGTTGAAGGAATGCAACAATGCTAGTGAGAGTTGGAACAATGAACCGAGTCAGGGAACTATAAAGTCAGCTGTAAAAGTGGATTTGATTGATGTGCCTAAATTGAAAGCAGAATTGGATGAAATGGTAAGTGGGAGTTTTGATCTAAATCAGATTGATATCTATCAACCAAGAGAACTGGCATTTGTGGCAAAAGATGTTACCAGGAGGGTGAGGAAAGCTCATGAGAAATTACAGGAATTGGCTCTGAAATATGATGTGATCTTGGATGAACAAACTCCTTACAAAAGAGTCATAGGCTTGTTTTCAGTGACCGGGATATTAAGGATTTGAGAACTCCTGGACTGAAAACCCAAATTCGGTAATTGTTTGCAGACATTCGAGTTTGGAGTACGCTAGATAAGTGGGAGGATAAATGGTCAAGGAGGAAGGGATCTAAGAGAACAACTGGAGAACCACCTCCTTTAGGGGAGAGAGTTACAGGAGTTGGAGCCTATTTGATAAGAGAACTGCCAAGTGGAGGTTATGTACATGTGCCTTGGAGTAGAGGTGATCTTGCTGCATTTACAAATGACTGTCCATAATTGAGAGAGAAGCCTGTAGAGTGTACAGACAGGTTGAACGCTTTGTGAAAATCTCAAAGGTGTTGTGGGTCGACCTAAATATTCTGTTTGAAATTGTGGTCCCTAGTTATTTGTGTCTGCATGCAAATTAGCCATGGAATGGCCTGAGGGTGAGCCAGAAAGAGACCCAGTGACTCATGGTCCACCACCAATAGTAACGAAGAAGTACGATCACGTGATTACTTGTTTAAAGGCTAAGGTGGCTCTGCAGGATATTGATTGGGTTAAGGTCGATAGAACGACTCAAGAACCTAAAGAGATGATTCATGCATATTTTGAATGGTTGTTGCAGGCTTATAAACAGTACAGTGGAATGGATATGCTTCAAACCAAGGATATGGGACAGTTTGTATCAAAAATTTTAACTGGACTGAGTTCTGAGGTTAGCATGATGATTCAGCAGCATTTAATTAGTTGGAAGATTAAATCTGTCGACAAACCTTTACGTTATGCAAAGTATTGCAGTGCTGAGGTTGAAATGAGACATAAGAGAATTAAGGAGAAGTTGGTGTTGGTGCAGATGAAGGCTGCCCAGCGAGGAGGCCAGGTTCAGTTCTTTTAGGGAATGTCGTCCCAGTGTCAGGGACATATCAAACAGGAGTTCAAGTGCAACAAGATGGAGCAATACAGGGACAAGGAAGAGGGAGAAGTGGGCAGATAGATCCAAAGACCAAAGTTGATGTTGCTACTGCAAAGAAAACTAGTCCATGTTCTAGTGTAATAGGGTGGGGCATTGGAAGCACAAATGCCCAAATCTACCCCTCTTGGGGAAAAACAATCCGTGTTGTAGGAGTTGCTAATAAGAGAATGTCAAATCCTCTGACAGAGGAAGTACCTGTAAAGATAGGCACATTTGAAGATAATCATCGTTTTGTGGTGTGTGATTCAAGTCCTGTGTGTCTTTTGTGATATGACTTGTGCAGGTTAAATTGTACCATAGACTGCACTCCAAAAGACATCGAACTCCAGACGAACGATGAACATACTACGTTCAAATTGGCAAATCAGAACCAAAGTGTTTTCTTGTTTCCTTTGCTGGCAGTAGAGGATTTTCAACTGGTTCTTAGAGATACAGTGGCAGATGTGGTTAGGGGTTTTAAGGAAAGAATGTTCGACTAATTACGGGAGTTGAGCCAGTCTGCATTCAAGTTAAGCCCAATGCCGAATACTCGAGAACACCACAATATAAGCTGACACCCGAGACAGTTGCTGGGATAACACCTATGATTGAGTCCATAATTGAGCAGAGGACTTTGAATGAGATCCTGGGGAATCCCTGTAACTCTCCCATTAAAGGCTTTCAGAAGCCTAGCGGTAAGCACCGCAATATACAAGATCTTCAAAAAATCAACAGTGCAGTGGTCCCTTGCTGTCCCATGGTGCTGAATCGAACTGTGATATTGTTTCAGATTCCCTGTGAGGCTGAATGGTTCTCTGTCATTGATTGATCTTTGCCATGTTTTTTTTAATCACCTTGCACGAAGACTGTCAAATGTTGTTTCCGTTTCAGATGGGCGATCGTATTTTACCATGGTGTTGTGTCCCTCAAGGGTATACTGAGAGTCCATCCATCTTTAACCAGATTCTGAAGAAAAATCTCAAGGCCCAGGTTATGCCCTGTAATTCGGTCCTGGTGCAGTACATCGATGATCTTCGGGTTGCATCGAATACTCAGGACACTTATAAAACTGATACCATTGCCTTGTTGAAACATTTGGCTGAGAATGGATTTCAGTGATCATGCAAATGAATCCACAACACTCACACAGAAAGAAGTCAGAATGTTTTTAGGAATGGTGAGCTACTGTAGCCAGTGGATACCCATCTTTACCCTATTGGCCCAACCTTTACAGAGCTTGATACACAAGAATATGCCTGATCCGGTGCCCTGGGACAATGACTGTTTGAATGCATTCCTGGAGTTGAGAGACAGCCTTTGCCGCGCTCCTAATGAGGAATGCCAGATTACAGAAAGCGTTTTCGCTCATTTGCCATGAAAGGGAGGTCTGTGCACTCTCGATGTTAACACAGAAAACAGGAAGTGCCTGTAGACCACTTGCCTACATAAAGAGATGCAAAGGCATTGTGATGGGTCATCAGTTGACAGTCTATGTACCACATTCTGTGGAATTGCTGTTGACTAGAATGCGCACCCAACACATGAAAAATAGTCGCTCACCCGATACGAGCAGGTGATTTTGGCTGCCGACAACATTACCTTGAAAAAATGTTCTATCCTTCACCCTGCTACCCCTTTACCATTGCCTAATTGTGAGGGAGGTGGAGATGAAGGAGAACATGATTGTCTTGATGTCACTGAACTATGCAACAAAGCCCGTCCTGACATTACTGACGAGCCATTATCCGAGTCTGACAAAGTCCTGTTTCTGGATGGCTCTTGCTTACTGGATCTTGAGGGGAAGTTAAGGGCTGCCTATGTTGTCTGTACTGTATCAGGGGTGGTGGAAGCTGATAGGCTTCAAGGAGTATTCTCCGCACATGTGGCTGAAATGGTTGCCCTAACATGTGCATGCTGTGTTTCAGACCAGCTGAGAATGACATTCTTCACCGATAGCCAGTACGGGTTCAGTGTGGTGCATGATTTTTGGCAGTTATAGTCTGAGAGGGGTTTTATGGCCTAATCGGGAGCACCTATTTGTAATGGAGAAGCTGTGAGAAAATTGTTGGAGGCCTTGGTGATGCCTCGAGAAATTGCAGTAGTCAAGTGCTCAGCTCACTGTAAGGGAAATGACTTTGTTACAGTTGGTAATCGTTACTGTGCACGGAATGCCTGTACTTTCAATGGGGAGTACATGAATGAAAAAATGGATGAGACCAACTTCAACCTTTTGATGACAGTTGCAGATACTTGGGATTAGGTGAAAAGGCTACAAGAGGAGGTGCCGGAGTAAGAGCAATTGAGTTGGACTAAATCAGGATGTGTGAAAAGAAATGATGACATTTGGGTTTCAAGTGATGGAAGTCCAGTTTTACTAAATAATTTGTTGTACCAGATGGTGAGGATTATTCATGGACCAACACATATACGGAGGGATGCAATGGTGAGGTTGTTCAGGCAAATATGGTTTAATCCAAAGATCCGAGTATTGTCTGAGGCATTGTGTCACAGGTGTGTGACCTGTTAACAAATGAATCTGGGAAAGAGAACTGCTGTTACATTGAGTCACATTGGGAGGTCTGGGGGACCTTTTAACAGGATGCAGTTATACTTTGTTGAGATGCATGTGTACAACAAGTTGAGATATATTCTTGTGGTGGTGGGCTTATTTTTCTCGCTGGGTGGAAGCCTATCCTACTAGAAGGTCTCATGGTAGCTAAAAAGCTGTTGAGGGAGCGCATTCCTAGGTTTGGATTTCCAACTACTTTAGAGTCAGACCGAGGGTCTCATTTTAATAATGAGATCATGAGACTGTTGTGTGCATCATTACATGTTGAGCAGAGATTGCATTGTATTTATCAGCCAGAAACGTCGGGCATCGTGGAATAGATAAATGGTACTTTGAAATCAATGGCGCAATGTTTTGCCCCTTGTGTTGATGAGTGTTTGCAGTGTCCCAGACAGAAGAACAGGACTCTCCCCACATAAAATCCTCATGGGGAGAGCTATGAGATTACCTGCTGTGCCTGCCAACATGCTTGTGAACATATCGGATGATTTGGTGCTCGACTACTATAAAGGATTGGCTGCTGTGGTTCATTCTGTGTGTCGTCTCACAAGGTTGAAACCGCAACAGCACCACCCCATCAGGAGCAGTGTCACAACCTCAACCCCAGAGACTGGGTCATTATCAAGAAGCATGTAAGGAAGAACTGCCTTGAGCCTTGTTGGCGTAGCCTATTTCAAGTGATTTTGGTTACAACAACCACTGTGAAGTGTGGTGGTCTTCTGAACTGGGTGCACGCATCCCACACTCGTAAGGTCCCATGTCCACTGGGAAAAACAGCTCCTCCTCCAAAAGAAATGCCAGCGGTCATCGAAAGACCACAGAAGAGGATCAGACAAGCTGTAGGGGAACGCACCGACCCTGAAACAGCATTAGAGCAATCCAAGGGGGGTCTCGTAGAAGGAGAAATTAGAACTGACTTGAATGAGATTGGTACAGTTGTGGTGAATGAGTTGGATCCTGATTCCGCTAAAGGAAGTAGTGCTGTAGGACCACAAGTGTGAGTAGAAGAGAGCTGGCCAAAGGAACAAACAAGGAGAAATCTGTAGTTGGCTTCTGAAGAAACGCTTGCACCCATAGCAGAGGCATCCAAATCAGAGCAAAGTGTAAATGAAAGAGAAGGGTCAAGTCCAAGAAGATCGAAGAGATTGAGGGTGCCTTGTTGAATGTACTCTTCTCCCAAGCAGTTTATTTAGCTGTGAATGACGACAAGGGGGACGTCTGGGAATTCTGTAATGATAATAGATGTCCTGTTAAAGATTTCAGGGACTGATGTGAATATCCTTTTCACGTTTGTCCTTCCTTTCCCACATGTGCTAAGTGGTTCGTGAAATCTGATAATGAACGAAACTGAATATCCTCATCTGCGTTCGGAAGAGTCTCCTGCATTGTTTTGCTGAACTGAGAAGAGTGTTACTGGAAATGCTCATTGATGAACTTGGTTCTCTTCTTGTTAGGGATGTTCAATGAACTATGTTGAGTTCCATAAAGAAGATTAGCTAGGTCTGAATGAAAGAAGAATACATTTAGGGTTTTTACCTCTAAAAGAAAATGAAGTAGGGCTAGGGAAATCTCACGTAGATCATGCATAATTTGTAAAATAAGAATTGAACTTTGAGCAGAGACTGTTTGCTACTTACACAGGTGGAGATCAACAGAGAAGATTCTGTAGTTGCTATTTCTCTACCCAACTTGGTCTGAATCTGAACTAGTATGTGAAATATAAACCCTAATTGTAGACGTAAATCAATAGTAGGTGCTTTGCTAACACTTGTAGCTTTTAGGATAATAGTATTAATTATAGAGGTGTGTCTACACCCTGCTGATACTATAGACGCAACAAATACACCTGAGAAGAAAGTACAACCTAAAGTAGATGAGGGGTTAGTTCCATTAATCGAACAGTATTTACACACAGATCTGACTAGTGGAGATTTTACACTTAATGCTTAAGGTGGGTTGCTCGATGAGTATGTAGACACTATGGAAGCGAGAGACTGCTAAGTTTGTATGCAAGTACCTGTTTCAGTAGCTGAAGACATTGCCTATCACCATCTTCCCTTGACATATGGCATTAGTTTAACTTTGCTTCTTAGTATATTTTATGCAAAAGGTCACTTTGAGTATTTGTTTCAGATTAGGGTCTAGTTCTTTCAGAAATCCCAATGTTTAAGCACTTGAATAGACATTCATATACCAAGACCGCTGAAATTGCTGGTAGATATTTTGGTTCAGCTCAAACGATAGACAGCTTATGCACATAAATACAATTTAATATGTTTATCTTTCTGACATCGAAAGGATATTCATAGATCAAGTAAAAGATAGATAAAGGCCATATTGGTGGATGCAGCAAAGGGAGTCCATGTTCAAAATTAGTCACCAGAAGAAAAGGAACATCAGACAGCAGGAAATACTGGAGCATTGTCACTGGATTGGCAACATCATGGGAGACTGTGTGTACACCATGACAGGAGTGACTACAGTTTCATATTTGTAGGAAAGAGTGAATGTGATCATACCTTTGAGGTTCGAGGGTCATGGAAGTTGTTTGTGGATGGAACAGATCAAGTGATTCCTGGAGTCTATTTTGTTTGTGGAAAGAATGCCTATTTTAAGCTGCCTAGTAAATGGTATGGTACATGCTATTTAGTTGCAGTGTTTCCAAAGATTTATTATGTTGAAGATTTTGATCATCCAATATGCGAAAAGAAATCGAGACATAGACTTGGACTAAGTGCTAGAGAAATTGTGGGAGATATTTTTGGAGCTATTATACCAAATATAGAGATAATACTGAATGATTTCAAGATTATAAAATTGTTCACTGTAGTTGATAAGCTATCTACTAGTACGGCCTGACCTTTGTTGCTGGTGCATACTGAAATGGTTGCTATTAAAGCTATGGTTTTGCTGAATCAACTTGCTTTAGACATTTTGCTTGCAAAAGAAGGCGGAGCCTGGTGTGTTTTGAAGGTTCAGCAGTGTTGCACGTACATTCCAGACAAGGGTAAGGACTTGCAGAAGTGCATAATGAACATTAAGGATGTTCAGAAGGAACTGAGTGGGATGGCAGCTGAAGGTGTTTGGGATTCAGTTGGAAATGGATTTACTGTTTAGGTAGATGGTTTGCGAGTCTGGGAAGTGGCATAGTCGGTTCTATCTTGAAATCTGTGTTAATTATTGGTCTTTGTGCACTAGTTATAGTGGAAATTGTGAAAGGGTACAGAAGATGCAAGGCAAAGAAGGCTAATATCAGAAAAAAGGGGGAGATAGAACTGGAAAAGGCTCTGGATGCCTATTACCATGGCATGAAGCATTTGGAGGACTTCAAAAGAAAAAGGATTGTAACAACAACAGTTTAGGTTGGCCTATCTGATAAGATTATCTGATCGGATCAGAAGATTGGTGTGTTGGCTCAATTCGCCATCAGAGGGGGGTATTGGAGAAGTGTAAAATTGACTCCACCACGAAAACATTAGGAGTGCATCATAGCCAAATGTAGTCAACACTCACCTTCATTCTGTGTGACTAATGTCAATAATGAAAGTGAGGGTATAGCATATACAAAGATATCCCTGCAATTTAACAGAATGTATGTGTGTGTTCAGAAATGCATTTAATAAACTTGTGAGGCCTAAATATTAATATTTCATGACAAATGTTTGTGAATGTTTGACAGATAAGTGAAATAATGACGTGTTTACTAAATTAAAGTTTGTGTGCTTAGAAACTAACTGAATAATCATGTTACTACAGTTTTAATTCTAAAGGTACGCTTTTTTTTTTAGAGTGTTTTATAAAGCGCGCGCATGATCCAAGGGTATCGGAGTGCTGTACATAGGGTTGAATGAACAAAATGAAAGGTGCATCAAAAGTAAAGCGCCACAATAAACCGCCGCAACAGATATCACGTTAAACGATTGTCATTCCATTTCTATTCCATTAGACCACATTGATCTAGCATCTTCATGGTGGGTATTTTCAGCTGCTCTGATCTATTCAGATCCAGATACCCAGGGTAGCAGTGGTTCTCCTGTAACCAACATGCTTCTGACCAAACTCGAAATTGCTGCCATTGTGACATCCTTTGCGCCCTGGGGTGGGGCTCTCCGAGAGTCTATGCAAGGAATCTATTCATTAGGATCCTTTTCACCTCTTTTTTGAAAAAGTGGGTTGAAGGGTTTGAACACACCATGGGTGGTAAGGATTTCAAGATCCTTGGTGCCGCCCCAGAGAAGGAGCGTGTGTACATTTTTTGTTTCTGAATCTAGGGGGTTCCAGCCTGAGAGAGTTAGCACTTCTTAGGTAGAGGCTGCCACCGGAGATTCTAATTTTTCTGCCAGTTTACTTGGTTCGTTAAAATGTAGTGCTTTGTGTGTGAGGCAGGCAATTTTTAATTGCATTCTCGCCTCGAGGGGAATTCAGTCAGATACCCAAGTGATGGGGTGATGTGGTCAAAGCGTCTAATTCCTGTTACCAGTCTTGCTGCAGCATTAGGAGTAGTTTTGAGTGGAGTTGTACTCGCTTTGGGTAAACTGTAGTAACTTGGTCCAGACGTGTAGGGATCTTTAGATATTTATTTGTAGTTAGTTACAAGTCATCCAGTTAAATCCAATACAAGACCAGTACAAGATCCCACCAGGAGCAGCCAGCATGCTGCTCAGCCCTTCTCAACTGACATCTCTGGCTCCCAACATTCTGTAGCACATCATCTAATGAACATTCCACTGGCAGAGCAAGAGATTGCATGAATACATAAAAGTCAGGATACAACATATCCCCTTTCCTTCCTTAAAAAAAACAATAATAAATGAAAAGAGAAAGAATACCAAGTCAGAGGAAAGACAAAGGGTAAATGAGAAACATCGCAAACTAATGAGAGAAAAGAGCAACCAAAAGAAGATGCGAAAATATAGGTGACGAAAACAGAGAAGAAAGACAAAAGGTGAGAATGCCATCCTCCCTTCTACTACAACAACAGAAACAAAAAGAGAAAACACCAACGGCTACCAAAACATATACTTGCTGGCCAGGCATGTATAAAAAGAGACAAGTCATACCAGACGCTGACAAAAAGAAGAAGAAAACCTCGAAAGGACAAAAGAACACAAGAGTAAGAGAAAAACAGAGAAGAACATAGAAGAAAAGAAACCAGAATCCACAGATGACACCAATAAGAGATATCACAAGGAAAACTGGGCTGTAACAGGAAATAGTGAGACAATTAAAATAAATCACTCATACTTCCCATTAACTTAAAATCTGAATATAATAAATGATGACGTTGAATACCAATTGAAAGCTGTAAACAAAACACATTAAAATTGAGAAAAACACCAATTGGTATTCAGAACAAATACCCTGTGTGAAGGTAATATTGTGATAAACATGTGGTGAACGGGTGCACACTGTGCACTAAATAGATGAGACCAAACCCATCAAACACACCACATAAAAGAATATTGTGCACTGTTGTGAAGGGGCAAAACCCATACGACACACCCTAAGTAGGGTAAAAACATAAAATTGTTGTGCACTGTTGAGAAAGAAATACCCTGGAGGTCATTTCCTGTGCACTGAATAGATGGGACTGTAACCCATGTTGTGCATCGTAGAGAATGGAGATAACCCATGTGAGACATCTCCTGAGAGACAAAAAAAAACCAATGTTGTGCACCGTAGAGGATGGGAATGTAACCCATGTGAGACACCTCATGTAGAGGTCAGTGTTGTGCACTAGTAGAAGATGGGACTGTCACCCATGTGAGACACCTCATGGAGAAGTCAGTGTTGTAAAAGATGGGACTGTGACCCATGTGACAATGTGCACCGTAAAGACGGGACTAAAACCCCTGTGAGACACCTCGTGTGGTGGTAACAACAATGTGCACTGTAATGACGGGACTAAAACCACGTGCACTGTAATGACGGGATTAAAACTCCTGCGAGACACCTCGTGTTGAGGTAAAGATTGTCCACTGTGTGAAGGTAAAAACCTTAAACACCCTATGTAGGGTAAAAATAAACAGAACCCCTACCCCGTTTGGAGGAAGTGATATTGTGCATAGTGTGAGGTAACTGCAAATTTAGAGTATAAACATCCTCGATAGATGCAACAACATTGTGTACTCTAGCAAGGCGACAGGAACCCTCACAGCACCCTATGTAGGGTAAAGATAATACATAAGTGTGGCATATGTCACTGTTTCTTTGAGGCTAAAACAAATCTGAACAGGTTAAACACATGAAGAGTTTAGTAAAAATGGACTGAACCAGGGTGGTGAGTGAATCTGTCACCTGACAGTGTCAGAGGCATGAAGAAACAGACCTTTAATGTGGTGCGGGACAGTCATATACCCCACAGTCCAGTTCAGTGGAGAAACACAAATCAAGGTATAAAAGTAAGGTCAAGAGTGCACCCACGTCGTCAGTTTAAGCTTCTTCATTCCTACCAATGTGTCAGTAGGCACGGCAAAATACTTGTGTTGTCGCTAGATGTAATTCAATATTGCCGTAACTTTATTACTCAAGCACAACATGGTTGTCAGAATAAAGCAGCTAATGAAAAGAGTGTGACGCCAAATTCAAAATGGCAGCACGTTGCAGACGTCACGCCGGATGACTCCCAGCGCGTCTGTGCATACCCCCTTATGGCACTGCAAGCGTGGAATCACCATGACAGAAGGAGCCTCGGGGCAACGGCGCATCACCAATGCAGGTGAGATATCGCACGGTATCGAACGCTCGTGCCCCAACAATTTTAAAATTTGAAATAGGCAGTTGAGACCGCGGACGTAAGGTCCAAAGATGACCAAAAAAATAAAATTGACCCGTCTGAGCTGACTTTAACCAAAGTTATTACTGCATACAAAAATGTGCCCAACACGTTCCCACACTTGTCACCACACAGTCGAAGGACAAAGTCAGGACCAAGAGTTGGGTCACTGCACTCGCAGCAAAGGTAGACCATCTTGTGGATGGGCACAAGCAGTCAAATTAAAAATGCAGGAAGCTTCACGTAGTGAAGAGCCAAACACGTAGTGTCACCATGCACCATTCTGGCAGCCACACGTAACTTACAATGTGATGTAGCGATGCTTGTATAGGCAAGCTTTCCTTGCAAGCGTAGATTCTGTAGCAGTAGAGAAAAACTTGCAGGCATCTGGCGGTAGAAAAACGTTGCTCACCACTAACTGTGACACTAACTGTGTGCCCGTGAAGAAAACGCAGGATACCTAGGTTGGAGCAGACGAATTACGTTGTAATTGTCCAATTACCGTGCACTGGTATAAATCTTTGGTAAATGCACAGTCATTGTCAAAACATCGTGACGAAAACTTAGACACAGCATGGGAACAGACGTTGTTGAAAGTCAGATGCACTGGAACAACTGGCAGACATAAATTACCCTGCTTGTTGAGGCTCTGTAGATACAAACGTAGGCAAGGAAACTTGATCTTGTGAGGCACATGCAGGAACAGGTTTGTGAAGACACAGATGTACAACACTGGAGACAACAAGCACAGGCAGCAGTTGATTACCTTGCTTGTAGAGACACCGCAGACAAAGCAGGAACAGGCTTGGGCTGCGGTTGAAACAGACTTGCTTGTAGAGGTGCTGCATGCGTTGGAAAAACAGACCTTTTGAGACACCGTAGGAACAGCATGCAGAGACTTGAGCTGCTTATAGATTGGAACTGGCACCTTTGCGTTGAGGACGAGCGGTGGGAGGTCACTGGTGGGGTCAAGGGTGCCAGTTGAGGGTAGAAACAGCTTCAGTTACTGTTAGGTCTGTAGTAGAAGTTGATTGAAGTTTGAAGAGGTGGAAGTAGCAGGTTCTTTAGATGATCGTCGCCAAAAATTGTAGTAACTTGGTCCAGACGTGTAGAGGATCTTTAGATGTTTATTTGTAGTTAGTTACAAGTCATCCAGTTAAATTCAATACAAGACCAGTACAAGACCCCACCAGGAACAGCCAGCATGCTGCTCAGCCCTTCTAAACTGACATCTCTGGCTCCCAACATTCTGTAGCACATCATCTAGTGAACATTCCACTGGCAGAGCAAGAGATTGCATGAATACATAAAAGTCAGGATATAACATAGACCTGACAGGGTCGCCACTCCCTATTCTATTCTAGAGACCACAAGTGACTGTACTGCTTGTTTTAAGTCTGGAGGTGGTAGAAATGGTTTCAATTTCTTCAGTAATCTGAGTTGGAATGCCGCACTGCGTGTGGTAGCACTGATGTGAGCTCTCATGTTTAGACACTTGTCCAGAGTTATTCCAAGGGATTTCGTGGAGTCAATGATGGTAGATATGCAATTGAGTGCGTCTAGGTGCTTGAGCCAATCTTGGATGTGTGTGGAGCTGTTTTGCGGGAATAAAAGAAGGAATTCTGTTTTCAAAGAGTTCAGCTTGAGGTTGTTTTGACAGAGCCAGGACTGAGTTTTGACTAGAGTTTTATTTAGTTGAATGGCATTGTCTAGGGAGGATATCTTTAAGTATAGTTGTATGTGTAGCTGCGTACATGTGATGTGCAATGTTCGATTGATTTTGGATTTCAGTTAGTGGTTCCATATACAGGTTAAAGAGTGTGGGGGAAATGGTTGACCCTTGGGGGACACCGCACCTCACTGGAGAGAAGTCAGAGAATGAGTTGCCTAGTTTGATGCGTTGTTAGCGATTCTGTAGGAAGGAAGCGAACAAAGAAAGCACTTTCCCAGACAAACCCATTCTGTTTTCTAGTACTTTTAGTAGCATGTTCTGGTTGACTGTGTCAAACGCGGATGAGTGTTGTGAAATTTTGATTTGTGTGTGTAAAGGGTGCACCTAAATGTAACCCCTGCACTTATAAACTTAGCCTAACTTGAGGGCCTGAATTTTATTTGATTCACGCTAACGTTTCAGTTTAAAATTCGAATTCATATTTTTCTTGTTGAATTGTTGCATTTATTATGTGTTCCCACTGCAGGTGAACAAGGTTTCATTAGCAGAAATAAAAGAGTCTTCGTTCTCAGTAGATAGTAGGACATGTGAAGTGGCAACTGGGGCGAAGAGGGCAATAACGAGATGGGAGGTGACTTCTCATGGGAGAAGGAGACAAGACCAAGGAAAGCTGAAATAAAAATCGTGGGAATAGCAAGCTGGTGTGAAGAAGCCAATGGTTGCTGAAAGAAGAGAAAAGTACAAGTCGGATTTGTGGGATGTACCTTAGATGCAACAGATGTTAATATGCAACATAGAGGGATAGTAAGCATTCTGGTTATGTTATGTTATGTTATGTGATTAAAATATTTCTAGAGCGCACTATCACCGATTGGTTGCTTGGCGCTAAGATCAGCAGTAACATGAACATAGAGGGGAGAGTGTTTATGAGAATGCTTGTCTGAAGAGCCAGGTCTTCAAGGCTTTCCGGAAGGATAGGAGGTCTTGACAATTCCGGGTCTCCACAGGGAGAGAATTCCACAAGCAGGAAGCGAGGGTGGCAAACCTACGACCTCCTGCGCGCTTTAGTTTGAAGGAAGGCGTCTGGTATAGGGCACTTTGAGGTACAGACCTCTTTGACTTCTGTGGCTTTATGCTACTTGACCCAAGTTGGAGCTTCTTTTACAGAGGACTCTGACGGCTGACACCTTTCTCCCTATTTCACCTTACTTTCACCTTGCTTTAGTTTAGGGTTGCCACTTTACAGTAGAAAAGAGTAGGGACAGATAGAGAGTCAATACTTACCTTTGATGACAAAGTGATGCAATCTGATGTGAAGTTATGTTTTCTTATTAATTACATTGCAATTATTGAGCTTGTAGTTTTCTTTTTGTTATATAGAGTGAATCGATTTCAAAGATTTGGCTTCATCTTCTTTGTGTTATACTTCTATACTATAATGCTTAGACTGGTTTATATTAATCTGTTTTTGAATCTGAATCTGGAATAAAACTCACTTACTTGAGACTGGTTTCGAACGGAGTTATTGTGCACCCACATCTGGCTACACTGTATTTAGATATTGGATCAAAATGGTTTTCTCCTCACCTCTCAAGTCCCACAAAAAGACAGCTGAGCAAGAATTTCGGAGTAAGTGGGCCCAGGCTCCATCACAGGCATTCACCATACATGCACTGCATAGCACTACATCTCTCATGTAATGTTCTCCTCGCCAGTATACATACAACCAGTACATGCATTCCCATGCATGCACTGATGAGCACTGCTCTACCCCTGTGTGTACCCTTCCCGGAAAAAGATATAACCAGTGCAGAGTCACCACCCTTGCACTGCAGAACACTTTACATCTAACTGACATAGGCCAAGGGGTGAGTTAAGCATAGAGCAGCAGAACTATAAAAAGGTGACTGAGGGGGGCGTGGCTTGAGCTGCCACAAGATGGCGGCGTCCGGCTGAGGCTCCGCGTTTCGCGCTGGACCTTCTTTCATCCCGGAGCTGTTCCTGCTGATTTTAGGGGCAATGGACCAATTCCCCTTGTGGAGCGGGCACGGGGCAGGGGTAGCTACCTTCAGCCGTTTTCGCCCTGTTTCCTCTCCCCACATAAAATCCTCATGGGGAGAGCTATGAGATTACCTGCTGTGCCTGCCAACATGCTTGTGAACATATCGGATGATTTGGTGCTCGACTACTATAAAGGATTGGCTGCTGTGGTTCATTCTGTGTGTCGTCTCACAAGGTTGAAACCGCAACAGCACCACCCCATCAGGAGCAGTGTCACAACCTCAACCCCAGAGACTGGGTCATTATCAAGAAGCATGTAAGGAAGAACTGCCTTGAGCCTTGTTGGCGTAGCCTATTTCAAGTGATTTTGGTTACAACAACCACTGTGAAGTGTGGTGGTCTTCTGAACTGGGTGCACGCATCCCACACTCGTAAGGTCCCATGTCCACTGGGAAAAACAGCTCCTCCTCCAAAAGAATTGCCAGCGGTCATCGAAAGACCACAGAAGAGGATCAGACAAGCTGTAGGGGAACGCACCGACCCTGAAACAGCATTAGAGCAATCCAAGGGGGGTCTCGTAGAAGGAGAAATTAGAACTGACTTGAATGAGATTGGTACAGTTGTGGTGAATGAGTTGGATCCTGATTCCGCTAAAGGAAGTAGTGCTGTAGGACCACAAGTGTGAGTAGAAGAGAGCTGGCCAAAGGAACAAACAAGGAGAAATCTGTAGTTGGCTTCTGAAGAAACGCTTGCACCCATAGCAGAGGCATCCAAATCAGAGCAAAGTGTAAATGAAAGAGAAGGGTCAAGTCCAAGAAGATCGAAGAGATTGAGGGTGCCTTGTTGAATGTACTCTTCTCCCAAGCAGTTTATTTAGCTGTGAATGACGACAAGGGGGACGTCTGGGAATTCTGTAATGATAATAGATGTCCTGTTAAAGATTTCAGGGACTGATGTGAATATCCTTTTCACGTTTGTCCTTCCTTTCCCACATGTGCTAAGTGGTTCGTGAAATCTGATACTGAACGAAACTGAATATCCTCATCTGCGTTCGGAAGAGTCTCCTGCATTGTTTTGCTGAACTGAGAAGAGTGTTACTGGAAATGCTCATTGATGAACTTGGTTCTCTTCTTGTTAGGGATGTTCAATGAAGTATGTTGAGTTCCATAAAGAAGATTAGCTAGGTCTGAATGAAAGAAGAATACATTTAGGGTTTTTACCTCTAAAAGAAAATGAAGTAGGGCTAGGGAAATCTCACGTAGATCATGAATAATTTGTAAAATAAGAATTGAACTTTGAGCAGAGACTGTTTGCTACTTACACAGGTGGAGATCAACAGAGAAGATTCTGTAGTTGCTATTTCTCTACCCAACTTGGTCTGAATCTGAACTAGTATGTGAAATATAAACCCTAATTGTAGACATAAATCAATAGTAGGTGCTTTGCTAACACTTGTAGCTTTTAGGATAATAGTATTAATTATAGAGGTGTGTCTACACCCTGCTGATACTATAGACGCAACAAATACACCTGAGAAGAAAGTACAACCTAAAGTAGATGAGGGGTTAGTTCCATTAATCGAACAGTATTTACACACAGATCTGACTAGTGGAGATTTTACACTTAATGCTTAAGGTGGGTTGCTCGATGAGTATGTAGACACTATGGAAGCGAGAGACTGCTAAGTTTGTATGCAAGTACCTGTTTCAGTAGCTGAAGACATTGCCTATCACCATCTTCCCTTGACATATGGCATTAGTTTAACTTTGCTTCTTAGTATATTTTATGCAAAAGGTCACTTTGAGTATTTGTTTCAGATTAGGGTCTAGTTCTTTCAGAAATCCCAATGTTTAAGCACTTGAATAGACATTCATATACCAAGACCGCTGAAATTGCTGGTAGATATTTTGTTTCAGCTCAAACGATAGACAGCTTATGCACATAAATACAATTTAATATGTTTATCTTTCTGACATCGAAAGGATATTCATAGATCAAGTAAAAGATAGATAAAGGCCATATTGGTGGATGCAGCAAAGGGAGTCCATGTTCAAAATTAGTCACCAGAAGAAAAGGAACATCAGACAGCAGGAAATACTGGAGCATTGTCACTGGATTGGCAACATCATGGGAGACTGTGTGTACACCATGACAGGAGTGACTACAGTTTCATATTTGTAGGAAAGAGTGAATGTGATCATACCTTTGAGGTTCGAGGGTCATGGAAGTTGTTTGTGGATGGAACAGATCAAGTGATTCCTGGAGTCTATTTTGTTTGTGGAAAGAATGCCTATTTTAAGCTGCCTAGTAAATGGTATGGTACATGCTATTTAGTTGCAGTGTTTCCAAAGATTTATTATGTTGAAGATTTTGATCATCCAATATGCGAAAAGAAATCGAGACATAGACTTGGACTAAGTGCTAGAGAAATTGTGGGAGATATTTTTGGAGCTATTATACCAAATATAGAGATAATACTGAATGATTTCAAGATTATAAAATTGTTCACTGTAGTTGATAAGCTATCTACTAGTACGGCCTGACCTTTGTTGCTGGTGAATACTGAAATGGTTGCTATTAAAGCTATGGTTTTGCTGAATCAACTTGCTTTAGACATTTTGCTTGCAAAAGAAGGCGGAGCCTGGTGTGTTTTGAAGGTTCAGCAGTGTTGCACGTACATTCCAGACAAGGGTAAGGACTTGCAGAAGTGCATAATGAACATTAAGGATGTTCAGAAGGAACTGAGTGGGATGGCAGCTGAAGGTGTTTGGGATTCAGTTGGAAATGGATTTACTGTTTAGGTAGATGGTTTGCGAGTCTGGGAAGTGGCATAGTCGGTTCTATCTTGAAATCTGTGTTAATTATTGGTCCTTGTGCACTAGTTGTAGTGGAAATTGTGAAAGGGTACAGAAGATGCAAGGCAAAGAAGGCTAATATCAGAAAAAAGGGGGAGATAGAACTGGAAAAGGCTCTGGATGCCTATTACCATGGCATGAAGCATTTGGAGGACTTCAAAAGAAAAAGGATTGTAACAACAACAGTTTAGGTTGGCCCATCTGATAAGATTATCTGATCGGATCAGAAGATTGGTGTGTTGGCTCAATTCGCCATCAGAGGGGGGTATTGGAGAAGTGTAAAATTGACTCCACCACGAAAACATTAGGAGTGCATCATAGCCAAATGTAGTCAACACTCACCTTCATTCTGTGTGACTAATGTCAATAATGAAAGTGAGGGTATAGCATATACAAAGATATCCCTGCAATTTAACAGAATGTATGTGTGTGTTCAGAAATGCATTTAATAAACTTGTGAGGCCTAAATATTAATATTTCATGACAAATGTTTGTGAATGTTTGACAGATAAGTGAAATAATGACGTGTTTACTAAATTAAAGTTTGTGTGCTTAAAAACTAACTGAATAATCATGTTACTACAGTTTTAATTCTAAAGGTACGCTTTTTTTTTAGAGTGTTTTATAAAGCGCGCGCATGATCCAAGGGTATCGGAGTGCTGTACATAGGGTTGAATGAACAAAATGAAAGGTGCATCAAAAGTAAAGCGCCACAATAAACCGCCGCAACAGATATCACGTTAAACGATTGTCATTCCATTTCTATTCCATTAGACCACATTTATCTAGCATCTTCATGGTGGGTATTTTCAGCTGCTCTGATCTATTCAGATCCAGATACCCAGGGTAGCAGTGGTTCTCCTGTAACCAACATGCTTCTGACCAAACTCGAAATTGCTGCCATTGTGACATCCTTTGCGCCCTGGGGTGGGGCTCTCCGAGAGTCTATGCAAGGAATCTATTCATTAGGATCCTTTTCACCTCTTTTTTGAAAAAGTGGGTTGAAGGGTTTGAACACACCATGGGTGGTAAGGATTTCAAGATCCTTGGTGCCGCCCCAGAGAAGGAGCGTGTGTACTTTTTTTGTTTCTGAATCTAGGGGGTTCCAGCCTGAGAGAGTTAGCACTTCTTAGGTAGAGGCTGCCACCGGAGATTCTAATTTTTCTGCCAGTTAACTTGGTTCGTTAAAATGTAGTGCTTTGTGTGTGAGGCAGGCAATTTTTAATTGCATTCTCGCCTCGAGGGGAATTCAGTCTAGATACCCAAGTGATGGGGTGATGTGGTCAAAGCGTCTAATTCCTGTTACCAGTCTTGCTGCAGCATTAGGAGTAGTTTTGAGTGGAGTTGTACTCGCTTTGGGTAGACTGTAGTAACTTGGTCCAGACGTGTAGGGATCTTTAGATATTTATTTGTAGTTAGTTACAAGTCATCCAGTTAAATCCAATACAAGACCAGTACAAGATCCCACCAGGAGCAGCCAGCATGCTGCTCAGCCCTTCTCAACTGACATCTCTGGCTCCCAACATTCTGTAGCACATCATCTAATGAACATTCCACTGGCAGAGCAAGAGATTGCATGAATACATAAAAGTCAGGATACAACATATCCCCTTTCCTTCCTTAAAAAAAACAATAATAAATGAAAAGAGAAAGAATACCAAGTCAGAGGAAAGACAAAGGGTAAATGAGAAACATCGCAAACTAATGAGAGAAAAGAGCAACCAAAAGAAGATGCGAAAATATAGGTGACGAAAACAGAGAAGAAAGACAAAAGGTGAGAATGCCATCCTCCCTTCTACTACAACAACAGAAACAAAAAGAGAAAACACCAACGGCTACCTCAACATATACTTGCTGGCCAGGCATGTATAAAAAGAGACAAGTCATACCAGACGCTGACAAAAAGAAGAAGAAAACCTCCAAAGGACAAAAGAACACAAGAGTAAGAGAAAAACAGAGAAGAACATAGAAGAAAAGAAACCAGAATCCACAGATGACACCAATAAGAGATATCACAAGGAAAACTGGGCTGTAACAGGAAATAGTGAGACAATTAAAATAAATCACTCATACTTCCCATTAACTTAAAATCTGAATATAATAAATGATGACGTTGAATACCAATTGAAAGCTGTAAACAAAACACATTAAAATTGAGAAAAACACCAATTGGTATTCAGAACAAATACCCTGTGTGAAGGTAATATTGTGATAAACATGTGGTGAACGGGTGCACACTGTGCACTAAATAGATGAGACCAAACCCATCAAACACACCACATAAAAGAATATTGTGCACTGTTGTGAAGGGGCAAAACCCATACGACACACCCTAAGTAGGGTAAAAACATAAAATTGTTGTGCACTGTTGAGAAAGAAATACCCTGGAGGTCATTTCCTGTGCACTGAATAGATGGGACTGTAACCCATGTTGTGCATCGTAGAGAATGGGGATAACCCATGTGAGACATCTCCTGAGAGACAAAAAAAAACCAATGTTGTGCACCGTAGAGGATGGGAATGTAACCCATGTGAGACACCTCATGTAGAGGTCAGTGTTGTGCACTAGTAGAAGATGGGACTGTCACCCATGTGAGACACCTCATGGAGAAGTCAGTGTTGTAAAAGATGGGACTGTGACCCATGTGACAATGTGCACTGTAAAGACGGGACTAAAACCCCTGTGAGACACCTCGTGTGGTGGTAACAACAATGTGCACTGTAATGACGGGACTAAAACCACGTGCACTGTAATGACGGGATTAAAACTCCTGCGAGACACCTCGTGTTGAGGTAAAGATTGTCCACTGTGTGAAGGTAAAAACCTTAAACACCCTATGTAGGGTAAAAATAAACAGAACCCCTACCCCGTTTGGAGGAAGTGATATTGTGCATAGTGTGAGGTAACTGCAAATTTAGAGTATAAACATCCTCGATAGATGCAACAACATTGTGTACTCTAGCAAGGCGACAGGAACCCTCACAGCACCCTATGTAGGGTAAAGATAATACATAAGTGTGGCATATGTCACTGTTTCTTTGAGGCTAAAACAAATCTGAACAGGTTAAACACATGAAGAGTTTAGTAAAAATGGACTGAACCAGGGTGGTGAGTGAATCTGTCACCTGACAGTGTCAGAGGCATGAAGAAACAGACCTTTAATGTGGTGCGGGACAGTCATATACCCCACAGTCCAGTTCAGTGGAGAAACACAAATCAAGGTATAAAAGTAAGGTCAAGAGTGCACCCACGTCGTCAGTTTAAGCTTCTTCATTCCTACCAATGTGTCAGTAGGCACGGCAAAATACTTGTGTTGTCGCTAGATGTAATTCAATATTGCCGTAACTTTATTACTCAAGCACAACATGGTTGTCAGAATAAAGCAGCTAATGAAAAGAGTGTGACGCCAAATTCAAAATGGCAGCACGTTGCAGACGTCACGCCGGATGACTCCCAGCGCGTCTGTGCATACCCCCTTATGGCACTGCAAGCGTGGAATCACCATGACAGAAGGAGCCTCGGGGCAACGGCGCATCACCAATGCAGGTGAGATATCGCACGGTATCGAACGCTCGTGCCCCAACAATTTTAAAATTTGAAATAGGCAGTTGAGACCGCGGACGTAAGGTCCAAAGATGACCAAAAAAATAAAATTGACCCGTCTGAGCTGACTTTAACCAAAGTTACTACTGCATACAAAAATGTGCCCAACACGTTCCCACACTTGTCACCACACAGTCGAAGGACAAAGTCAGGACCAAGAGTTGGGTCACTGCACTCGCAGCAAAGGTAGACCATCTTGTGGATGGGCACAAGCAGTCAAATTAAAAATGCAGGAAGCTTCACGTAGTGAAGAGCCAAACACGTAGTGTCACCATGCACCATTCTGGCAGCCACACGTAACTTACAATGTGATGTAGCGATGCTTGTATAGGCAAGCTTTCCTTGCAAGCGTAGATTCTGTAGCAGTAGAGAAAAACTTGCAGGCATCTGGCGGTAGAAAAACGTTGCTCACCACTAACTGTGACACTAACTGTGTGCCCGTGAAGAAAACGCAGGATACCTAGGTTGGAGCAGACGAATTACGTTGTAATTGTCCAATTACCGTGCACTGGTATAAATCTTTGGTAAATGCACAGTCATTGTCAAAACATCGTGACGAAAACTTAGACACAGCATGGGAACAACAACAGACGTTGTTGAAAGTCAGATGCACTGGAACAACTGGCAGACATAAATTACCCTGCTTGTTGAGGCTCTGTAGATACAAACGTAGGCAAGGAAACTTGATCTTGTGAGGCACATGCAGGAACAGGTTTGTGAAGACACAGATGTACAACACTGGAGACAACAAGCACAGGCAGCAGTTGATTACCTTGCTTGTAGAGACACCGCAGACAAAGCAGGAACAGGCTTGGGCTGCGGTTGAAACAGACTTGCTTGTAGAGGTGCTGCATGCGTTGGAAAAACAGACCTTTTGAGACACCGTAGGAACAGCATGCAGAGACTTGAGCTGCTTATAGATTGGAACTGGCACCTTTGCGTTGAGGACGAGCGGTGGGAGGTCACTGGTGGGGTCAAGGGTGCCAGTTGAGGGTAGAAACAGCTTCAGTTACTGTTAGGTCTGTAGTAGAAGTTGATTGAAGTTTGAAGAGGTGGAAGTAGCAGGTTCTTTAGATGATCGTCGCCAAAAATTGTAGTAACTTGGTCCAGACGTGTAGAGGATCTTTAGATGTTTATTTGTAGTTAGTTACAAGTCATCCAGTTAAATTCAATACAAGACCAGTACAAGACCCCACCAGGAACAGCCAGCATGCTGCTCAGCCCTTCTAAACTGACATCTCTGGCTCCCAACATTCTGTAGCACATCATCTAGTGAACATTCCACTGGCAGAGCAAGAGATTGCATGAATACATAAAAGTCAGGATATAACATAGACCTGACAGGGTCGCCACTCCCTATTCTATTCTAGAGACCACAAGTGACTGTACTGCTTGTTTTAAGTCTGGATGTGGTAGAAATGGTTTCAATTTCTTCAGTAATCTGAGTTGGAATGCCGCACTGCGTGTGGTAGCACTGATGTGAGCTCTCATGTTTAGACACTTGTCCAGAGTTATTCCAAGGGATTTCGTGGAGTCAATGATGGTAGATATGCAATTGAGTGCGTCTAGGTGCTTGAGCCAATCTTGGATGTGTGTGGAGCTGTTTTGCGGGAATAAAAGAAGGAATTCTGTTTTCAAAGAGTTCAGCTTGAGGTTGTTTTGACAGAGCCAGGACTGAGTTTTGACTAGAGTTTTATTTAGTTGAATGGCATTGTCTAGGGAGGATATCTTTAAGTATAGTTGTATGTGTAGCTGCGTACATGTGATGTGCAATGTTCGATTGATTTTGGATTTCAGTTAGTGGTTCCATATACAGGTTAAAGAGTGTGGGGGAAATGGTTGACCCTTGGGGGACACCGCACCTCACTGGAGAGAAGTCAGAGAATGAGTTGCCTAGTTTGATGCGTTGTTAGCGATTCTGTAGGAAGGAAGCGAACAAAGAAAGCACTTTCCCAGACAAACCCATTCTGTTTTCTAGTACTTTTAGTAGCATGTTCTGGTTGACTGTGTCAAACGCGGATGAGTGTTGTGAAATTTTGATTTGTGTGTGTAAAGGGTGCACCTAAATGTAACCCCTGCACTTATAAACTTAGCCTAACTTGAGGGCCTGAAATTTATTTGATTCACGCTAACGTTTCAGTTTAAAATTCGAATTCATATTTTTCTTGTTGAATTGTTGCATTTATTATGTGTTCCCACTGCAGGTGAACAAGGTTTCATTAGCAGAAATAAAAGAGTCTTCGTTCTCAGTAGATAGTAGGACATGTGAAGTGGCAACTGGGGCGAAGAGGGCAATAACGAGATGGGAGGTGACTTCTCATGGGAGAAGGAGACAAGACCAAGGAAAGCTGAAATAAAAATCGTGGGAATAGCAAGCTGGTGTGAAGAAGCCAATGGTTGCTGAAAGAAGAGAAAAGTACAAGTCGGATTTGTGGGATGTACCTTAGATGCAACAGATGTTAATATGCAACATAGAGGGATAGTAAGCATTCTGGTTATGTTATGTTATGTTATGTGATTAAAATATTTCTAGAGCGCACTATCACCGATTGGTTGCTTGGCGCTAAGATCAGCAGTAACATGAACATAGAGGGGAGAGTGTTTATGAGAATGCTTGTCTGAAGAGCCAGGTCTTCAAGGCTTTCCGGAAGGATAGGAGGTCTTGACAATTCCGGGTCTCCACAGGGAGAGAATTCCACAAGCAGGAAGCGAGGGTGGCAAACCTACGACCTCCTGCGCGCTTTAGTTTGAAGGAAGGCGTCTGGTATAGGGCACTTTGAGGTACAGACCTCTTTGACTTCTGTGGCTTTATGCTACTTGACCCAAGTTGGAGCTTCTTTTACAGAGGACTCTGACGGCTGACACCTTTCTCCCTATTTCACCTTACTTTCACCTTGCTTTAGTTTAGGGTTGCCACTTTACAGTAGAAAAGAGTAGGGACAGATAGAGAGTCAATACTTACCTTTGATGACAAAGTGATGCAATCTGATGTGAAGTTATGTTTTCTTATTAATTACATTGCAATTATTGAGCTTGTAGTTTTCTTTTTGTTATATAGAGTGAATCGATTTCAAAGATTTGGCTTCATCTTCTTTGTGTTATACTTCTATACTATAATGCTTAGACTGGTTTATATTAATCTGTTTTTGAATCTGAATCTGGAATAAAACTCACTTACTTGAGACTGGTTTCGAACGGAGTTATTGTGCACCCACATCTGGCTACACTGTATTTAGATATTGGATCAAAATGGTTTTCTCCTCACCTCTCAAGTCCCACAAAAAGACAGCTGAGCAAGAATTTCGGAGTAAGTGGGCCCAGGCTCCATCACAGGCATTCACCATACATGCACTGCATAGCACTACATCTCTCATGTAATGTTCTCCTCGCCAGTATACATACAACCAGTACATGCATTCCCATGCATGCACTGATGAGCACTGCTCTACCCCTGTGTGTACCCTTCCCGGACAAAGATATAACCAGTGCAGAGTCACCACCCTTGCACTGCAGAACACTTTACATCTAACTGACATAGGCCAAGGGGTGAGTTAAGCATAGAGCAGCAGAACTATAAAAAGGTGACTGAGGGGGGCGTGGCTTGAGCTGCCACAAGATGGCGGCGTCCGGCTGAGGCTCCGCGTTTCGCGCTGGACCTTCTTTCATCCCGGAGCTGTTCCTGCTGATTTTAGGGGCAATGGACCAATTCCCCTTGTGGAGCGGGCACGGGGCAGGGGTAGCTACCTTCAGCCGTTTTCGCCCTGTTTCCTCTGCGCCTCACTCTCCTCAGAATTCCTGGCTGCGCCCACTATTTTGCCTGCGGCGGGACGCCGCCCTTATTTATGGCTTTCCCTGTACCGATTAAGGTACGTTTTGAGGGCAAAGCTGCTGTGTAATTTTGGGAGCTCCATGATTTTTGGCAGTTATTGGCTATTAAAGCACTATCTCCCACCTGCAATTCTTTGGGGAGAAATTCTCAGTATAGCCATTTACAATAACCTGGTATCGCCTGACATGATTACAGCTAAGTTTACTACTGGGAACAGCTCGAATCATCACAAGGTGGCCACATCTAATTGAGGCTTCAATCCTTGAATTGGTTTGCGTTTCCTATGAGACGGTTGCAACTGTGTCTGGTTGTCACGCATTAAGTGTGCTCTCCATTTGTTTCAGCAGCATTATGTACTCTGTCGCCAGGGGTCTGTGGCAGTGTTCAGTGGAGTGTTGTTTCTGCATCACTTTTGGTAACCCTTGTTAGCAGCCAGCAAGTAACGCTTATATGATGTATTTTAACTGGTTTTGGATTCCTCCGGGATGACTTCACAACCTCTCAGCACCAATGTGTTCATTGGAGACACCTTTGACTGTTCTGCATATTGTTAAAACGAGATTACAGGATAAAGATTTGTCTCATCTTTCAACACCCTAATACACTCTTCTATATGGGGCCTTCTTCCTCCCTTGGTCAGAAAAGTACCTCTGTAAGTATGTCTTCCCTTCGCAAGGACTCTAACACCGCTGCCTCTTCCAAACGCCAAAAGAGGGAACCAAACTCTCCTACTAAATCTCCTCTCCCTAAAACACTGGACAACGTCATGGAAGAGATAAAGCTCATTAAACCTTTTGTGATTGACACAAACGCTACACTTCAGAGGCTAGAGGAGAAGTGGTCTAACTTAGACTCGAGAGTGTCTGGGGTGGAACAGAGGATCAGCGATACTCAGGATGTGATCCCTCAAGTTGCAGCTAAATCTAAAGAGATTGCTCTCCTCAAACTTCAAATGGAGGACTTAGAAAATCGTAACAGGCGCAACAATCTTCGAATTTATGGTATTCCTAAGGGAGAGGAAGGGTCTGTCATGCTCACCTTTTAAAAAACACACATTCCTAAAACTGTTGGTCTCGAGGACGGCACCACTCTCAACCTGCAACGTGCCCATCACATTGGTCCTAAATACGGAGGTTCTACCTCATCGGTCAATCCGCCCCGGAGGGATAATCATTCTATTTCTTGAGTACACTGAGCTGTTAATGGTTCTCTTGGCGGCAAAGCTAAGAAAGCAGATGTTATGGTCTGGTCAAAGCATTTTCCTCTCTCAGGATGTGGCTTGTGCCATTGCTGTTCGTCTGGCCCTTCGCTCCATAAATGCCAGATACGACCTGGTGCATCCTTGCTTCTTTAAAGTCACTCATAAAGAATAGTCCTACTCTTTTGATCGTCCTGAAGATCTAAGACAATTTATTTCTCGCCATAAAGGAGATGAGATGGACTTTGGCGGGGCCTGAGCAATGTCTCCTCTTGCTTTGTCTTAAGTCCTCTGAGTTTCTTTTCTCATTTCAATGTTCTGAAAACTTCCGCCTTCTTTTATTGTTGTTAGTTGTGGCTTGTTGGTGCTATTGCTGATTGTTGTAGTTTATCGGTCTTCCCCAGAAGCCATTTCTTATCATTTCTTTGTTTTTTCTCCACAGATGTCTTCCTTCCCATACAGACCCATTTCCCTGATGTTGCCTCTCTTCCTGCCTTCCCATCCCACTCCTAATGTTCATAATCACTCCCCATGTTTGGTAAGTGTTAATTCTTTTATCATATATCCATGTTGCAGGTGTTTGCTTGATTTACATTTATCAATTTATCTTTTCTTTGTTGCCGGTTCCTCCCTTTGTGTTCCCTCTTAATTGGCTCCTCGTTCTTCAAATTTTTCTATCTACTGGTTCCTGTCGTTTCCCGGTGTCCTCACTGGCTCTGCCATCTGTCTTCCTCTTGTGGCTCCCCGCCTCCACATGACACTCTCTTTATTCTGGATATGTATTCCGTCATTCTTGACTGAAGTCCCCTGGCTTCCTGTCAACCTCTCTTTGTTTAGCATCTATCTTTTTCACCTTTTCTCCTTTCCTCTTCTCTTCCGTTCTTTGTTCCCTTTTTCACTTTTTTCTTGTTGGATTTCTGATACTTTTTCTTCTTTCTCTTTCTTAGTTTCATCATCTCATATTCGTCTCTACCTTTTTGTACCCCTACGTTTAATCTTTTTCACATAATTTCTTCCTATCTGTTTTTACTTCAATGTTATAACCTTGTTGACTTTAAATTTTTGCATATTGAGGTCTTAATTTCTTTCAATTTTATAATACTCATGGTGTTGCATATTGAGTTTTTAACTGTTCTTTTCAATTTTTTAATACTCATGGTTTGTTTAATGCATTTTCCCCCTTGCAATGACTGATAATGTTCGAATTATTTCCTGGAATGTAAAGGGTTTGCGTAACCCTGTCAAGAAGCAAAGGGTGCTTACTCATCTGTCCAAATTACAATGTAAAATGTTACATGAAACGCACGTTAATGATAATGACGTTAAATCCCTTAAAAAACAATGGGTTGGCTATGTATATAATTCCCCAGCTAAAGATAGGAAAAATGGAGTGGTGATACTATTTCATAAGTCCCTTTCCCTTTCCCTTACCATAGAAAGCAAGGAAAAGGATGCAGACGGCTTCTTCTACACATTCTCATAAATAGATCTCGTATCTCTCTCCTTAACATTTATGGTCCCACAGGTATTGACTCACAGTTTTGGCAATCCATGTCATACACCCTTCACTCATGTTCTGACTCTATTCTCATAGTGGGTGGGGACTGCAATCATGTCATGGACCCTTTTAACGATAGGAAATCCTCCTCTAGATATATTCCTAATAAAATGCAAAAGACCTTTGCTAGCACAATACTTTCGAGAGGCTTGGTTGGTGCCTGGGGATGTATAATCCCAACTGTTTGGAATGTACCTTTTATTCTCCCACTCATTACTCTTCATCTAGAATTGACTATATTTTCTTGATCTCACACCTCCTTCCTAATTTACAACATGCTGAGATTGGATCCATTCTTATTTCCGATCACGCTCCCGTCTTTATTAATTTGAATCTCCCTTCCCTGCCTTCCAAATCCGGCCGATGGTGCTTTAATAACTATCTTCTCAAGATCCTACCTTCATTGAGCGCTTTAAAGATTTAGTGTCCGAATTGTTTCTCTTTAATGCTAGTTCAGATATGCCCTTTCATAATATTTGGGACGCTTTTAAGGCGACAGCCACGGGCTTTATCATTGACTTTGTTGCTATTAAAAAGTAACAATATCGTAAGGAGTTTGCCTCCATTCTGTCTTCCATTAAAAATTGGAACATGCATATTTTTCTTCCAATGATGAAGTTAGTCTTAAGAATTTGGTCCAAGCAAAACTAAACTTTAACAGAAAATCCACTGAGGAAGCTTCTGGGACGTTACTAAAATGTAATTCCAAATTTTATGGCGGTCGCAATAGAGCTGGTAAACTGCTGGCGAACTATTTGAAGATGAAGTCCCAAAGGTCTAGAATAGTTAAAATCACCGATGACAGTGGTGTTAATCGCTTTAAAGATGAAGAGATACTGAAATGCTTTACGGACTTTTATAAGACCCTTTATACCCCTGAATCTTCCCCTTCTGATACTGCCTTGGATTTATTTTTTGATTCACTACCCCCCTCCGCTATCAACCCCTGACTGCTCTATATTGGATATAGATATGTCGCTTTCCGAGATTAAGGCAGCCTTGGCTAAGTTACCTAAAGATAAGACCCCTGGCCCGGACGACTTTACTGCCGAATTTTATTCTTGTTTCTCTCAGATCCTTTTGACTCATCTTTTTTCTCTTTTTCAATATTTTGTTTCTCACAATGGGGCTCGAGGCTCTTTTCTCGAGGCTGTGATTTGTTTAATTCCAAAAAAAGATAAAGATCCCTCACTGTGTGCCAATAATCGCCTCCTTTCATTGATCAATTGAGATTGTAAAATTTTCGCTAAAGTATTGGCTCTCTGTATTAATCAGGTACTTCCGAAATTGATTGGTTCTGAACAGACGAGATTTGTTAAGGGAAGGACTTTGGCTGATAATTCTAGAACTTTTCTCAATATTATTCATCTACCATCTAAGAGTTCTTCCCCTGTTGAAGCCATAACCCTAGACGCGTAGTAATCTCTTGATCGTATTCATTGGCTTTTCATGATGTGTGCCCTCAAATGGCATGGTTTTGGCCCTTCTATCCTGTCCCTTATCAATTTGCTATATTCCTCCCTAACTACTTCAGTTTTTGTTAACGGATCTTAATCTTCCTATTTTACTTTGCAACGAGGTACCCGTCAAGGCTGTCCTCTTTCTCCCTTGCTTTCTCCTCTCTCTTGAACCTTCTCTTAATTCTCTACGTCATTCGTCCATTTTTCGCGTTTCAAACACAAGGCAATTGAAGTCAAATTCACAGCTTATGCGGATGATATCATGCTATACATTTCTGATCCCTCTACCTCTTTGCCCGCCTTCAGAGATCTCTTATCCTCCTACGCCGCCTTATCTGGTTACAAGTTACATTTTTCTAAATCTGAAGTCCTTCCATTAAACAAATATTGTTTAAAAAGCATGTTCGATGGGACTGATTTTAAATGGAATATCAATAGTACCACTTGCTCGGGAATAAAATATTCTTCTTCAAGTGGGAGAAAAGTTCAGCTTAATTTGGAAGATGTTTTACTAAAAGTAAATAACATGGCAGGAAGATGGTCTCCCCTTTTTTTGTCATGTGGGGTAGACTGGACGTAATCAAAATGATGATGCTCCCTGTTATCAATTTTTATTTGTCCATGTTACCAGTGAAACTTCCATTCAAATTTTTCAAAACCCTGAATGGTGCTCTGAGTAAATGTCTTTGGAATGGTCGGAAAGCCCGTATTTCTTTATCCTTTCTGTCTGCTCCTAAGGATCGGGGAGGCGTCCATTTTCCCAATTTTCGACAATATCACTCCTTTTAATTTGTCAAGTGTTACCTTATTTGTCCTCTTCGGAAGACATTCTTGCATCTGGTTGGCATAAATTGGAGGCATCCTTGATTCACCCTTTTCCTTTTTCCTCGTTAACCAACTTTACCCATGCTCTTCGCGCTTTAACTACCCAACAATTTCACGATTTATTTTAACCTTTCATTCAGTTAAGGGCAAATCTCATACTCCTCTACAAATATTTCTAGACTAACCTCTTTGGCATAATAGATCCATTAAACTGTCCAATCGTACTATTTTCTGGAAAAACTGGGCGGCTAAAGGGATCTTCCTAGTTAAACATTTAATACATGGTCCGCTTTTTTTTTCTCTCCAGGAAGTTCAATCCAAGTTTGGTTTACCTGTCGACTCACTCCTTAGGTATGAATCTTTAAGATTGCTTTTAACTAATCAGTTTTCTCTCCTCTCCGGATCTCTCCCCTCCGCTTTTGACCCTATTTTAGAACCTCTGTCCATCTCTCCTTCCCTTCGGGCCTCCCATATTTACAAATATCTTAATTTCTCTTCTCCTAACCGTCCCAAGAATAAAGTTGAACTTTTATGGGAATCCGATTTGCAGCGTACCCTCTCTATTCATACATGGAACTCTATTTGGGCTTGCATACACCGCACCTCCTGAACTGACAGCACTACTATTTCTATCAGAGGTTATTTTTAACTCCATTATCTATTTCCAAGTATAGCTCAGACCTATCTCTGAATTGCTGGTCCTGTAAAAACACCCCAGGCTCATTTATACAGTCATTTTTTCTTTGCCCCAGCATTAATCTGTTTTGGACTAAGGTTTGTGAATCAATCGCCTCCATTTGTTCTATTAATTTTCCCTTCGACATTTAATCCATATTATTGGGAAGTAATTCTGCTAATTGGTTTGGATCCCGCAGGGTGGGCATTTTTGTGGATTTGTTAATTGCTATTGCCTTTCAGGTCATTACATCTAATTGGAAGGATGCCACCAAGGTCTCTTTTTCTGCTTGGTGGAACCTTCTCTGCTATCACCACAGACTGGATAGAGCTTCTGCCATCACATCTCAGCAACTTCTCCGAAAAGAAATCTTCTGGTCTCCACTTACCAACTATCTGTCTGCATGTTCATTACGCAACAAAGACAGTTCTTGCGCTTACCAACCACCATGAGTATTCTGTTTTGTTTCTTTTCTCTTATATAGTTCATATAAGTTAATGTATGGCTCCTACTCTGTTTTCACAAAGTAATATAAGGATTGTATCTCTGTAGTTTTACATATGTTATCTGATAAGGATGTTGTTTGCTTTTCTTTTTCTCTTTTTTTTTCTTTTCTTTCCCTTTCTTTCCCCTCATTTCTTTCTTTCTCTTCTTCTACCGTTCTCTTTATTCTGAAAAATGAAAAAGGCTATTTGGTTTCAAGGTACAACCTCTCACTATTGCCTTCATCTTTGGTTCTATTCGCTTGATAATGGTAGTCATCTTAAGTTTTCATTCTTCCATATTATACTTTTTGCTTGCTAGTTTTTGCCATCTCTCTACAATTATTGCTGTATTGTTGTACCACTGTTCTTTTTTGCTTCAATAAAGCTATTTAAACTTAAATAAAAAGGTGAAAGAGCCTGTAGGCCTCACTCCAGTGACCCAGGGTAAAAAGGACCTGTTCACTCCTACTGATCACTTCACAGGATGCTGCCACCACTGAGCTTGTGCTGTTTAGCTCCTAGTGAAGGTAGTAGCTTTCCACCACTGTGAGGGTAGTGCTTTGGATGCCCTTCTTGGCCCAACGACATTGCAATCTGTGAGACAGGCCTATATCATGACGCACACGCACGATCAACAAAAATCACCATAAGGGATTCAGACAGCAGTACAGTTGGGCATTCAGGGCAGGTGTACACTTCCATTACCATGCAGAGGATTTTTCTGTCCCAACAATCTGCTGCAGTCCATTTAACTTGCAGGCCGTGAGTACGCTTTGGCACCATATCCTAGGGACTGATAGGAAAGTTTAATATGCAAATGAGGAAGGTAGACAATTTCGAAATGTTTTAGGGGTCAGAGCACATGCACTGTGGCCTGGTTAGCACAGAGTAATAAAAACATCAGCATTAGTCCAGAAATAGGAGGGCCACTATGCAAAAATAGGCATTGTTTTACATAATACTAGGAGACTAACACTAGGGTTGTTATACTGGGACACACAGACATCAAAACTGGGCATCATCAATGTCACAGGGACATCGATGCAATATAAGTGACATCGTTTGAAGTAAGTTTAATAAGAAAAAGGCAAGGCCTCAAATTCTAGGTTGATACACTAGAGACATAATGAATTTGGCACATGCACTTTATGGTTATAAAATGAAATGTATAATAACCTACAGACTAGTCTTTATACTTACTATTGAAATAAGTGTTTTTTTTACATGTTATCTTGGATCCATTTATTCAATTGTATAGTTGAATCTTGTTTGCAAGCCTGAAATGAATATTCCTCACATCTATTTTCTCTTAATCTTTTTAAAAAACTGAAATGCGAAATTGCGAAATTTTAGATATTTATTATTTTAATGTTAAAAAATGTTCGATTATTCGATAGAGTGCCCAGAGTGTGTGGCGATATTTTGTCCTAAGTTTGTCATGAAATGATGTTGACTTCTTGTATTGTACTTTTTATTGTCAACCTTTTATGTTTTTGTTTTACTGAAATAAAGATTGAGCTGAACTGAAGTGACATAGTGATAAGACAGTGGCCAAATGAAACTGGAGTACCAACACTGAGCAACCAACACTAGAAAAAGAAAGCTTACTCTGGGATATTACTGGATGCCTGACACTAGGGAACTCACATGGGTGTGCACACTGTAAAGGGAACACTGTGGCTCGCACATAGAGAGTGACATGAAAAAGCTGTCACTGGGCTGCTAACACTAAGACAATGAGACTGGGAGACAAAGACTATGTGTTGCAAGGTGGAAGTATTATGTGATATGGCTGGTAGGCCTTATCATGTAAAGAAAGAAATACTTTTATTTGATTTGTTAAAATCGTAAAAGGGTGGAACATACCACCATGTGGTAAACAACAACATATAGAATAAAACATGCCCCTGTGTGCTGGGCAGCATTGCACAAATATACATGATAAGTAAAAACAGGGAGAGCGCTTTTAAATATACAAGAAGAATAAAAACAGGAGTAGCACTTTATAAGACAATGGCCCTCTCCTTAGAAGATTGGGGCCAGCAAATGACTGTTATAACAAGGGATGCAGCACACGTTAGGGCTTATATTTGATTAAATGTGTCTGTCCCCCATGTCTCAAGTAAAGTGCTTGCAGTGTCTTGGAATAAAAGAGAAGAAGGAGGAGAGTAGGCTGTGAAGTGCATCAAGGAGGATCTGGGTCCAGCTGCAAAATGTCCATATGGTCCAGTTCCTGTTTTGCTGCTGCCTTTTTTCGAGCTCTTGAGCCGCAAATGTCAGGAAATTTATTGTTTTGCAGGAATCATGCCTTATCATGTAATACTAACACAATACACAAAAGTTGACCTCTGATTCACTCTTAGCAGTCCTACCTCAGCCCTGGCAGAGTGGCACACAGCAGTCAGGAGTACTTAGAGGAATATGTGTTAAGCATTTCACAGTACCAACATTGACAATAAGTAAGTGACACAATTTGAAAGAAATCTTGACACCAATTTATGAACATAGATTGCATTTTTAAGTAATTATTGACACCAAAATGAATTTTATATGTTGCAGATAATCTGAGTTATCGATTTTCAAAGTATTATGATAAACGCAATGAAAGTTGTCACATACATTAAAGTTAATGGGAGAAAACACACTTAACAAAATGATGGTTGCAAGGCGAGTTCAAGCAAACCCTCTTGTGGTTTAGGTTCTGTGGGACTCCAGACCAAGACTCGACAGTCACTAATTTGTTACCTTGCCCAGGGAGTCTGGGTACAGAGGTTACTTGGCTGTCCTTGGTGCTGACATGATCCACGGAAACTATCAAAATGCAGCACTTGGCAAAACCACACTTTAAGATGAAGTTACACTCTACCTTCGGAAAGTAGAGGCCTTTGGGGACGGACCCAGGACCAGGATGGAACAGCTGGATTTCTTCTACCTTGCTCGGCAGTTCTGGGTGCAGAGGTAGCTGGCAACTGTCAATCACCAGTGGCTGGTTGATCCAAAGATGCTTTGTCGCACACTCGACAACATCAACTTCAGGGGCAGGGACACAGCAATGGGGTCGTTGATGACATCAATTGCTTTTCACTGTGAGTTGCTCTTGGGCTGGAGTCACTCAAGGGGTCGATCACTCGACTGGCGATCACAAAGCCTTGGCTGCGGAAAATGAAGTCTTCAGATACTTTGTGACTGGAGGTCTACAGAAGTGGACTAGCAGCTTGAAACTTGACATAAGCTCGGCTACCACTGCGGGCTTACAAGACACCACTTCTCTTCAAGCTCACTCTCAACAGGCTCGGGGTGTCACAATTATTTAACACAGCACGTTGATTCTTCTGCAGTTTGTAGGTGAGTTGTTTGATAAGTCAGAAGAGTCTATTTTGGATTTCTGGTGTAACTGGAGTCCCTCTTGCTGGGAGCAATAAACTTCCACCATGGGCACACATCAAAACTCAGGTTCAGGGCACTTAAGTGTCCTCTCTTTGCGCTGTGGTAGCGCGCAGTGTCATATCTTTAGTGACTGAGCCTTCTTTGTGTCTCTTCTCGGATTCCAAATTAGAGATGAAATTCTGGTGCCAGAGGAGCCCCTTAAATCCTAGTTTAGGGGGCGTTAAGAGTATGAGGGACAGTGACCAATGGGCTACTGGTCCCTACGACTAACCCGCCTCTGTAATGACAACATCCTGTGGGTGTACATCACTGTGCTACCCAGAATACTCTATTTTAGGGTCAGTCGAAATGGCAGAACCCTTCCTTGTCTGTACAGAACTCTTCGTTCACCCTAATGGTGTGGCTAACCTTTTGGGGGAGTACGTCTCCAGACTACCTAATTTTCCCACCTGTTGGCTGGACACGGCAGGAAGAGAGTTGTCCTTGAGTGGGGGACAAGAGATTCCATATCAAGGGCAGTGAAAGCCTTTGAGGCTCACCGCCTTGATTACTGTAAACACTAGCCATCCTGGCAGGGTGGAGGTGTGACCTACTTACTGTTCAGGCCTTTGTCTCCATCCTGGGGAATTGCAAGCACATCCCACCAGGAGAGCAGACTCTTGTCTTGGCAGCAAATGCGTGGGAAAGCCCGCCAAGGCACTGGAGCTTTGAATCCTAGAAAGGTACCAATGTAGGGTGGCACCCCAGTGCATGCCTACTCGCCCTCGACAGAGAATCGTGTTGCGGGTGAAAAAGCATGATGTTTGTAACCAAACACGACACAATTTGGTTGTTCCATTATGGAGCTGTCTATCTTGAGTTTCCTCGGTAGCCAGCCCATGTTACTCTATTGACCCGGGTTAATGTAGGTATAGATGTGTGTAAACATATATATCCACACCTTTAATATAATGCACTATGCCTCCTGGGCTTAGGAGGACAATCTTAAGAGTGATTTACTTAAATTATGGCAGTAGTGTGCTCTGCAGCACATGGTGAGTGCAGAGTCACTACTGAGCAGACAGGTGGTTTGTGCAGGGCTGCTTTGGCAGACCTGTAGATGTACTATTACTCGGGTCCCCCTGGGTGGCACAATAATGTGCTGCAGCCCTGGGGACCCCTCTTATCACCCATGACCTGTGTACCACTGGTACCATCTACTAGGGAAATACTAGGAGCGATAAGTGCTTGCCAATTGGGTGTACCAATTCAACAGTTACAGTATAAGGGAAATAACATTGGCCCTGGGGCCTGGTTAGCAGGTCCTAGTGCACTTCCAGTCCTAAAAAAACAGCATCTAAAGCTGCACTTTCTAACACTATGACATTGAGAAAATGGTCCTTACATGGGGAACTAACAATAAGACACTGAAGGGGACATGTCTAAACAACACTTCAACAGGGTCACGAACTGGTGTACACAAAGACACTGACATTGTTAGTCTTGTACAGTGGCAGTCCTGAAAAATGTTGAAACTATCCAACAACTGTGTTGTAGCTCTGTGGGAAGTGTAGTTATTGCCCATGGAAGGTATAACCACCCAGTTGTACTAATTTGGTGATCAGATGATGGGTTGCTGGTGTAAATTTCACATAGACAGCTTATCCGCTGGATGATACCTTCAAGCCTCTGTCAAACCCCTCCGTCAGCTTTGGTGGTTTTCCAGAGTAAACCTGAGCCATTTCCAGCACGTGGGAAGGTTTCGTGATTTCCACTGTCACTATGTATGAAAGGGGGACTTTGTCTATGGTGTCATTTAAAATGGCTGCCTGTCTTTCTCTGAGCAAGATTAGTCAGCTGCATAATGGGGTTTCACCACAAGATGAGACATGCTAGGTCTGCAGCATGCTGAGAAAATGTGTTGTCTTTCAGTAGTTGATTTGGGCTTACTCGCTATTTGAACTGTGCTTTGTGCCACTTGCTTTTCAGAAGAGAAATCATCAGGGTGGGCACCACTGAGCATGAGAAAGCCAACAAAAACTACAAGAAATCCTCACACCTGTAATCTCCAAGCTTGATTATACCAACAGCTTCTGTCCATTAATTGTTCTTTTTGCATTTGCCACCCCGAGTAGTATGGGTATGCCCAGGTGTGGGTCCCATGCTCTCCATGTCACTGGATACAATCTAGTCTGTCTGATGAGTGGTGAAAGCTCGAAACTGGTCCCACAATGTTTGTTTCCGGTCCAGGAAGGACCTAGATTGGCAGTTCTGGCTGGATTGTTCCCATGAGGAGCGGGGTCAAGACTGATTTTCATATGGCTGGGATTAAACTGGAATGGCATGGGGAGCAAACAAATGATGGATTTAGTCCCAGATATCTGCACTGGAGAGCAAATAAAATGATGGATTTATGCCCAGATCTCTGTACTGGGGTGAATGTTTGACATTTTTCAACATTCTGTCAATCAATTGTTCTTTCTGCATCTGTCACCCCAAGTGGGACGAGTATGCCCTGACGTGGATCCTGTGCTCGCCATACCACTGGAGTCAAGCTAGCCTGGCTGATGAGGGGTGAAACCCCAAAACAGGTCCCAGATGTTTGTTTCTGGTTCAGAGAGGACCTGGCCTGGCAGTTTGGGCTGGACTGTTCCCATGGGAAGCAGGGTCAATTCTGATTTGCATATGGCTGGGTTTAAACTGGAATGGCATGGGGAGCAAAAAAACAATTGATTTAGGCCCAGACCTCTGTACTGGGGTGAATGTTTGACATTGTTCAACATTCTGTCCATCAATTGTTCTTTTTGCAACAGCTTCTTCCTTAGAGCTCCCAGTTTCACCATACATAAAAACGCTGCTTCAAGACTCCTTTTGCACCTCCACTCAAGAGAAAACATGACTACAGTTCTATAAAAACTCCACCTGGGGTTTCTCGTAAAGGGAGGAGTGCTGCCCTACCTCCTCAAGCACAGCAGGTAAATGCAGAATAATAAAATGGTTATTACTATTGTATTACGTCTGAGCTGCCAGGCAGCAAGTGTGAGGGTGTGGGCGGGGCTTAATCCTGCTGATTGCAGGATGACTGCTGCTACTGCCAGTGCAGAGTGTGCATGTCAGATTGGCTGGCTGTCTTGTGACAGTCAGCCTGACATGCACACTTCAGTCTTCAGCAGTCTCAGCGATCTGAAACAGAAGGGGGATTGCAGGTGCAGGCCCCTAGTCTCAAAATGAGTGCTCAATTAGCCTGCTCCAACAAATCCTGGCTCTTCTCTCATGCTGAAAACAGCATGAGAGCAGCTCCGGGATTGGTTGGGTTGACGATGGCAGGAAGTCAACCACCTTCCTTCTCTTTCTTGCACGTCAAAGTCACCCTCGTGAATCCGGGAGAGGAGAGACACCAGACAGAGGGCCAACATCTCTGTAAGCTTTCAATCATCGTGCCACGCCGCACCACTTTTAAATGTTAACAGCCGTCCCTGCCACTGGCTACCTGTAGCTAGATGAGCAATGTCCAAGGCACGATAGATCATCCACAGAGCTTCTCAATGAACAAAGCATCAAATCTACTACTCAAGCAGTACAAACAAAATAATTCACTACACTCTAGGCTTGCACAAAGGCTCAACATACCACCTTACTATAAGAAATCCATCGGAAACAATTCTTTCTCGGCACAAGCTGCAAGCTCTGGATCTCTCTACCAACCAAGATTCAAAGAATTCTGGAGCAATTACACTTCAAAAGAGAAGAGAAAATACTTCAAAAGATAACGCCGTCATCCCACAACTCGGAAACAGACCGGGAATAATAATGGCTCCTTCAAGCACAATCTACTGTCTATAGTCTACAGTACAGGACAGCCCAATCAGAACACAGATTTCTATGTCCAAGTAAGACCTGTGTCTAGCCATGGTGTTATATAGTTATGTCAATTGATATATAAACCTCTGCACTCACTATTACTAATATCATAACACTCAGTGGTCGGGCAGTCAATTGTAGTAAAACATGCGGCATAATAATTCCCTGATACCCCTTGACCCTCTTCCACTCACGTAACACAGAAAACATACGGGTAATGGCCATCACCCGGTGCTGCAGCAGTTCACAGATTAAACCACCCATCACTACCAGAACAAGTGTAAAACAACTGGTGACACCTGCCACACGTTGCTGGCCAAAGGAAGACTCTTAAGTTTAGAAAGAAAAAAAATTATTAATATAAAGATAGGTGTCAATACATAAAGTCATAACCATGAAATCATGTCAATACAATACAGTACAATAGGTTGCATTACACAAAACCAAATCAGGCTTATGGATAAGAAATAGTCAGTTAATACACTAAAAGTAAATCATAGAGGCACTGGAATTATAAATAATCTGGGAACGCACAGGGAATTCAAGGGGGTTTCGAAACTTCCTGCTGAGATGGTGTTAACTGGGAACATCGTCAAACGCTTCGCTGCTAACTGAACAGGATATACAAAGGAAGTGTCCAGTCTGTGGTTATGGCAAACAGCATACCACCATGCCTTGTAAGAAATGTTTGCGAAATTCTTCCAGTTAGCAGTGATTTGCTGAAAGGCAGCCGCTAGTAACAAATCAATAATTTTAACATTAAATGTAACACCACCCCAGCAAGGGGAAAGACTCCCTAAGAAAACATTAGTGATGGAGAATTGGAATTTAGTACCAAAAATTAGATTAATTTGGGACCAGACTTGCTTCCAAAAACTATCTACTAATGGGCATAAAAATAACATGTGCAAAAAGTCAGCGTTTGGAGAAGAGCATGACCAACAAACATCCGGAGTAGTCGGAAACCTGCTGTTCAGAGCTCTCGGGGTTAGCAAAAGTCGATTATACACAAAAAACAACGTTTGTGTTATACTAGCTGCCCTGGAGGATTTACGCAATTTAACCCATAAATTGTTCCATAAAGTTACCGCCCACGAGAGTTGAAAATCACGCTCCCATGTTTCTTCTATTTTAGATTTCTGCCTGACAGTATCTTTTCCTTGTAAATATTTGTATATAATGGAGGCTGTGGGTTTAGTTTTAAGCAGGGTGAAAAGTTGTGAAAAGGGGGTCCGGGGAGCGGAAGCATTGGGTGTAATAGACAATTGAACATATTTCTCCATCACAGCCAACTTAAGTGAATTATAATTATGTGTAAATGACGCAGGCAAATTGAATAATTGTCTAAGTGAGGAAAAGGATAGGAAGTTTGAATGCGAAAATAACTGGTGTATCCATATTAAACCCTTCTGTCGCCAGGACTTCCAATAAATTGGTCTACCACGAATGACCAAATGCTTGTTGTGCCAAATTGTTGAACTCAAGAAAAAGTCCAAAGTGTTGGGGGAGGGAGGAAGCGTAGAAGCCAAAAGTTTGGAAGTCAGCTTCAGTATGGGAGTGGTCACAACCTGCGGTTTACGTGAGAAGGAAAGGTACTCAGAGAAGGAAAAAGGAGATAAAAAAAGCCGTTCAGTTGTGAGCCATAAGGGGTCATCCTCCGAGGGGTCAAGCAACCAGAGGGAGGCTTGACGTAGGAGGAAAGCTTTTTGGTAAGCCGGAAAATCAGGAAAATTAATTCCCCCTTCAGTTTTTGGACGTACTAATTTGGATAGAGACATTCGAGATCTTTTCGAGTTCCATAAAAAAGAAGAAAGGGCGGAATTGATCTTTAAAAAAAATTTAGCAGGAATGGGAACTGGAATATTAGAGATGGTATATAGTACAATAGGTGACAACATCATCTTTATAGTATCCAGGCGGCCCCACCACGTTAAATAGAGGGGATGCCATTTAGCCGCTAGATCAGCGATTTTCTGTATACATCTATTCATACATAGCTCCACCGTGTCCGATATTGAAGAGGTAACATGCAAGCCAAGGTATTTAATATGGGAGGGGCTCCATGTGAAGTTTGAGGCACTAAAGTCCACCTTGAAAGTGTACTTGGTCAAGGGAAGGATCTCACATTTATCATTGTTTAACTTATAACCAGATACTTCAGAGTAGGCTCGTACCTCCGCCAGAAAGGCAGGAATCGAGTCACTAGGATTGGACATAAAAAGTAAGATATCCTCCGCATAAGCAGCTAACTTAATATGTGTGTGTGTTGTTTGAAAACCATGTAAGTTCGGATTTTGACGAAGTTTAGAGAGAAAAGGCTCCAAAGCTAAATTAAAAAGGAAAGGAGAAAGAGGGCAGCCTTGACGTACTCCTCTACCCAGATCGAAAAAGGAGGAGATCAAGCCATTGGCACAGATAGCCACACGCGGGTTAGAATAAAGAAGAGAGATCAAGGAAATAAATATAGGCCCAAAGCCAAACCATCTGAGAGTGTAAAACAGATAGGCCCACTCGACCCTGTCAAATGCTTTCTCAGCATCGAGTGCGATTGCCGCGAGGGAGTGTTTAACGTGAGAAGATTTAGAAAGAACATTAAAAAGGAGTCTTGTGTTATCAGTTATAAACCTACCCTTAACAAAACCCGACTGTTCTTTACCTAATAAATCAGGCAAATACGAGTCAAGTCGTGTGGCTAAAGCTTTAGAGAAGATTTTACAGTCAATATTTACCAAGGAAATGGTCTGTAATTTTTACAATGCCTATGATCTTTACCCTCTTTGAGTATGAGACAGATATGCGCTTCTGAGAAGGACCCCGAGGAACTACCTAATGAACTAAATAGATCGATTATAGAGTGTAGTTTAGGCAATATGAGTTTGGAGTAATGCTGATAAAATTCTACTGTGAACCCATCAGGTCCTGGTGCCTTGTCTTTTTTAAGCAGCTGAAGGGCATTTGAAAGTTCTTGCAGTGTCAAATCTGACTCCAGGAGGGCCAGATCCGGCAAAGTGCGAGAAGATCTTTGGAGATTAGAGAAGAAGTGGGATAGGGAATCCTCGGAGGGTTGTGACTCCGAAGCATAAAGCGACTTGTAAAACCTAGAAAATTCGTGCAAAATATCGGCATCTTTGAACTTTAAGTCTGAACAGTCATCATAAATAGATTCATTATTGAGTTTATTGTGTTTCACTTTTATATAATTGGCCAGCATTTTCCCCGCTTTGTTTTTACCCCCATAAAATTTGGCACTGGATTTTAACAAATATAGCGAGGCATCCTCCGTTGATTTCTTGTTAAATTGCAATTTGGCATTGATGAGAGCTGTGAGGGCCTGTTTCGAGTGTGAGGTGTAAAAAGAGTGCTCCAGTTTTTTAATGTCATGTAAAAGGTCTTTAGTAAATTTACGGGAGATTTTCCGCCTCTTAGCAACAAAGCCAGTAATAAAATCCCTCGCGGAAGCCTTAAAAGTGTCCCTTACAGTCAAGAGGGCATAAATGGGGTTTGATTCATCACAAAAAACTCCTCAAAGAAGGTGGTAAAAGAGGCAGTGAATTTTGGGTCCGAAAGGAGAGCATTATTGAAATGCCACCTTTTGGAGCCTGTGGCCTTAGGTAGAATCTCGAGACCAATTGAAACAGGGGCATGGTCTGACAATATCAGACCAATCTCCGCATGCGTGAGGGTTTGCGAGACGGAGTGAGAGACGAAAACAATCAATTCTTGATTGCGTCTGGTGCGATGGGGAATAAAAAGTATACTCTCTGGTAACCGGATTGCAAAGACGCCAAGCGTCCAAAAGCTTGTACTGGGATATAGTTCTTAAAAATTATTTCTGGGACTTATTAGGGATGTAGGGAGCTCTAGAGTTCCTGTCTATAAACGGGTCAAAGATCTGGTTACAGTCGCCAGCTAAAATGAAATTGTCCTCCATGCAAAGAGCAATCTGTTTAGCCAGCGTGGACCAAAAGGAGGGGTCACCACATGTGGGGGCGTAGACGTTAAAAAGAGATACAGGAACTCCCCTCAAGGACAATTTAACATTCAGCCATCTACCGTTTACATCTGAATCTTGAGACAGTAGTAAAAATGGGGGGGACTTACGACAGAGAATCATCACTCTGTTCCATTTACCATCACCCGGAGAAAAGAAAACTTCCCCCACCCAACATCTTTTCAGCTTTAATGATTCAAAATCAGCGAGGTGAGTTTCCTGCAGAAAAACAATATCCGCAGCTAGTTTGGCTAGATGTGTCAAAATTCTTTGCCTTTTGATGGGAGAATTTAAACCCTTAACGTTCCATGTAATCAATTTCAAAGACATAGGTATTCAAAAACATAACATAATGCAACCATAAAGCAGAAGCCTGATTCAAAACAAGAACGGTGTAGGATAAAAAGAAGATAGAGCAAAGAGGGAACAAAATGTCCAACGACATAGTGAGAGTGAGAAAGGGAGTCAAACAACCAGAGCAAGAAGTGGTAGTCAGAGGTCATGACAAACTGAAGTATAAGCCAAATGGAGGGGTAGTAAGGAAAAAAAGAAATAGCTGTGACAGAAAGAGTAGCTAAAAAGTTCAGATAGGGTGAAATGAGTAGACGGAAAACATCCACTGACGAAAAACTGCTAGCATTTAAAGAGGAAGAGCACAACACAAAAAAGAAAAAAGTTGATGAAGAACAAAAAGAGAACATACCTATGAAAGAAGAGTCAGGAATATGCGGGGGAGGGGTGGGGTCACAGGGAGTAGGCAGCACATCCGAGGTCGGCCAAGCGGAAGGTCAGGGAGAGACCATATTACAACGAAGAACATCTGCGGAGACAACATAAAAGATTCACCTGTAGAACCAACATTGAGACACATGAAAGAGTGTGGTACTTTGAAATTTGGGACCGCGTAGGAGGCAGGGCCCTACCCCTGTCTATTCCGGTATTAGCGAACCGCAAATGGCCAATACGGTATGTACAAGTACTTTGCATAACATTTCATTGATAAATATACTATGTATACGATGTTATGCATTGGCTCCGTGGGTTCCATCTTGGAGCGGTGGCCATCTTATAGTTGCCCTCACATAGGCTACACTTTAAGAACAAATACAGGCCTCTAGAACACATGCGCCTTCCTTTGACTTCTCTGTGACCTGTGGGAATTGGCTCCACCGCCCCAGGTCAGTCCGGTCCCACGAGCTGCCCGTCCTACTGCCACCTGTGATTAGCATCAGGGTTTGACACACCATAAAGCCTTTTCATCCCACACAAGCCTCCGGCTAATCTCTTTCACACCTGACTGTTCCTGCTTTATGGCCTGTTTTGCAAACAGGAGCTGCCCGTGTTTATTGGGGTCTGCTGATATCTGATGAGGGATCTGAGCCTCGCTGGGTAAATAATTGCAGGCTGGCTGAACTGAAATGTGGGATTGTAATCATGACTCTGCTTGTTCTTTGAAGTAAAATATGTGAATGACCAACTGCAAGAGAAGGGCGGTGTTGCCCAGAGCGTAATATTCTGTATAAAAGAGAAGACTGGTTTTTGTTCTGGAGACTGCCTCATTCAGTTGCTAAGGCTTCTGTGCGACGTAGTCTCACTCATTTGAGTTTAATAAAGATGTCTTTTCATATTTCAGCTTCTTTGCCAAGTTCTTTGTTATATTACCATGAGAGTGGAATTTTCAAATACCACAACAGGAAGTACTCGAAGTCATAGGGTGCTATCCCTGGCACCTCTGGGGTCTCAAAAATCAGAGTACTTCAGTTGGCGCCCCAACAGAGTAGCTCATCAGCGAAGTGACTTCTTGTGGGAGTGATCTTGTCAGGAGACTGAAATCTACTGAGGAGGACAGAACAGGACTCTACCAAGAAGGTAATCTGTGCACAGGGATTCTGGAGATTCTTTTATGCAGCCCAGTATATTTCTGATCTTCCTGATTTTGATCCTACACATGATGTCACTCCTGCATGAGAACCCTTTTGGCGTGAGTATTATAAAAGACCGTTTAGTCATGTTGAACTTGGCAGTTAGAATTTGGGTAACATTTTGATTAGTCAAGTCAAGTCAAATCAGCTTTATTGCGGTTAGATTTACCATAAAAGCACATACAAAAAAAGAAAATTAAACAATACAGTTGGCAAGTCAATTAATACATTCTGTACACAAATCTCATATTCCTAGTTAATTGTTAGACATTTTTAAAAGATTTAAATAATTTCTAAAAAATTCTAAAATTAATAAAAGACAGATCATTCAAATATAAAAAGAAGTGTGTCTAAGGACTTAATGGTCATCAGCTTTAAATTAGAGTGCTACAGCGTTATTTATCAGATTCCTTCGGGTTATCCACATAGAATGTAAGTATTTAGCTACTGCAAAGGAGATTAACGCATCAGTATCTGTTTTCAGAACCCTGAAAAAAGCCAGATATTGCCTTATCCCCAAATTCTTACATAGCTGGATTATCCACTTCTTCCTAATGTAAGAGTAAGCTGGACAAAAGAGGGTAACGTGTACAGAAGTTTCATCCTCTTGTAAGCAACCTGGGCAGGGTCGTGCGGGGCCCCCTTTCCACCTATCAATTTTCTGAAAAAGGGGTAGAGTACCGTATCTAAATTGCAGATACAATTTCTTTGCCAGTGTGGGTTGAATTTGATCAATCACAGACTCAAAGCTATAGAAATGCTTGAAGTCCAAAAAGTTATCAGTCAAACTTGAGCTTTTTGTGGAACTAAATAGGTTCATTAGATTTTTTTCTTTGATCATACTTATCATAGTTTGTTTAGAAGTGGTTGGACAGGAGACTTCGGGATTGAGCCAGAGTTCCTCAAACCCAGTCAATATAAGTGATTTTTTTACAAAAGCCAACCACGGAATCTTACCAGATCCTAGTGTTGCTAGCACAAATTTGAGCTCCTCCTTGTAGTGCACCAGTTCTGGGGTGCTCCACAAGCGCTTCCAGTATAGTAGGGGCCGAAGGGCAATAATTTCTGCAATTGGACAGATGTTTAGATCTAGTCTTAAGGGGACCAAAGGTGTACTTTGAGGCAGATCCAGCAGCTGTCTTATAAAATTATTTTCAGTTAGTGATAGGTTACTAACTGGTATATGTCCCCAGAGTTCCGCCCCATACAAGGAAGATGCCCTGGCTTGAACTTTAAAAATTTCAAGGGGGGCACTTATTATTTTATGTGTACAATTCTTTTGTACTTTCAGAATACCTCCTGCTGATTGTGTTAGCCTTAAATTAGCTTTAGTCAATTGTGGGCCCCATCCCATTTTATCGTTAAGGGTCAGACCCAGATATTCGAAGATCGGAACCCTTTCAAGAGGTCTAGCATCCATTGTTGGATGGGGCAGTTGACAGTGTTGGCGTTAAAGACCATATATTTAGTCTTGTTTACATTAACCACCAGGTTTCTTTTCGAACAGAATTTAGAGAATTGATTTAGCACGCGCTGCATCCCCATCGGGGATTTTGAAAGGAGAAGCGTGTCATCCGCAAACATTAAAGCGGGGAATCTCCGGGAACCCAACTTGGGGGAGTCAATGTCGTTTGTGGTTAGTAGGTCTTCGATAAGCCCGTTGAGAAACAAAGAAAATAAAGTCGGAGCAAGGACGCATCCCTGTCTAACGCCTTTCTCAATCGGAAAAGGACCAGTTAACTGTCCTTGTTTTCCGAACCGTACTCTCGCATAGGTGCCTTCATGTAAAATCTTCAGCTGTTGACAAAGAGAGGGTGGGGCCCCCATTGATAATAATAGGGACCATAACTGATTCCGTTCCACCATATCAAATGCTGACTTTAGGTCAACAAATGTAAGGTAGAGACTACCCCCTTCCAAAGTCACGTGCTTCCAATGGAGCACTTGCAACCGGAATAGTTGGTCAGTTGTTGATATTTTTGCCCGGAATCCCGCCTGTAACGGCGTGAATATATCATTATCATTAATCCAAATCTCTAATCGTTGGAGCAGTAGTCTAGCGTAAATTTTTTGTGTGACGTCAATTAAGCTAATCGGCCTATAATTTGAGGGCTGGAGGGGAGAGCCCTTTTTATAGATCGGGATGATCTCGGCCCCTAACCAGGTGCTTGGCAATGGTAGGCCCTTCAAGATCGCATTGAATAACACCAAAAGGTATGGGCCCCAGACTGCTGGTTCATCTCTAAATAAGTCCCCGGGAATCTTATCGAGTCCCGGCGCTTTATTAGACTGAATACTAAAAATGGCCAGTTTTACTTCCTCCAGTGAAAAAGATTGCACTGGGCATGTGAGGTTCATAGCTGGAGGCCTAGGGGGAACTTGGTTTATACAGAGGGGAGAAAGTGAATATAGATCTTTAAAATATATGGACCAGGCTTCTTCGGGGATATTCGGGGAGATCATAGTTCTCCCTTCTGGAGTCCCTGTATGTACTAAATTCCAGAAGGTCCTTGGGTCCTTGGCCGCAAGTGCAGATGTAATGGCCACCCAGCGATCCACCTCCCATTCTAGTTTTGCATTTTTTAATAATTTTTTACATTCTGCTCTGGCTATGATGACATTGGGCCTACTGCCTAGCCTTAGAGCCTGCAATAGCGCTTTTTTAGCGTCCCTGCAAGATTTATTAAACCATGGATTTTTGCCTTTATGTTGTTTGGATTTGGCAATGTCTTCCCTATAAAAAATATCCTTTAAAATGGTAACCATTCCACTGTGGATTTCCGCCATTGTCTCAACTTCCATATTAGAAGAGTCAATTAAAGTGGAGTGTGCCCTTTCAAGGAAAGGGATGACATCATGATATCATTTTGCCATGGTTTCAGAGGATGAGTAGGCGTCCGCCCAGCGGATTCTTCTCCCGCCTTGCACTATTCTAAGATTATTACTTGGAAGATTTTCTGGGGCAATGTCCCCACTGGTTAACTGACAGTCCATCTCAATTATCAGGGGATTATGATCGCTTTCTATGCGAGAAGGTACACTAAAGTCTAAAATTTTTGACCAAAGTGCCAAACTCACTAAAAAATAATCTATGATAGATGAGTGCCCCAAGGAATTGTAGGTGTGTTTGGCGGGAGTATCGCTCTTAAAGCGTCCACTACAGGCTCTAATAGAAAAAGTATAAGTAATAGAGGTCAGCTGGATAGCAAGGGCAGACCAATTTTTCACTGGATATGCATTAGATGGCGGGACTGACCAAATATCATCCTCAGCCGATGTGATAGGAGGGACCCCTTGCAAGGGTTCAAAGTGACAGTTGAAATCCCCTCCAATCAACAAGACTACATCACCCCCGAGCCTATGTAACAGCGCAGTTAAATTATCCAGCGTTAAAGATGTTTTACCGGATTGTACTGTCCGGGAGTAGACGTTAATCAGAGCTATTTTTGGTGTTTTACTATGGGTCATCAGGATGCATAAAATATCAGGGCTGTTTGTCTCAATTTTTTTTATCGAGAAACCTAAGTGGATACCCACCCAGATACACAGACCCCCAGAAGGTCTTCCTCTAGTGCCCTTTAATGCAGGTTCTTCAAAAGTAACAAATCCCAGTCTGTGGGATGGATCGACCACCCATGTTTCCTGAAAAAGACAGATCCCATGGGAGTCCACAAAAGTGCACCAATCCGGGATGTAAGACCCGCTATATTCCATGATAAAATTTTGAGAGACCCAGTTGACAATGATTGCTTATACCTTGGGCCGGTCTTGCGGGTTAATTCATCATGACCAGGTAACCCAAGTTCATGTGCGACAGGAGTTGGTTGCACGATGGGAATCTGGAGTTGAGAATCCAAGGAGGGATGGGCGGGCATTGGAAAAAGTAAGTCAGCCCCTGACTTCCTTGTGCTAGCCGAAGAATTTCCAGTTAACATCAATGTGCCTGCTGTGTGGTAGAAAGTTTTATTGACACTTTTGGCTACCTCCATGTGTTCCCTCCCAGCAGGCTTAGGAGCCACTATCGTGTTACTAGACTCCAAGTGGTGGGTAGGTGTAGAACTGGGAGATGCAGAGAGTCAGTCCACCTGGTCGAGCAAACTAAATCTATTGCTCAGCGGAATACCAGTTACTTCTCCCCTGCATTGGTCACCTCTACTTCTATGAACATAGTGCCAAGTATCCTCCCGCTGTGGCCTCACAAAATTCCTTCTGTCAGAAGAAAAATAGCCATGATCTGTTAGGTAAAAGTTGTCTAACCTCAGAGATTTAATCATTGTATTAGGGCTTGCCTGTTGCCAACTACAAATATGGTCGACAGCCCTATAATCCTTAAAATTAATTATTATACAATCGCCCCCCACATTTTTTGTTTTGGGTCCCACCCACCCCACCCTTCTAACATACAAAATTTTACTTTGAATATATCTAGGCAAGGGTCTGTAGGTGTTCAGCCAATGAATTGTCTTATTTTTGAGTTCCTCGTAGGATTCCGGTTTAGAGCTGGTTAGCTCGGGGACTTCCGTAAGGATTACTACAAATGGGGCACAGTCCGGGGGTAAATTTATGTAGGGTAGGTCATGATGGTTAAAATTTCCTCCGTGGGAGTTTTCAGTATCCTTTGGGATCTCCTTCCTCAGAGTAACGGTATTGGGTAAATTAGCAGATTTAGAGGAGTTTGCTTTTTCCGCAATAGAGGAATGATTATGAGGGCCATTGGGGTTAGAGCCCGAGGATGATCCCAAAGCAATAGGCAGGATAGGTTGATCCGTTGCAATAATATGTGCTGACTTTAGTTGTGACTGTGGGGCATTAACTGATGTTACTAGGGCTTCAACTTGAGTCTGAATTGCAAGGAGGTCCGTTCTAAAGTCCATGTTTCCCCCGAGCAAAGATTCCAGTTTCCCCAGTCTTTCGTTTAAACAGTTCAGTTTTTGGACCACAGGTTGAATAAAAGAAGATATGACCATACTCAATTTCCCCACCAGGGAATCTAGATAAGGGAGATATATGGTTTCAGGGTCTCCAGCGACCTTGGAGGGGGTATCAATTGGGAGCTCAGAGGTACGTGATCCTATGGTGTGAGATACCTGGGGTACCTGAGGGCTATTAGATTTAGACTGTTTGGAATTTTTTGATTTTTTAGCAGGAGGTGCAACACCGGGGCCGTTCTTGTTAGGTCTCGTCTGAGCTAGCGCTTGCGCTGCTCTGTGCGAGACATTTTGTAAGTGGGATTTTCGAAGTGCTACCCACAGTCTTTTGGCTGGCCTAAAGCTTGAGTGCACGATCACATGCACGTGCACAGCTGGCATCTAATGGCTCCTCAGCTCCCACTCCCCCCTCCTTTCTCCATAGCTTTGGCTCCAGCCGCCATCTGCCTTTCTTATCTACGAGCCGTCATGGCTCATTAAGTGCTTTCGCGCGCCAATGCTTGTTTTAAGAATGCAGCAATACTTCAAAAATACAGCAGAGGACGCCATTGTTCTTTTTTTAAATACCGCCGCTCCACACTACTCGTGGATGCACAGGGCTGACTCCAGACCCACTCTCTAAATCTCCCCTCCAGGCGTGGCTGCAAAAAGGTAAGTAGTTCAGCAAATGTTAGACTTGCCTATAAAATATACATCCCATTTACTACATGGCCAACAACAAACCAATGGAAAATCTACATTTCCGCTGGCTGTTCAGCTTCTGTCTCCTTTGCCCGCCGCTCTTGGTACAGCCTCACTGATTGCCACAGTTACCTCTTGACGTGAGTCTTACGCCTACCCCTGAGTTACAGGCGTCAGTAGTAACCAGAATGACTGCTTCGCACCCTCACTCTCCCTGCTGTTCTTCAAAGATCTGCAGATCACAGGTTTATGTCCCAGCAACGCAGGCTCTGCCATCCATCCTTCGGTGATGGGTAAATTGTGTACCATTAACTTGGGTAGAAGTAACACCTATTATTTATAAACAGCTGATTGCAGTATGAAACGCTATACGAAATGCGTTATTTCCGCTGTGCAGAGATCTTGACCACATACACGAGAATGAATTCCCTGCATATTATTGAAACAGCAGGGGTAGGTCGATAGACCATGTAAGGACTGCAAATAGGATATGGAAAGGGGCAGTCAGCACCAGCCCCACAGTCCTTGCTTCCTGCGAAAATGCAGGCTGGAACTCAGAGTAGCTAATGACCATTCACCAGAGTGATGTCATGCCTCCAGGTGCACAAAGCACTACAAATGGACTCGGCTTGCTTGAGAGGGAACAGGGTGTGATCAAAGGCGCGCATTCCTTACGTCCTAAACCCAAATTATGAAAAGTATTCAGGCTGAATGAGGATGAAAACATTAAACCATTCTACACTTCAAAGAGTTTTACTTTGAAGTCCGTTGGCCACAAAAGAAGTCCCCTGGTAAAAAAAAAATAAAAGCGTGCACACTTCTAACTTGCTCAACGTCAAGCACGTCAATTCACGTTTATCTGTGCTTTTTGACATTTCTTTCTGTCTGGCCCAGCTTTCTCTTTTTCCCGTCTGCACAGACATACCTGCACTGCTGCCACCTGCGTGTCTACCCATCGGCCTCGTGCCCGTCTAATCAACGTGCATGTCTCTCCATTGTACACCGTTTCGCTTGCCTTTGTCCATCTGCTCTCACTGCCTGTCTCTCTAGTGTTCTCTGCCTCTTGCATTGTGGGTCTCAACACACAGGTTTCTCAGTCGCTGTCTCGCCTCACTGTGCTTCTATGCATCGTTCTCAGTCTCTATCCTTAGCTGTTTCTCAGTCGCTTACTTTGCCTGCTCACTCCACCAAATAGCAGTCGGTTTCATTAGTCCAATAGGTCTCGCCTTTGAGACCTTATAAGCGTTTAGCCATGCAACAGTTAATGTTGTTGCACCAAGGATATTGTGCTGCATATCTAAACACTTATAAGGTTCCAAAGGCGAGACCTATTGGCTATGCCAATGCTTGGTTGCATTGGTCTTCTTTTTTCCTGACACACTCGTGCTTTCTGTGTGTTTTGATGTCGATGTCAGCAGGAATTTGCAAAGAGGGCACCAGGGTTTTTACAGAAAAGTACTTCTATCGTGGCAGCGTACCTCAGAGTGTCCCCAGTTCCAGCTGGCATTTAGAGTGTTTTGCAGCATTTGTGTCATGCGCTAGGCACACTAGCTCAGTGGTACTTTTTTTCTTAAGGATGGACCATGGTAAGGCTGATTAGGCCTTTCTGGGCTTCTAACCATTCCTCTCCAGTCTATTATGCAGTGGATGCTCAACCCACTGAGCTGTTTTATTGGCCCTGGTAGTTGAACTCTGTTTTGTTAGCCACCCTTAGGCAAAGTGGTAGACTTTTTGCCAGTGTCTGACCTGATTGATTTTTGTTTTGTACTCAAAATGAAACACACTTGACAAAGCCAATAGCTAAGGCTTGCATTTTCAGGCCTGCTGAAGTGAAAAAACAAGCATTTGCAATGCAATACATCTCGCATTTACGCGAGTTTGAGCTGTTGACAATGCAAATGACAATGCCTTTTATTTTTGTTTTCGTTTTAAAAACATAAATAAAAGGCATTGTCATTTACAATGCCAATAGCTTAAACTTGCGTAAATGCGAGACCTATTGCATTGCAAATGCTTGTTTTTTTTTGGAATTGCGCCTTCCCTGGAACGTAAATTCATTTGTTTATTAGTGTTCACTTCCGTTAGAACTGGAGATGTGTTTGTGCCATTATCAGGTATTGTTTGGTTCGATCGGTTAGAAATGTCAACTTGAGCCCCTATGTTGATCTCAGTTTCATCAACGGGAGGAGGCAATGTGGCTCTGGTTATCTGGGTAGAGGCTGGTGAGCAAACATGAGCAATGGGCCCCAGGGAAGATCTTCTTGAGAAGATAGGATCCTGGGACAAGCGACGCTGCGTCAGAACTATTTCTCTCTCCAGTACCGATGACGCTCTGGTTATAAATTGGTCGAGTGTCCCTGCCACCATTCCTATGGATGCCCTTTTTGCACCCTTTTTGGTAGGCATAGTGCACAATTGTTATAATGCACAAAAGGTAATATCGGTACTCACAGTTGATGTAGATGTTAGGGGGCTGGCCCAGCCCAGCCTAATCCGGCCTCTGACGGCCACAGACGGTCCCGCCCTTGTCCCGGGCTTCTCCCGGCGCCGCCCGCGCGCGTCCCGCGACGCGGGAGTCACAGCTGACTCATATGCGCCTCCTGGCGCGAAAGACGGCGTGGGCGGCGGCTTCCTGCCGCTAGGAGCTCTGGGGGATGGAGTCCGGTGTCCGGCGTCTGCTCTGCGGCCGCTGTAGATGTGGAAAGCGGCGGCGAGACACCGGGCACACACGGGACCAAGCACAGCGCCAACAGAAGGATCAGGGAGTCACCACCGCAGCCCAAAGGTAAGAAAGAGCTACCCGCTCTGCCGGAGTCACAGCTGACTCATATGCGCCTCCTGGCGCGAAAGACGGCGGGGGCGGCGGCTTCCTGCCGCTAGGAGCTCTGGGGGATGGAGTCCGGTGTCCGGCGTCTGCTCTGCGGCCGCTGTAGATGTGGAAAGCGGCGGCGAGACACCGGGCACACACGGGACCAAGCACAGCGCCAACAGAAGGATCAGGGAGTCACCACCGCAGCCCAAAGGTAAGAAAGAGCTACCCGCTCTGCCGGAGTCACAGCTGACTCATATGCGCCTCCTGGCGCGAAAGACGGCGTGGGCGGCGGCTTCCTGCCGCTAGGAGCTCTGGGGGATGGAGTCCGGTGTCCGGCGTCTGCTCTGCGGCCGCTGTAGATGTGGAAAGCGGCGGCGAGACACCGGGCACACACGGGACCAAGCACAGCGCCAACAGAAGGATCAGGGAGTCACCACCGCAGCCCAAAGGTAAGAAAGAGCTACCCGCTCTGCCGGAGTCACAGCTGACTCATATGCGCCTCCTGGCGCGAAAGACGGCGGGGGCGGCGGCTTCCTGCCGCTAGGAGCTCTGGGGGATGGAGTCCGGTGTCCGGCGTCTGCTCTGCGGCCGCTGTAGATGTGGAAAGCGGCGGCGAGACACCGGGCACACACGGGACCAAGCACAGCGCCAACAGAAGGATCAGGGAGTCACCACCGCAGCCCAAAGGTAAGAAAGAGCTACCCGCTCTGCCGGAGTCACAGCTGACTCATATGCGCCTCCTGGCGCGAAAGACGGCGTGGGCGGCGGCTTCCTGCCGCTAGGAGCTCTGGGGGATGGAGTCCGGTGTCCGGCGTCTGCTCTGCGGCCGCTGTAGATGTGGAAAGCGGCGGCGAGACACCGGGCACACACGGGACCAAGCACAGCGCCAACAGAAGGATCAGGGAGTCACCACCGCAGCCCAAAGGTAAGAAAGAGCTACCCGCTCTGCCGGAGTCACAGCTGACTCATATGCGCCTCCTGGCGCGAAAGACGGCGTGGGCGGCGGCTTCCTGCCGCTAGGAGCTCTGGGGGATGGAGTCCGGTGTCCGGCGTCTGCTCTGCGGCCGCTGTAGATGTGGAAAGCGGCGGCGAGACACCGGGCACACACGGGACCAAGCACAGCGCCAACAGAAGGATCAGGGAGTCACCACCGCAGCCCAAAGGTAAGAAAGAGCTACCCGCTCTGCCGGAGTCACAGCTGACTCATATGCGCCTCCTGGCGCGAAAGACGGCGTGGGCGGCGGCTTCCTGCCGCTAGGAGCTCTGGGGGATGGAGTCCGGTGTCCGGCGTCTGCTCTGCGGCCGCTGTAGATGTGGAAAGCGGCGGCGAGACACCGGGCACACACGGGACCAAGCACAGCGCCAACAGAAGGATCAGGGAGTCACCACCGCAGCCCAAAGGTAAGAAAGAGCTACCCGCTCTGCCGGAGTCACAGCTGACTCATATGCGCCTCCTGGCGCGAAAGACGGCGTGGGCGGCGGCTTCCTGCCGCTAGGAGCTCTGGGGGATGGAGTCCGGTGTCCGGCATCTGCTCTGCGGCCGCTGTAGATGTGGAAAGCGGCGGCGAGACACCGGGCACACACGGGACCAAGCACAGCGCCAACAGAAGGATCAGGGAGTCACCACCGCAGCCCAAAGGTAAGAAAGAGCTGATTAGTAAAAATAAGAATTAAGTATAAATGGGTCGCTCCCAGTCCTTTGGTTCTTTGGGTCTTTAATTTGGTTATCGCAATTACCAAAGCCGAGGGGTTGGTTTCTTGGTTTTTGATTTGGTCATTGCAATTACCATAGTCAAGGGTCTCGTATATTTGCGAGTGTATTGGTAGAGATAACCCCTTGAAATTTGAAGCTAGATTAGTGAGCTATAAGATGCCTGATCTTAGCAAATTTGGAAATGTAGCTTTGGAACTTTGGTGTATAGGTTTGAATATGCGAATTGCAATTTGTGTAGGCAGGTAATGAGGAGATATTTCTCCATTTGGTTTCCGCAGTGTTTTTGGCATGCCTGTTTGTAAGCTCACATAAAAAAAATGTGTTGCTTTTTTTGGAAGGTACCATAGTTAAAATCGGTTAGATTTGAAAACATATTTCTTCCTTGGTGATTTTGTATCCCCAGGGAATTAAAATATGACATAATACAAAACAAGGATCCTTTGTTCTGCGCAGTTTTATGAATGAAGATATGCAGAACGATTTTGTTTGGTGTTCTGCTAGCCCAAGCTAGTGAATTGAGCGTATTCACTACTTCTTGGAGATACATCAGTCTGTTGGGCTGTTTATGCAGCCTTTTGGAACACTATTGAGAAGCGTTTCTTGTAAATATGACTTACAACTAGTATTTGCAAATGGTTTGGTTCAAGTATAGTCTGTGAGCTGTTCTTTCTTTCTGTCATGCGTATTGATTTGTAAGTCAACTGTGTGTTTAAATGTCTATGTGGTTTTCTCATTAGTGCAACTTCTGTAAGTAAATTGCGACGGCGCTATTTATGAAAAATGGCTAAAGCACGCTGTATTGTCTGTTTGACCCCCTTTCCGTTTATGTCTGAAATGAGCTCAATATGTGTTTGTGGGTCTTTTGATGTTTTCAGTCTGTTAAGTAAAATGTTGGTTAATTAATATCAAGTAGAAACTTAGGAAAAAATGCAGAAATGAACGGTGTGATGTGCTAAAATAGCTATATGTTGCTCTTTAATTTATAGAATGAGCAATTGTGCACATATACAAAATTGCCGTTAAATGCTTAAAGGATATAATTAGAAACACATTCAATAGATATAAATAAGGCCCCAAAAACGAAATTATCTATTTTTGCAAAAGTAACTAAATTTACAGCATTTTCCTTAGATGCATTGTATTAGATGTTCACAGGCAAACTTTTCAGCTGCAGTATATTTGAGAGAATGTTCATCCAGCCAGCACCTTCCCAGTTAAACACGGGTGGAATTCTGCATAACCGTCCTTTTAAATGAAAGTGGCGCAAAAATGTGACGCGTTTCAAATTGGGCTTATGCGCTTAGGCTTGTGAGTTAAATGTGTCCAAAATGATAGGCAAGGGATGCAGCTTGTTTTTTTTTTAAACATGGAATTATCACAAAAACGAATAATTGGGATTTTTTTTTTTTTTAAAGAAAATTATTAATCATGGAAAAATTATTTAAAAAAATAAGTGCTTTTCAAAATCGTTTTTTGATATTTATAAAGCTTAATACTCATACTATGACCTCCTAGCATTAAAATTTGATTTGAGTTGTGTTGCATCACTAAAATGGCAAGCATTCGCGTGTACAATTTTCCCTTGGCGCAGGCGCAAACAAGCTCATTTTTATAAAGTATAAGTTATTATTTCCAATGCCTGACTCATGGGTTATGTAATGGACATTCTGGTAATGCATATTATGCAAGAACATTGTAGGATACTCATTTTTTAATGCCTAAAATATCAAAGTCGAATTTGGGTAAAAGCGCTGTTTAAACTGCATTTTCTTTCATTCAGAGTACTTTTTAAAGTGTCTCAGGCTTCAGTAAATACATACATTTAGGTTTGATATATATTTACAGGTTGTGCCTTCTTATGATTCAATGAGTTAATATGCCAGTACAACGGCTTGTTTTAATATCAGGGTTGAAGGTTCTAACTTCAGCTGGGCCTACTGAGAAGTTCATTAATTTAAAGTTGATGAAATGTGTACCATTGCATAGGATTGCAACAAGCATTTATTCTAAAAACTGGTATGAGTGTTATTAAGTTTTGTGAATTATTCACAGTACATGTAGTTTAATAATCTGGGAATAGGGATAATTTTTTTAGCGCCTAAAAAGGAGAAATTATTTTTCAAAATAGAGTGAATTATTGCAAGTTAGGAGGAATTAGGAAGGCCTTCTGACTTTGACAAATTCAGAGTGGCAGAAGCTGGGGGCTGGGAGAGCTGCAGAGGCTGGCTCGGTCACACTGCTGAGATGCTATCTTTAGTGTAAACCATGGAGTAGGCTGCCACGTTGACATTTATGACCTTTTAAATTAGGGCCTTGCCTCTGTGGAATGCAGAATGACCTTGGTACACGGGCCTCTAAAGCTGGGGTTTCTGGTTTCTCCATAACAACATCACTAAAACTAAAGAACTTAATTCCAAAGGGAAAATATAGAAAAGGGGTTTTCTTTGAAAGCCCAAACATCATGTTAAATGCTTTGCAGAACTGATACATTTGTGTTATTTAACAGAAAACGAAGTGTTGCATTAAGTCTTAGACAGAAAACAAGATGCAGCCTTTTTCTAAAAAAATGTTTAAGGCTACATGCCTACGTGAGAACGCATTGCCAATTAAGACTTCTTTTTCACAGTGGAAATTGTCGGTGCCAAATTAATATGGAGTGTCATGTAACGATTTTTACTTTCAGAAAGGTAAAACTACGGTGGCTTGATGTTGCAAGGACTGACAAGGGGGTAACAGTTAAGTAATGGAAATTTATTTTTGTGTATTTGGTCCTATCATGAATTGTTCTTGCTGGTCCTGTACGTTAGAAGAGAAACAGTAAAGTTATATTTGACAGCAGATTTCCATTGCCTGGTGATCTGCTGTCAAAAGGAGGGTTAGGATTTTAAACCTGACAAATTAAACAGGCCCAAATATTGGGTTTTGGGCTGCAGTTTTACAGTGCATAAAGTACATGACATGGTGTTTGTGTGTCACCGCTTACTCACATATGCTATTGAAATTTGGCTATGCTTTTTGTGCTTGATATACAGCAAGAATATCTGATGGCTTGACGTTTTGTGCGTTTTTTATTTTTTTTTGCATGTTTTCGTTGTTTTTGTTGCTGCTTTTGATACTATTACAAGTTTACCTGTGTTGTGAGGGGATGGTCATGACGATGCCCATCGCTACGCAACAGTTGGTTGAACTTGTTCTGGTTACTAAATTCCACAGCTAATGATATTTCATGCTGTGAACATGAGAGACAACACTTTACCAGTGCATGTCTATTTGGCTATAATTGTATTGAAGGGAAATAAGAGAGATATACAGGATCAAAGTGTGTCACCTGTAGTTAGTCACGTTACTGCCCCCTTCCCTTAAAGGAACAGGCAGCCTTACATTTATGTATCCTTGATTGGACCTAAGGATGAAATTATAGATCTGTGACTCATGGTGGCCTAATTTCTATATTACATTAGTTAATGCTGTTTTGCTTCCTAAGTAGCATATGGCTTTTGTTCCTTAAAAGAAAACCAGGTTTTCATATTTTTTTTTCCTGAAGAAGGAACTGAAATATTACCTAGGAGTATCGTATATGGTGTAGTCACCTGTTACGAAGTCACCCACCTGTACTCCGATTTGTTCCTTCGCTGAGCTGCTTGCTCCCAACTCCCCCTGAAGCCCACCGAGGCAACAAGGTAATAGCACTTGTCACCCAGCTGGACCCCCGAGGGGGAAGGGGGGAATTGGAGGAGAGAGAAAGAAGAAGATAAACACTGGATTTGCGTCTTGATCTTCTTCGGGGACTTCTTCAGGGACAGGGAGTGATTGGGTACTTGTTCTCTGTACATGCGCCACTGGAAACTGCTACTGGTTTTGGTTATCTACACAACATAAGAGGTACACATTAGTTTCAACTGTCTTTACACCACCTTGATTCACAGATACTTTAAACACTAGGTTCATATGTTACATACCATTAGAAAGTTTCAAGCAAAGCTTCTTTTCCCAGCTGAAAGTCTTTTCTAGGCTCTTTCGATTTTTCAGCGCTTTTACTACATTGTACAATAACGTTTGGAAAACAACTTTTCAATCATGCTATTACTGTCATAATTGTTTCATTAAAAGGTTTTTAAAACAAACAAAAGATAAAGCAATTTCCAAAGCGCGAATATTGTTTTTTTTTCACTGTCGCGCAAATATTGTCCTTGTTATTGCGCAAATATTTGTCCACACTATTGCGCACACTTAGTTCACACTATTGCGCAAACATTGTCCACACTGTTCTTGACAAAAGTTCCCTTAATGTGGGAATGACTGTTTAACCCAAAACTGTTCTTGCAATTACTTCTTGTTATGTAAAGAGGCTCCTTCTGCCGTAAACTGCCTTGATCTTTTAGCCTTGAAAGGTAGAACTGAAAGGAAACTCTTACCTCGCTTTAGGAATTACCCGAGTGTTTTTGCAGGTTGCTAGGCGCCGAGTTGTTTACATTCTTACTTCTGTTTCTAGGTAACCGGAAGCGAGTGGAAGAATCGGGAGCAGAGCGCCGTGAAAACGGAAGCAGATCCAGCCGGACCTTTATTCTGGGAGCCCTTGAGGAATCGGAAGTGTTGCTGTCCAGAAGTCGGAGCTGAGAACTGGAGCTGAACTCAAGGAACGGAGTCAGGTAAGTGCTGCCAGCAGGAAGCGAAGCATCGATGACAAGCGGGTGAGGGTTTAAATACCTGTGGTGGGGATGGTGCGAAGGCTTCTGAAACGTGTCCTGGGTGTGCCTTCGTAATTAGCATACGCATGGGGCGCTTTCAGTTAACACGTGCAATGCTTATGGCTAATGGTTGCGATACAACGAAAACTCGTGCACATCATGTGGCAAGCCTCATGAGTTAACATACGCATGGAACGCTTTCAGTTAACGCGTGCAATGCTTAATGGTTACAATACAGTGAAAACACGTGCACAACATAAACGAGCATATCCTGCTAATATTAATCCAAAAGTAAACATTGATACCTGCAATTGAGTAATGTCACTAAACAGGATTAAAGAAGCATAATACATTACAGGTTGCTCATGTTGAAGCTAATTATGTCAATGACAGGTCAAAATCCTTATGCATAACAACTTGACCAGTCCAGAAATGCATTCAGGTTCAGGTTTTCGTAACAGTTCTCCCCCCCAAAGGTCGTCTAATCGGGCGGGGTTTATCTGGGTGTAAGGCATGAAAGGAACGAATGAGGCGTTGGGCGTTAACATTCGTTTCTGGTTCCCATGATCTTTCAGAGGGATCGTAACCTTTCCAATCAATCAAGTAATGTAAACGACCACCAATGCGTTTAGAGTCTAAAATGCGATTAACCTCATATTCCACATGATCCCCCACAATCACTGGTGGAGGTGGATTATCCTGTCGAGTAGTGGGATCAAATGGTTTAAGTAAAGAAACATGAAATACAGGATGAATAACAAAATCTTCGGGTAAGGTTAATCTCACTGAAACTGGGTTCACAATTTTTTCAATTGGATAAGGTCCAATGTATCGTGGCTTTAATTTCTTTGGGCTATCCATTTGAATATTTTTTGTTGAAAGCCAAACAAGATCCCCTTCCTGATAAGGTAGAGTTGGGTTTCTATGTTTATCCACAGCCAGTTTCATTTTCTTTTTGTGTTTTGCTAAATTCTGTTTAGCTAGATCTTGTAACTTTCTCAATTTATGTAAACGCTCTGTGACTGCTGGTACAACATCTTTCAAATCTGGGGAAATGGTCGGAAGGGATCGTGGATGCAAGGGTAAGACCTCATCCCAACTTGTAGACACAGAGGATGTCAGACAGCGTAGAGTTTGTTCCAGGTACTGATTTAATTTTTCTGTCTGGCCATCTGTCTGTGGATGGAACGCTGAGGACAATGCAATGTCTATTCCCAAATTTTTACATAAGTGTCTCCAGAATTTGGAGACGAATTGGGGACCTCTGTCGGACACAATTTTACTGGGCAGGCCATGTAGTTTTACAATGTGAGTAATAAAAATGTCACTGAATTCACTTGCATTAGGTAATTTAGTTAAGGGAATGAAATGTCCCATTTTTGATAGTTGATCCACAACTACCAAAATAGTAGTGTAAGCATGAGAATTAGGTAATTCGGTGATGAAATCAAGACTAATAGTGTGCCAGGGGGATGGAGGTATTGGCAATGGTTGCAAAAGGCCGACAGGTGATTGATGATCAGATTTCTGCCTAGCACATACTGGACATGACTTAACGTATTGCTGAATATCTTTACTAATGTTGTTCCACCAAAAGTGTCTTTGACACAACTCTAAAGTTTTATGTATTCCAGGGTGCCCTGCCAAACTAGAATCATGATTCCACTTTATTACTTGTTGTCTTAATTCCCCTGGGGGGACAAATAATCGTTTGTTATGGAGATAATAGCCTTCATGTATGGAGTTCAGTTTATGTGAAAGCCAGTCTTGTTGATTTAGTGTCTGAAAGCTCTGTTTTAACTGGGTTAGAAAGGTGTCAACTTGTGTGAATGCGACTACTTTTTCTGATGGTATGATAGTTTGAACTTCCATCCTTTCTTCAGATTGTTTATCACAAACTAGTCTAGAAAGTGTATCGGACAATAGTTGTTTCTGCCCTGGACGATATGTAATAATAAAATCAAATTCACTGAAAAATAACAACCATCGCATTTGTCTAGGAGTTAAAGCCTTAACTGTGGTAAAAAATTGTAGATTTTTGTGATCTGAAAATATTGTGATGGTATGCTTAGCTCCCAATAAATGGTGTCTCCATTCCAAGAATACCGCCTTGATTGCCAACAATTCTCTCTCAGCAATCGTATAATTTTGCTCTGCTGGTAAGAGTTTACGAGAATAAAAGGCAATGGGATGCAAACGACCGGTTGTTGGATCTTTCTGCATTAAAACCCCTCCTAACGCTGTTTGAGAAGCATCTGCCTCCACAAAAAACGGTCTATCGGGGTCAGGGTGAATCAGAAGAGGGGCGGATGTGAAGGCTTGCTTTAATGTAGCAAAGGCCTTTTCAGCATCTGAATTCCATTGAAATTTTGTTCCTTTTCGAAGTAATTGTGTGATAGGAGTCACAATGTCAGAAAAGTTTGAAATGAAACGCCGATAAAAATTAGCGAAGCCTAACACTCGTTGTATCTCTTTTACTGACGATGGTGTAGGCCAATTTAAAATGGCTTCTACTTTTTTTTTATCCATTGTAATGCCTTCTGGGGAAAGCCAATATCCCAGAAATTCAACCTTTTTGATATGAAAAACGCATTTCTCAAGTTTTACATATACAGAGTTCTCTTTTAACCTTTGTAGTACTGAGCGAACATGATGAACATGTCCCTCATCAGTTTTAGAAAAAATTAATATGTCATCAATATACACGATGACACATACGTCCAATAAATCATGTAACACTTCATTGATGAAGTACTGAAACGCAGCCGGGGCGTTACAAAGCCCGAATGGCATCACTGTATATTCGAAAAGACCGTATTTCGTGCGAAAAGCGGTTTTCCACTCGTCGCCCTCCTTTACGCGGACCAGATGGTATGCACCGCGTAAATCCAATTTAGTGTATATGCTTGACCCTTTTACTTGATTCAACAAAACTGGAATCAAAGGGAGGGGGTAACGATTTTTAATCGTAGCCTTGTTCACTGCGCGATAGTCAATACACGCTCTTAAATCGCCAGATTTTTTAGACACGAAAAAGAGCGGCGAGGAGACTGGTGACGTGGAGTGTCGAATGAACCCTTTTTCTAAGAGTTCTTCCAGGTAAGTTTTAAGATATTCATTTTCTGGTTCAGTTAGAGCATAAATTCTGCTGCAGGGTAAGGCTGCTCCTGGAATTAGATCAATTCTGCAGTCATAAATTCTGTGTGGTGGTAACTGTGTTGCCTGGACTGGGTCAAAAACATCAGAGAAGTCTAGATACTCACTGGGTATCTGAGGAACTACTGAGTCTACTACTGAACAACATAATGGCGTTATTGGATCTTGCAATTCTTGGTAACAGTGAGTTCTACAGTGAACTGAATCTAAAGTCACAGTTCTTTTAACCCAATCTATGTGAGGATTGTGTTGTTCTAGCCATGGGATACCTAATATGACACCAAATGTCGGAGTATCAATTAGATCAAAAACTGTTTCCTCTGTGTGTCCGTTTTCGGCAATAATAGTTAGTGGTTTTGTGTGAAACCTAATTAAACCTGAAGACAGGGCTGACCCATCAACTGCCCTAACGATTTCTGGTTCAGCCTTTGGAATTTGAACTACGCCTAAATGTTTAGCTAACTGGAGATCAAGGAAATTTCCTGTAGCTCCTGAGTCTATCATGACAGCTATACAGTGTCTATGTTGGGTAGTAAGAACGAAGGTCAATCTAATAGTTAAATGTTTGGGTGTGTTAGTAACAACATTTGTAGCGTAATGTGAGATCTGTGGTCTGCATGGTCTCGAAGAACCGATCTTGTCTTTCTTCGAGAACCCTAGTTTTCCGACTCTTGAGGAACAGAATCTACTGCCGTAATCCCTTTCTTTTTCGTGGGTTTTACAGGACAGTCTTTGGCATAATGCCCTGCTTTGCCACAATATAGACAAAGATTCCCTTTTCGTCTACGTTCCTTTTCCTCTGAGGAAAGTGGCCCTTTTATACCCCCAATTTGCATTGGTTCTACATGAGCATTTTTGTCTTCTGACTCTTTCTTCTCTACCTTAAAGTGTAAGGCTCTGAAATCACCTCTGGTTTTTTCACTTTTACGCTCTCCCAATCGGTGATCTAATTTTACCACTAAATCTAGAAATTCTGTGTAAACGTGGGGAAGATCTACGATGTGTGCCAAGGAGTCCTTTAGGTCATCTCTAAGGCCTCGGTAAAAAAGAGATACTCTTTTATCCTCCGGCCAATGTGTCTCGGATAGTAATCGATTAAAGGTGGTGACATAAGTAATGAGGTCTTTTGAACCCTGACGGAGATTCAATAACTCATTATCAGAAGCATGTATAAATACATGTTTGGCAAATAATCCCGACATAGCAGTTTTTAAAGCGTTTAAGTCATGCAGTAAAGGGTCATTAAAATCAACCAAGGGCATAGCCCAGTTAGCTGCCACTCCTCCCAAATATGAGATAATGAATGCTACTTTCGAAGTGTCTGAAGTAAAAATCTGAGGTTTACATAAAAAATGTAGTTGGCATTGACTCATAAAAGTAGAGAAGCGATTACTATCCCCTGTGAAACGTTCAGGATTGGCCAAAGGAACAGGGCTGGGTGCAACCACAGTGACTTGGAGATTTTGATCGGAATTGGTTCCTGAAGATTGGGCAGGATTGTTAACATGAGGATTGAATTTGGATGGAGCGATAAGGGGTTTACTAACTTCCGAACGTGGATCCCTCCAACTAGTAAAACCTGTTTTGATCCTATCTAGCTCCAACCTAAGGGCCTGATTCTCTTGTCTTAACTCTTGCATTTCGCCTGCTAATCTACGAACCAGTGTGGTTAATTGGGACGGGTCTAGCGCATCGGTTTCGTACTCCATAATGCAAGATCGGCGAAGGAACGGGTGTTGGAGGCTTCGCTTTTTGTTACGAAGTCACCCACCTGTACTCCGATTTGTTCCTTCGCTGAGCTGCTTGTTCCCAACTCCCTCTGAAGCCCACCGAGGCAACAAGGTAATAGCACTTGTCACCCAGCTGGGCCCCCGAGGGGGAAGGGGGGAATTGGAGGAGAGAGAAAGAAGAAGATAAACACTGGATTTGCGTCTTGATCTTCTTCGGGGACTTCTTCAGGGACAGGGAGTGATTGGGTACTTGTTCTCTGTACATGCGCCACTGGAAACTGCTACTGGTTTTGGTTATCTACACAACATAAGAGGTACACATTAGTTTCAACTGTCTTTACACCACCTTGATTCACAGATACTTTAAACACTAGGTTCATATGTTACATACCATTAGAAAGTTTCAAGCAAAGCTTCTTTTCCCAGCTGAAAGTCTTTTCTAGGCTCTTTCGATTTTTCAGCGCTTTTACTACATTGTACAATAACGTTTGGAAAACAACTTTTCAATCATGCTATTTCTGTCATAATTGTTTCATTAAAAGGTTTTTAAAACAAACAAAAGATAAAGCAATTTCCAAAGCGCAAATATTGTTTTTTTTTTCACTGTCGCGCAAATATTGTCCTTGTTATTGCGCAAATATTTGTCCACACTATTGCGCACACTTAGTTCACACTATTGCGCAAACATTGTCCACACTGTTCTTGACAAAAGTTCCCTTAATGTGGGAATGACTGTTTAACCCAAAACTGTTCTTGCAATTACTTCTCGTTATGTAAAGAGGCTCCTTCTGCCGTAAACTGCCTTGATCTTTTAGCCTTGAAAGGTAGAACTGAAAGGAAACTCTTACCTCGCTTTAGGAATTACCCGAGTGTTTTTGCAGGTTGCTAGGCGCCGAGTTGTTTACATTCTTACTTCTGTTTCTAGGTAACCGGAAGCGAGTGGAAGAATCTGGAGCAGAGCGCCGTGAAAACGGAAGCAGATCCAGCCGGACCTTTATTCTGGGAGCCCTTGAGGAATCGGAAGTGTTGCTGTCCAGAAGTCGGAGCTGAGAACTGGAGCTGAACTCAAGGAACGGAGTCAGGTAAGTGCTGCCAGCAGGAAGCGAAGCATCGATGACAAGCGGGTGAGGGTTTAAATACCTGTGGTGGGGATGGTGCGAAGGCTTCTGAAACGTGTCCTGGGTGTGCCTTCGTAATAAGCATACGCATGGGGCGCTTTCAGTTAACACGTGCAATGCTTATGGCTAATGGTTGCGATACAACGAAAACTCGTGCACATCATGTGGCAAGCCTCATGAGTTAACATACGCATGGAACGCTTTCAGTTAACGCGTGCAATGCTTAATGGTTACAATACAGTGAAAACACGTGCACAACATAAACGAGCATATCCTGCTAATATTAATCCAAAAGTAAACATTGATACCTGCAATTGAGTAATGTCACTAAACAGGATTAAAGAAGCATAATACATTACAGGTTGCTCATGTTGAAGCTAATTATGTCAATGACAGGTCAAAATCCTTATGCATAACAACTTGACCAGTCCAGAAATGCATTTAGGTTCAGGTTTTCGTAACATCACCAGCGGTAGAGTTAAAATGTGTGTAACTTTGGCCTTTTGTGTATCATCCGTACTCTTGATGTTGTGTCACATGCCTGACTATCACCCAAATAATTTTTGTTCTTCCTATAGATTTTTTTTTTTCCTTTTGTTGCTTCTCCCCTGACCAATGTCGCATTATGCTTAGTTATTGGGGATTTTAGTTGTGTCCTAGTTCCAATTCCCTTTTCCGTATTCCTTTCACCAGTCAGCCCATTTATTATTGTAGTTGTATTGTTCAGGTACACACTTCCAGACTACAGTGATGTACCAGGGACCCCCATATTATGTATAATTCCCTTTTGTATGACCAGACTGGTTTTCAAGAATTTTCCTTAGGCCTGCTTCAATGTTTTCCAGCCTGACTGTCAGAGTAGCGATAGACTGGTTAACTGACTCAATATTATAGTAAGACAAGTTTTCCATCTCAAAAGGAGATATCTTACGTTTACTTTTTGAACATGACAAATTTTCAATGTCTAATTTTAATGTGGTTTTTACCCTTTTGTTCCTGCTGCTTTAATTTTTGGTGGGATCAGACGTGTTCTAATCATGCAAATATCAGGACCCTCTAGTTCTTGTCTTTTGTTTGCATATTTGGCTATTAGCCTGTGTATTGCATATTGCACCTGATGTGAAAGTTTTCTACATGCCCATGATAATCTGTACCATGTGATTTCTCTATTGAGATGTTCTAGATAAGGAATTTAGGAACACCTAGATGTAATCATTGAGAAAAAATGTGTTTGCCCCATTACACAATGCCACCATATGTGAAGACATCCATGTAGATAGAATTCTCGTGTAGTTATCTACCCTTAGATGATGGAGGCTCTCACACGGAAACCCAATTGAAAAGATTAGAGACGCTGTTTTACCTACTGCCTTTATATTTGTATTGCTTTTTGAGACTGACAGTGTATTCTAGACCAAAATTGTCCCATGGCGTGTGGCCACTCCTTTGAAAGACCGCAGGCCACCTGTTTGCAGTCCCCTTGTTATACAATGAACTGTTTAAAGCATCGCACTTGCTTCATCAGAAGGCGTTCAACATCAGAAAAGAAGGAGGAGCTGGTTTTGCCACAGAACCAGAATTTCAGTGCACAAGAGCGCCTGTCATGTGCTGGTAACCTCTGACAGTGTGCAGTCCCTTGAGCCCCTTGGCCTGAGTTTTTGGCCACACACCCCCCTTTTCCTTTGCTCCAATGGAAGTGCAGTGCACCGGCGGATCCAAGATTGACAAAAGGCCCTACATTCTGGTGCCCATGAAAAAGCAGCCTGAGCGTCCTCTGACACTGAATGATGAGTGTTGGAGCCTGAAAATGGTCCCGGGTCTGCACGAGATGACCTATGCCCTTGATCAATGGAGAGCACACTACCTGTAGTGCCTGCCGCAAAGGAGAGATACTGGTGCACTGCCTTGAGACATTGAGACTCTTGAGTGAGCTGTGGGTGTTTGCCAGGAGGGCACTCCAACTAAGCAGTACTTTTCTCATGTAAGGCTTGAATGAAGAGGCCCATGCAAAAGAAAACAACAGAAGAAGATTTGATGGACAATAGAAGCCTGCCAGAGAGGCTTTTTGAACGGACTCTGGGCATAGGTGGTTTCACAAGAGGTTTCCGTGTGATTGTATAGAGTAGGTGTTAAGGAGACAGATTGTTTTGCTGGCATTGTTTTAAAGTACTATTCTGTTTAGTAAAAACAGAATGAAGTCCATTTTCTGTGGAAAGAGTACCCCCTTTTTCACCTCAGAGCATTGATGAGGGTCACCACTGTTTCACCTGAACATACAAAACAAATCACTGAATTGCATAGGAGCCCTAAAAATGTTACTAGATAGTTTTTAGGATTTGCTTTCTGCTTACGGTTGTGAAAAATTACTATTTCATTTGTAATAGTGGTCACTACTTTCTCCCGTTGTCTATATGTTCTTAATAACGTGTTTTCTAGTATCTTTTTTAAACATGACGTTGTCATTTATGGGTGGGATTGTTTTTCTCTACCCAATTGACTTCTGCACCCGCTTCCCAACCTATGTCTTTTCCCACTACTGTTTCTTTGCACTCTTTTCACCCTTCTCCTGAACATGAGTGAGCAGGTTAGAAGATCAGAATTCGTAAGCAATTCTTTTGTACAGCTTCTGCATCAACATTAGTTAGTAATGACCATCACTAATTATTGGGTGTGTGATCTTATGCCGCCTACTACAGACAGAGGTATTCCTTATTTTGTCCTGCCATATGTGGCCTTTGTGCTACTACATGTGTAAGGAGACTTGTCCCGTGAGAGTCGCTAAGTAATAGGATGATGCTACACCAACATCTCCATGACTTCATGTCTGTAGACCTGGACTTGGATTGATATGAGTATAGTTATTGCCTATGTAAGGGCAAAAGGAGGGTCTGTGGTACTTTGAAATTTGGGACCTTGTAGGAGGCAGGGCCCTACCCCTGTCTATTCCGGTATTAGCGAACCGCAAATGGCCAATACGGTATGTACAAGTACTTTGCATAACATTTCATTGATAAATATACTATGTATACGATGTTATGCATTGGCTCCGTGGGTTCCATCTTGGAGCGGTGGCCATCTTATAGTTGCCCTCACATAGGCTACACTTTAAGAACAAATACAGGCCTCTATAACACATGCGCCTTCCTTTGACTTCTCTGTGACCTGTGCGAATTGGCTCCACCGCCCCAGGTCAGTCCGGTCCCACGAGCTGCCCGTCCTACGGCCACCTGTGATTAGCATCAGGGTTTGACACACCATAAAGCCTTTTCATCCCACACAAGCCTCCGGCTAATCTCTTTCACACCTGACTGTTCCTGCATTATGGCCTGTTTTGCAAACAGGAGCTGCCCGTGTTTATTGGGGTCTGCTGATATCTGATGAGGGATCTGAGCCTCGCTGGGTAAATAATTGCGGGCTGGCTGAACTGAAATGTGGGATTGTAATCATGACTCTGCTTGTTCTTTGAAGTAAAATATGTGAATGACCAACTGCAAGAGAAGGGCGGTGTTGCCCAGAGCGTAATATTCTGTATAAAAGAGAAGACTGGTTTTTGTTCTGGAGACTGCCTCATTCAGTTGCTAAGGCTTCTGTGCGACGTAGTCTCACTCATTTGAGATGTCTTTTCATATTTCAGCTTCTTTGCCAAGTTCTTTGTTATATTACCATGAGAGTGGAATTTTCAAATACCACAACAGGAAGTACTCGAAGTCATAGGGTGCTACCCCTGGCACCTCTGGGGTCTCAAAAATCAGAGTACTTCAAGAGACAAACAAAGGATCGGCCAAAAACAAAAATACCAACAATAATGATAAAGAACCAGTCATGAAAAATATAACATTGTTAAAGCAACAGCAAGATAATCAAATTCTACCGAAGAAACACTGCTACAATCCTTAAATACAATTAGAAGCTTAACACAGTCCAGAGAACCTGTGGAAGGGAAAAAAAAAACAATCAAGCGGTCAATGAGGAAGAAGGACCAGAAGAGTCCATAGCGACTGTTTTGCAAGAGTTAATGAAGCTTTGTAGACCTGTTGGATCTTCGTATGTTGTTGTTCTATTGTTATATGTAACTTTGAAGAGACACGGATGAAAGAGACCAAATCTAGCCCCTAAGGAGCGCAGATCAGCTCTCATGCCGAGGAATGCCTTGCGCCTGTTAGCTGTAGCTTTAGCATAGTCTTGCACAAAAAATAAGGATGAGCCGGACCATGTAATCCTCGGAGAAGCTCTAACTGCGGTGATCACTTTCATCAGATCTGTAAATTCTAAGAAGTAAAGAATGATGCCCCTTGGTTTCTGCGAAGGATTAGCTGGGGATGGGGCTATGAAGAGTTTTGAAAGATTCTCCACACATCCGCGATTCGCGGTAAAAAAAAAATGGCGGCCGCAGCAGGACGCGACCACAAAGGGGACTAGAACACATACTTGTTAGCAGTAAATGTAGATTTCATGGATGTCAAAACGATCCTCAGGTCGTCATCTGCAAAAATCCGTTGCCATTTCGAACCAGCTCGGTAGTAAAACAGGATTTCTCCGTAGACCTTCGGAGAGCCTCACCGGAGCGCCGCCATCTCCAACGGATGCCAAGCCACACGCCCCCCAACGGAAGACTCTAATTTAGCCCATGACTGCAGGTCCCAAACAGCTGCGTACTACGACCACTCTTCGACATCTCATAATGACAAGTATATATCTAAATCCGGTATTTGTAAAGTGCAAACTACTCCCCCCTAAGGGTCTCAAGGCGCGGTGGCTGCTGCTGCTAATATGGGATAACAGTAGCAAAGTCCATCCCAACAGGTCCCTCAACCACTTCTACCTCCAATCTATACCTTCTCACGACCATAACGCATTAACAATATTGTGTACAAAGGTAAAAGCAGAATCAGAGCACGCTTCCAACCCAGCAGCGGCCCGTGCAGGTAACAGCGGTGGGGGGATTTAGACAGACGACTGAGGGAAAATTAAATTTTTTTTTTTTCTTGTGGGTCGTCTGTCGAATCCCCCCCAACCCGGCCCCACCGCTCTTACCTCCATGGGCCACTGCAGTTTCAACCACCAACACCATACATTTTAAACAAAATGGCTCATAATGGACAACTCAGTGTGTTAACTAGCTGGGTGGACTATGAACATGAGAAGCGTCATAGAGGGGAGTGCAGAGCGGCTCACAGCTGTCAGTTTACTGAGGACCGTAAACCGTGACCCCGTCTCTGACACCGCTTCCTTCATCTCAACGTTAAGCGCTGCATCCCTCAACACACACCCCCACCTGGGAGGTCATCTCACACATGGAAACACTTCCTACACAGGATTAAAACAAAGACAACACACTTATAACCCCACACACTCTACACTGTATAGCAGTACCCACGTAGTCAAGCGCTTCAGCGCCCCACATAAGGGTAGGAAGCGCTATATAAAGGCTACAATACTGAGTCAATGAAGGATAGAGAATGGGATAAGGATCACAGAGGGAAGGAGCTGCTAAGGAGAGAGGGCTGGGGGGGGGGGGGGGCAGGCACTGCTGAGGGGAGAGAGCAGCAAGCATTGGGAAAGGCAAGGGTAGCAAACTGCTGCGAGTGAGGGGGGTGGGGGAGTCGAGGGAAAGGCAGGGGCGCGGGATCTGGTGCGGAGGCAGTGTCAGACAGGACAATGAGGCACACGCTCGGCTCGGGGAGCAGCAGCCAGCTCATCTGAGCAGAGGAACATGCGCATCTGATGAAATGCAGAGCGAGCACTTCCTTACAGGCGCTGCGGCGGAAGCCGCAGGTCTGAAACCGGAGCCCCCGCTAATCCGGATAAAGACCGCCTCGCGTGTTCCGGAATGTGCACTTCGGGCTGGTTCCTCGCCTTCCGCCTTGAAGGCAGGTCCCCGGACGGCGAGGGGGTTAACTTTCCAGTGTGTCTGTCTGTGTCTGAGTACAGTAGGAGGAGTTTTCCACTCCCAGTGCAAAAGGTGTGCTGGGCACAGCCCCTGCTTGCGAGGTGAGCCAAGCGCCGGGATTGTTTTGGATAAACTTTGGGGTTTTTGGAGCCGGAGCCGCCGCGTGAGCAGCAGGACTGCGGACAGAGATGCTGCAGAAGGAATATCGGATCTGCATGCCGCTCAGCGTGGAGGAGGTAAGACGGCGCTACTACGTAGCGGCGTGGGTTAACCGCTCACGGCTCTGATCCTTGTGCAAGTCAGTGGTTTGAATTCCCCTGGGCGACTCAGCCTTTCATCCTCCCGAGGAGGAGGGCTGGCCTTCGGCAATGCCGCCCAAGATGCATCTAGCTTTCGAGTAGGCAAGGGACTGGGATTTTGTGATGGAAAAAGAAAATGTAATTCATTGGATTAACGTGCTACTGCTGAGGTCTCGAGTCATGGTTCAAGTCCCAGTCGGTCCTCTGATAGAAGTGTTCGTGTCCACGCCTTTCACCGGATTTTACATACGGTTGTGGTCTGGTGCATCCGTCCAGTTGCCTGCATTGAAATGACACGAGGCTACCGTCTCCAGCATATCTGAGCATCGCTCGGGGCTCTTAAATGAAAAGCCTAGGTCTCAAGCGAAATTGACTACCCTTGCGCTACTTTTCATCCTTCCAGTGGCAATGCAATGCGTACCTTCAAAGGGCTTAACGCAGCACCTGTTATTTGCAGTGTTTGAAGCGTGCATTAGACTTATGCATACTAAACACTACATCTGCACTGTAGCCAGCTCATCTACCAGTGTCCAGAGCTGCTGACAAGCTTTCACCTCTACATTTATTTCACGCACACCTCTAGCCATGCACTGGCTGATGCGTCGGTGTTGTATTCGAGCGCGATGCAGGCATTACGCATTGAGCGGGAATCCTGCAGGCTGCTCGGATTCGGCGCCTCTGTGGACACGAGACGGTGTTTACAAATGAGCCTCGAGCACTGACAGTTGGCCCATGTCAGGCATGCCCAGCTCGCCAACGTCTGTTTTTTCTCGATGCATCCTGGTACTTGTAGTTTTCTTTATCATGCATCTTAAAGAACCCGGATGTTAGTATAAATTCGTAGTCTGTGACTAAAGAGAGATTTTTCATTTACTGAAAGTCCGGCCTATGTTTGCTTGACGATTGTGGCTGAAGGAGGCGGTCCTTCTAATAATTGCCTTCCCACTTGACCAATGCTTTGTGATCTTGGACAAAATACTTTTTCTGTTCTACAGATCCCATGCCTGGTTAAATCGGAGGTGCTTGGAAATGAGCTACAAACTGGTATTACGTGCTAAAGAAATGATTAACCATGACATGGAGTCACTTGGGAGCTCTGCGGGCAACATCTGCCGGAATTCCTGGCATTTTAGTCAGCATCCCTCTGCATGTTTGGGCCTGTCAGCCCTATAGAAAGACAGAACTGAAAAGGTAAGTCTCTTTGGTTCCTTAATGCAGTTACTGGTGTCTAGGGAGTCAGGACAAAGGTGGCCCACATGAGATGGGGATACATTGAAGGGCGCCATGAACATGCTGTGCCGTGAAAGACCGGCCCATGTTCTGCGCCTGTGTGAGGCCTGTGTGTTCTGGTACAGGAGTATCCATGCATAGTATGAAGTGAGTAAAGTGCGTGCATCAGGCGCAGGCCAGGTGATGTCTTCGATGTGCCGCGGATCTTCTGACTTCAAGAAGTACAGGTTCCTGTATTTACACATGAATATCCACCGTTCCTGTTTGAAAAAGTATATACTGCCTTGTTTGCAAATTCGTGTTTGAAAAAGTACAGGTTGTTGCATTAGCACATGAATATTCACCGTTCGTGTTTGGTTATTGCCACTGCACAAACAGCAGTGCGTTCACATTTCACAGGCCAAGAGAACTGTCTCTGCTTTTCAGCTTATGGTCGCCTTGCTTTCATGTCGCCCGAACCCCGCTATGTATTATTGGAGATTATGCGTGGTTATTCAACATTCAAAGTATTATGCACGAGAAAACCGACACCCTGCAGACCACACACTCATCACTGACATTTGTGAGGGGAAATTCCGCGGAGCCTACCCTACCAGGCCCCACCCTGTGGTAAAATCCACGAGCGGCAGACTAGTAAGGAGGCGAGTTGTGATGTGATTGTGCTGCCAGTGCCACTGGGTTCTTCATCCATCCACCCTCCAAGACCTAGACAAAGGAAGCGTTTGAGTAGGCTGACTAGGTGATGTTAAATTGTTGTCCTCCGTCTATTTTTATGAAATCTCCCTGTTTTGGGGTTTCAAAGTTTGGTCACTCTAGTAGTGGCCAAGTTTCCTAAGTCCATGTGTGATGTGTTGGTTCAGGCAGTTTTTTTCCTTTGAATCCTGGGACTTGTAGTCCTGTTTTATAATGTAATAAGCAAGACTACAAATCACAGAATTCAAAGAAAAAAATTCTGGGCGGGAGCAGCACATCACACCTATGGACATGGGGAACTTGACAGTGCTGCCTTCTACCAGAGCCCTCAAATTTCCTATGTCTGAGCATGAGTAGTTAATCCAATTTTATTGCTTTGCTTCCTGGGACTTGTAGTTCTGCTCATTTTATTATAAAGCCAGGCCTCCAAGTAGCAGAACACAAGCAGGAAACCTTGACAGGGTGAACCACACAAGCATACATCTGTGAGACTTGAGATTGTTGTACTCCCTGGTTATATTTAACTGGCACAGTTGTTGAAAGGCCAAGGCCGGAAGAGATGGGGTGAATACCAGCAGGACTCCTATGCAGCTACATTTGTCAGGGGCCTCTTTAGGATTTTTGGGGCCCGGTACAAAATACATTTTGGAGCCCCAGTTCACACAGAGAAAGAGAGAGAGTAGGTAGGTAAATATAGAGAGGTCACAATAGGCAGAGTGAAAGAGAGAGGTGTTTAAGAGGTGAAAATATGAGGTGGAAAGATAGAAGAGACAGAATGAGAGGTAGAGGGTGGTATAGGTGATGTGAAGTTAATAAGAGCAGAGTCGGACTGGGATAGAAAATAGACTCAGGCACCAGAATAAAATACCCCCCTACTCCCCCATTAGCGAATCAGATCGCTAGAAACGTGATCAATGATTGGAAATTGGGGCACTTTTGAACTTGCAAAGACCCACTGTATAGGTGTTTTGCAAGGTATGAAGACTGCATGGATTTAAGCTTGCTGCAGCCAATGTTTGTTTGAATAGCTAAGAAATCGACAGTAAATATCGGTCTAGCAGACCAAAAAACAGGTCCACAAGCAGCCTAAAAACTGGCCCTAACACAGGCCTTTCAGACCAGCCCGTCGGGAACTTACTGATTTCCTTATAGGGCAGCCTGACCCCGATTAAGAGAGACGGGTTGCCAGGGAGGTGAGGTACAGAGAAGTGAGGGTATATAGTGATTGTTAGATTTAAAGAGCTAAGGTACCACAAGATAGAGAGGTTGAGAAAAAAATAATAGAGAAAGCTGATTTAGAAAGAAAAGGGGGAGCTAGAGAGGAGTTAAGGTAAGCAGAGGGTGACATGATGAATACATTAGATGGAGGTAGAGAGAGAGGTGAAGAGGGGTGAGATCCTGTTGCCCCAGGGATTGGTAGAGAGACAGTCTGAAACACATGTGGACAAAGAGAGAGAGAATTGATGTGGTACAGAAACTGACAGAGGTGAAACAGAGACTGTTAACTTTACCAGGGTCCCCGATGGAAGGTGGGAGCCCCGGGCAGTTGCCCTCTATGCCTGTATCTGAAAACGTCTCTGACATTTGTGTTTGTGGGCAGACTTGGCATTCCCCATCCCAAACCCTTCACGTTCTTTACATATACACAGGTAAGGGCGGGGCGGGATACGGGGGGAAAGTCGACAGACGATGGGATAGGTCAAATAAAAAATAATAATAATACCATGTACCTTGCGTTTGTATGCAGCGACTGCAAGGTAAGCGTTTTTACTTATTTTTAATTTAATTTTACCTATCCCGTATTCTGTCGACCCGCCCTTCCCCACCCAGCCCTGGCCTTCACTAAAAAGAAGGGAGGGGATTTGAAAATTGCCAGTAACGAATCAGGGCCAGCAGTTTTCTTTTTATTCTGGAATTTTAGTGCTGGCTTTAAAGTTGCTTTAGAAAAAGTACAAACCCCAGAATTGAAAAGATAAGACAGGCCTGACTCTCCTACTTACACCTTCATTGGGAGAAGTAGTGAGCTCTCTGAAGATAGGGGTTAGCGGGTACCCCACCTGTTGTAAGAAATAATACAGTCCAAAGCAATCTTTAGAAAAGTCGCCTTGGAGTTGTCATCTCAGGCAGCTATGTCTTTATGGATTTTCCTCAGGAGGCTGCAATGATAGTATTCTAATGTAGCTTGCATGTCTGTCGATCTATCCTGCTGTGATGCCTAAGAGGATTTTTCAAAAGAAAAAGAACTTTTTTTACCACTAATAACCTTAGCTCCATGTGACAAATCCTTTTAAATATTTCCAAATAAAGTATACACACAGGAGTGAGATCCTGAAAAGTCTCGTGCTGATTGGTCAAGAGTGGAGGTCAAAGTGGTCTCCCTGAATTTGAATTCCCTCATTCAAATTCCCTTGGGTATTATTTGTAGTTTTGGTCTCCACTATAATAAAAATAACTTTATTAGTTATTTTTGTGTAGTGCTGACTCTGCTGAAAGGTCCCTTTAAATCACCGTGAAGGATGAGAGAAGCAGCCTTAGAGGAGGTCAGGTGAGGAGAACATTGCTCCATCTCTGGGATGTTTCCTGAGGGCCTGCCAGAGGTGCTGTGTCAGAGCTCTCCTGAACCACAGGCAGTCAGCGCTGTAAGGTAACGCGTTTAAAGGGTTTTATCAGCCTCGCGGGCATTGCTGACTGTCACCAAGACGAGTGGAAGGAGAGTGCAGAAGGTCATGAATCCGACCATTGCCTAGTGTACAAATAGTAAGCTTCTCAAACACCCCATCCATCGCTGTGGTGAGGATCTGTGGTGCCAGGGGGGTTCAAAAGAGGAGGGGGGGGGGGGTGCATCCAACCCCCAGAAAGCGCTGGTGTGGCTGTCGGACAAAAGTGAAATGCCCCAGAAAAAGTGACAGCATTTATCCACATGATCAGCAAAACTCAGCTTTTCGTTTTGCAAACCAAAATAGAGATGTGTTACTTTCCTGCCATCTTTAAAGTGACATGATCTGAAAATCCCTAACCATGGCCTTAAATGTGAACTGATTCCAGTATGCCCTACACCTACGGTATCGAACAGGCCCTGCCCTAAAAAAGTTACTAGCACTGTCTGCAGCCACACAAAAGTCAATGTGGGTTGCTTATGTATTTGTGCCTACATGATGAACCTCCACAAAACTAAAAAAACAAAATAAAGTTTTTACAAGGTGAGAACACAAAAAACAGCTGCTTGAGGACCGTGCCCAGTGGGTACTGTGGCTGAACCATGTACTCTTTGGACACATTTGCTGGCGGTAGTCAATGAGTGAGACCAGACAGTCTGTTAATGTCACATCTTGTGCCCAGTGCCCGCTGGGTAGAGCCGTAGGTGCAGTGTAGCAAGTTGCTGGTGGTAATGGTACTAGCACAACGTATGCTTAAATGCAGTGAGTCTTAGTGCACCTGGTGACATTACATGTTGCTGCCTGCTTCCCAAGCAATGCTTTGTGGTGTTTTTGGGTAAATTTGGCACCACAGTGGACCCCCTAAAACTGCTTCATTGTGGAACTGTTCCTGCAATTGACAAGGACATTCAAGGCTAAAATTCATAGGGATGACGTTGTTCATTATATCTTTCCAGGTTTTGGAAACGTGGAAAAAGACCTAGCTGCTAACCTTTTCATGATATTCATATAAACTATCGAGGGATTCTGTACAAATTTAGAAAACACTAGGCCTTTTGTTTCACTGTCTTATCATGTCACCTGGGCCTTCCAATGGCATTAAAGCTCCAAAACAAGATACAAGATGAGGTTTGAGGAAAGATAAAGGGTAGTGCCTTCTTAGTAGATCAGCGTCAATAAATAATAGACGTCTGGAGAATGCTCGGATAAATATCACTTATTTGGTTTTATTTGTGTTTCTGTAGATAAGGTGCAAGTATAGATTGTGAAGAGAAAAGCCAAAAGCCGACACGTGTTTCGCCCTAGTGGCCCATTGGCCGTGGGCTTTTTCAAGGCGTTGCTTCATTATCATCAAAAACTTCCTTTGAAGGTCGATTGCTTCGTCTCTGCGGTCTTGGAGAAAAGTCCAGAACTTTCCACCCAAACAGCAACTTAAAAAGATACAAGATGAGTTGGAGGCAAGCATATAAACTAGTGTGACCACTAAAAAGCCATTATTCGAAAACGGCATTAGTTGCTGAAATAGGCGAAAGGAATTCAATACAATACAATGGCATCTGTAGAGCATGCAGCTACTCCCGACAGAGCGTCTGGGCACTAAGAGCAGGACCGCTGTAGAGAAGAGACGAGCATCCTAAAACCCACCTAAGCATCAAACAGGTGGGTCTTCAAGCCTTTCCTATTCAGCCTCCTGTTTTCGCTTTTCAGTTGTGGATCCAAAGTGCATCACAGGGAGTAAACCTTCAATTTGTTTTTGACTACTGATACCTGCGGGATAAACTCTTTGTAGTTCTAATATATGTAACTCAAGACATTTTTGCTACCCATCGATATTCTCTCATTTACCGAACTTAAGCACAGCTAATTTTGGCTCATCAATCCATTTCCTTTTCTGGAATTGTGATAAGTGCCTCAAAGTTACTGGTATGGTACCACGAGATGTTTATGCATATGTGAATGTCAAAAGTATAACCATAAAATCCACTGTCATGTTCTTCAAGTAGATTGTGAGTTGAAGGGAACTGGAACAATATCAGTGGGATACCACATTCCTGTGGGTGTGTAAGAGAAAGACACTAGTAAGAAATCCTTCTTTCTAATTAGCACAAATGAGGTAAACCAATATTTGACTTTGTGCGACTTTCCTGCAAAAAAAACTACCCCTTGGCAAGAGGATAATGGTTCAGTCCATTCCCTGGAGATAAAGAAACTTGGCATCCTATTGGATAGTGAGTATGGGCTCTTTGCCTAAATCTGTTTAGTTTCTTTGCTTGCTTCTTCCATCTAGTCACCCTGAGATAACTTAGTTTTGATTTCAACTCAAGTTGCGATTATTGATTCTGACTTTACATATGGAAATACCCATCATTTGAGCTTGCTGAAAGTTGTTATTTGGTGTCTTTGCTGTGCTTGTCAATGTACCCATGCATCTCATTTGTTAAGATCTGCACATTGATTTCTATTGTAGGTAGTGTACAATTCAAGCTGTCGTGCACCTCCCAGGGAGTAAATAGCACCGCCAGACAAATGCTTAAGGCATAGCATGACTTTGTTTAAAAATATCTCTACTTGTGCATTAGTCGTCAGCACCATCCTCTAATTACCTAGTTCTGAGAAAAGCAGGCCATGTATTCAAAGTGATGGCACCTCCTCCATGGAACTGTCTTCTTGTGCTTTTCTACCTTACTTACAGCTTATTCCTAGTTTACAAAACAGCATAAACATGGCTATCCTCTCCATGCCCTTGTGATGCTCCGTCAGCGAATGTCCACTTGCCTCTGATTCTACTTATTTTAGGGACTGGTGGCTCCAAAAAATCTATTTGCTCTCATGTGTTCAGAAGAACCGCACGTGACATAACTGGGGACTGGCAGAAGCACATAGTGTTGAATTCAAACATTTCAGTGGCAACCATAATCACAAATTATCAAATAACTTCCTGAAACACCTATTCATCTGAAACATTTTCAATTCTGACTTGCAATAAACTTTCATCATAGTGCACTTGTTAGACGTGTCGGCCTTAGGATGGGCTTCTCCCAAACGTTTTGCCTGTTTGCCTCAAATTTTGCTGATCTGTTTTAGTTGGTTTTAGGATTCTGGGCACTTCAGCACTGCTAACCAGTGCTAAAGTTAATGCGTTTTCTCACTAAACATGGTTTGATTGACTCATCATGATGTATTTAAAGTGCACTCTATGTGCCCAGGGCCTGTAAATCAACTGCTATTAGGAGACCTGCAGCACTGATTGTGCCACCTACCTAAGTAGCCCTTCAAAGTATGTCTCAGGCCTGCAACTGCAGTGTCTGCACGCGCAATTTACACTGCCATGTCAACTTGGCATTTAAACCCCCTTGCCAAGCCTTAAACTTACCTTTTATTACACATACGTCACCCATACTGTAGGCCCTAGGTAGCACATAGGGCAGGGTGCCCTGTAATTGAAAGGTAGGACATTACTTTTAAGTTTTACATGTCCTGGTAGTGAATCGACCCCTACCCCCCCCCCCGTTCGTTTTTCACTTTTGTGAGGCCTACCCCTCCCATAGGTTAACATTGGGGATTCCTTGTTACATCTAATAAGTATAATTCCCAAGTGGAAGTGGTAGATCTGTCATGTTTAGTACCTATGGAATTGTAATGATAACCCCTCTTTAATGGTGAAGTCGAATTTATTATAACAGTTTTTGGCATTTTTCTGCTCTTAGCCCTGCATGCCTGTTGCCTGCCTCCAATACACATCTATGGTGGGTGATAGCTGGGCCTAGTGCATTCCAGGTAGAAAAGCCACACACAAATGGAGCTTAGGTGTGACTGATGAGCCATCCTGGGTAGGATGGGAGGGAGGAGCTTGGCAGATAGGACTGCTTAATCCCCTGTAGTGAGTCTAGAGACAGGGCAGGAAATAAGGATCTCTTCGCACTTCAAAGCCCATCTTTGAAGTGACCCCCCCCACCCATTCAAAGTCACCACTCAGTATAAAAACTGGACTTCTTACCCTACCACTTCAGTACACTTCTGCACCTGTGGATACTCTGCCAGGAAAAAGGACTGCTCTGCTGCTGAAGGACTGACACTCTGCTGAACCGCTGCACTGGAAGAAATGTTTTTCTGCTGTGCTGCCCTGCCTGTTGCCCCCCTTGCCTGGGTGAGAAGGACTGGTCCTACACCACTTGAACCCAGAGTGACTCCAAAGGCTAGTCTGCTTGCCTCCTCTTTGAAGTCTCAGGGCCACAAAAGACTTCCAACCACTCTACAACCAGAACATAAATTCTGCCATCTGAGAGTCTTGCCCCGCCAAGTGGTACCAATCCAGTCTTAGGCCCATGGAAGTGGGTATAAAGTGCTTGCAGCTGCCAGAACTCCTGCATCAACGACATTGCACTGATCAGAACTGGCGCATCTCCCACTATGCCGACGCATCTGTGAGGATCCCGTACATCGCTTGCCAACTGCGTGATGCATTGCCATCAGCTGGAAGATCGACGCAGACGCATTGCCTGTTTGCCACTCATATCTCGGATCCGTTGATGACACAACAAGGTACTTTGCTGCGGAGCAAGGCTGGTCCTTGTGTCTGACCCATGCTCTATTGTGGTTAGCCTGAACTTTTGACTTTGTCCCTGTCAAGCACGACCAGATACCCCCGGTTGGTGCTCTGTTCTTTTATGCACAATATTTCAAGATATTCTTTAAAAATTCGTAACTCCTGTTCAACTTATTGGAATTTTGTTGTTTTTGGCCTTGTTTTGTTCATGAAATTACATTAAGGTTTTCTAACCAGGTATGGTATCTTTTTGTGTGTTGTTTTCACTGTGTGAATTCTTGCTCAAATACTTTGCACATTGCCTCTTGAGTTAAGCCTGTCTGCTCTGTGCCAAGCTACCAGAGGGTGAGCACAGGTTAATTTAAAGTGTGTTTCTGACTTACCCTGACCAGGATTGTGGTTCCTGCTTGGACAGGAAGCATACCTCTGCCAACCAGAAACCCAATTTCTAGCACACCTGTAAACATCATAAATATTATAAAATACTAAAATGTAACAGTATCAAAAAGGTAAACAGAAAAACACAATTATAAAAACACTCTTGTAATAAAAATCAGTGAATAAAAATTGGGGTGACGGGCCAAACAGTCATTTTATACTACATCTATAACAGGACTTAATAACCTAGTACTACTATGTCAGTACTGCCCACAAGGGGACGTTTTCTTATTATTTCTAGGGCAGGCTCCAATAGAGCATGGAGAAAGAGTAACTAGGGAGAGATGAGCGCAGAGCAACATCAAACAAAGGAAGTGGAGAAGGAAATTGAGACCGTGAAGGCGGCCATGCGGAGGAGAACAAGGCAAGGAGGAGGATGATGCAAGAAGGAGGGCCAAAAAGTGGGGGGCACTCAGGGTTGAGATATTGGCATAAGGAAGAAAGATCATAAAGCCTGAAGGAAAGAGAAGCCAAGAGATGGAACAGGAGGTTTTGCCTCATGGCAGAAAGGAGTGAAAACTTGAGAAAAAAAGATATAAAAAATATATATATATGAATTTTGTTAATGCACATAAAATGCGTACAAATGAAGTAAATCAAGTGAAAACACAAACGAAATAACATCAATCGAAATTAAAACTTGGAAACATAACCATATTCCGCTCCCGTCACCTACATGCCAAAAGAACTCCCACTCCACACCCAAAAGGGCTCAGACCGCATGCCTGGCACAGAGCCAGACTGTTTTTCTCTAGTTCATAACTTTACTTGGTGTTTGATTGCGCGGGTCCTAAGACCAACATTTGTAGACTCGTTATTCGGAAGGAAGTTGGTGGGAATCGTTATTGTTCCGTTGCTTGAAGGTTGTAGTTTGGGAGTAAATCAATTCACTAAAGGGGACAACCCATGACTGTTTAAGATATCGGGTAGTAGTCCTAGCTGCAGCAAGGAATTCACCAACGCAACTATAACCCCGCTATAGGGAGCCGTACAGTCTCATAAGTTGTGAATGTGATTGGCATGGCTTCCCCGGTGATGTAAGATGCATGGTCTGTTGACCTTGAGCTATGGTGGTGAATCTTCACGCAGGACCGGGAAATGGGATAGGACAGAGGGATGAGCGGGAGTGGCGCGGTTTACTAACATACTTTCCCATTTCTGCATGTGGCATGATGCTATCTAAAATTAAGGTCGTGTTTACTGAATTTTAGACCAGAGATGCAATGCTGAGTGCAGTTGAGACATTTTTACGTTTACATTTTCAGCTTTCTCGGTTTTGAGATATACTTTGCTAGAGTATGAAATGAGTGCAGTTTCTATTTTTTAGGTGTTGGCTAGAGACAGTTGTCGCTGTCTTGAGACAGTTGTCGCTGTCTTGTCAAACTGATGTGACAAATATAACCATGCATACAAAATAAGTACATATATGCAAAAGGCTAACCAAAAGCCCCTCTATGTATGTGCATATTTGTTTGTACACTTCAGGGACTTTATTTTAGCAGGGCTTTTTTCTTTGCTCTTTATTTTTTTATATTTTTTTGTTATCCTTGTGTGTTTAACCTGTGTCTTCAGGGTACAGAAATTAAAATGAATTCAAAGACAATCAATAATACTTTTTCTTCGTACCTGTAACAATCACAACGTAAACAATTTTCTATACGTGTTTTAAGTACACCGCATGCTATGTAGCACCTGGACTTGTAAAAGTACATCTTTAGGCGGGAGCATGCTTTCTTTTTTTCTTTTTTGTTTTGTTTTTCTTTTTGTTTCTTCTTCTTTTATTTATGCTTGCTATAAATAATAAAACACATTTGAACTATTGCACCAGCTTGCAAACGCCAGACTTATGGGCTTTGCCAAGGTTTCAATGTTGGATGCTCGCTCTAAATGTCTGCAGGGATAATGTTAGTGCTCGCTAGTGACTCCTGCCAACTGCTTTTAACCCTTTTGCAATATATTTGTAAAAATCGCTCTGGACATCTTGACTACATTAGGGCGGTTTGTTGGACACATTTTTACTGGAACAGACCACGAGAGGCTGGCGAGTCCTAGATCGCCAGCAGTAATGAATAATTCATGCCTGCTTCCTGCCCAAGCTCTTACTCAACCGTTTGCCTTGAAAAAGCATTTTGCACTTAAGACTCAAAGCAGTTCTTTATGGAAGTCTTTTTCCCTCCAGCAATTTCGCAGCACAAGCAAAAAGCTTTATTATCTTCAATGGAAAAAGTCCCTGTTGCAGGGAAACCTGTGTGAGTTAGTGAACTCCATGGAAGAGTCTTTTCACCGGTGTGGTTTTGTAAGTGTCGGGGTGTGGCGAATGAGGAAAGCGTGCAGCTACATGCCTTGCCGTGAAGTAACCTTGGCCCGTCAACCCTTGGGAAGGTGCCCTATACACTGGTGTGTTCTAGTTTAGTGGGCAAGGACGGTAATTTTATGTGCTCACGTGACTCTACACAGCGATGGCAAGTCGCCCCATGACTGCTACCAGTCGTCCTTCAAATGACGGGGTTTTGTAATGCATTGTGGTTCTTGTAGTCCTCAGTTTTGATAGAGTAGAAACAAACCACACACGCATGAATGTAAGGAAGAAGACAGTGCTGAGTAAGATACACACACTAGATTTAGAAATAATCTGAGCTGTGCGTGGTCTTTGAATTGGCCTTTCCATGAGTGAGTTTGTGGTAATCTTCCCTGCAGCAGCCTCTCAGGGATACATTGCAAAATGTTTTTCATCAGTCCCCTGTTCGATTGCCCTAACGGAGTGACTCTTCTAGTGTTTTAAACCATGTCAAATATCTCAGAGCGTGATTCGGGTAGAAATGTCTGGCTTCTCGCCCCCTTCCTTCCACAGGGAGTCGCATCCTCCCATGTATTCTTCTTTGTCTCTCTTGGGAGTTTGTAGCTGGAGGCTTCCTTGGTTTTCCTAAAAAGAGCATCAGTGCACTCCTCAGCATCCTTCTATATCCACAAGCTTCTTATCACTAAGAGAGAACAAGGCATATTTAGGACATGAATCTGTCCGCCCACAAAGGTATTGTTGCCCTTTATATATTTATTTAGGAGCGGCTCTCCACTGGACTTTGATTCTGCTTCAGTAAGAGCACTAATTCTATATTTAAGTAACATAACTAATTTTCTATTTTAATTCTTAGAATCCCTACAAAAGCCTCGGCAAAGTATGTATCTGGTTCTCTGAACTGGTTCAGTTTGAAATGATCCAGAATGTCCTCTTACCGCTATCCCGTGGGCTTCCCACCTTGTCCCATCCCATTCTTTAGTGTCTCTTCATGGCGCCTTCGCCAGCTCCCTGTATTGGTTTGCAGTCACTCCTCTCCTCATCCCACTGCCACATCTCTGGTGTCTTTCCCCTCCTAAAACCAGATACTTGTGCTGCCAGCCTTCCACCAGCTCTGATGTCAGAATGATGTTTTTGTCAAATTACCATATAAGCTTTACTCATATGGAGGCTCCATTGTGAGTCTAATTATTGAATGAGTCCAAAAATGATCATGTTTGCTTATGAATTACATTCTAGGGAAATCACCCATGTTTGTGTCACTAATCCTTGGTAGATTTCCATATTTAACCAGCCTCATTATTCTTGCATTTAAGCCTATACAATAACCTCGTGTGACACACCAACCACTAGAGATCGCCTCTTCCTTCTTGCCCATCACGCTCTCAACATATAACGAGCCTTGCACCAGGTCTAGTTGACCTCTTCCTCTCACTCACCATGTAACCAGCAGCACTGTGCCCAATAACTGTATCTGAACCGAGGCCCAGGTATGTAAAACACTTACCCCACATGCATACGTAAAGCAATATCCTTCATGATGACTAGCCCAACTCATCCTAGATGTAGTTTCCCTTCCCTTCAAAATATTATCACGAATACATAAGTCATAAACCTACATCCCGGCCTTACGTGCACGTGCAGAGACAGACAGACACACACACACACACCTTGCTCTGTTTTGACAAACATTACAATATTTATTATTTATATATCTATTGAGCATGCTGTCGCTGTAAGACATCGCTGTGCTGTCATAATTAACTACTAGCAGAATCCACCACCTTTTTTTGCACAACTCTCTTACAACTATACATAAAACAGACACCTGGAGACTTCAAACTCGGTTTTTCCCACATCTAGAGAACACATTCTCTTCTCTCAAATGAGGCAAAGACACTCTGACACATATTATCCTGGAATTTCAATCCAACTCCCCCAGCTTCCTGCCCACTCTGTTTGACATCACTCATTCGTCACCTTCCAGATAGCACATTCATCGCTGTCTGCAAGTGTCCATCTACCAAAGAACATGAAAACTGTATATATGTTCCAACAAGCCTTGCCATCCATCCATATTCTGACTCATCCACCCTACATTGCTGAGAAATTCACTAAATTACCTCCACCACGTTCAAAACGGTAAAAACAAAAACCTCAATCTAGGAAGAAATTGCTTTAAAAGAACTTCATGGTCAATAAAGCCCAACTCAAATTCCTTCCCCAAAAAATTCCTCATAACAATTAAAAAATATAAAGGCCAATGAAGTAGACCAATGCCGTTATCTACGCGCTTCTGTTGTTGATTGGTGTCTGGCTGGGTTAGATTAGTTGAGTTTGTTCAGTTCTTAGTTTCGGAATGGATTGTGTAGATGACTGTGAAAGTAAAATCATACGTATATGAGTCCTTTCCTGGGATTACTATAGATTAGTATAGATTACTAATATATATATATATATATTTTCCACCAAATGCCACAAACGCTACTGTGCTCTGACCAACAACAGGCAAGTATCCGCAGGTGCTTTGTTTGGTAACTGGTTGCTGCTCAGAGCACAGTAGGGCGATGGACTAAGTCTTCAATGTGCCACATTGGTGAGTAACATATTGGACATGCAAATGTATATATTGGTGCTCTGAACAACTCGTTTCTACTAAGTGACTATCATCACTGAAATTAGATTTATGAGTATTAAGGCACACTAACTGAGAGATTATGAATGAACTATGCACCTCAAAATGGCGGACTGACTAAATAGATAACATTGAGCATAATGCAGTCAGTTTTTTCTCACAGCATTTTTTCCTGTCCAATGAAGAGAAGACAGGAGTGTTTTAAATGTGGTGAAATGGTTCATGGGCACACTATGGCATTGGGAAAGGCATAGTTGCTACACGTCTCCGCAGAGTGCTCCGTGAGTTCCTGTAATGGGAATTTGGGGGGGGGGGGGGGGGTGTTGTGTGTGTGTGTGTGTGTAATATAATATAATATAATTGTTTTGTATGTCATCCCGATTTTGATCCAATGAGTGCTAGTCCTCTATTTTTGGAAGGCTATTATGCCTGTTCCCACCGAGGTAAAATGTAAATTGATACTTGTATAGCGCACTACTCACCCGCAAGGGTCTCAAGGCGCTTGTACGAATACCGCTGTGGAACCCATCCTGGCTTTCCCTGTGAGGCGTCCACTCCTTGGCACCCTCAAGGTGGAGGCCAGGCATCCTTAGCGTTGTGGGGGCCGTTGTGGAGATTAAGCAAGCTATTGCCCAGAGTTGCAGAGTGGGACTCCATGATTGGAATAGGCACCGAGGCGAGAATTATCAGGTCCGTGGAATTTTTGAGCCCAAGACCCGTTGAGGCGGGGAATTGAACCCTGGTCCCGGGCTAGACCTCTGCATCAGGGTCTGCAGCTCTAATCATTGAGCCACACTTCTCCACGAGGTCTCTTTTGAGGTCACATGGCAGGCCATGCCCCAGCCCTATTGGCTTTGTAGAGGGCCAAGTCTGGTGGCAAAGCCTCCAGTGTGACAACAGACTAACCCGCCTCTGCAAACCTGACATCTCTATGGTTATGCATGTAACAGTGACAGTGTTAGCATAACTCTAAGAGAACGCTTATTTATTAAGGACATCAGTTGTTATGTTTGATAATTACAATAAACTAAACAGATAACATTTTGGTCAGATGCTTAAGCCAGGATTAGGAGGAACATCGAGAGAGGGGCTGTGTTCATAAATATCTTTTGATTTTAAAAGCACCTGCTGTTTCCTTTCGTGCCCAGCAGTTTTCAGGCAACAATAAAAATGTGGAAAATAACAAAGGTGTTTAATGTTTCTGCTGGAGAGAGATCAAAGTTTTGTCTAGGAGCACTTTTGACATCCCCTAAAGTAGCACAGAGTGTCAATATGCCTGCTGCAAAGAACGTGTAAATGCAGTTCACAGAACAGTAATCTCCATTATGTTGTGTAACATGTCCTATAGACTTATTTACACACATAGGATGTATTGCCTCTGTATAATATGTGTGTCATGTAAAGTGCTAGAACACCCTAGGGTTGGTATGAGTACCATTATAAAACAAAAGAAATGCATGTGAGAGATAGGCTGTGGAAAGATGAGTGGCACTGTTGGAAGTTGGTAGTGAGGAAATATGTGGAGAAGGAGGTCACAGGGGATGAGGGGGGAAGGGGTGCCACAAAAGATTGTGGCTTCAGGTGCATCTAACTCTAAATCTGGCCCTGATTAGAACCGATATCCCCAGGGTCATAGAGTAGCCAAGTAGACACTGTTGCTAAAGTTCACAGCCTCTTTAACAATAAGCTTAACTCCTTTGTTGGTTTCATTGTCGCCATCTTCTAAGTTAGCCACTCATAGGACCAACTATCAGTTCTCTTTTGTTTCATTGACACTCTTCACCAAGATCCCAGGTTGATTTGGTGTTTTCCTCTGTTGGAGTGACTCAGTAACTTGCGGTATATAGCATTCCGTTATGAAGAGCAAGCTCAAACGGTCCTCGATTAACCCGGGAAAGACAGCGAACTCACGTGGAGACGACTGAATGGTAGAATACGGCTCCAGAGGCATTAACATACCCAGGGAATTTGGAAATAGGACTTTGAAGGAAAAGTCACGCTGTCTCACCGGATTCCTAGAGCCCTGAAGAAGCCCATAACTGGGTGGGAATTGTTGGCTGTGCTGAACTGTTCTTTTCAGTCAGAAGACTGAATAAATAAATTACAAGAATAAATAAATTACAAATCTAGAAAAAGACCTCTCTGTTCATCTATTTGTGTTGATCTCTTAGCACACTGCTTCTGCTTATGGCTTTTGTGAAGTTGCCTCTCTATTGCGCTAAAAGCTTAAAATACTCCATTGTTGGTTTCATTGAAGCTATCTTCTAAATTTGCCACTCAGAGGACCAACTATAAGTCTTCAACAATGTGTGTCTCATCTTTCAGTGCTCTTATGTTTCATTGACGCTCGTCACCAAGATCCCAGGTTGATTTGGTATTTTCCTCTGCTGGTGTGACTCAGTAACTTCCGGTATGTAGCATTCCATTATGAAGAGCAAGCTCATACGGTTAAAGGACAGGACTTGGTGTTAGGGTGGTATGGCATACATATTCTTTGACGGGCATTAGCTCTGTATGGGATTTCTCTCTTACACTTCAAAGGAAAGCTCTAGCATGCTCCTCTATTAGTGCCACACTCTGGTGCTTCAAGATGAGTGCTACATGCACAACATTCCACGCTCCCAGCAAGCGTTCACTTGAAACAATTACACTCTAGTGCTTTCCCATAGTCACTAACTTTAGTAATATTCCAGCATGCTCTCAAACCAGCTTTGTACTCTGGCTTGTATTAAAACTAATGTTACGCTACCATGTCCCATAATCAGCAAACTAGTGCTGCGATCTATCGTCCTCCCATAGTCAATGTTCCATTCTAGTACACTCTCAAAAGTATCCGACACTCTAGCATGCTTACTCACCAATCAGTCTTACACTGTAGCATTCTTCTAAATCCGCGGTAAACCCTAGTATGCAAGTGGGGGACTAAGACCATCCTGTTAATCATGTGGTGGACATCCTGGCCCACGGAGACTGCAGACACCATCTTAATCCTCATACGTATAACTAATATAACATATAATACATAACTAATGCCTATGGTACAACTCTTCAATGATTTTGAAGCATTCGCTTCTAACAGGAAAAGTCTGTTGGGCTCAGCTGGAGGGGTGTCTCACTAGGGTGGCTAAGTATTGCTGGGATAAATATGTTACTCCTCGTTGCGGCTCGGTGCTTTATGCTACTGCCTTGCCACTGTGGATGCTACTTGTATTTCGCGAGATTGCTGTTGGACACAACACAGGCACGTGGACGTAGGTGAACATTCTCACATATGGAGATCTGTATGAACACCAACTTCTGATGTCTTTCCAAGACTTACAGAAGAGGTACAAAATTCATGAGTGCCAATGTTTGATGTATAACGCGTTGGTGGCGGCTTTTGGGCTGAGTATGGGCCAGAAGGTGCAGAACATGCTACATTCTCGTTGCTCCAGGTGCTGCTGGGTCATGGATCTTGTAGGTGTGTGTTGTAAATGGAAAATACACAAGCCGGGTGTATAAACAGGATATCTTTATTGTAGCTTGGTTCCAGGATAGATGAGTAGAAGGGTACAAGAAGAAGAAGCGTAGCCCCACCAGGAGGAGCCTCCCAGCTGCTCAGCCTGCATTCACCAACTGACGGTCCACACACACACACACAAGCACCCAAACATTCTATGAGGTCATCACACATTCCAGCGGAGCAGTAGGGAAGAGACTAGAACTTGTTTATGACACATCCTCTTTCCCTTAGGGAACTAAAACAGCAAAGGAGTGCAACAGTGGAAATATCATTATACACGATACATCAGAAGTAGAAGAGAATAAACGTCGGAGTAAGAACATCATTATGAAGAGACCAGAAGGAAGAAACATTCTAGAGTATACACAAATGAAATGTACATACACAATACCAGAAGATACTATATGAATGCATGCATGCCCCATCCTCCTCCCTTGGGGAAGAACACATTTTTTTTAGGGCATGCCTTAGGGACACTCACTGCTCCCACAACCTCCCCGAAGATGGGTATACTCTAGACTTGAAAACAAGGCTGGGGTGCTAACTGCCCCCACAACCTAAAGAAAAGGAACATTAACCTCCCCCTACCAGGGTACACCGTAGAGTATGCGTCACTCTAGAAAACTCAAATGGAGCATTAACTGGCTCCATAACCTCCCCAATGAAAGGGTACACTCTATGTTTGAGAATATGACTAAGGCGCTGACTGCTCCCCACAACCTACATTTAACATAAAATAGGAACACTAACCGCTCCCACAACCGCCCCAAAAATGGGTACACTCTTTGCTTGAAAATTAAACTGTAACTGGAATAGGTGTACATAGCAGGGTACACCATACTCAACCTCCCCATATCAGGGTACACCATAGGGTGAATGTCACCCTAGAAAACTGACCTCCCCAGGGGAGGGTACAACCTCCCCATACCAGGGTACACCACAGGGCATAAAACGCCAAGACAACAATTGACTTCCCCATAGTAGAGTACCTTGTAGGGTATACGTCACCCTAAACAACTGGGTACTAACAATCCACACAACCTCTCCATACCAGGGTACACCGTAAGGGTATCAGTTACCCTAGAAAACTACAATCTACACAACAACAGACTTCCCCCCCCCCCCCCCCCCCCAAAAAAAACTGGGAACCAACAACCCACACAACCTTCCCATACCAGGCTACACCATAGGGTGAACATCACCCTCGAAAACTAAATAGGGGCACCAACCACCCCCACAACCTAACAAAAAAGAGAAGAACCAGCACTGGGGCCCTAACCACCCCACAATCTCACGTAATACCCCAAAAGGTCAAGATGAAAGGGTACACGCCTCCCCCCACAAAACAGTATTTAGTAATTAAAAAAACCAAAAGAAAGTCTTTCACTCCGGTGAGCGATCTCTCACCCGAGGTCTCCACACAAACTCCAAGCGGCTGCGGCATCCAATGCGATGTAGGGAAGACAAGGCACCAGAGACTCTTCAGTGTGTTCTGGCCAATCGTCACTGACAACGAAGAGTTATAGCAACTCCACCGTTTAAGTGAAGTACAACACACAGTTTGAAAATCCACCACGGGATGGAAGACCCAAAGGATCTATTTTCTTTATAGCCAAGTGTGCAACGTCGTCTTAAAGGAACAAATCATGCCTTCAAAGTCTATATGCCTCAAATCCTGTAAGTCAAGCAGAAAAACAGCACCTTCTTATCTCATGAGGACATAACCTTCAGTCGAGTGGAACATTTTGCCGTTCACTCAACTTTATTGGCAACGCGGTTGGCAAAAAGGTGCAAGGGGTGTACAAGGCTGGAAACAGTGAATAATTTCGGAGTGAACCACCAAACGCAAGATGGCGACACGCAGCGTACGCTGCACCGGGTGGCTCTCGGCCCGTTCGTGCTCCCCAAACGTCCATAACAGCAGGAAACCTTGCCAGACAGCAGACGTCAGGAAGATCGAATGGAGACATGCCAGAAGAACTGGAATCAGGTACGGCTGTGCGCGCTCTTTCCTTTATATGCAGACAATGCACAGCTCAAATGGGTGACAACGGTTCAACTGCCATGGTGTAACCGTAACCACTTAGGGCAACAAAATCGGCAAAAAAAGTACTCACAGTTAGTAAATAATACCGCGCTAGTAGTCTCTAACTGAAGTTTGTGCGGTGCCGATTTTCCCCACAACACGTAGCTCCCTTTCCTCTGGAGTGCCAAGGAGTAAACAACACAGTATCCTCAGCATTCACTTCAGTAGCCACTCTCCACAGGTTTAAACCAAAAGCCTCTGCCTATTTTTTTCCAAGTGTAACGCCTCACAGGGGTGCCGGTTTTCCTCAGCACACGTCGCTGTTGCCAATTCCTAGGCACTAGTTGCTACTGCTAATCCAAATCAGTAGACTGTCTCACGACTGTAGTAAGGACAGCAGGGCAGGAGTAACACTTCCAAGGCAGCAGGATGACAGTAATCTCCACAGAAACTGTTTGCAGACCGGTAGTAGGAGGTGAAACGCCCAGGCTGTAGGCTGTCCAGATGGTAACGGACACTGGTGGGGCTGACCAGGGCGTTTCTTCAAGGGTTCAATGTCTTGGTTCCTTAGTTCCTTTGTACAGGGCCTTCCTTACTCAACATGTAGGTTCTTCAAGATCGTCGCCAAATTGTTGTAAATGGAAAATACAGAAGCCGGGTGTATAAACAGGATATCTTTATTGTAGCTTGGTTCCAGGATAGATGAGTAGAAGGGTATTAGAAGCTGAAGCGTAGCCCCACCAGGAGCAGCCTCCCTGCTGCTCAGCCTGCATTCACCAACTGGCTTTGTACAAACGCGCTGCTTTATAGCGGATTGCTGGAACTTTGTATGCCCCCACTTCAGGCTCTGAGGGACAAATGAGCCAGATTTCTGGGCCAGTAGCTTAACTAATCCACAATGGACTAATGCATTAGAACAGGTGCGGGGTGTCTCCAGAAACTCCCACCTGAAGTACATTCAATTAAACTATGTCCACCAAAGATATCTATCTGATCCCAGCGCGCCTACTTCCCATCTTCCCAAATGTCCCTTTGGGGTGACCCGATGCCCTTGTCTTGAGGCCCATTTTTACCACATGGTTTGGGACTGCCTGGAGATTGCTCGGTACTGGGGGATGCTGTTCAGGCATTGACAGACATCATGAATCGTTCCATGCAGTACACTCCACTGCACTGCCTCCTTGGGCTGACCACACAGACACAAAAGAATAGATATACTATCAGGTTTCTTACTGAAGGCCGTATAGTCATGGCCTGGAAGTCCACTGTTGCACCACCACTGGCACTTTGGCTGAAAGACCTTCTTAAATGGGCGACTGCTGAGACAACGAGCTGGAGAACGCTGCCCATGCAGTGGGGGGTGGCACCCCAGCTTGATGCCTGGAATGCCTACATTTTTAAATTGCAGGCAAAGACAGACGAGAGACCCCCCTACCCCACCGAAGTCTGGTTGGGTGTTTGCGACCCTTATCTGGCCTTGTGGAAAGAGTCGGTCTCAGCACAATCGAGTCCCCATCAGCACTGTCCTGGCAAAGCCGGGGGTGGGAGCCCTCTGTGGCACCAGAGTGGACAGCGAAGTTGAGGCTGTCGCTTCTCAGCAGTTTCACCTCCCCCCCCCCCCCCCAACCCCCTAAATTAAAAGTAAGGGAATTATAGTCTCTGCTCCCCCGCCATCCCTTTTCCAATCCGGCCCTATCCTGTACTGCCCAACTAGGCACTTCACGCACACAGGCAGACTTAGAATTGTTTCACATGGTTGGTTATCACATCACAATACAGCTCCTTTTTATATACACATCGCCCCTCCCACAGACCCCGTGTGGTCCCCCTTCAACCTGATGCCCATATGGGGTCTGTCCGATGAGAAGGGTATCCATTAACACTCCCACTGTGTAAGCTAGGTAATATGATCATATATTACATACTCATGATTCGCATATGTCCTGTTGATAGTTACACCTTACACGGGCTGCTTAATAGTGTTTGGACATGCATAGCGGGTGTACTGTATTAAACTGTTTATCACCAGATATTGTTAGATTGATTGTGGCATTCACATAAGCATCTAAAAATCCAATAAAGAGCTACTTGAAAGAAAAAAAAAAACAGGCAAAGTCTGTCAAGCTTGACCACTTTCCTCTGCGCGTCTCCCATGATGCTCCAGAGGACTTCTCACATCCTCATCTTCTCAATGTCTTAAAGCCCACTGGCCTTTCCTTCCACTTCAACAGCACAAACATCTGTGCAGCAGTATCTCCCACAAAGACTTACAAACGAATGAATGAATGAATGCTTGCACTCTTTTCTATGATATACTAGCAAAACAACTGCCCTAGAGGAGATCCTAGATGTGGCGCGCATAGGCACAGATACACAAACTGACCTACTCAGATTGGCCGCTGCAACTGAGACCTTCTCTAGACTAAAATGTCATTAAACTATACAAAGATTAGAAACAAGTTCTGCTCTACATCGAGCTATCAAAATGACCGGTTCCTTTCTGTAAACTATTAAGTTTAGCAGGGGCAAAAGTGGAGGAAGCAGCAGGTCCCTTTCCATCAGCTGGAGACTCGGTCTGTCTCTCCGTCGCCAAGTGCACAATTTCGTTTGAAAAACAACAGAAAACATTGACATCCTCCTTGATGATCACCACAAAAGAACTGGCGAATCAGCGGGATAACCACCTTCCAACTCCAGCAGCCCCATAGTATCCTCCGCCAAATGCTACTAGAGCTGCCTGATCCAAATGTAGGGGCTCAAATTAAATTTAAATGCACTGCTTTCATTCTTTGTATACCAGGTTAACCAAAATCCAGTTCAAAATGTTCCAGAATACAAAACCCTGTTGACAACCAATTTGCAGACTTAAAAAACAAGCATTGGTAATGCATCGGTTTCGCCTATGTAATGAATAAAGAACTGTTTTCATCAATCATTGTCTGGGAGAAGGAAAGAGCTACCTGACACATAACACTGGAGTGGAGAGGATGTGGCACACCAGCCAGAGCTGCTGACTCGAGAGCTGGGGATCCTGTTTCGATTCGTGGCGGCGCTGCGCAGCATCCTGTGATTCTATGCAAATCACTTAGGGGCATATCATCGAGGGCAATATCGCCGCTATAGCGGCACTTTTTGCCGCTAAAGTGGCGATATTTTTATCGCCCTATCAGCAAGCTGTCGCTAACAGCTGTTAGCGACGGCTTGCTGGCAATAGCGCTCGTGTCAATGCTGCTTTGCATGTCAGCGATAATAATCGCTAATGACATGCGAAGTAGGCGTTCCCTAGGCGTTCCCTCTGGAAACAACCCTGGAAAAGTCGCTAACCGCACATCGCGGTATCATCAAGCCGGACCCCGATTCCCATACCGAGATAAAAAAACGGCGCTAACCGCGGTTATTGCCATCAGCTAACGTCTGCTAAATGTCAGACTTAGCTATATTTATAATGGGAGGTGGATTCTAAGCCTAAGTCCACATCTCCCAATTAACAAGGATTCCCTTAGCGCTGTAGTTGCATCGCTGGATTCCCAGCGGTGTTCCCTCATAACGCCACTATTGCCGGAATTTTTATCGCCGTGGAGATAAACGTTATTAATAACGCGTTATCTCGGTGATTAATTCCGGCAATAGGCGGCATTATGCAAATTCGCGCTATGTGCGCTCTGCGATGTTTATCGCAGTTTGTTGGTGATATGCCCCTTAATCTTTCCAGGTGATGAATTGTTATATAAATATGCTGCAAGAGTAAAAGGCAAAACTTTATGAAAATATAGTTCCACCAAAGTGGATGTTAACAGTATTTTGCCGGCGAGAAACTGATAAGAGAAGCAGTTGAGTAACAAGCATTGGTAAAAGCAGGAAAATATGCTACAGCCAATAGAAATGGAGCAAAAGTAAGTGGCACGCACAGGAACCAGTGACAAGCCAGGAAAGAGAGAAGGCGGGATGTAAATCCCTTTTACATTTATATTAAAAACAATAGATTTCTCAAACACAGGTCAAGCGCTGTGCAGGCCAAACCTAGCAATACAAATTCACTGCATTCATTAAGCGGTTGCACTTGCTCCATTTGAGGTTTCAAATACAATTCAGACACATCCCTGTGGCTGCAGGGGCGTAGCTATGTCAGTTCTTCACCTCAGTACATACGATTATATCACTGCAAAGACAGACATATATTGAAAGTGATCGTGTTTAGAAACATTCATGGCTCGCCCACTAACAAGGACAATGTCATAAGTGTACGAAGAGGCAAGTCAGTTATGTAAACCCCGAGGACCAGACTTACTAAGATTTTGTGCCGGTGTTGTCTCCGTTTTGTGCCACAGCCCCCCTGCAAAATCCTGTTTGCCATTTACTAATCCACACGAAGTCAATTTTGTGAGGCTTTTGTTGGTTAAGTAAATACAAAGTAACACAAGGCAGCACATAGCGCTGCCTTGCTTTACTTTGCATTGAGTAGGCATTACATATGTAGAGCATGGGCATTCCTATGCATCCACCCATGAATTTTAATGCAAACCCAGATTTACAAAGACTTGTAAACATACAGACCCAACTACCTAGCCAAGAATCCATTTATTTGGGAGGTGTCACACCCCAAACACCCCCCTAAACCTACACGCCTGCGTGCCGTGCCTGGTTTAAGAACCCTTAGCAAGAAAATCGTTTGACACATCAAGAACTCCCTAAATTAAAGCAAGTACTTTCACAAAAATAAATCTTCTCCGCATATTTCCTCTACTTCAATAATGCTATAAAATATATGTACCCAAACAGGCTGTGTGTGTGTGTTTCCATGCCGTCATATTTTCTTTAGAAGTGACTCATTTTCCAGAAGCTCTTAAACGTGTTCAGAGAATTTTATACCACAGGATGCGGTCAATTCAATAATGATGGTCAATAAAATTTTGAGGATTCTGCTTTTCCTTGAGGGTCCTTGTGAATCACCCAGCATAGCAGAGATCAGTAACATCCAGAAAGTGGACTGTGTAAGTAAAAAAAAGAAATGTGACCAAACTATTCTATATAAAATTACAAATGTCATCCTCAATCAGATGTGCTCTCCCTGCCCTGGTGAATGTGAGGAAAACAAGCTTAACCGTTGGCCACCCTTGGCCTAAACTATGAGCTACCACGCTTTGCTCATGAACATAAACACTAGGTTTTTAAGGCCCGCAAGCTCTTGGACTCGCAGGCAGGTTAACTGCCATCTTCCATCATCAGCGTGCTCAACGAGGCGAATGCTCTCAAAGTGGTCAGATTTCCATGCTCTGTTTGATACGGCTGCGGCTCCCTGACGTGTCATGTACAATTCAGATTCGCAGAACTGTGTTCTGCATACGCAATTGGACAGCAGAAACTGCAAGATGCAATACTAGGTTCCGGCACCGCAGACCCACATCTTCCAATGGAATAATGGTGAATTCTTGGCCGGACCTTCATTACAGATTTCAGACCAGACAGAGAGCATCCTTAACCTAACTTCATTGCACCTTCAAAGGAGAGCACAGGTCAACCTTAACACCATTTGCCACAGCGGAATTAATAGCGTCCGCCTGGAGGTCCTTACGGACTTCCCTAAGGGGAGCTCCTAACCCTCAATGAGCCACAGATGGGGAGGGAGGGAGTCTATTGCTAGGTGTCTCCGAAGACGCCTAAGTGAATACACCTGGAAAACCCAAAGTAAAAATGCAAAGCACCCATATATACAAGTGACACTACAAATGTTCTCTAAAATATAGCTCCTGTTACTTTCACACTGATCTGTGCAAACCAGTTCTAAACTAACCACTGAACTAACTCTCGACTAATCTGTCACAAGCGGGCACCAGCGAATAACAGGCATACCCGGTTGATGGCACAAACAGGTGCCCAGATAAAGAAAGCATTGTAATAATTGTATTGAATTGCAACATTTAGATAACACTTACTACCCCTATGTGGGGAGCTGAAGTTCTTGCCTATGTGGGTAACATCCACACTGTGTAGAGCGTGGGGATGAAAGGATGTTGGTTTTGGTTTCACCTTACTCGTCATGCAAGATTACCACCGAGCGGTGATTATCGTGTTATGAGACGAAGTGCTTAGCAGTGTGGTGGAGAAAAGTGCGAGAGAAAGGCGCACAGTTTATGGTTTTCTGTAAGCTGGCCTCTGAGCAGCTTAGCAGGTCTTTCTTATGATCACAGTCCACTAAGCTGGTTATGGTACAGCACTGGGTTGCTCATTGAGAGGTATTTGTTTAAAGTTTATGGTCCAGGTGGTTGGAACGGCGCTATCTTTATTTTGATTCTATGTGGGGAAGTGTTTCCATGGCGTGTGTAATGACCACTGAATGTGGTTGTTTTGGGAAGAGTGTGATTGATGATGAAGCGTGAGAGACAGGTGCACAGTTTGTTGTTTTGGGTAAGCTCTGCGGCTCCCTTTATAGCATTTCTTATGATCATAGTTCGTTCATCTGGTTACCGCACACGGTTGTCCATTCTGAGACACTTTGTTAAAAGCTCATGGTCGAGAGCAGGCAGAAGTTGGAGGGATACATGGATAACGTCTGTGCTGATGATGAAACACAGGCAAATACTCTGCATGCCTTCAACATGCATTTTTTTTACCCTCCCATTTTTTTAGATTGCATATTCTTTTACAACGCATGCCTTTACCAGGCACTGTATATATATATATATATATAATTTATATGGATATAAACAATGTATTTGTGGGAGGAGACCTCCCACACCCCCGAACTTGCCTTAAATGCGTGGTAAAGGCATGCGTTGTAAAAGCACATGCGTTCTAAAAACACGCGTGGTAAAAAATGCGTGGTAAAGGTACAACTTGGTAATAACCTCGTTGTACCAGCTGTTTCCCTGCAAAAATACCAGTAATATATAATCTTGCATATTACATAAATAATAGTGCTAGTTTCCCTATGTGTGATAGCCAGGCCCGGCTCTAGGATTCTTGCTCAGGGAAGCCCATGAGGAAGATTGGGTGGGCCACAAAGATGAGAATGGGCAGTGGTAAAAAGTATTGCAGAGATCTGATATTGTAGATACAGACATTGTCGAACTTTGACGTCTTAACACCCTAACAACCAATGAGGTACCTACTTTGCTTTCCCTACTGGGTTTCCGCCTTTGTTGAAAGGGAGAGATGCAGCATGCAGGTGGGCTGCAGGCTGCTCCTGGTCATGTGCAGAAACATTCCTGCCGCAACACATCGGAGGGAGAGAGGGAGAGAGAGAGGGAGAGAGAGAGAGAGAGGGAGAGAGAGAGAGAATATTGCCAGTTTTGCACTTTGCAAAGCATTGAAGTTTAAAAATGTGGTGCAGTGAGCCCTCTGACAATGCTGCACACCCCTACCTATACAATAATACAGACTTCACCACTATCTATCCTCCCTTTCTATGCACATGCTCAATAAAGAAAAACACAGTTAAAACTGAGTTATGGTTTTGACAAACGTGCAAAACCAACTCGAATGGGCCTGGGTCTTTCTCCCATCTGTTTTGAGGCAAACCAAGTTTTTTCTGAAATATTGCTTTTTTGGCCATTGTTGCCTCTAGCAGTCTCCCCTGTAGGGAAAATAGTTCCAACATTCACATCTCCCCCTTAAACTAACAACATGCTTGAACTGCTAGTATTGAGTTGTCTGGTTGTTTTGTAGCGTGTATTTGGTTTGCAATGTGTTCATGGTAATTAACGTGCACCAAGTGATAAAATAAGCCTTACTCAGGAAAACATTACTGCATTGCCCTATACTAAACAAACATGCTCAGAACCCCTCTATTTTAATCCCCTCCTATATCATTCTCCCTCCCATTATTCTGCCTCCCTTGTTTTCCATCTCTTTCTTCCTGTCTCTCTCCCTCCGTTGTAGCCCTGATTTTCCCCATTTCCATCGCCCCTGCAATATTTTCCTCCCTCTCTCTTAGTCTATAAACTCCCCCTCTTTCTCACTCCACTGTCTCCCACATACACTCTATCCTTAGTTCTTTTTCTACCTCCCATGTCCTTATTCCCCACTCTCTCAATTTCTATTGCCTCTTTGATTTTTACTTCAGTTCTTTTTCCTGTTTTACAAATTCTCCCTTTTCTTCAGTTGTGTTTTCTCATGTGTTACCCTCATTTTCCTCTAGCCCATGAGCTTGTTTGTGTCCTACACCTAATGTTATATTTCATTGTGTCCCATTTACTGACTTGCTGCTGTCAGTACCTGCCTGCTTTATCAAACCATGACATTTGCGGAAGACCATTATCTGTAGACATTTCATAGATTCCTGACCTTATAAGTGCTTTCAGGTCTGCAGGTCCCAAATGTTATTCAGGAAAGTGGAGTGCTAGTTCTACCTGTAATAAAGATCAGGCCACAAGTATGTTTTATTGTTGAGTGGTAAGGAAAATCCACCTATTTTTGGAGGAATTGTTAGAAACAGTGGAGAATCCACAGGTGGTATTTCTTTGACCATACTATACCTTTCTTGGGGTTTACTCCATATATGGCACTTCAACCTCTAAATCAAGCTGTGGACTGCTGGAACATCAGAATTAAGAAGTGTGTGTGAGGCTGTGTCCATCCTTTCCTTAGGATTACTGGCCAACATCCAGCCTACACTCTGTCATTCACTGTTCTTTGTATCCCTGTGCATCACCCCTCTGTCCATGTTTGTTTCTACCCTTCCCTCTTTCTATCAATCTCTTGTTCTGCCCTTCTCTCCACCTAGTCTGTCCTCACATCATCTTTTCAATGGCTGTTTCCGTCTCTCCTTTCTCCCGGTCTCACTCCCTTAATGTGTTTATCTACAATTATTTCCCTCTCTTCTAGCCTCTTTCCTCTCTTCTCTCCTCAGGCGTTTCTCCCTCTTTCCTCTCCTCCGTTTGTCTCTACTCCCCACTCCATCTCTTATGTTCTGTTGTCTCTGTCTCTCTCTTTATCTCTGCACTGCCTTCACCTCTCCTTTTTCCCCCAACATACAGGGTGCATTAATTTGTTCACTGCATCTTTGTCACTTTTGCAACTTTGTCAAAATCGATTTTTCCTTTTACCCATTTCTCGTCATAGGTAACTTTATTTCAATCCTTATTGTTTTATTTCTGAAGTTCCATCGCTCTTCGCTGTGCACAGAATGAAACTCCTGATCTACATGTGGTGTGTCACTACAACCAAAAAAGCTACCCCCCCTAGCTTTACTTTCCGATCGTTGTGGCCTGCTGCGAGCCAACATCCCCCGCCTAATTGTGCTGATCGAAAGCACCAGCAGCTCCCCGTGGACTCCCTCGTCTCCTGAGGCCTGGGATGGGAGGAGATGCGCCATGCTGTGCCTCCGCTGCCGGCCCGTTGTCATTCTGCCCATGACAATGGACCGACCTGAGCGTCACAGCCAAGCTGTAGCAGATTTTCGGGTTGTAGCAGATTTTCGGGAAAGTTGGCCCAGGTATGTGGACCTGCTTTTCCACTTCTGGATGGCCTGGGGTGGGCCTGGCCCACCCTCTAGAACCGGGCCTGGCGATAGCCCAGCGATAAAGCATTTCACTGCACATCCTTGCGGTAGACGTTTCCACATGGCAGGACGTGGCTTTGTGGTGTCCCGCCTAATCGAACCACTTTCCATGCCCCCCCACCCATTCGCCCAAAAGAAAGAGTCACCTGCAAGCACACCCACGCCAGCGGGCTCCAACAGGCTCGGGAGCCCCGTCACGCTCCCGCGCACACCCCCACCCCGTAGGCCAGCTAAATAGTGGTTCTTTCTTCCTCCCTGGCAGCATAATAACAGTGCAGAGCGCATCTGCATAGGACACGATGACTGCTGCTGCCATGCGCTGCGTCAGCGAGTGAGTCACCGGAAGACACCGATGAAACTGTAACCGGTATTAACTCACTACCAGGCATCGTGCCAGCGACGAACCCACGACAAGTACTGATTATAAGGAACAGGCAGTAATGGCGCAGCGCGCGCGCTCCTCTGATACATAACAGCAAATAAGGACACCCGGTGGCGGGCAGCACGCCAAGGCTCCAGATTGGCGTCCTGCCTGCGGTATGTAAACGCTGGCGCGTGATGATGACAGGTGGTCGCAGGGTCTGTTGTAGATGTGGTCTAAGCATGATGCACAATGGAAAGTATAATTCCCAGGCAATATTTAAGACTATCAGTTCAGACTGATAAAGTACAGAAATGAGTGAAATAAACACGTAATAAAAATCACAAATTTAATACAAAAAGCATGTAAAGTCACATATGATAAAATACATGGTTTGATGTAAACATTATATAAAATAAAATAAAATAAATTTTTCAATGATATAAATCAACATATTATAATGTAAATAGTGGCAAAGTGGAATTTCTTCACAACGCGCGTTTCGGCACAGGGTGCCTTCGTCAGGAGTAGCCACAACAAATTTGTGTTTTAATAAGGAGAAATTGTTCACGGATTTATAAGAGATGGGAAGCCACAGAGGAACTTGTACTATTGTGTGGTTCCTCGTTTAATAGGATGGATCTACTATTGATTAGACCAACTTGATTATCTGATGTAAGTGTGAGAGGACGAGACTTCTCTTATTGGAATATCTTTATATAAAATGATAAAATCTCCAGAGTTAGATACGTTGTGTATTAGAGGATGCTTAAAATCAGCTCAGCAGGGAAGATATTTAGTGATGAGCTTTTCGAGTCTGGTACAAACGGGACAATGATGGTCTCGGTAATCGGATCACGATAAAAATCTCGATTATAAGCGGTCCTGGAGCTGGCAAAAGTCGGTGTAATGCAGTCTAAGCATGATGCGCCATGGCAGGTGAGGCCCAAGCACTGCAACGGCTCTATTGTGAAAAGCAGGGGTCTGTCTGTATTGGCAAAGTCGACCTGAGTTTCCTCGTCACAGCGCCGTGCGTTTGCGAGGATGCCCAAAGCCGAACGATCCATTTCTCCCAGCAGTGCCCTATGCTGGTGCAGATGCTCAGAGGTACACCAGAACAATGCCTGTCCAAGCAGATGTTTCTCACAGCACCCTCCTCTCAGCACTGGAGAAAGGCCCTGTAGTTTCTTACAGCAGAGGCTGTTGGCACTTGAGAAGGGCCCAGCGGTTTCTTACAGCAGAGCATGTTTGCACTGCAGAAGGTGTGCTGATATTTTTCAAAGCAAGGCCTACCAACACTGGAGAAGGACCCTGAGGTTTCTCATGGCAGAAATGTTTAGCGCTGGACAGGGTGCCCTGAAGTGGAGAGAGCAAGGCCGGTCTGCACTGGAGAAGGTGTCCTGAGGTTTCTCACAGTAGGGCCCGTCAGCAGTGGAGAGGGTGCCCTGAGGTTTCTTACAGTAGGGCCTGTCAGCAGTGGAGAGGGTGCCCTGAGGTTTCTCACCGGAGGGCTCGTCATCACTTCAGACGGTGCCATGAGGTTTCTCACAGTAGTGCTGGAGGTGCCCTGAGGTTTCTCACAGGAGGACTCGTCAGCAGTGGAGAAGGTGCCCTGAGGTTTCTCTCAGTAGTGCCGGTCAGCAGTGGAGAGGGTGCCCTGAGGTTTCTCACAGTAGGGCCTGTCAGCAGTGGAGAGGATGCCCTGAGGTTTCTCACAGTAGGGCCCGTCAGCAGTAGAGAGGGTGCCCTGAGGTTTCTCACCGGAGGGCTCGTCAGCTCTTCAGAGGGTGCCCTGAGGTCACCTGGAGGAGGGAATGTCTGCGTTAGATGGTGCCCTGTCGTTTCTCACTGTAACACCCTGGCGGCATTGAAGATTGTTCCCTGATATTTCCCACAGTAGCTTCCTGAGAGCACTAGAAAGGTGTCCAAAGGTTTCTCACAGAGTTGCCTTTCTTGATTGATTCCTAAAGATTCAAGATGGCTGCGCCCCTTGTGATGAAAGTGCCCGAGAGTTCTCAGAGGAGTGCCCTGTATGTTCCCAGACATGTCCCTCTGCACAGCCGTAGCCGTTATTTAGAAGAAACCCTGAACTAAATAGCAACTCCATATTGACTCTATTATTATGTTATAGTATTATTATACCCAGAAGGTCCTTCTTGTGCTGCTAACATTACAGTGTAAAAACAACAGTTGATGGACAGAATGCAGAACAATGTCATACGTTCACCCCAGTACAGAGATCTGGGCCTAAATCCTTCGTTTTTCTGCTCACCATGCCATTCCAGTTTGAACCCAGCCATATGCAAATCAGTCTTGACCCTGCGCCTCATGGGAACAGTACAGCCCGAACTGCCAAGCCAGGTCCTCACTGGTCTGGAACCAAGCATACTAGGACCGGTTTCGCGGTTTCAACCCACCTCAGCCAGGATAGCTTGATTCCAGTGGCATGGAGAGCACGGGACTCCTGTCTGATCATACCCGTCCCACTCGGGGTGACAAATGCAAAAACAACAGTTGATGGACAGAATGCAGAACAATGTCATACATTCACCCCAGTACAGAGATCTGGGCCTAAATCCCCTTTGGTATCGCTTTGTTCGACCTAAGTTGGCAGGGTATGCCCACACGTGGGTCCCTTGCTCACTTTGCCACTGGATTCAAGATAGCCTGGCTGATGAGTTATGAACCCGAAACCGGTCCTAGGAAGCTTGTTTCCGGTCCAGGGAAGACACGGCTTGGCAGTTCGGGCTGGACTGTTCCCATGAGGCACAGGGTCAGACTGATTTGCATATGGCCATGTCTGAACTGGGGTGGTGGAGTGAGCTAAAGAATTATGATGGATTAAACCCAGATCAGTTGACTGGGGGTGATTGTTTGATTTGCTCAAGCGCTCCGTCCATCATCCCCTTTGGTATCGCTAACATTACAGTGTGACTGCTCCCAGCAGTTCTCTCTGGACTGGTAACCTCTGCCACCTCTCTGTGCTGTAGATGGTTCTAAGTCTTCCCTGCCTGTGCTGCTGGCAGTACTGTGTGGTTACTCCTAGCAGTACTCTCTCTGTACTGGTGGCAGTACCCTGTAGTCTGTTCAAGGAGTGCCACCTCTGTGCTGTAGAAGGTGCCCAACTCTACCCATACTACTGTCAGGATGACTTTGTGGGGGTATTGTACGTGGTGACCGAAACTGATGTAACTGCTTCGAAGTAAGCGTAAATCGATGTAACCACAATTGCTGCTGAGAGTTGGCTACTGGGTAGGCGCCACATACCTGCCTCACCCCTTATAGCCCCCTCTGTATTACCTTATCCCTGCTTCTGAGCGCTGCTGTGACCCATCCAGGCGAGGTCCCCAGTGGTGCTGCCACTGTAGTCCCCCTTGTCCCCATGACCTAGGGATGAAGACGAGAACAACATTTCCAACCTGGACAGCCCCTCTTCTGTTTCTACATCTCTGACCTCAGGCCTGTGTTGCTACCTAGACCCCTTTGAGTGTCGACTGAACTTTATGATCACCTACCTGGGGGAGGCGGGGAAGAAGCCATTTTACTCCATGGAGCTGCTGGTGGCTGGAATTTCTCCCACTGATATCCAATTGTCTTTGTGTGAGGGTAGCTGTGCTATATCAGTCGCGTGTTGGAGAAGGAAGCTTGCACTGCTGTTGGCTGCGTGGTACCTCTTGTTTGTATGCAGCAGGAAAGCTTTTTCTTCTGACACCCATGTGGTTGAAGTGAATGTGAAAACCTTGCAATGCTACTGCAAAGACTGCACCTCCTATGAATGTGGAAACTTGCACTGCAGGCGCCTGTGTTAGGGCGTGCTCTGCTACCGTCTGTGCATTGTGTGAGGAGGGAGTGCTTGCTCTCCATGTGCCTGGACTTCTGTCAGGCTGCCCGGGGTCCATGTAGGGGACCCTCCTAACAGGGCGGCAGCCTTAGTGCCACAGGAAGGCACATGAGTCCGCGTATTAGGGTCCCCGGTCTAGGGACCAGAGGGTCAGTCGGCAGCGTCACTTCCGGCCGTGGTGGGGGAGGACAGGCGTACAAATACCTTCCCCCGCCCACGGTGCAGCCTCTTGCCTGCTGCCCGTCTCGCTGTTTGGAACATTTTCGGCCGCTCGTCGGGTCCGGAGTCGCTTTCGGTGCGCTTGTTGGTGAGTCCCTCCCCCCCTCTCTTTAACCCCTTCAGTGCCCGCCCCTTTCCCCGCCCAGTGCCGGCCGTTGCATTAGCGGGCGGGGTCTATGACGAGCTGGACTCGTCATGGGCACAGCGCCACCGCGGCCCATGACGAGTCCAGCTCGTCATGGGCACTGAAGGGGTTAAGGGTGCCATTGACCCTGTGTGGGGCTTCACCACGAGCACCCACAATGCTGCCCCCACTCGCACTCTGCCGGCTAGCTCCGTTTGCCCAGTGGGCTTAAATGGGCATGACCGCTGTATTGGAAAGGGACAACGTGGCAGGATCAACCGGCACCTTGGCCGTGGTAGTGGGGTGGCCATCTCCGGACCCGTGCTAGGTTTGTCTGTGCTTCGGCATAGGGTGGGCTCATCGGGTGGCCTATTTGCTCCCCGCTGGACACCCTGTGTCCACCTGGTCTGGCGACGCGCATGTGTCGGATTGCTCTGGGGGAACGGCGGGCGTGGTTAGCCATTACCTTTGTTCAGCACACTCCTTTGATGTGCGGCCGTCTGCGGCGCAGCAGGAGCGGTGTCAAGACGCTGCGGTGCAGACCGGGTGATCATGCGTGGCGATTCGTGTCCGTGTACACAGGACGCTGGTAGTGTGCCCGTGTCCGCATCCACAGAAAGGGGCATAGTTCATTAGGTCCCTCCCCCTCCAGTTTGGGGGTGGAGACCGGCCCGGTCCCGATCTTAGTGGCAGCAGTTGCGGGCCGGGAGCTGCGGCCGCCGGAGTGTGTCTTGTCCCGGGCTGGGGCATAGAGCTGAATGTCAGGACCCGTGACCTGGTTATGCTAGGGTACGACGGGTTCTGAAATGCCTTGTGCGACTGCCGATACAGTTCGATGCAGGCATGTGGTTGTCGATTTGGGCGCAGGAGGCCAGCACAGGCCCACATCGTTTCTGTTGGTATCTATGAAACCTGATTACACATGAATCAATGTTATCAGGGGAGCGCATGCAATTCAGGGTCGCATGCTCCTAGTACCTGCCCTTCACCCCTTGAGGTCCCCATGGGCACGGTCCCGGGAGTGATTGGAGGTGTGTGGGGTCGCTGGGGTTGGCCCTGTTTTCCGGGGCATTGTGCGCGGTGTCTGTCCTGTTGTGGACGGAGTTGGTATGCGGATCGGCATGCTGGGTGTTTAGACGCCCACATACTTCAATTAGGACCAGTCTAGATGGTGTCCGGAGGTTTTGGGTGTCCAGCCCGATGTAGTGATTGTCACGGGTGACGCCTTGCTCGATTGTTGTTTTAGTACGCAGACATTCGTTGGGTTCTTCACTGCGCCATCTCAACTACAACCAGAGTTTGGGTTTCGTGTTGAGTCGATTTGTGGGGGGTGGGGGGGGGGGGGCTGGAGGGCTGCTGTGCCTGTTCACTGTGCGTTATGTAAAAGAGTATCTCCTCTTTGAGAGTCTGCGCGCATCTCTGCAGCAGCTGCACAAATTCTTGGTTTGTCCTGGCTGATGGGACCGCATGGGTTATCCTGGGTCACTCAATGCTTGGGGGGCTTCCGGCTGTTTCAAGGTTAAAACCCCCAGGGCGGTTTCTGCACCCAGGTTATGAGAAGGAAAGCAACTGGTTTTCCTGATCTCGCAGGAGACTGGGCAGGTTGGCTGAACAATTTTGAATGAGGGACCAGTTTCAAGGACTGTCGCTGGCCCGCAACTCGTTTAGCAGTGGCAGATCAATTAAGCAACGTCGTGGCCTTACGCTAGGTCCCGGGGCAAGGTTCTAGATCAAGGGTACTCACAAAATTTCTCTTGGGGGCCAAATTAACAGTGTGGTTTGTGGCCGAGGGCCGCACCTTGGGGGTGGGGTCATTGGGGGAGGGGGCGGGGCTAGAGCAACATGAAAAAAACCTGACCATGAGGTGGAACACAGGTCCCTGCAGCGGACGCCTTCGTCCACTGAGCCACCGGACCCGGCATACACATATCTCTCTCGCTCCCTCTCTCTATCTCCCTCCCTCCCTCCTCCGTCTCCCTCCCTCCTCCGTCTCCCTCCCTCTCCCTCCGTCTCCCTCCCTCTCCCTCCGTCTCCCTCCCTCTCCCTCCATCTCCCTCCCTCCTCCATCTCCCTCCCTCTTCTGTCTCCCTCCCTCCTCCGTATCCCTCCCTCTCTCTCTGTCTCTCTCCCTCCCTCTCCGTCTCCCTCCCTCTCCGTCTCCCTCTGTCTCCCCCTCTCTGTCTCCCCCTCTGTCTCCCTCCCCCCTCTGTCTCCCTCCCTCCTCTGTCTCCCTCCCTCCCTGTCTTCCTCCCTCTCTCTCCCCCTCTCTCTCCCTCTCTCCCTCTCCCTCCCTCTCCGTCTCCCTCTGCCCCCCTCTCTGTCTCCCCCCTCTGTCTCCCTCCCTCCCTGTCTCCCTCCCTCTCTCTCCCTCCCTCTCTCTCCCTCTCTCCCCCTCTCTCCCTCTGCCTCGCCGTCTCCCTCCCTCTCAGTCTCCCCCCTCTGTCTCCCTCTCTCCCTGTCTCCCTCCCTCTCTCTCCCCCCCTCTCTCTCCCCCTCTCTCTCTCCCTCTCTCCCTCTCTCCCTCTCCCTCCCTCTCCGTCTCCCTCTGTCTCCCCCTCTCTGTCTCCCCTCTCTGTCTCCCCCCTCTGTCTCCCTCCCTCCCTGTCTCCCTCCCTCTCTCTCTCCTCCCTCCCTCTCCCTCTCTCCCCCTCTCTCTCTCTCCCTCTCCGTCTCCCTCCCTCTCAGTCTCTCTCCCTCTGGCTCCCTCCCTCTCAGTCTCCCTCCCTCTCCGTCTCCCTCCCTCTCCCCGTCTTCCTCCCTCTCCCCGTCTTCCTCCCTCTCCGTCTCCCTCCCTCTCCCCGTCTCCCTCCCTCCCCGTCTCCCTCCCCTCCCCGTCTCCCTCCCTCTCTCTCTGTCGCCCTCCCTCTCCGTCTCCCTCACCGTCTGTTTCTTTGCCTCTCTGTCTGTCTCTGCCTCTATCTGTCTGTTCCTGTCTCTGACTAACTGTCCCTGTCTGTCCCTGTCTCTGTTAGTCTCTATCTCTACCTGTCTCTGTCTGTTTCTGTCTCTCCCTACTGCCCTCTGTCACCCTCTGTCCCCTTACCCGACTCTCACACCCTGCACCATCCAATGTCATTCTTTGTCACCTCTCCCCCCTACCCCCCTCCCCCCTCTGCTTGTGTTGCAGCTGAGGCAGCTTCCCTTCCGGGACACACACACAGCCCCACCCAAGTACTTCACAGGTCTTTAAGAGACCATTTGCATGATAACGAGGCTTTGTTGTATTTCACCTCTTAGCGCCCCAGCAGCTCCACTCCGACTATCGCTTGAATCGCCAGCCCCCACAGAGCAGAGTCTGTTTGCTGACACTTAAAAAAAACAAGGTCCGCGGGCCACCAAGAAAGGCTTGCCGGGCCGCTGGCAACCCGCGGGCCGTACTATGAGTACCCCTGTTCTAGATTAAGTTATTGTAGACTCCTTTCCTTGGGCTTGGGTCCTGTAGTTCACACGTGGTCAGTGATTGTAGTTCCTCCTCTCTCAACCGTAATGTTTAGGTTTTATAATCCTATTCAGGGTTTGTCTCGAAGAATGGGTGGGTATTTGCAGTCTGCAGCACATGCAGTTGTTTCCCATGATTTTGCGTAGTGTGTTCTTTTGGCGCTGCCGGAGCGGGTATGCTGATTGGCTGGCGGTACATTGTTTAGTAGTTTGAGCGTCCACCTACTTCCTTCAGGACCAGTTTAAACATGGCCCGTGTATGTAAATGGCCATGCTTCATGGTTACGGGAGTGGTTGGTGGCGTGCTCTGTCCCTAGGGGAGGCCTTAAGTGTTTATCGTCATAGTTACCTACTAGGTTTTGAACACTGTTCATTAATAATAACGGTGTTCCGAATTTCCAAATAAAAGGAGCACAAGAACACATATCAAATTAACACATGAATCTTAGGCAGTGGCAGTCGGCGCAGTAAAAGATGTTATGGAGCTCTCCGCAGATGGGGGTTGACATCCACAACGGGGAGATGCGGTGCATGTGCCCCATCCTGTAGTTAACAGGAATGTAGCACATTCTATGTTTGTAATTACCTTGTTTTCGAACAGGCTATTGTGGGCATGATGCCAGTTAAATCCTGTTACCATGCGGGTGTTGCTTATGGTCTGCGGTTAATAGGCTAACAGACTCCTCGGTCGAAGTATCCTCGAATTTGATGGCATTGAGGAACGCCTTACTGGGTCCTTCCATGCTGCATTCAAAAGGTACTTAGGATATGCGCCCTGCTACAAGTGTTAGTAGTGTTAGTAGGGTACACTGCAGATTGAGTTGATGCACGTTTTAGCTAAGTACAGTTCCTACCAGTAACTACTAGGTTGTGCTAACTGATATGTAGGACGGTGGCCCGATGGACCTAGTGATTTATTTATTACCTCTGAAGTCTTGATGAGGTTTGGTAGCACAGTGCAAGATAGGCAGTTGGAGCTACGTTATCTTTTATGGAGGATACGAAGGATAATTTAAATAATAGTGTATGGAGTCTCTTCTGTGGTGTGCCTAGCTTGCTACTGTGGGTGTGCGGTTGGCACATTAAATTTACACTGCCTCTGGGATAAGCCCAAAGGCTCTGCCTAGTTCCATAGGGGGTGAGCAAGCGTTAGCTTAAGTGTGTACTCCCTTCGCCTGACTAGAGTGGTGAGTTCGGCCTGGCTTAGGTGCACATCGTAGCCAACCTCAAACTCCATTTATAATATTGGTAGAGAATGCTTAGGAGTGGTTTGCAGTCCATTCGCAACCGCCCCACAGGGCGAAGCTTTTAGGCCACTTGGCTTGTGTTGGGCTCTTGGGGGGTAGCCTGTTTGAAGAGCTAACGTCAGGGAAGGATGTCTTGTGCTTTCATCGCACTGGGAGGTCCCGGTCACAAGCTGATTGTATCAGGGTGAGCTGGCAGGGGGTCAGGGAGCACCGATGCATCAGAAGCACTGAGCAGCTTTCAGCCAGGTTGGTATGGTTGATATCGGAGTCAAAGGGCATCTGTTAGACTAGAACCGTGCTCAGATGTACCGCCTTCGGTGCTTGGGGTTCTGCTGGCACCGCCTTTTCAATGGAAGCCATTGTCTAGCGGGTTGATCCGAATGGCGTATTTGCAGGCTTAATTAACCTTATCAGCTGCCAGTCCAAACGTTCATCTTTCACTAATTTATACAAGGCAGATCACAAGAACTAGTTCCCAGGCTCCTGTAGTACGTGCGTAAAAAAGTTGGGGTAACCTGGCAAGGGAACTGCGCCACATGTGGTAGGTAGCTTGTGTCACTCGGTTTGGGCATGAACACGTCCTGTCGCCGGTGGTCGGCGAAGTTGGTGGCCTGTGCTCCCAGCAGTCCTGTTTGGTGCGCGCATTTTAGGTTTACATTGGTTTTGGTGATTACATTATCCTTGCACTTGCGGTCAGAGAAAGTAGATTATCTGGTTGGATATAGCAGTGCATGATCTGGGACACGTAGCAGTAAAGCTGGCAAATATGATGCGCATACATAGTCATCCGGAAGGGGGATGCAGATGTGTCAGCTCCGTTTGGACGAATGCTCCGGTAGTATGAGAGCTTCGTGGGTTAGGCGTGCACGGCAAGGATCTGGGGGTGTAAATCTTTACGGGTCAAGAGGGGCGGGTAGTGGTTGCAACAAGACACCTGCAGCAGGGAGTGCCGCCAGGTGGCAAAGAGTTGGTGAGGAAATAGGACTTGAAGGTTCCGCTGGGTGCTTGCCACCTGGCCACTGCAGGTTGTTGATGGTTCTCTGTAAGGGCTTAGCAGGGGTCATGACAAAATAAACCATGGCTGATTCACATGCGGGTTTGGTGGTGGTGGCCCATACCTCATTTCACAGGATTCTCCCTGTCGGGTCTGTCTAACTATCATCTCAAAGGGTTTTACATTTACAGCCTCTCTTGTCTCTGCCATACTGTGAGTAGGTTAGCCATAGACTTTATTAGTGCTGCAATGGCCCTCTAATGCTATAATACAGCAGCTCGTTTACTGGTGCTATTTGGACCGTCATTAGCACCAGCAGCGGGTCACATGGGTAGCAGTAAAGCTTCCTTTTATTTCGCCCGGGATTGGGGCTGGCAATGTCACCAAACTTTGCAGCCGGAAACTGAATAGGCAAAGACATACCTGTGATTGTGCAACGTGCACTCAGCAGTATAGCTAGCTAAGTTTCAGCATAATCCTGGTATACTGTCAGTGAAAAACGTAAGGTTATGGGCTACACACGAATAGGCACTTTCAGTCAGCTGGGTCGGAAGTGTGCCATTCCCAAGAGAGTGCAGGTTGCCTTGAAAGTACTGATATGGAGGGGATGGAGCACTAATACGGACAACTACCAGAGCACATTGTGCAGTCATAGTTATGGTTAATTTGATTAAAATTGATTGCATTTTATCAGTTGCTTCAGTTAAGCGAATTTTCCTTGGGAGTTGTCAGCGAACATTGGGACTGCAATTTTGGTGGTCAGCCGGTTGGCAGGCCTTTTAGATGTGTGTTTCTAGCTCAGGCATGTCCAAGTAGGGGTTAAGGTGCCTGAAGTCTGCCCTGGTATTCAAGTTCACAGGCAGGTGGAGCGGCAGAACTGAAAGGGGATTGTGTTCGACCTCTGGTCACAGGTTCAGATCCTGGTAGGTCCACTTAGCATTTCATCCTTCTATGGTCGATAAAACGAGTACCAGTGAGTTGAGTAACAATAACATGTGCAAATTCTCCGGCCCTATAGCCTTGGCTGGCAGCCATGCAGGTTGTGGAAGTTGTCATCCAACGAGTGTGCTATGGTCCAAAAGTTTGGGAAAAACCCCTGGGTTAAGCACAAATGGGCTACAAAGTATTAAAGAACAATAGGCATCCCCAGTATTAAAAAAAGGACAGGTGTTAGCTGAATTCGATGGACATACTCCGACAAGCGCTATACACAGATAACTGGGTGAGAGTAAGTAAGGCGGGCTTGATAACTCTTACTTCCACCCACATAGGTATTGCTCTTCAGCCAGGCAATGTTAACATTGAAACAACACCATACTAACTGTTTTAGGTCATCCTGGGCGCATATACACTCGCTGGGGTAGGGACACCAGGGTGGCAACACAACACCGGTTGGCAGTCGCCATTATTCTAAATGGGGGGCCAGGTAGATCCTACCAGGTCTCCTTTTCAGGGCAGCACTGAAGGGCTGGGGAGGCAAGTACCACGGATACTGGGTCCCCCTTCGAGTTTCAGACTCAGCACGACATGCTCACAGGTGGGGCGATGGGAATCCCAAGGCGCTTAAGGGACAGCTGGCCGTAAGCCACCCTGGGAGGGGTGGTGTTATTGTGCATGCACTGGAACAGCTTCTGTAGAAGCAGCGGCCCGGGCAGGGGGTGTTGTGTCTCCGCTCTCTTCACTGGGGTCTGACAGCTGGGAGGCAATGATTTGACTTTCCAGGGTAGGAGGGTCCTGCTGCCAGAATTGAATTCCCCCTGGTGTAAGTTATGCATTCCTTGGTGGGCATGTGAGTTTGATGGTCAGAGATACCCCAATGTAAAATGAGAGGGGCCCGGCAAGGTTTGCCGTGGTAACCTCACGCAGGAGAGTTATGAGTGCCAGGTGTAGAGGCCCTGAACAGAGGGGTTTTGGTTTTATCAGGCTAAAGTCCACAGGGAGTTTAGAAAGGATGGGGGCACCTGTCCAGAAGGGGCATGCTGCCCTCCGGTCCTGTATGGGCTTGGACTTGTTGTGGCTGTACCCGGGAGCGGCCCGGGAATCAGCAGGATGTAGGTAAAGACGCCTACCTTGGTGGGGGGCCTGGTTGTGATGGTTGCCACCCCCAGAGCTGTGGAGGAGTTACAGGGTGATCCAGAGTCTGCAAGGTACAGAAAGCTACTGTATACAGCAGCACAATAATGGTGCAAAGCCAAGTATACCCAGGAATGTCTTAGCATTGTCCCCTGGAAGAGCGACGGCGCCCCTTTAGTCCTACGGGCGGTTGTGGGCCTGAGCAACCGGGGGCTGCCTGGAACGCACTTCCCCCCTTTTGGGGGGCGTGAGTAAGTGCGTGGACTGGCGGTCCACTAATGGGAGGGGTGGCCCCTCCCAAAATTGGTAACCACCGTCTGGGACGGCCACGGGGTAATTTGGCTCATCAGGCGGGTAGGTGGCATAGGGGCTGGCCTGCCCTTGGATCGCCCGTAAGATAACCCACCATGTTGGAATATTTGTTATGCAAATAAACCTGCAGCAATTTTCTCCACTAACAAGGTGTCTTGTGGTTTATTTATCTATGTTGCTGTATGAGAACTGAGAAGAGTTGCCGATATTGGCACTATGTATTTTACTTGTCTGTGCTGGTGTGTGGTGAGGTTGCTCTGCCGCTGTCTGTATACCTCGAAATACACTTCCATTTCTGGCGCTCAAGTAAAGCCGTTCATATGTCTCACTGAAGCTTGAGAACACTTTTTCATTATACAGAAGCCAAAACGAGTGGCATTGTTTTGTTGAAAACCGTAAGAGCATCCAAGGTCACCCGAGGATGTTTAAGAGACAAAATGGCGTTCGCCGTGCCTTCCAGGCCTGCGGGGCCTCATCCAGGCCGGTCGGCCCCCTCCCTCCCTGAAGTGGGCGAGGGGCCAATCTAGTCCCATCAGAACGTTCAAAGCCAGTGGTTACTTTGATCCTGCTTAGCGCTCTGACTGCTGCCACTGGAAGCAACAAGGGCTTTACATATTTATAACGCTAAGTGTCGGCTGTGCTCGGCCAAGAAACCTCCAGTCACTTATTATTTTCCACGCAGTTTCACTGCGTTAAAATGGACGATCACGTCGCGGCAGGCGTCACATTTTGATTTTGTGCTGGCAAAGCGGCAGGAGGCTGCTAAGAGCTCAGCAAAGCTGCAATCACCCCCACTGAATAGCAAGACAGGTCGCTGCAGAGTTTCTTTTCATAAAGAGACTATATATCTCTGCTTTTCTCTCAATGTACATGAACTGAGGCCCTGATATACTAACACTTTGCACCAGGTTTGCATCACTTTCGTGACGCAAACCTGACGCAAAGGAGATTTACTGTGCAACGCAAATCAGGATATGCGTTGGATAGTATCCCGAAGTAACACAACGTTGAGCTATGTGTTGCATTGCGCTACTTTGTGTCAAGGGGGCTTTCCATGAGTGGTGTGTGGGTGTTTCAACACAAATCAATGCGTACAAATCGTTGCTTGATTTATAACAATATAAGTGCCCGGGTTCTCGGCAGGAGGCCACAACAGTTTGCATCAAGCATTGCCCCGTCATGCTGCCAATGGCAGTAACAACACGACTATTAACCATCACAGTTCTACAAGTGTGACAATTACTATTCCAGGCCCCAAACCTGTAAGAATGGCTTGGGCGGCAGGTAATAGTCATTTCAAACTGTTTTTGTGGTCATATTTAAATTAGACAGTCAGCGCCACCTTGTGGTAGACTGTCACAAGCACCGGGATGACAATTAAGTGCTAGTGCTGAGCACTGGAAACCACTGGCTCAAATTAAGCACTGTTATAAACATTGGTAGACAGGTATTCGTGCCAAAATCTTACGGCTTCTTTAGACAGGAGTAACAAGGAGAATTGTTTCTATTTCTCCTCCTTTCTCAAACTTTTCATATGTGCTGCTTTGCACAGCACACACACCTAGAGGGAAAAGCCTTAAAGCATACCTTTTGTGCCAAAAGGAACCCCTTCAAGTACAAAACCTATGTTCCAGAGAATGCACACACCCTTGCACTATGGCACAAGTGTGTGTGCGTTGGTGCATGGCTGTCAGAAGAGCGCTGGGGGAGAGAAGAAATGTACCATATCTTAGCAGATATTCCACGTTTTTCGCTCTCCCTTTTGCGTAAAGCAGCACAGCAATTTTGGCACAGGATTGCCCTGCATCAAAGAATAGTAAATCGGAGCCTGTATGTATAATGATGCTATGTTTAGATACAAGTGAAAACATTCCAGGTCAGATTTGCTAAGGATGTGTGCTGGTGCAACACCAAGCACTGCGAAGTATCACAAAGTGCCGCAAACAGTGGCGGCAGATCAACTTTCATGCACTATTTTCTTTACAGAGATTTCATTGAATTGGAAAGCTTCAGCTTGAGTGGCACAGAGAGAGAAAGGCCTGCAGTTCCATAACCACCTAACAGATGTCCTCACTATCTTCCATAGAGAAAGACTTCTGTGAACTGACAGGCTCTGTTCTCATAAATTATTCAGAAATAAATAGTTAAAAATCAAAGGGCACCAAACAGATTTCCTAACTGACATAACATAGACATAAAGGCTGCAGATTAACTGACAGGTGAGAAGCACATTCACAGATTATCAAAATTATATACTTCTGACAGGGAAGAAATGTCAAAAAAACAGATCAAATGAAACGACTTACCTTAATTTTCAATAGCACCAACAGTGGTGCCAATCCAACATGACCCAACCCTCACTTACTGTTGTGTTGACAATATACAAATAAAACACAGCCTGCAGTAAGCAGAGAATGGGGAAAGGAGAGAAAGACAGAGCACAGATAATCCAGCCTCTCTTGGGTCTAAGCTGCCGTCGTGATGAGAGCAGACCTCTGTCATGGTGGATGGCTTTCAGGAGTGGAAGCTGGTGGTGACCTTCAAACCCAGATGGTAATCACAAGCAAAAGCCCAGCAGTATGTGGAAAAACTAATAGTAACTCAATTCGCCAATTGGTGATTATCTACTGGAGCATCCACCAATAAATATATGATGAACACTACAGAAGACAATGTGACATTGTCAAGAACTAGGGGAAAGTAGAGAGCATGAGAGAGCCAGTACCTACAGAGGGAGGAAGCGGAGACAGCTTAGCAGAAAAATCCTTCCTAATCAAGGCAGAAATAACAAGGAACTGAGGATCCACCAAAGGGAAAACACAACAAAGTTGTAGCAGCAGAAAACCACAGGAAAGCGCACAATTTGTCAGTGAGCAATTGAATTATGTGTCTTCTTGTGCAGATGGACTTGTGTGGACCGGGAATCAGGAACTAAACCGACATACAGAAATACTGGACTGCTAACCCTTATTTAGCTGACATTTTCCTCTTCATCATCAAATTTAGCCTCAGTTTCGTAAATTCTGACCCTTCATATCCCTTACATTTCTGCCACTCATACATTTTACTTAAATAGAAGCTGTTGTATTTACACTGTTAGCAAGGTGATGTGAATGTGCTCATTGTGTGTTTTCTTCATTAATATTTTTGATAATGTTTTTTGCAATATCATGTATAGGGAGCTCTATAGGTACCTGACTCACTGTAACTGATGATTTCTTTTTGTGGTTATTAGTTTTAAATAAAAACTATAACATTCTTTCAGCTGAGATTTTTAATATAGCGTTATTGCCCGCTGCCAAGGGCTATACCATTCATTAAAGACCCTGAATCCGAGGTATAGCCTGAGGCAGAAGGGCTATACAGCTATTAGAACATTCCACCCACTAAGGGTAGAATGTTCTAAATTAAAAAGAGAGAAACAAAAACACAAACATTGGAATGTTGAAGCTGCGGGCTTATGCCAGCCATTATAAGTAGGGCTCCCTGTTTTACGTTTTGACTGATTTTTACAGATAAATACAGACAGAAAAACATTTATATTCCTGTCTGTATTTTTATATGTGGATAAAAATGGAAATTGGGTTATTTTTTGATTGATTATAAATGCTGTCAATCCTGACTACCAAGCCAATAGCTCTGTCGATCGAAAGGTAAGGAGGGTAAACAAATAGAGAAATTTTAGAAAAGAGCCTAAAAACAGCAATAGATATGCTCAACGTTGATATTAAAATGTGCATGTTTTCTTATAAGAGCATATTTTATCATCAGAGTGTGTTTATATCCCTGAAACCAGTCAGTCAATTAGGCATGAGTGCATATTTATCGGTCAAATAAATGTAGAAATATACTCTTTTGAGATTGATTTTTTTCACGAAACCCAAAATGAATATGGATAAATACAGAGAAAATTAGCAAAAAATAAATATGGATAAATACAGCCGGAAATGTCAAAAAATAAAACCGGGAGCCCTAATTATAAGCCAGGAGCTACTTCATTATCTTCAATGGAGTTCTGAGCATTCCAATGTTCCAATATAGCCTTAGAGCTCACCGTAGCAGGCTCTACCAGCCATTAAAGGCCCGCTCCAGCTCGGCGAGGGCCTTTAACAAGGGAGCTGGCCTTTAATGGCCAGTAGAGCCCATTGCAGAGAACTCGAAGACTATTTAAACATTCTGCTCCTAGAGTGCAAAATGTTCTAATTTGCAAAACAAAGGCCTCCCTGAGCCCGAGGGGATTGAACTCCCCTCCGGCTCCATGAGGCCTTTTGTTCCCAGCAACAGCTGTGAACGACAAACATTGGAATGTTGATGCTCCGGTCTTCTACCAGCCGTTAGAAGCCCGCAGCACTCCATTGTCTTCAATGGAGCACTAGCATGCCAATGTTCTAGTTATTCTTAGTAGATATCCATGCCATACCCTAATATATGCTTTTCAGTGACATTTGGGCGACCTTTAAATGATAATGACAGCTCTTGTCCACAGTGCCAGCACCCTGGCGCCAAATATCTATTGAGCCATGCCTGTCGTTATTGGATTTAGGGAAACCAGTTAAGCTCAACAAGTGTGTAAATGGTAAAGTAGTACTTGCAAAGCTACGTGGCCTGATTATGGAGACTCAAAGCTTGAAAGGTCTGTGTGTCAAAATCTCAGATACTGAGGTTCAAAAAAGGAATTTCCATTTTGTGAGATATACCTTGATGCCCCATGGGGTTGGAGTGGAGTGGCCAAGCCACCCCTCCCTTTCACTTTCTCCAGTAAAAATACTCTCCAGAAAAATTTGAGAACCCAAAGGAAACCCACAAACGTCACCAATGATGGATAGAGGAAAGTTTGCAAATCTGCATCGAGAATAATAGTCCAAGCTCTTGTTCGACGTTTGCTGTCCACAACTGTGTTCAAATGTATTGTAAGAACATTTACCCATATTTTGTGCAAATTTCTCAGAAACCACTGAAAGACATCCATCAAACCAAAAAGGAATATGGTTATGGACACGTTTTTACGTTCAGATCCACATTTAGTGTAAATGTATCCTATGACATTTGCTGAGCAAAAAATTCCCAAAGAAGTTTGTATGAGAAAAGTGATTTCTATGACCCAGAGTCACTAAACTTTGATTTCCCCTTAGTAAGTGTACAAAACCACTTTTCAAGACCAACTCAAAATGAATCTTCATGACAATTTGTGAAATGAAACCAAAGTTATTATCAAAACAATAAATGCTTTTCCTATAAAGTAACCAATTCAAACATAACGAGAGTCACGATTGCTGACTGTTATATGATGTTGGCAGTAACTCCATGGTTCATGCAAATGCACTCGCGGCTCCTGCAGGTAAGTGCGGTGGAGTGGGGTTGGAGGGACAGAGGACGGAATATGATTTATTTATCTATTAATTTTCCCTGTTCTGTCTGTCAACATCCCCCAAGGCCCCACCGCGCTTACTGCAGGAGCCGCGTCTGTGCAAATTGAACTTTCTAACACTCTGTTTTCTTCCACTATCAGGTTTAAACTTTTGATCAATTGCCACGAAAGCTTTCAGATACAGTGTGTAGATATCACGTCAATGCACGCATGTTGGAAAACAGAAATGTGACTAAGGCACAGCCTTCTGCTTTCATTTTCAGCCTTAAAGTTTGCATTCTGTCCTTTCCAACTGATGAAATGAAAGTTTTGTAAAGCGCGTGTTTGTCGAGGCTTCTTAGCGCTAGCTGTCTTTGATCTATGCAAGAGGGGGACAAGAGGCAGCTATAGTTTTAGGGCGAATAGCCATGTTTTTAGTGATTTCCTTAACAGTTGTAGATTGGTTTGGCTTCTAAAACTAATGGGCAATGTATTCCATAGTTTAGGGGCCAGATGGAGAAAACTTCTACCACCCCATTTTACCTTCTTTACTCTGGGGACCACAAGTAAGGATGCAGATGATGACATGAGATTTCGCGTTGGGATGTGACGTCTGATATGCTGACTGAGATAGGCAGGCCCAGCCCCATTCAGTGTCTTTTGCAGAATGCACATGGATTTGAATTGGATCCTTGCCTGGACCGGAAGCCAGTGCATATCACAAATGCCTTGCCTTATAGGACTGAATTTGGGAATCTTGAGCTGCCTGGTGTGCAGGTGCATTTTGTAGTGTTTGCAGCTTGCGTATAGTTCTCTTTTATGCTCCTAGGTAGAGTGTGTTACAATAGTCAATTTTGGATATCACCAAGGCAATGAGGACAGTTTTTTCCTAAGACCCATCGGAATACAAGGTAACATTTTGCGTAGGGTCTTTAACGTGAATAAACATTATGAAGTGCTGCTGTTGACCTGGTCGGATAATGATAGATGGTCATCTAGCATGACCCCAAGGTTTTTGACCTTTTTCATAGGCCGCGGGCAGGGCCCAGCTGCTTCCAGCCACCAGGAGGAGTTCCAAAGGAGGTGTCCCTACCAAACATAAACACTTCGGTTTTATCCATATTTAATTTTAGGCAGTTATATTGCACAATATACTGTGTGGCATGGTCATTTTTATATTTGAGATTTGAAATTCCAATTTGAAGAAACCCTAAAAACATCTTTTTCAGATTGTCTTGTGTCTCATTGCTGTTTCTTAACCTTGTCAACCTACATCAACAAAGATGCCTATGGTAAAAATCACAATGATTTTTTGTGAGCATGACCCATTCCAAACTGGCAGCCTACACACATGGCTGGATATGCAGCTCCACCTAAGCCATGGGTACCTTAACTATGATATATCATTTTTATTTTGGGACAGGATTTACTCCTTTGTTCCTTCCCTCATCCTCCTTATGGATGGAATAGAGATAGTACACAAATCCTCACAATATGCAATGGTGATTGCAATCAAATGTTCCTTTCATGCCAGATAATCAATAACTCCAGATTTGCAGTTCCATTAAGGATCTGCTGATCACCAAATGGCTAATGCTTGAAAATGCTTCCTCTGTTAATGAGATCTGAACACTTTTTCAAATTTTCAATTTGAATGATTATTGGATTAAGTGTAAAATAGATAAAATGTGTCTTTTGTAATGCAAAATCCCAAACTAATGAACAGATTTGCAACAACCCAAAAAAAGACCGATTTACCATTTCTAGCTGTATGGCAAGTTGGGTGTCTTTCTGTTGAGCACTTTAGCTTCACTTAAAATGGGAAATGGTGCTTTTGGATTGACAAAAATAACTATGCATATATATATTGCAGTTGAACAGTTTCAACTTAAGTGGAGAATAATGGATCATTGATCAGTGTTGAGTGGCCATATACAATTCAAGCTTGTTTACAATGAGGCAGACTCGGTGCGTAAATGGAGAAAGTCGTCTCTCAACTGGCCTTTAGGATTTTTGATGTCTTTGTTTCTAGTCTGACAATGTCCTAGCTCCTGGGTGGATGCTGACCAGCTGAGGAGTATATTCTATTGTCCTTGTATGATGGATGCCTTGTAGATGACTTAGCGGATCTTAAAAATGATGCATGCTTGAATCCTCTTCACCAATTTGATCAAGATTTGAAACAAAGCACCTGAACTAGCCAGGTCAAGCATCTTCCAAATCTTGTGCATATTGAACAAATGGCACCAAATTCATTAACAAAATGTGTTTGCACTGTGAAGGTCAACTTAAATATTTCAACAGAATCGGTAATATGTAGGCATATGTGTCAATGAAAAAAGCACAGTTACAAGTTGGGGGGTAGGTTATGGTATTCATGGTGGGGTGCAGTTTGGTGCATGTAGTTGACTGTAAATGGCGCATTTGATGGGTTTTTAAGTTTTGCTTTCAAGTCGTGACATTCTTAGGTTTGTTCTCATTGGTATATTAGCGCGTACATATGGCCTGAACAATTGCTTTATTTTAACTGTGGTTTTGTTTGTGTGAATTTTTTTAATGTATTTATAAAAGTGCAGTACGTGGTGCGACACAAGGCAACCACACATGAATCTAGCCCCGATCACAAACAGCCTTCAGCTGTGCATGGCCTGTGGCGAGGCCTGCGTTCAACAACCAGTCATGCTAGCAGTTGCGGATACCAGAAGTAGCATTACTTCATATTGAGAAAAAGTAGTCTAATGTTGTTTCAGAAAGATGAGGCCCATTCTAAATATGAGTGACATGCGGCTTCCTGTTATAGACGGTTTGCTGGACACAAAAAATGGAAACCTGCGGTCGCCCTGGTTGGCGTTCTTACGACACTGAAAATCCTCCACCAGCGTATTCACAGTGAGGAGCTCTCTCATCTGAAAGGGGGCTTTCCTTACATTCATGATGGGATCTCTCGTTCTACAGATGCATTATGGAGTCTACAAAAATGATAAAAGGACATTTTTGAGGCAGTATCGATTGTGCACCCCATTCTGTGCCTGAAGATCTCCCCCAGAGCAGACACTTTCAGAAAGAGAGCACACAACTCTCTACCAGGCAGTGAGAGTGTGGCGTTGATGCTCTCCCACTCATTGTGTGCTTGTAATTTGGAACTACAGGCGCAGTGTAGAAACGTTTACGTGTGTGCTCTCTAACCGGGCAAGACATCTATACTGGAGTGCCCATCTGCAGGGCGGGGCCATTTATCCTGCAGCTGACATGCCAACATGCTTGGCCTTGTTCTAAAAAGCACAGACTATTGTTTGATTTCTTCATAATGCAAGGCAGAAGGTGCATTCTCGTAGACTCAGTTGACCAAAAATGAAAAATCAACCTATGTACCAAGTATGGTGGCAGGTAACAATGAAAAGCAATGAAAGCCAGACAAGCAAGCACACAAATATGTCTGATTTCCATGGTTATTCAGTGGCGAGGTGAAGACCATATGTGAGATGATGAGACTTTCAAGCTCATGCCATCAACAACGCAGCAGCAAGGATAATATTGTTATATATTTTTAAGTGTGGCCATTAAAAGACTTGACTGCATGAGAAAACCGCTGCATTTCTACTTCCACGGGAAGCACGAGACAATCTTGAACCACAGTACACAACTCTTCCGCAGGATTGAATGTCGTATTTTTCATTTTAGGTAAAGTTGGAGATAAAAAATATCAACTAAGATGCTAGATGTGGGCTTACCTTGTCTGTCTAGAAGGTAGGATTAAGAATCCAGTTCAGTGATCGCTCGTTTTGCAAGCTCAAATGCATTGATCAATGTAGAGGAAACCTACAAGGACCACAGTGATAAAAGTGAGACTTCCGTGGTGTAAGTTCAAGTAGGCCTACCACCATCTCACAAAGGCCTCATCAAACGCAATGCGGACGCCCTTCTTCTAGCCCCCAACCACACAACAGTCAAGGAAGTTCACCATGTAGATTTAGCTTCCTGAAGATCATGGCCCCTACCCTTTGATGAACAAATGTGGATTATTCCCCAACATTTGTATTAATTTGGCTGTGGCGCAGACGGGAGACCACCCTGCTATGTACACGACCAAAGATGGGCTCAACGATTCCCATGGGGAAGAAACGTTGATAAATGGCAACTGCAGGTATAGGTACAACCTTTCCTGGGGAATGGGATATTCTAATTCCTATTAAAATGTTTGATCAATACATTAGTGTATAGGGAGCATGATAAAGATATCCATTTTTGGTGGCACAGCATGTCTTTTTAAGTTTAAAAAATGTTTTGAGATTGAACAACAACAATGCAGAAATACTAGGCTAATTCAGGGGTATGAATCAATCTGATGCCAAAAATAGATAATCACATCCTCCCACATGATGTCCAGAAGGGTAGAGTCACTCGAGGGTTAACAAATCAATTATAGGCTTCGTTCCCTTCAACGATAGCATACCAATTATAGTCTATGCTCTCTTAAAACAAATCTTTGAGATAATAATTGCACATTAAAACAGCAGAGCAGCAATCATGTACTACCAGCACAATCATGAATAGGATGTATGACGTTACAACGCACACTTTTACAACGCATGCACTTACAACGCATTTTTTACAACGCATAATCCATTACAACGCATGACATTACAACGCATGACACTACAACGCATTTTTAAAAAATACCTTTACAACGCATTACCATTACAACGCATACTACCTTTACAACGCATACCATTACAACGCATAATATTAAATTACATTTAAGGTAAGTATTAGATAGTATAGGGGTAAAAATTACTATTCTAACTCCAGGGGGTGCAACAGTAGGGTAAGTGTTGGATAGTATAGGGGTAAAAATTACTATTCTAACTCCAGGGGGTGCATCAGTAGGGTAAGTGTTGGATAGTATAGGGGTAAAAATTACTATTCTAACTCCAGGGGGTGCATCAGTAGGGTAAGTGTTGGATAGTATAGGGGTAAAAATTACTATTCTAACTCCAGGGGGTGCATCAGTAGGGTAAGTGTTGGATAGTATAGGGGTAAAAATTACTATTCTAACTCCAGGGGGTGCATCAGTAGGGTAAGTGTTGGATAGTATAGGGGTAAAAATTACTATTCTAACTCCAGGGGGTGCATCAGTAGGGTAAGTGTTGGATAGTATAGGGGTAAAAATTACTATTCTAACTCCAGGGGGTGCATCAGTAGGGTAAGTGTTGGATAGTATAGGGGTAAAAATTACTATTCTAACTCCAGGGGGTGCATCAGTAGGGTAAGTGTTGGATAGTATAGGGGTAAAAATTACTATTCTAACTCCAGGGGGTGCATCAGTAGGGTAAGTGTTGGATAGTATAGTGTAATATTATGCGTTGTAATGGTATGCGTTGTAATGGTAGTATGCGTTGTAATGGAATGCGTTGTAAAGGTAGTTTTTAAAAATGCGTTGTAGTGTCATGCGTTGTAATGTCATGCGTTGTAATGGATTATGCGTTGTAAAAATGCATTGTAATGGTAGTGCGTTGTAAAAGTTGCGTTGTAAAGGTTGTTCCCCTCATGAATATATTAACAAAAAGTTGAAGAACCAGCTCAGCAACATAGGCCCAAATCCCATGCAGGTCTCCAAGGTAAAATGAAAAGACCATGAGATAAAAAATATCTAAAGTCACTGAAATGTGCAAGAGCACATTTCCCCCTAATCCAACACTAAGAACAGTGCATTTAGCAACTAAAGAGAAGGTTCCTCTATTCAGAATCCTGCAAAAAAGCTTAATCATTGGTGAATCAACAACCCTAACTTTCCAGTAATCGTAATGAAGGAATACAGTTTCACATGTCAATAGTTTGCTGATGCTTAGGGTCTTAAGGAGGACTTTCGTATTGGAGAAACTTGTGCTATTTTGCTTGGAAAAACATTCTTTAATAATTAATCCAAATAGATTACAAAACACGTAAATTGTATTTATCGATAATAGCCAAACTAAATGAGGGTTAAAAAAAAAACTTCATAGTAAATTGAGTCCTGCTCTGCTGTGCTCGCCATGTGTACTCTTGCTTCAAAACTAATTTATTTAGGCCTGGAAGGATTCAGAAAGTGAAGGGGCAAAAGTAACTGATTTTTAAAGTATAGCCATTTTTCACCTATGTTCTCAATGTCTTAATTTCTTGCGAAACTTAAGTTCCCACCACCTTGCGTCCAGGAGCAGCCCATGCAGGTAGGAGCGGTGGGGCATGACTAGGGGAAGTCAGACGATGAGGGGAATTATTATTTTTTTAAATACAGAAAACCATTTACCTTGTGCTCGCTGCATCACCGCGTCGGTGTGTTTTTTTTTATTGTGTCAGTGGTGACAGTGTGTTGCGCAAACGCTTTACACATTGCCTCTGGGGATAAGTCTGACCGCTCTGTGCCAAGCTACCTGGGGTGAACACCGGTTAGAGTAGTGGGTTCTGCTTGGCTTAGGTGCAGTCCCTAGCCAACCAGAAACCCCATTTCTAACACCGAGGTATTAGAAAGTGATGTAGAATCAAAGCTCAACCTCTTCATTAAAGGAAATGAGCTGCAGGATGACCTTCAGTCTGGTTTCACAACACCGGGCAACACAGAAATTCCAACTCTAAATAAAATCAATAGTGCCCTCCACAGTTCAGATGATGGCTACTTTTACCTCCGCATCCTCCTACATCTGCAAGAGGCCTTCAACACAGTGAATCATGGCTCCCCTCAGACAATACTCAAAGAAAGGATAGGCCTGAATAACCCAGTCATGAAGCAAGTGGTTTTCTTGAATCCTGGAAGAGTGCAGTTTACAATTCAAGGAGTCTGCCGAGGCTCAATACATACACCCACACTAGTAACACTCTACATGGATCAACTTGCTTGCATCATAAAGCACTTCTCAAATCCTTAACAATTTCCAGTCCTAAATGCCCCCCTACCTCTTGAAATTCAACCAGATAAAGCAGAATTTTGCCTCACTTCCCCAGATAACTGCAACATCCCCATACAATCCTGACTCAATCTTTTATCAACATCAATTCAAACATCATTGATTCTGACAATTCTCTGGGCTTCATTCTAGACAAGCACCTGACCCTATGCAGAGAATAACATCACGAAAGGTGCACAAATTCAAATAGGTTTGCTTAGAGAGGGTTACAAATTCACCTCGGTATGCAATTTTAAACATTGTTCAGGTGATCGGCCTATCAAGAATGGATTATGCCAACCTACACTACTAGGAATTCCTAACATACACCTTGCTCTCTTCAAACCAGCCCTACATGCAGCAGCAAACTGGTCTACAGCGCAAGTAAAGTTGACCAACTATTGCCCATCCTGATCTCTTGGAGCTGGCTCTCAGTCAAAGCAGGAAATAGCTTAAAGCTGGCCTGCATGACTCACAGAACACCACATGAAGGCACGCCACGCTTTCTAGCAAGAAACCTACAGATCTCAGGAGGATAGTGGCAATCCAGAACCTCTGAAACACTTCTCCTTGAGATCCCAATTATGGAGAAATCTAAAACGATCACAAAGTCCTTCTCTGGGAATGCTTTAGAACGTAGAACTCTACTCCCCTGAAGATCAGGATAATGTCCTCTTCTGAATGATTCAAAACAATATATTCTTCCAACCCCACCTCCACTTACAAAGAAGATGGGTTTTAAAAGCCCCAGCTTTCCCCCAGCCCTTCAGACAGTAGGATAAACCCAGTCAAACCCTCCCAATAATAGACCTATGATCTACAATCTGACAATCTTCTAATACGAGACTGGCATATTCAAACACATCTACACAATCAGTACTCCAGTCTTGCATACACTAGTCTTTAGGTGGCATAGCCTACATTTATAGCTACTTCTGTCTCCATCACAGGATTGAATGATTTGGACAATCTGGCACTACCTAACTCCACTATGTTTACTTACTACGGGCCTGATTTAGAGTTTGGCACATGGGTTACCGTCACAAACGTAAAGGTTATTCCGTCCACCTTATTTTAAATGTGTTTTATTCTATGGCACTTGTAATGACGCGGAAGCTATATCCTTCACGTTTGTGACGGAGTAACCATATGCCAAAGTCTAAATCGGGCCCTAATACAATGTAAAGCACTCTGTTACTATTGGGCCTGGTCCGCAAACTGCCAAATAAATGAATAAATAAATACATTTGCTTGATCCATGTCACAATTAAGAAATGTCTGAAGATCCAGATTAAAATGTCGAAATTGTTGGCAGGCATATTTAATAAATCGGAATGACATTACTTCCTGGTTGCCTATGTAACAGGAATATTCAGGACCTCAAAAGAAGAGTAAAATTGTTACACAGGCAATTTTCAAAAATAACATAATCTATCGTACCAGATGAGGATGTTGTTAAAACATATCTTGGTGATAAAAAGTAAATCTGATGAATACACCTCAGTGACATAATGTATCTATATGAAATTGTCAATAGTTATTATGTTCTTTTTTCTCATCCTTTGCATGGAATGCTTCTAACGCCAGTTTGGTCTTGTGGCGATGGAGCTTTGAGCAATATGTTCTGTTATGTTGCGTTATGTATAATTGTAGAATTTGCATCTCACCTGGGAGGGTATCCTGGCATTCAAGAGAAAGGGGTGTTGCGGAGTGCCCAGTCAGGGACTTCATTGTAGGGCCATGATTTAACATTTTTCCTAAATTTTAGGACTGAGCCGGTGGCCCTAATGTGAAGAGGTAGTTTGTTCCAAGATTTAGGAGCCAAGTATTATGATATGTGGCCGCCAGCCCTGGCTCTTTGTATGTAAGGAACATGGGCAAGCAGGAGTGAGAATTTGCAAGCCAGAGTCTGAATGCTTTTCCTGGGTGCATGCAGTGTATGCTTGCTTGTCTGAGATGGGTTACAAACCTGAAGAGTGTGGGAGTGAAATATGACCTCAAATTCTGGAGTGCTTGAGGTTTTCAGTGTGTCCCCAATTTTGTAGCATGTTATGTAATTGGGTGCTTTAATGTATACTGGGGCCAGCATAAGCCTTTGGGGTATTCCACCCCAAATATATTATAGAAAATAGAGAATTGCCTTGTGTGGCTGTTATATTTCATATTGGTACCCTGACATAGGTATAGAGAACATCGTACTCTTTCCCTACATCATCTCCTCTTCATTTCATATGAACGAGCCTTATAAGTACATAACTCCACATAAGGACAGAATGTCTTATAGGGACTGAACGCCTTATAAGGACTGACGCCTTTTAAGGATTAAACCTTTCACCTAGTTATATGACGAGGGTGGGTTCTGCCTGATTGATTTTGCTACGACGTCATCCTTTAGCACATATGAATAATTTATGAGTACACTCTCCAGGGGGGCATACTTCACCTCTCCAATCCACGCACAAAGGTTTAATCCCCCAATGTCATCCTCATGCTGAACAATGGCTAACACATGTACATAGACTGTATAAATACAGCACCTCATGCTATCAGTAAGCAGAAGGGAACCGAGACTTCAAGGCCGACACACTGACCAGAGAAGCTGCGGCTCCGGCATGCCATCGCTCCAGCTGACAGTGGTCTAACTATCCCTGACGGGGTGTCCAACTCAAGTCCAGGTTGAAGTCCCGCACTCTCGATATTCAGGTATGGGGGTTCGACTAAATCCTAGCGGGATTCTAGGCTCTTAGATTCTAGGCTATTAGGCTCTTTAGCTCTTTCGCGCCTACTCACATGCTAGGTACATTCAGGTACATCTAGACAGGCATCTTAGGAGTACGCACTTTATTTTATGAATGCATTTCATATTCATGTATATGTTCGTAACTATTGCAAAATGGTTGAACAATACTATTTCTTTTTATTCACTGTACGGCTGGTTCTATATCTCTGCTACTGTGTTATAGTTGTTACAGCGCATTTATTTTACATGAGAAGACCTACCGTACAATAAACTCTTATTTTAAAAACGCTCTACTGTTTCTTCTCTGTATCTCTCTGAGAGCAAAACAAGCAAGTACGATTTACTGGGTGAAAAGTAGTATATTGTTTCCCTCGAGTCTGAGGTTATTGTGTTCTGAGGTTGCCAAAAACTAATCTCTCTGATAACCGGAGATTCTAGTGGCACTGCGAGTTAGCTAATGCAAACCATAGGCTAACGTATGTGATGGGGGTGTACCGACTGAGTTTGCCACCAAGCCCACAGTATATGTTATCCGTAAACAGCATAGGTCCTGCATGACAGGGTACTATTAGGACTACACTAGATGGCGCCCAACGGGTCAAACATGGTTTACCCAACGTGGTATATACATGGTGCACTTACTCAACAGTAGAATCTGAGTAGCCCAGTTGTGCTTATTCTTAGAGACCCTACTTACAACACCCAGAAACGTCTTGAGTGAGTGGGGAAAAAATTCCACCACAGCTGAGTAGGCAAAAAATCCTATTTATTGGCTGTTGGTTAATCAAGCTTGAAGGAAATATTCCCAAAATTGTGCATAAAACCTTTGCATGAAAACCTTTACATAAACTTCCTTAAAAACAGTTTTTCTGTGTGCTAAACACCATGGTTGAACAAGGGGGAGATTTAAACGATCTAGCCCTGGGACTTAATCAGTCTGGTTAGGAAGATGCATATGCAATCCAAATTGCAGCCAAAGTAAGACAAATTTTAACAGTAAAACTACTCAAACATGGGTTATCACCCTGAGGAGGTGTAGTAATATTCGTGATAGAGGCACAAGAAGATTTCAAAACAGAGGTATTCTACTCCTGGGTTATATTCCCAGCAGCCGATGCTGTAACAAAAACTTTTCATTATTATATACATGATGACATTCAAGCGGTCTACACTCCTTTTGAGGAGACTGAGATTCCTCTTACTTTCCAGGAACATATTTTCTGGTTTAAATGCGCCCTACCCCACATAAAAACAAGAGCAAGGCTTGGTCCTTTAAGGATTCCAGGAGCAACATGGCCGACATTAGCGTCCTATGCACCACATCCAGACATTGACACAATGCCACAGGATGAACTACTTGTTCAACACAAAGAGTTGATAAAACTCTACAGAAACATGACACACTTCGTCTTGAGGACTCTAGCGGTTTAACAAACAGTAATTACACCAAATCCAGCTCCTACACAGAGCTCAGGTACTAAAATTACTCCACAAACATTACACGCGGTAATGGGCAGAGTGGGTAGCTCAGAAAATAACCCAGTTAGGAGCAGTATTACCAAATACCACACAATTTGAAAAACACATTATGTTAACAATCTGTTTGCCCATGGGGATTACACCACAGTTAGAGGATTGCACCTCTAGGGGAAATAGACTTTGCTGCCATATATATCAGAACTCATGGTATTCCTTCATTAGCAATAGTACCAGATGTTGTAAGACCAATACAAAATGACTATGGAGGAGAACCTGCCCTAAACATAGGGATGAAGTTGTTAAACAACTATTACCAGGTATCAGCCATAATACTAGCTAACATTAAAGGGGAAAAAGCATTAGTGGCAATCCACCAACGCCTAAGGGAGTTCTCTCCATTAGAACAGGAGAATGAACTACCCAAAATAATTGAAACTGCATATGCAGAATAAGACTGGGATAGTTTGGGGGGAAAAGCTTTAAGACCTCAACTAAAGGGCAGTCCTGAGAAGGACAATTTTAAACAAGCACCTACTTCTTCTAAAAAGAAGTGGGATGATAAAAAAGAAAACTCAAAAGGCAAGATATCTTAGTCCCGAGGTAGGTCTCCTCAACAGGAGCACTCTGAAAAGAGGTACAACCTCAGGAATAGGGATAATATTAAAAAAACCTGACAGGTATCAGGATGTTCCTTTAAGGGCTCGAAGAAAGGCTCCGAAAGAGAAGGACGGTCAGAAAACAGAGAGGAGCGCACACAGTCCAGAGACAAACAGCACACTCAAGACTTTTCTTCTAAAAAAGAAGATAAGCAAAATCCAAAACCTCAATTTACGAAAAAGAAAGTTGCTGGTCTGAAAATCAGACATGCCCAGAATTCTGAGGACACAACTTCTGAACGAGTAATGGGCTCTGACGATGCTAGACAGTGTGGCAGAAGTAACAATAGCTCACCTGAACCTGAAGGAATTTCTGGTGACGGCGGAGTTGAATGATTACATCACAGTGGAAACACCAGACACCAGGGTGAGCGCTCCACATAAGTTATATGAAATAACACTCCGTAAGGAGAGGGACAAGCCCAGGAAAGTAAAAGCTCTTTTTTGGAAGAACTTATCATCTGGTTATGACATCCTGTTAGCAGAACAAGATTGGCCGCCTGCATTCGTAATAGAGCGCCTCAGGGGAGAAAGTGTAATTTTTCCTGCATTTTCCAACCACGTTCCGGTTCACCTTAAACATACATATGCACAGGAGTGGGCAGTAGCCCAAGCCCCGACATTGTACAAAAATCACGCACGGTGGGGTGAGAACTCAACCACGTGATTCCGTTAAAAGTTTCACCTAATGCTCAGAGGCAATACCCTATAAAGCAAGAAGCTAAAAAACAGGTCAGGGAGATCTTAGATCAACTTGAATACTAAGGGGTAATTGAAAAATGTACCTCTCCAATGAACAATCCTTTGTTTCCCGTTTCTAAACCCAACAATACATATCGTCTAGTTTTAGATTACAGACATTTAAACTCATGCACAAAGACATTTGCTGTCCGAAATGCACATAGTGCCGCATTAATGAATAACATTTTGCGCAGAAAATACTAAACCACACTTGATATCTCAAATGGATTTTTCTGCCAATATATAGCGCCTGAAAGCAGGTATCTAACAGTCTTCAGTGCGTTGGGGTCCGAACAACAATTTTGTCGACTAGCCCAAGGGTACAAAAATAGCCCCGGGGTTTTTTCTGCAAGAGTAACAGAGTTACTTCACAAATTTGATGAAGAAGCGTTGTCCCATGTGGATGATATTTATCTGACAGATGACGACTTAGAGAGGCACTTGACCAGGGTAAGCACCATTATTATGGGATTTGCCACAAAGGGCGACATGTTAAACTTTAAAAAATCGAAAATAGCCCACCTCAATGTCCTATTTTTGGGATATGAGCTGTCACGTAAAGGCAAAAGTCTGGCAGCTAACTTTTTAGAAAAGTGTGCGCTGCTCTAGCCTCCAAAATCATTAAAAAATTTACAATCAATACTAGGATTCCTAAATTTTGGCAGGGCATACATTTTAGATTATGCACAAAGGGTAAAACCTTTCTATGACTTAATAAAACCTGACTTTTCAGCCAGAGAATGGACACAAGAACATACTAATATTCTTTGTTTACTCCAGGAAGACATGATTGCTTCCAAACACGCGTAAACAGACGCCACTTGGTGATACGAATAATTGTGGGTCAAAGCGGGTGCACTTATTTGACTTTCAATAAAGGCGAAACTGTACCAATCGCATACAAATCACACCTGTACACAAATGCAGAAATGCGTTTCACTTCAACAGAAAAAATACTGACAGCCGTTCAGACTGCTGTAGCAAGAGAAAGAACACTGGCTCAGGGGAAACGCATAATTGTCGTGACTCCAGTACCGGCTTTAGAAGCTGTTACAAAGGCCAGTATCCCAAATGCGAAAGCGTTACATCCAAGATCGATATAATGGGCTAATTCTCTTACTGCAACAGATGTTGAATACAGATTTGATCCCAGTTTAAAAACGCAGGCATTCCTGCAATATGAACAAGAATATCCTCTACCAAATGAAATCTTGCCTCTTGACCTGTATGAATATATAATTTACACTGACGGATTTGCGCAACCGGTGATAGGAAGTAAGCAGCAATATTTTTCGGTATGTGCTATCGTTTAAGGTCGCATGCGTGATGGCAAGTTCCATCCTAGCTGCACAAAGACGCAAGCTCTAGGAGACTGCACGGCTCACTTGGCAGAATTAAAAGCACTGATACTGGCACTTGTAAATACGGATCACAAATTCCCCACACTTATCGTCTGTTATTCTTTTTACTGTGTACAGTCGTACAATGAGTACTTACAGCATTGGGAACAAAACGGGTTTCAGGATGCAAAAGGTGGCACAATTAAACATAAACTGCTATGGGAACAGGTAGCTGAGTTGAAAACCGAGCTACCGAGGACTTACGTGATCCATACACTGAGTCCTCAACGTGATGGCGGTCACGTTGAAGGGAATTCATTGGCTGATGAATCCGCAAAGGGGGCTGTACGCACGGCTTCCGTATCTGCGCTGACTCATTCTAAAACGAGAATAGACGGAGATATAATGGTAGCTGTCATCGCTTCAGGCAAAGGCAGCACAGCAGTACCTAAAAATGTCCACTCAAATACTCCTACAAGTTAGATGCACAAAACATTTCATATACTCAGATTCCTGGAGTGAGGGATAGAGTAATACCAAATATGGATTCTAGGCAAGGTTTAATATTAGCTGCACACGAGGGTTTGGGCTCTGCGCACACAGGCGTTACAGTGACTATTTCTTTACTGAAACAACGCTATTGTTGGCCAGGGTTAACTAAGCAAACTAAAGACTATGTCATGAAATGCAACATCGGCCAGCAGATGAAAGGCTCCAAAGTTACACGCCTGGCACAGACGCCGTTACTAAAATCTGACAAACCACTTGCATGTGTGTACTTGGACCACTGCGGGCCCTTACAAACGGACGGGGCTTACAGATATATCATGGTTGCAGTGGATTCATGCTCGAGATTCCTACGGGTATGGCCTCAGCATTCTGCTGACGCTCGAACTGTTATAAAAGATTTACACATCTTTATCGATACATACGCAGTTAGCACGTTACACTCTGACTGCGGCCCTGCGTTTAGCTCTCGGGCTTACAAAGAAGCCATGGAAGGAATGGGCGTAGCATTGCGGGTCTCATCTCCATGTCATCCTGAGTGAAATTCTGTTGTGGAGAGAAAAAAACGGGACTTATAGCAATCTTTAACAGCTAGGGTATTAGGCAAGGGCGGTAGTTGGGTCACACACCTATATGGGGTTCAGCGGGCATTAAACAACCAGCCAAGAAACTCATAAGGATGTGTCACTCCAAATGAGGTCCTCTTTGGGACACGAATGTAGGTACCTGATCTTGATTGTGAAGGTAGTGTGGGATGTAAAACCATTTGATATCCATGATCGTTTGGCTGTTTTACAGGATCTAAATCAATCCAGGACAAGACAAAGCAATGTCCATTTAAAGCAGACCGCCACTGAGGAAGTCAAGGTAGTCACGGCAAGACCGGTCTGGATTCCAAAAGTCGGGGATCTGGTCAGTGAGAAAATTGTGGACAAAAAGGAATTTGGACCCTCTTACAGAAAACCTGTACCAATCCTTGCAGTACACAGATCAAGAACTGTGCTGCTCCCACCTCTTGCCGGAAAAAAGGAGAAAAGATTTGTCTCAATTGACTTAATCAAACCACACTTTGTGGCCGATATTAAATAGTAGGCCTAGTGGGCTCCGATGTAGCAGACGTCCTCCTCCAGCTACAATCCAAGAAGTTCAAACATAAAGACTCATCACGTTTGAAGAGCCACCTGTAAGGAATGAAGGACTAAGCAACAATGCTATGGAGCTTGTTCCACTTGAACCAAACATTCAAAATGAAACTCCGAATAATTCACAAGTTACAATTAGACCTAATACAGACGTCTACATAAACATGCCTCGTCGAGAGGAACAGAACATCTCAACTAATCCCGATGCAATTCCAACAATTGATCGAACTGCTTCTGGCTATTTCATTCACTTTGATACGTTTTCTCTGGATCCAAGCGAGCCGGAAACGATGCCAGCCAAAACACCGTTCAAGCAACAAGTAAAGATCTTTCTTCTCTTTCTTCAAAAGACATACCTGGTATCACCTTGGATTGAATTCTGGGTAATTTCTTAAATACTGTTTTTTCTTTCATGGCCAAGTCTAGTATTGACTTTTAATATGCTTATTAATGGACATTATCTTCAGCAAAATTCCATAGCCCGAAATGTCAACATCCTCCTGAAGCCACACACATCGTCACATTGTGTGACTTGTCATCAGTGAACATTACAGCAGTTCCTATACTCTGGTATAGTATGGGACAAGGTTGAAATCAAAATTTGCGGCCCGACCGAACTTTTAAAAATGAATCATGTATTTAAAATATCTTTGAATGATATCATTACCTCCATTACATTTTCTGAGGATTGGGACACTGAAACAGTTAATAACATGTTGTCTGATTTAGAGAAAACTGCTGCATTTTCTAATAATGAAATGTTAGAGGGTTCTTTAACCCCTTGTGTGCGCACGACGGCTCCTGGCCGTCGTGCATTACAGTGGGCGTGTGCGCACGACAGCCGGAAGCCGTCGTGATCGCGAACGCCGTTTATTTCTCTCGCACAGCGGGAGAAATAAACCCGCACGCAAGGGGTTAACTATGACAAATTGTACTGTTATCAGCATTTTGGTCATCATTTCCTGCACAAATACATTTCACCTAGGAATGTATTTGAGTACCATCAGTGGGAACATTGCCCAACACCACCAAAAACGAGTTCAGAAGTGTTTGCACAGAAACGTGCATACTTTTCAGGATTTAACACAACAGATCCAGCCTCATTTTATTATAAGGTTGCACCAATATCAGCACAGAAATTTATATTGACAAACACCAAACAGATTTACTCTGCTTCCTTTTTGGCTCAATTGTCTGAACAGGGTTTTGACCTATGGCATGACGAAATTGACACAAAATCGATTTGGGGTTCAAGGAACTGGCAAGTCCAGGGTACAGAGGCACTATTTAGAGCCTGCCTCATTCCACAGCAGATGATCTTTTTAAATCATACTGTGCAACAGACATCCTGTCTTGGGATAGCCAAGATAAAGGAGCTAATCACTCCTAGGTTTCCAACACAAACCCATGGGTGGCAGAATTCTTCTTCAAAGGAAGGGGCAATAATTGATGACATACTAAAGTACAATAGATCAGACCCAAATTGGAAGGAGAGGGTAGTTTGGCCCTTAGACACAAACACATGTCACAAAAGGTTCCTGCGCATCACCGAGGGACTCAATATGCATAGGCCAGACCCAGGTTATGTACAGAGAGAACATCCAGGGGTAGTGACATCCTACAGTGTTGGGAAGTTGTGCCTACAATGGCTAGAAACCTCAACACTTGCAGAAGTGAAACAACACTTGGCTTTACTCTCACAAGACATGGATCTTAGGGACTTTTTACTAGGACCTAGGAAACAACGTCAAACATGTTTCATATATGCAGGCATTTATGCTGCCTATAATGAAATCTGGAAGATTTACCAACAAGAAGCCGCAGAGAGAATACGGGAAATAGACTGTATAAACTTAGAAAAAGGTTTTGCTGTGGTGGATAATGGGTTGACTACTTTAACCTCCAGAGTATATTCATTGGGCAACATTGTATCTTCTGCTATTGACATACTGGAACAGGATTTAGCCATATTACAACACGGCCTATCACAGTTACGTTCTATTATGTTATTGAGCTGGACGCTACAATCTTTGCGTGCAGGCCTTGTGCCTTGGCGTTTTATAAACAATACGTCTCTGTTTTCAGAATACAATCTAACTGATACACAGATAGAAATGGCACAAAGGGGAGCTAAATATACAATTCTACAAATTGAAAAACTGGACAGACTACCATTTACAGTAGCTGAATTACCATCAACTGAGTGGCTAATCCATGGCCAAATCACTCTCCCGGTCACTACATTTCAGTTTCACTATTGCCTTGAGCAAAGGCAGGCAGGCAGATATGAAAAATTGGGTAAAGACTACCTTAAGAAATTCTGGGACTTACCATATAGATTTCGATGCCGGAGTTGGGATAGAGAAGTGTTTCTTAGTGGTACCAACTGCAAGAACGCTTTAAGCGGTTCTCTCATGTGCCAGGATATCGTTTTACACGGAGCCTGTAATGGTTCAGTTTTGAATCTGTCTTGCCACATGAAAGGAACACCAGCTGCCGTAATATCGCCAGTGTTCGAGTTACTTTCGAATGGGAGTTACTTAATGCTGAACGATCAAGGTTGCTGTGGCATGCATCACATATCTGGTCACCGTGAACACCATAGGCTAACATATGCGGAGGGGGTGTACCGACTCAGTTTCCCACCAAGCCCACAGTATATGTTTTCCGTAAACGCGTGGGTCCTGCATGACAGGGTAGTATTAGGACTACACTACAGGGCATGATCGACCCACACAAGTATTCAAAGTTTAATATGGAAAAGAATTGTCACATCCATATTTTTGTACCAATCTCCATATCAACAATTGAGACGTTAACCTAAATACGTAACACCCACATGCATAGAAAATTGCAACAATGTCACATAATCATTAAAGATGCCCCCAAACTAAACAACAACTTCAAGTGCAGCAGCTGCCAACCATACACCCCAGTAGAAGGAAATAAACAACAAATCGCACTCATCCATATGCATACTGCTCCACATATATTTACAACAGGATCTGGCCAGCCAGTTTCCAATATTATCAGTTATGGAACAATACATTATCCTAACCTTGCTGACTACCATCCAATAAGATTTTCCTCTAAAGGGTACCATAAGCTTGAATTGTACCTAATACCTATGATTATTCGCCCAAAATAATTTTGGTTTCCTCCAAGAGACACTAGACATAAGCACTGAACATACACACTGATCAAGTAATAGCTGTCATTGTGAAGTATGTTACATTGGTTCATCAAAAATCATTAGAATGAACAACACAAACACACAGAAACCCATGCTGCCATTGAATCACAGCACAACACTTGTGAGATGGCTGTCATCCATAGTGAATGTTGTTTTTGGACTTCATGACTTCCTTATGAAATGTGCACTCAAAAGCCTGCATTGTTTTATGCAGCTTGCTTGTTTGCTTTAGTAGCTGTACACTGACGATAATGAAACCTGCGCTGTTCTTGTGCCTTGATTCTCTCCCACAGGACAACCCCGCTCTCAGTAGCCCTTATCTGAGGTGACATTGAGGATACCTGGCGGCTCAGGCTTGGTTATCCCAAGGATATGGATTTCATCTGAATACAAGATACAGCGCACCACCACCGAAGCAGTACACTGTAGACAGGCTTGACTCCCAGTACACCTCTGTAGTGTTTTAAGCAGCTATCAATGTACACCCAGCAGCAGCTCCCACTCAACAATACACACTACACAACACTTTTCAAATTACACCTACAAGTTGCATTCTCTAAATGCAAGGAAGAACTCTGACTACCACACTCTCGCAACATGCCGGTATACCTGGCTGGTTATGCCTGTCTAGAAAAAAACCTACAGAGGATGGTCAATGGACAACTGAACAACCAGTCAATGAAAAACAGCTGAGTGCTTCCGCTCACTCATCCCTACACCTAATACACTAACAAGATGTTTATATGGGTTTAATTTTGCATTGATGTATTGTACACAAACCATTGGTAAATTCAAACTTTTAATAATAAGTAGTACCCCGAGACAACAAAATAGCCATAAACAACCCATTGATTGAAATCCAAGAACTGTATTAAAATGTTGCACAGGTCCGGAAAATGTTACAGTGCCACAGTAATGACTTAAGGCGCTATACAGATGCAGGTAACATACAATAACATTGATACCTAATCTAAGAGAAATCATCGCTGTATGTTTAAGTGGATGAGTGTAGAACATTGTGAATCTGTGATATAGACAATTCAAGACAATGCTAAAAGCAGTAGTAAATGTAGACACAGTGGCAACAACGATTACCTATTGTAAGTTACCTTTCCTATGCTGACCTGTGCAGTTAGCATTGGCAGCACACACAGTTCCCTGACACAGAGAGGTGTGCAAAGCTTTACAAAAACCTTTTCCAAAAAATGCCAGAACAAACCATAGCATTCTTTCTATAAATAGATTCGGCAACACTACAAATCGGTCTTAAACAATATTTGCATTACCATCCCCTATGTTGTTGTCAGACATTTTTGAAGAGTAAGGTCGGGGACAGGTCAGGCCTCGTGCTGGTGATTTGCAGTGACTGCTGCCCTTGCCGCTGTGTTCTGTGTTTCATTGCATGTGGCTCAGTAGTTTCAGAGTAACCTGCATGCAGGATGCTGTAGCATCTCGTGTCACCACTGAAGAATAACCACAAAACCTGGTAGAAACAAACAAAGCATCTAAGAAAGGACTCCCCGTTGTGACCGATATCAAGGTCTGGAAGAAGAAAGGGAGACCCTGGGAAGGACCTTGTTAAAGCAGATGCGGCAGTGTTAAAATGGAAAACCCGACGTATAAAATAACCATTGTTACAAAACTGGTAAAAAAAAAATCATCATCCCTTCGTTGACATCATGAGCTATTTTTGGCCAATTTTAATCTTTTCATACAAAAGTGTGCAGGATTGTATGATGCCTGCTGAGAAATGCTGCAGATCAGGACTGCGGGTGCGCCCAAGCTATGTTTGCAAATGTACACATCTCTGTTTGCCTTACCAGACTCTAACAATCCTTTCAAAGATGCCTCCGCCAATGCCTTCGGGGCATTCTCCCTCCTTGCTAACAGTGTTGTATATAAAAGACACACACTAGCTTAGCTTACAGTAGTTTTCAACTGGCAACAAAAAAGATTTTTGATATCTGGTTTGACAGCACAGCTGTGTGCATGGCCTGTTGGTTACATTATACATACAGTGGGCCTGGGTCAGCCGCCTTGACCCATTGGCTTGTTTCGGTCAGTCCCTTTCGGGCCACTGCTTAGCGATGGCATCAGTTGCATCTTGGACCAGCCCATAGTTGCGAATAACTTTACCTCATGCTGTTGTGTGTTTGATATATCAATCTTATTTCTGGGGATTGGTGTCACTGCAGTGCACGGGCCGGACTGGCCGGAGCGGGCACCGGGCTCCCCCTCCCCCCGGGCCGGTTTTGGGCCTCTGGGGGGCCGTTCTTAGGTCTCGCCTATTTATCTCTGTACTCTAAGCTATATATCAATCAGAGTACAGAGATGTAGAGTTAAGAATAGTAAATCTACACATTCATATATAAACGTACCTTCAAAGTATTGCGGTAGTCGATATTCTGTCTGTGTTTTCATGGCAGGGTGACCTTAACAACTCTATTTTACAAGGCAGAACATTAACTGCCACTCCACTTCACTCTGGGCTTAACGTGACAGTGCACTTATTCCTCTATGAACCCGTGCTGCCTATCTAATCACGTTATTTATCTCAACACAACATAGCATAAGTTGAAGAGACCTCTTTTTAAAAAAAAAATGTTTAGCAATTTTATAGTGATTCTGAAAATCACAGACGATTCCACATACATAGCACATTTATTGGCATCAGAATAATAGTCTCTTCCACTTAAAACAACATTCTTGACATAGGAATAACATTTTGTTGCTCACAATAATTTTCCAAGAATTCTTTGTCCTTAAAGAGATGGTCAAAATTAACCCGAGAGGCTGCTACTGTGACCAACTGTCACTGTTTGGCATGATGGGATTGAAGTTGTTAATGGGCAACTTTAAAGTGACAGTGCTGTTTTGTTCTCTATAAACAAGGCGGTATGTCTATAGGACATTTCCATTCCATTTTTTCTTGGTTTAAAAATAAAGATGAGATTGTTTTTTTAGGTAGCAAGGCTGCTACATGGTTAAAAAAAAAAAATCATTTTAAAATGGGTAGTTTTGTTATTTTGTCTTCTGCTTTAAAAGATACAAAATGCAAAGCAAATGTGTTTTTATACACATTACTGCTTTGTTTTATTTGGAGAGTCTTTCTCTCAGGTTTTAAAAGTGTTTCGGGATCCCGCACATGGGTAGCCATAGTCCTTGCTTATGCTCATTAATGAAGGTCTCTTGATAGAACAAGCATTTGCAATGCAATAGGTCTCGCAGTTACACGAGTTAAAGCTATTGGCATTGTAAATGACAATGCCAATAGACATTGTTATTTGCAATGTCAATAGCTCAAGCGCGCGTAAATGCGAGACCTAATGCATTGCAAATGCTTGTTGTTACTGGGGGCCGGCAATATCAGCCCCTGTAACAAAATCAGCCGAAACCGGCCCTAGCAAACAGCTCGGCCGCACCCCTAATGCCTCACAGGGAGGCCGACCAAGCAGCTTGCCAGTGCCAGTTACGGTTCCCAGTCCGGCCCCGAGTGCACGACGCACTATTTTACATCGGAACAGCGCACTCGATAATCACACTTTTTGTCATGTTCAGTCCTTTTTTTCTAAAAAACACAGCCCTTTCATAAACTTTTTTCATTTTAATGAACACAAGTTCACTTTACGGCAAAACAAATTTCTAGAGTTGTGAGAGCTGTTTCTCTAATAGTGCCTATTACAGGAACAATCCTTGACAGTCACGAGCTCGGTGCGGCTGAAGTACAAATGACCACTTCCTCCCTCTCGCGCTGCTGACTCGTAGTGAGGGCCCTGTGCGAGTCATCACGGAAAGAGAAGGACGCAGAGTAATGCTATTACCAGTAAGTAATCGCAGCATTCAGTGAGCCCAGTGGCTTTTGCAAAGCCAATCCTTCTGCCTTCTAACTAAAAACACAAGCCACATCTCTTGGCATTGCTGTTGCTTGTTTTCATGGCAACAAACTCTCCCAAATGCTACTAAAAAGGTGCAAACTTTGTATTTCAACAACCGGACAATCCTTTTCAAACATTCTTTGGAGGAGAGACAATCAATACCAGTATGGTCCCGTGCTCAAATTCCTGGTTCTGATGAGCTGTCTTACCCGTCAAGATCTTCTTTGAATGCAGAAGAAGACCAGGACAACCACTGCAAAGAGATTGTGAGCTGCAATGTATTCCTTTTGTAAAGCTGCAATTTATTAAAGGATTGTTGTCCAAATCTTAAAATTAGGGTTATAAAAGAGCTAGTTATATAACATATACCTTGGGAGTTGAGGTCTGGGTGTCAAATGTGCATGTATTCGAGATTTTTGTTTCTTGGAGCCAGTTTTTTAGATTGTTTAATAATTTTTATAAACATCTTCAACTGTGTTAGTTTTCAACAAATTTTCAACTCGCAAAAGCAATTGCCCATTGGGCACTCATAAATTGTATATCACAATGATTCATATTTTTCTTTCCTTTCTATTTTATAATTATATGGAAAGAAAGAAGGGGGTTATGATGCATGCATAGAACGAATACAATATTGATGGAATATTGCCTCTATAGGGGTGATGGTTATTGCGATGGGTGATGGAGAACAGATCAAAGTTTGCACTACTATGTGTATCAGTAATAATTGTTCTTCTGCCTTTTCATCTTCTTCAAGTAGATCTGAATCTATTAGTAGAAATAGTATTTTATTGTTTGGGGGACTGTATATTATCAATGCATGTTCATAATATTCAGGAATGTAGTGTTAGACCTGTATCAAATAAGAAACAAAAAGCACTAAGGGGCAGGAGTACAAGGGATTTTGTGGTCGGAAATGCTCCGATTCAGATTTTTCAACTGCAAAAGTGCTTCTTGCAAAATACTAAACACAATTTTGAGATTCAATAACAGGCTACTGAATTGCAAAATAGATTTAGAGGGGCATAACAAATCTCTGTTTGGAAAGGGCATCTTTAGGGCGTTCCTTCCAAATAGTGATCAGTTATGGTATGTATCAATGTTCTGTCACCAAAATCCAGTCACAAAATATTGAAATTTTACTGACAACCCCACCCCCCCCCCCCAAACATGGAGTTGTAAGCCTTTAACAAAAGGGAAAAGAATTCCCTTGGGGTCTTTGCTGTATTTTCAACCAAGGAAGACCGCACACCAATGGAGTAAGGTAAGTAAGCTTTATTGAAGCAATAAAGGATTATCTTCTTCTTGGGAGGGAAAGCCTGGGCTAACTGCCACTTCCTGGGATCCAAGCATGTCACCCATCCCACATTCTATGTTGAGATTCCATTAAGACTCCACATATTCCCCTTCCTTGAATGAGCAAACCAAAATCACATTACATTAAAATTGACAATCCTGAAATATAAATATCACAAATTGTTTTCCTCTTATCCTGTACAGAACCTAGATTTAATTATACACTAGTTTTTATTAACAATTTGTATGAGCCAGACTAAACCTGTTATTTACATCACATAATCTCTTAATTCATGTGGGAGAACTTTTTGTTTACTTGGAAATCCTCACATTCACTTGTTCATTCTCATTCCTGGATTTTTTTCTTTAACGTCCTTTTAGACATTTTTATTTTTAATTCTATTTAGGCCACAAGCATTCCGGCAATTTAGCGACTATGCTCATACTCCACATATTACCATAGGATAACTCAACAAACTTATTTTTGACTCTTAACTATCTCCATAGGATCCAAGAATTTGATTCCCCAACCTTCACAAATCTTCCTTTTTCACCTGGACCTAGTCCCCTTATTCAAGGACTGAACAGGTATTACCAAATCCTGAATTGCTATTTACCTTGTTTTGCCACCATTCAAATCAATTCAAAGCTTTTATTCAGTTAATATACATCAACCATATAAGCACAGACATAATATCAGTCATCATGTAAAAACAGGACTATCCTTGATATAAATACATGGGACTTCGTAGGCATATGAAAGTCCTAGTACAGAAAGTGCAAGTGCAGTATTACAGTACAAATAAATATCCTTATATACTGACAATCAATAGCAATAGGCATTAATTGCCTAAGACTAGTAGATTTAGTTGAAAATGTAACTAGACAAAAACAATTTGTGCAAATGCAAAAATACAGTACATGTAAAAATCCGGATAGATCAAATATCAAATATCAATGGACATAGATTTCCTAATACCAAGGGATTTCAGGATAAATGTAGCTAAATAAAAACACAATCCTGGATCTTCTAATTTAAAAAGCAATTTCATGGCATCTTTAGCCGACCTAATGTTATAAAATAAGAAAAAAGGTTTCAGATAAAACATTCTAAAATTAAGATAAAATTTACAAATTAATAAGAAATGGCAGCAGCTTTGGTGGGATATACCATCACATGGGCATCGTTGAACAGTACTCTGTTTCATAACTGGAAAATTAACAAGGTGATGTATTGTACCCAATCTTAAACGTGTCAGTACATATCGGTGCAATGCTCTTTTCACGACTGACAAGTAAGATTGGAAACCCTCTTTAATTTCCAGTTGCTGGTAGAGCATAAAGGTAGTTTGCTTGTTGATTACATTAAAACAGGCCTTCAATTGCTGTGATAAAAAAATAGATTTTATCTCATTTTTAGTGACCGAGGCTATGCGCCCAAGGTCCAGCCGTATATCATAATTAAATAGGGTTTTGTACCAATGCGAGATGTATTTAAGCCATGGTATTTTTAGACAATTCTCCATTTTGACACAATCCCATATAATAGATTGGCTGAACTTTGTCTCTTCCTTCGACCAAATTGATTTCCATAATAGGAGGGGTCGTAATGAGACAATGTCTGATATATAAGCAATGCCCACTTCCCGGTGAATGAGTTCCGTCGAAGCAGAAGGGGGGGGCACACAGCAAGTGTTTTAAAAAGACCTTTTCGGCTTGCAAAAGAGAATTCGCTTGGATATGTCCCCAAACACCAGCACCATAGAGAGCGGCAGAAACGCATCTTGCCTCATAAATAGCCATCATGTCTTTTATACGACGGTGGCCCAATTTGGCAGTAAATCTAAGAATGCCGTTTGTATTTCTCTCCATCTTAGAGTGGACATTCTCCTGTTCCTGTGCCCATGACCCATTTCCAGCAAATGTAATACCCAAATAACAAAATGATTTTACAGTTAAAACTTTAAAGTCCTCTATGTAAAATCGTCTGGCTGTTATTGGGTTTTTGCTTCAAGCCATAACAAAAGTTTTTGATTTATTAATTAAAAGCTTTCTTTTGGTAATAAATATAGTAAAATTGTCGATAAGACGCTGAAGCCCAATAGGGGTCCGAGATAATAAAACCGCGTCGTCAGCGTATAAAAGAATTGGGATAGGGTTTCCTTCAATCCTAGGTGCGTCAGCTTCAAATGTTTTCAGGGTGGCATCAACATTATTAATAAATAAAGAAAACAATAATGGTGCCAGCACACACCCCTGGCGGATACCTCTCTTAACTTTAAAAGGGGGGGTATACTCGCCTGAATATCCATACCGCACCTTACTAGTTAGTGCTTCATATAATCTTGCTAGAAAGTAAACTATATCTTTTGGGGCACCCATTCCTAGCAGTAGAGGCCATAAAATCGAATGGTCTACTCAAATCGGCAAAGCATAAATATAGGTTGCCCTCCTTTGCCAATGTATACTACCCGATCAGAAGATCTAAATTTACGCACTGCTCCAGTGTTCCCAATCCTTTCCTACACCCATATTGGGCTTGTGAGAGGATCGACTTTTCTATAGCCCAATCTTCTAGTCTGGAAAGCATGACCCTACTCAAAATCTTTACAGAAGAGTCCAGTAGTGAGATTGGGCGGTAATTGCGGGCATCAGTCTTTACTCCCTTCTTATAAATTGGGATTATTATTGACTGGCCCCATGATGCTGGAATTTCTGTTTCAGAAGCAACATTAAATACTCTAGTTAAAAAAGGTGACCATAAATCCATATTGTTTTTATAGAGGTTTATCGGGATGCCATCTGGGCCGGGCGCCTAACCACCCTTTCTACTGGATATACCATCTAAGACCTCCCCATTACTAATCATTAGAGGTATAATTGGCCATTGAACGGGCATATCATGTGGTTTAGCAGATATGGTATTACTATTGGTAGAATTAAAAATATTTGAAAAGTGTTCTACCCAAGAGTTACAAGTAATTTGGGAATTAAATTCTGGTACATGGTCATCTTTCAAAAAGGAACTATTAACAGTATCCCAGAATAGCTTGCTATTTTTTATATCGGCTGCGTAGCTTAATTTTTCCCATGCGTCATCGCGGAGTTCAGCTTTTCTTGTCTCCAGGGCAGAATTATACTCTGCTCGTAGAGTCCTAATTATATCCCTATCTCGTGGATTACACCCCAGGGCTTGTTTAAGGTGATGTAGGGCCGCTGTACAGTTCTTATCGAACCAGCCTACCTTGGGTTTTCTTTTGCTATGGTCAGGTTTCGTCAGAAGGTTCTCGACGACCCTATTGATCTTAATAAAATTTTCAAGCAGTAATTGAGGATCAATCTCCTCACCTAAACAGAGTTGGAGTTCATCCTGACATTGTTTAATAACATCACTCTGAATTTTTAGTGGATCTAAACCTGTCCAATTTATCCGCACGCCATTTGGTCTAGTTGGGGCAATACATGGACTATTAAATGCATCATTGTGATTTTTAAATCCCCAAGTAAATAGGTTAAGGGAGATACTATTGTGATCACTTGTGGGTTGCTCCATTACCCATGGTGAAGAAAACAGGTGTGCACTTTGTCCATACTACAACCCAAAAAATTCAGATCCAATTTAGCAATGACACTATTTAAAGTAGTACCATAATCACAGTGGGGGAAATGCATATAATCATCATTTTCATTTCCCCTCCTCCTATGCCCACACACTTTGGTCAAGGATAAGGGACACACCTGGATATTAAAATCTCCAACCCAAAGAATAATGGTCGGGTTCCTGATGGTACTGATCAACTTATCAACTTCTCGCTCCAAGGCATAAACAACTGACCCTCGGGTTAAATCAAACACATTGTTATAGAAGTTGATCAGAATGACATCTTTTCCCACTAGGGACTCCAACCACATAATCTGGGCGTAAGCACCAACAGTAATAAAGCACTTAATGTTACATTTATTCAGATTGGTGGCGATCATGATCAGAAGTCCCCCCTTAGCTCTACCTGAAGTTGATGGCAAAGCCGGCAGCGAATGAGTGGTATAACCCTCTGCATAGACTCGTTCCGTGCACCATGTCTCTTGGAGGCATATAATATCATGTTGGGCTGAAATAAAATCTGACCATGCAGGGGTACCTATCTTGCTCTTAAAACCTGACATATTCCATGAGGTTACTAAATAACCGATACCTGGTTCAGGCTCGGTGACCTCAGTAACTTCCGGATGGAATGAAGTGTCATCCACTTTATCATTGGGGGATGGAGGGGTTAAAAAAGGACAAACATAGTTGTTAGAGGTGGAAGATATCAGAGTTATACCAGAGGTATACCTACCACCCAGCTCTATCCCAAAAAGTTCCTTCTTACCTAAATTAGTAATCTCATCAACCTCCATTCCCCATACAGATTTGGCACATACATATCTGACCTGTTGTACCTGGTTCCTCTGTGGATGTTCCTTACGTCAATCATTAATGTCGAGGTCACTCAGGGCCTGGAATCTATTAGCCAATGGGATGGCGGGGTGGAATAAGGAGCAGAATCCAAGAGGGGCTAGAGGGGTTCTATTTCTGGGTCGGCTATCAATTTCCTGTGTTGGCATTAAGTGTCTATAAAAATACCCTAAAGGGAAAAGGGTGGTATTATATTCCGTAGAGGAAGGAGTGGGTGCATTATCGAGGGTGTTACTAACCCATCTTGGGGATTGGAAATTGATAAAAATACAGTCGCCTTCAAAGCATTTTTGTAATGGGCTGACCCAGCTCACTTTACGTGTAGTCAAGATCTGATTTACCCCTGCTATTGGATATCCACAGTTTTTAGTCAGCCAAAACATCACTTTATTCAAGAGAGAGCCATGATCTTCTATCTGTCCTGCTTGGAGTTTAGGTACGATTGTGAGGACCGCGACGTAGGCACTACATTCTGGTGGTAAGTTTACGGACATAGGAGATCTTCCGTCCCTAGAGGTCGCGGTTCTTAACTCCCCCGATTTTACGGAGCCCAGTATGTTGGAATTGCATAATTTTACCCTTTCGCTATCTCTCGGGAATGTGGCTGAACTATAGCTATCAGTTGTTCTACTCATTAGCGGGGCTTTAGAAGCTTTTAGATTTGCCCCATTTGCCTAATTTGTAATGAGGAGCCTATCCTTGGGGGATAATGCTAAGTTCTCTAACAGAACAATTATTAATAGGAGCTGGATTAACCTCTAACATTTGCATCCTATTACTCTCACTAGCGAGTCTTTCATTAGCATTTAAAATGAAACCACTTATCTTGTTAACTTCTCTAATAAGGATATCTAATTTGTCATAGAGCAGCCTAAGTAGTTCTATAACTTTATCGGTTCTAACTGCTAGGGTTAAATCATTTTGTAGAGGAACTGTTTTAACCAACTTTTCCCTTTATAGGCCTGATTTTCCTATAGAATTATCTTTTTTATCTTTTTTTGTCCTAAGGTTGGGTTTAGGATTTTCCTGTCCTAGGGTATTCTTTCTACCACATCCCCTAGTTTTTCCTTGAGCAATGGGCTCACTAGTCTAGACAATGTGGGAGTCATAGATGTCCGGGTATAATCTTCGATGATGTCTCCCTCATTGACAATGACCATAGGTGGCTCCTCAGTTATCCGCAAATTGATCATTAAATCAACTGGGCTAGACTCACTCGATAGGTTAGCGGATGCCGACACCTCATTCCCCTGTGCGGCATCCAGTTGACTGTGGTCCATAGATAATCGCCTTTCCGTACGGTCTATCTCCTCCAATAGAACATTCACTGCCTTAACCAGATAAGAATCTAGGGTAGTGCATGATTTTTCAATAGGTGGTTTAACAATCTTCCTTCTCGCCATATTAAATATAAGATGTATTTCAATTCATAAGTGTCAGAGGGGGGCCCTGCCCGGCCTCTATTGGTCACTCACAGGCAAGGACAGGCCCACCCTTGGCCCGGGCTTTGCCCGGGCGCCGCCCGCACGCGTCCCGTGTTGCATGGGGCGGGAGCGCTTTTATCCGTGCAGAGGCGTCGCTATTACTGGCGTCCCAAAGCCACGCCAGCAGGGGATCGTGGGAAGTGTGCTCCCCTTCTCAGCAGCGTCGCAGAGGCAGCAGATGAGATGCAAAAGCCGTCCCCCTCACGGCGCGAAGAGCAGTTAGCAGGCCGTTTCCCTCACGGCAGAGAAAAGGTAGGTGGAGTCTAAAAGCGTGTCCCCCACCATTCAATTCTGTGGTTTTTATCCTCATATCTAACTGTATCAGTTATATCCATCATCCACATTTGTTTCAAATTACACCCAGCTACTCTGCCTCTCAATTTCCCAAACAGTGATTCCTCTCCAGTATCTCTGGGAATGATGCGGTAACTACAAACTAACTTCTTGATTATTTGATAACAATCCTTCCTTACCACAGGCTATTGCCAGTTGTAAGTGTTCTTTTAAAACGTTTATCCATCTCTCCACAATACCATTGCTTTGTAGATAATATAAAGATGTACATATATGTTCAATGCCATGCCAGCCTCAGGGCTCCAGGCTTCTCTCCCGTATCCCATCCTCGTCGCCAGTGCTGTATTTTCAACCAAAGAAAACTACATGTGATGGAGTAAGGTATGTAATCTTTATTGAAGCAATAAAGGATCAGCTTCTATCTGGGAGAGAAAGCCTGGGCTAACTGCCACTCCCTGGAATCTCAGCATGTCATCCATCCCACATTCCATGCTGAGATTCCATCAGGATGCCACAATCTTTTCTTTGTGAATGTGATAAAAAGGTATGATGGGAGTAGGCAGTAGTCCTTCAATCAATCAATCAATCATAGTATCTGTAAAGCACACTACATACCCGTAAGGGCCTCAAGGCACTGGTGGGGATGCTGCTACTGTTCGAAGAGCCAGGTCTTGAGGAGTCTCCTGAAGGATAGAAGGTCTTCGATCTGCCGTAGGCGGATGGGGAGGTGTTCCACGTCTTGGCGGCGAGGTGGGAGAATGATCTGCTGCCGGCAGTCACTCTTCGAATGCGGGGGATGGTGGCTAGGGCATGGTATGCTGAGCGGAGCTGGCGGGCGGGGGTGTAGAGGCTGAGTCGGCTGTTGAGGTACGTTGGTCCGGTGTCGTGGAGTGCCTTGTGTGCGTGAGTGAGGAGCTTGAAGGTTATCCTCTTGTTGATGGGGAGCCAGTGCAGGTCTTTCAGGTGGGGTGTGATGTGGCTGCGGCGGGGGATGTCCAGGATCAGGCGAGCGGATGCGTTCTGGATGCGTTGGAGTCGTTTCAGGAGCTTGGCCGGGGCTCCTGCGTAGAGTCCTTTAAGGACTACTATGCACAAAATGAAAAAGTATTTATATAATTAGCCCCTGATTCGGTTGGTGCACAGGGCAAGGACTTTATCCACGTGGAAAGAATTGCCTTTTGAGCAAAAAAGTGTGCATTTGTACTGGAGATCTTTTATGGAGAACTCTGGACAAGGGGGAACAGAATCCAGCTGGGAACGTCTCATGGTGCCCAAGAAGTATGCCTGGAAACCTTTGCTTAGTGCGGCTTTTCAGGTGCATTCCTAGAAACGTTTGCAGATTCCAGAAAGGAGGAAAGCGTGTGTAAGCAGAGGCGGCGCCCTCCTCCTGTTTTTCTCTCTTTCTTTCTTTGAGAATGGGGCTCACTCCCTTTAAGGAAGAGCTGTTTTCCCTGCGAATAGGCCCCAGTTCTCTCCCTTCCCGTCCCCTCCTTTCTTCTTTTCTTCTCTGGTGAAGTCATCTTCTGACAGCCCCTGCTCGGCTTACGTGGCCTTCTGCAGAGGTGTGAGGACTGCAGGCGCTCGGCGCAGTTTGGAAATATAATAGAAGACCGCAGAGCTCATTATGAAACGCCAGTGTCCGTGTCATCTCGCAGTACGCACTTAAAAGAAAATAGAGCCGAAGACATTATTTCGGGGGCAAAAGCCTCCCACTCAGTTTTTTCTTTTTTTCCCTTAGCTCTGCACCACGGGCGGGGACACACAAACAATGCCCTCACTTGCAAGTGATTCGTCATAAAGTGGAGCTACTGGGATTTCGGTAAGAAATCGTAAAAGGAAAAAAAGCGAATGTAAAGAAAGTATGTGAATAATATATTCACTGCCTCTCAGTAAAAAGTCAGTTTCGGAATCTTCAGGTCGCCATAAACGACCAAGGGTTTTTATTTTCAGCTTTAGGCTTACGCCGTGCTTATTTTCTGTAAAAAAAAAAAAATAATAATAAATAATTTTAAAAAAAAGGGCAGGGTCCCAAATGTTTCTAGAATCCAGCTGCCAGCATAGCTGCTGATTACCACTGTTGCCTAATATCAGGGCGGATGATGAGCCTCGATTCTGCCGCCTCCTTCTTTCTTATTTTTTTCCCTTTCTCGCTTTTCTTCTAAGTCAAAATATGATGATGAAAAATAAATTCTGGTCGTCAAAGAATAAATGCCGCTGCTGCCCACCTCCAACCACTGGAACAAATGAACAACTGCATTTCTATAGGCGTATCATAGTTCTTGCTATCTAGGTCCAGATGAATGAATGCCGCGGTCACCTGGCAGAGGTGTTTTTCCACAAACGTAATTTCAAACCAGCTAGGATGAAAGTGGCACTTCACACAGATTCACAGACGTTCAGTCCCATTAATATTCATGAGTCAGGATTTCCTCTTCAAATTCTTTTGTGAATAACTGCAAACACAGAAATTGAGTTCTCCAAGAGAAACCTAGCTGAACTGGGATGTTCCTTATTTAGGACGAATTCCCTCGCCCACCAGAGGTGCTATGCTTCATCACTGGGAGTCTCTTCGCACCGTGAGATCTGACCACGGTGTGGGCTAGAACTTCCTCTCTGAGAAGAAGGAGCTGTTCAGATGTTTTAGAAAAGTTGGTAGAAACCTGTTACGAGCTATTGGGTGGTGAGGTACACAGAGCGAGCAAAAAGGAGATAAAGTGATACAAACGGACCCAAGTACAGGTGTACAACTTTATTCATGCGTGTCTGGGTCAGGGTTAAAAAGTGAGAAGGGGCACTGCAGTGGTCAATTCCCCCTGTCTGATGTTTTGCTAAGAATAGATCAACACGTTTCTGCCAGATAGACCCTCAAAGGAGGTGTGTTGGCTTCCTCAGGACCTCTAAGAATTGTTCCTGCTCAAACAAGTGCTCATAAATTAAAAAGTACAAAACCAATCAGAGGTCCATAGTGGTCCATAGTGAAACTCAAGGATGGATCCACTGTAAATCAACCTGCAATCGTCTGGTGTTGTGCCTCAACTCAAAGTACCGTGGCGTGGGGCTCAGGGTGCGCTCTGTCCATACAAGAGGCCCCTTCTGCAGACTTTTCGAAAAGGGCCTCTTCATCAAAGCAGGGTGTATTGACCACTGCAGTGCCCCTTCTCGCTTTTTAACCCTGACCCATGCACGCATTAATAAAGTTGTAAAGCTGTCCTGGAGTCAATTTTAATCATGTGTCCTCTTTTAGCACGCTCTGCGTACCTCACCACCCTTTAGCTCACAATAGGGTTTCTACTAACTCTTCTAAAGCTTCTGAAGAGCTCCTTCTCAGAGAGGGAGTTGTAGCCCGCACCATGATCAGTTGTCACAGTATGAGGAGGATCCCAATGATGAAGCATGCCATCTCTGGTGGGTGAGGGAATTCGTTCTAAATAAGGAATATCCCTGTTCAGCTAGGTTTCTATTTCTCCTTCTATTCCAAGACCCAGGTGTTTCTTTTTGTGTGTTAGTTATATGAACTGGGAGCGAACACTTGGTGGTCTATAAATCTACCCTGGTACTTCTCTTTGTGTTGATGTTCTCCAAGAGACCTTCATCCCTCCATTTACAAACGGCCATCATTGCAAGCCTTTTCCTTTGAAAGGGTTATTTTAAGTCCTGCACCTTAAAGTGGAAGGGGGCACGATATAAAATAGATTGGGCACAATGTGAAAGGGAATTTAAAAGGCTCACATGGCTGGCCTTAAGTCTGCTGCCTGCTTCACAACATGCCCATAGTTGCCAATCACAAGGTGGAAGCTGGCTCAAACGGACATCTCCGACTTTGCAAACTGATATAGCAGTGGCGGCTCCTCCGCTGAGGCGGAGGAGCGGCACCCCACAGCTCTGCGAGCAGTAGTTAAAAGAAAACTAAAATGATCATTACTAACGTTATTATCATTTTAGTTTTCTGTTTCCTGGTGTGGGGCGGAGCTGACAGGACAGGCGCCAGGTGGAGGAGTGGTTTGCCCGTTCCAAGTGTGCATGAATATTTGGCCGGCCGTTTTGGGCCGGTCAAACAGTGATGCGCACTTTCATGTTCTTTACCCAAGCTACTAAAATACCTGGGTGGAGAACATGACCAGGCTCCCATTCCCCAACTGAGCCCCGACATACGGCACTCAGACCAATAACAATGCTGCATTGCAGCGTTGTGATTGGTTAAGGGAGTCAGGAGCCTGGGTGCTTCCTGGTTCCTGCTGTCGAAGAGCCGAAGAGGAGCGAGAGGTGGCCGGCCGGCCTGTAGATAAGCGTTTTTATTTTATTTTTTTCATTTACCACCCCACCCTCTCCCCCAGCCTCACCACCCCCGTTAAATAGCAGGTGATATAGACTGCTTTTGGCACTGGGTAAGGTATCAAAGGTTGGTGACTGAGAGCATTTGCAAACTAATAACCCATTTCTGTCAAAATTCACCCCATTTTCTTTGAGAAATACAATAGGTACATTTTCTTTGAGAAATACACTAGTTCATAATTTGGGTATCATGAGTGACAAAGATTTATGTTTCTTACAGTGTCACTTTAGTAGGCTGTGATCTGAGTTTTTACAATCACAAAGCCGGCCATGTTGTGCAGCACAGGTCTAGTGGTGGCCGCCACAATGAAGAGGTAGTAGATGGGTGGAGAGGGTGCGGGGGAGTGTTGGAGAGGGAGCGCACACGGGGGGGTTTAATAATATATATTTTTAACATTAACACTCACCTGGAGCTGCAGGCTGCTGCCCGCCTCCCACGCATGCCTCGTTCTTCCTGATCCGAGCAAGCATTGCGGCAGCCTCACAAACTCCCTGTGCAATCCCCATGCAGCTCTCATACTATGAGAGCAGCATGGGGATTGGCCTGAGCGGGCTAGAAAGGCGCTCTGCTCAGACCAGGGAGTCTTTGGGGGTTTCTCCAGCCCGGCTGTTCAATGCAGCCGGGCTGATGAAACCTAAGTGTGCATGTGTGTTTTGGTCGGCCTGAGACGGCCGGCCAAACACATATCCGACCTTGGGGAGTACACATAGCACTTCTGCTCCCCAAGCCCCGCCCCTCTCTGTACAAGCTGGCTCAGAGCCGGCAAATGAAGAATAAAAGATGTTGGAACATCGTTTTAGTTTTCATTTGCTGGCTCTGAGCCAGGCAGTGGGGCGACGCGCCTCCGCCATTGCGGAGGAGCCGCCACTGCACAGGCCTGAGGAATGTAAAGAACCCTTTGTACATGTGGCTGACTGTCAATGAAAATACAATGATTAATAAAGTAGCTGACAGCATTGTATATGGAAATAAGTGTTACAATGGTGGTAGATTATTTTAAAATATGCCAGCGCAAAATAGCTTTTGCTGAATTTCCCAGTACCTCTCTACCTCCCAATTGCCTCTCTTATAGGTCAAGAAAGAGAGCGAGGGAGGCAGATGCGATCGCTCCAGTGCAAGCAGAGAGCTATGTTAGCAACAGTATACTACCTCTGGATGAGTGTGTAGGTGGTTGGAGAAAACGATAGCCTACTAGGTGGTGTATTTGGGCCATATTAGCACTATTTTAGTTGTTTTGTTGACCGTGGTTAGAAATTTGATTGTGGTCAGGGTGATATCAAATAGCCTGGGATATATGTGCTTCATTGGATTTCTGGATGTAAGGAGTTTTGTGTAACGTGTTTTGTTCGACGTTTATGTGTGTTACTCTTGTAATTACTTCTACTCTGAATTCTGTGATATCGGCTACAGGCTAATCTTGGTTGTACTAATTGTATGCAATTCGTTTCTGTCAGCTGTGATTTGTTGGATGTTGGTGCACCCAGTGGAATCAATAAACACAGTGCAAGATATTACACAGCTCAACTTTTTTGGCTGCCATTAGTTTCTGATGAGCCATAAATGAATGGCACCACACTCTTTCTGGCCTCTGGTACTGTGGCCACCAAAAACATGTACAGAAATGTGCTGATGAATTTGTCACCTTGAGGGATCTGATACCATCTGTGCCCTGGCATGCTCTACTGTTTGGTGGCAACCATCTTTATTTGTTGCTTGTTTAAAGGCATCTTCATAGCGGTAACCTAGCCAGCAGAATGTTGTGTATATTTACACCAAAGGGGCCGGTAATCCAGATGGTGAATTTAGTGCAAGGCAGGGATACAGGGATCTAAACTCCTCAAACCTAGTCCAGAGAGCCATATGGTGATATAACCAGAGGAACCTTTTCAACGTTGTGTGCCAAGACCAAAAATAACATTTAGAGCCAAAATCAAAGTTCAGAACAGGAGCCAAAAGCTATTAAAATAGGGTTCCTGCCTACTGTTATATATTTACAACAAATTTGCAAGATAAAAACCGTAACTGCAATTGAGACATAAGCAGAGCGCATGCAACTTTCGAAGGTGGCCAAAGTCCTCTCCTGTTCTCAAATGCTTCCAGTGTAGACAATCTCCACGTGGGCGATCGCTAATCAGAACATGGCTAAATTATTTCTATTAATGGCACCTGGACATGTGAAATGAGACAAGAAAGGGTTGTTAGGCTACTGCTCTCACATAACAAAAGTGACAAGGTCTGCTCCATAATGGCTAACTGCCCTCACCCCTCCATGCCCTTCATCCTCAGATGTCCAAGATGTTGGTTTATGGATCGCCCTGTAACCTCCAATGGAGTTGTGAGAATATGGCTAGCATGAAATGTGATGGCTCTCTTAATCCGATCAGCTTAAAATGGGAATAACCCTGGGGTTTCACTCAGAAGTGAATATCTTAGCAGTCTAAGATTCCCTAAGCAATTGGGACCTAGGAGAAATATGACCAAGAGGCAACCGGAATCGTGAGATGTCTGCAGCGCATGGTCTGTGTCATATCAAACAATGCATTGCAGATCTCCCTCTGGGTGTCTGCATGCACCACACTGTCACGAGATCTACTACAGCAACAGTGAGTGCTTCGAACAATGGAGTCTGTAGTCCGATGACACACCTGAAACCCATTTCAAAAGGCATCTGTAGAAAACAGACTAGCCACGCGGAGCCGAATTCAGCATTCGTGGAAGAATGGTGCAAGAGGTCTTACTCTTTCATGGCAGACAAGCCAGCTGATAAAATGTATCCCTGGTACATTATATATGTACACTTGTTACTATTACTACATTTACATGGTGCCCAATGCCCCAGGGTCTATAGGCGCTGGTCAACATAATTGTAAGCCTGTCCTGGTCTGAGAGTACATTGATCAGCCCTTAGCCAGAGTAAAGAACGTGTGTGCCAAAACAGGCTCCCTTTTCCCAAGGCTGGAGATCTGTTTGCTCAATTTGTGCTAACTGCAGCCTGCTCCTTGCACTGGCTGGCAATCTGACATGTAACCCAATGCAGAAATATACACTTGAATTTATGATTCCACCCCTCCCTTCATAGCAGCTGTACTTAAAGCCAGCTCTGCTTGAACTAGGGGCGCGGCTCCCCCAGACCTAGAGGCAGTTTAGAAAGATATTTGGAAAACAATGAGGCCTTTCAGTCAGTTCTCTTTTCACTGCAGTAGATGTTTGTTCAAATGTAGTAAAAGGTCAGCTGTAACTATAAAGAGCCCTGAGAACAACTTTTTAACAGAGGGCTGCACGTTGGCTTATCAAGTAACATTGTGTGGCTACGAAGAGGTCGCATTTGTAAACAAGCTTTTGTCAATCTTATGGAGCATGAAAGAATAAGGCACATAAAAGGAACTGATAAAAAAATAGCTCCCTTTTTAAAGTGTACAAATATTAACAAGCATTGGCAATGCCAATAGGTCTGGTTTTAAAAGAATTTTGTCTAGTAATGTCAAGCTTTATAAGTAAATAACATGGGAATAGATATATATTTGCGTGGAAGCAAAGACCTGTAGTATAATTTTGGTGTAGGTGAAAAGCTCAGGTGAGAGTTGCACTGCCTACTTAGACCTTAAATTCTGTATAGGTTAATGGGTACTCCATCCCAGCCGCGCTGCTACCAGAGACAAACAACACAAATTAGCTAGTTATCTAATACACTTTAATAGCATTCAAATGTCGTGTGTGCCCCTCAAAGTTCAAGCTTAGGCAGCTAGATAAATGAACAAAATGACCACAGCTGCTGGATGGCAAGCTCTTTTTTGTGGAAGCACACCACACAAGGCAAGCTGGAGGGTGAAGCACCTTTTTGTGGAAACACACAACGTCTGTCCAATCAAAACATGTACTCCTGGCTCCTAACTTGTCGGCAGTGCCAAAGCCCCTCTCTAGTAATGCTCACGTAATTGTCTGACAACTGCTGCACTGTCAAGCGAGACCATAAACATTTGGTTGATTTTGGCCTTTTAATTGTGGAATATTTGTCGAGCAAGCATTGAAGTATGGTGAAGAACAAACCAATATACATTTAGTTTACTTTTGTATGCACACATGACTAAGAGTACTGTGATTTATTAATGGTCTCTTTTAAATTACTCCTTTTTAACATAAACAGATAATTTATCCAAAGTTTTAATACTGTTGGATCCTAATGCTTCACTGAACCACATTTTCACATAAGTGTTTCAGAAACTATCTCTTGCACTTCATTTCATCCTATACATGCGCGCTCCTCATTTAAGGTTCTTTGCATACTTGCTGCACTCATTCATTTAGCAACACCTGAATTTTTAGAATCCCTATAATTTAGTGAACATGTGCAGATGGCCAGCATTGCAATCAGAATTGTTCCAACACCACTGCTTAAAGGAGAACAGAGGACATATATATATTTCTTTTATTGGAAAAAGTAGTGATTGACTACACTTCTGTTCTGGAAAATTATAGTCCTATCTGTTTTAACCAAATAAAATATTCTAAAGATAGCAAGTACCTTGAGGGCTTAAAATTGTTACATGTACAATTCTAGCTTGCACAAGTAAACATTATATTAACTAGTCATACATTTCAAATAATGATCCTTAGAGTCAGGATCTGTCCAATTTTACAGCACAAATTCATTTTTTCATGTTCTGCTATTTGTAAAGCGCAACGGCTACTCAATAGAGTGTCCCGGCATTAGAGTGTCCCCACAAATGCTTTTTATGGCTGCAGAGTTTCCTCCAGGTTTGCAACGAAATCTGCTTATCGTGACACTTAACATGTTATCACAGGGATTGGCCCTTGCAGTTGTGGTATTCACAATCGTGTTCAATTCACTTTTCCTACCCACCTAAAAGGTAAGAGATGCAGAGAGTTTGAGGAAGTGCACCAACATTCTCTGTTTTCAGAAGGGTTTCAGATGAATGATAAACTTGTCAAAAGTCATTCGCATGACACAGATCATTTATTGATATTTCCAAACTTTCATTTTCTAATTCTGTGTGTTAGTGTCAATAAATTAGACATTTTTAAAAACATATTTTTACCTTTTACGTATAAAATGATTTCCCAAGGAAAATATTTCTTTCTTCCTTATTTCCTCTGAAAATTGTGAAATGTATTGGTCTTTCTAACACTTACTGCTAGAAATTGGGTCTCCAGTTGGCAGAGGTGTGCATCCTGTCCAAGTAGGGACCACAATCCTAATCAGGGTAAGCTAGATACACCCTAAAAGATAACCTGTGCTCACTCTCTGGTTGCTTGGCACAGAGCAGTCAGGCTTATCTAAAGAGGCAATGTTCAACACACAGTAACACAATGCAGATATCCCCAAAATACTTCACACAGATTTAGAAAAATATAGAATATTGTTTTGAGAAAATCAAGACCAAAATGCCAAGAATCCTATAATTAGAACCGGAGATATTAATTTTTAAAGAATAAACCAAAAAGTAGTGCTTAGATTAAAATAGCGCTTAGGGGTTACTTCAAGATGAGCTGGACCGGGGTAAATTCAAAGTCCAGGCCGACCATAATGGAGGGCAGGCTGGCTACAGGACCCACACAGGGCCAGCAAGAAAGTACCTAGGAATGAGCAACCTTTGGTGTTGAATACTCGATGCACCGGTTCTGATTCACACACTCGGGTCGAAGTGTCGTTATGGAGCATTGCAATGGCGTTCCACGTCTGCGTCGAACCCCTTCCGATGCAGACACTGCATCATCACCGAACGTCGCAAACGGTTCCCGCGTCGTCACAGAGCCACACAGAGATGGCCCCGGATCAGCACTGCATCGGCGTCGAAGGGCAGTGCATTGGTTCTAATCGGTGCAAAGTCGTCACTGTGTCAATTTTGAAGCAGAACAGCTGCAGATCCCTCTTCTGAGGCCCAGGACTGGATTGGAACCTCAGGCAAGGGATGACTCACAGGTGGCAAAGTCTAGCAGCAGGGTTGCAGGAAGTTTTTGATGACCCAGAACAGGGGAAAAGCCAGCAAGCCCTTGGAGTCACTCTAGGTTCAAGTGAGATGGGTCCAGTCCTTGTCCTCAGTAGGGCAGAGATCAGCAGGCAGCAGGGCATCTCAGCAAAGCAGAGAAGCTGTTCCTTCAGAACAGTCGGAAGAGCAGAGTGGCAATTCTTGTAGAACAGCAGTATTTACTCCTAGCAGAGTTCTTCACAGGTCCAGTAGGGAACTGTCTTGGTAGGGTCAGAGCCCCAGTACAGATTCCCAAATGTGCCTTAGAAGTGAAGGTGAGTTCAAAGCAAGTCCTTGAAGTGCACAGGTCCCCTTTCATCCTAGGGCTGTCTGCCAGGCTATCTGTGGGGGGTAATCAGCCCTTTGTGTGGGACACAGGTCACTGCCTATTCAGATATGTGTCTGCTACCCCTCCCTCTTCCTGCCTAGGAAGAGCTATTAGAATGTAGATGAATGTAGATGAGTTCTCTGTCACGCCCAACTTCCTGTGTATGTGGCTGTCTAGAGCAAATGCACAAAGTGTGGCTCTCACCTATCCCAGACATGCATTGGAGACCGGCTGCAAGGCACACAGAGCAGTAAGAGCAGAGACATGCCCACTTTCTAAAAGTGACATTTCTAAAACTGTAATGTTAAATCCAACTTTACCAGTAAAAAGGATTTATCATTACCATGCAAAACATGTGAAACATGATGCAGCTACTCCTTAATAATTAGGAATTACAGCTTTAAGGTGTTTTAAGGAATTCTCAATGCTAGCCTTTGAGAGGGGCAGAACTCACAGTAGTAAAAACACATTTAGTGGTTTGTCACTACCAGGACATGTAAAACTTAAAAGTACATGCCCTACCTTTTAGTTGTACAGCACCCTGCCGTATGGGCTACCCAGAGCCTACCTTGGAGGTGACTTATGTGTAATAAAAGAGGAGCTTAAGGCTTGGCAAGTAGTTTTAAATGGCAAGTCGAAGTGGGAATATGATGTACACACTGTTCCTGCAATGGCATGCCTGAGACATGTTTGAAAGGCTACTTGTGTGGGTGGCACATCAGTGCTGTGGGCCCACTGGTGGCATTTAAGGCACAGGCCCTGGGTATATGGTATACCACTTTACGAGGTCCTAACAAGTAAACTAAATATGTCAATTGTGTATACATCAATGTTACTATGTTTAAAGGAAGAAGCACATGCACTTTAGCACTGGTTAGCAGTGGTAAAGTGGCTCAGAGTCCTCAAGCCAATAAAAACGAGGTCATAAAAAGAGAAGGAGAAAGGCAAAAAGTTTGGGCTGACCTTTCAGAAATGGCCATTTTCCAACACTTACTATATTTCTTATGCTTAGGTGATTAAGGTGCACATTAAATGTTATGTTATGTTATGTTATCAGTTTTGTAAAGCGCAAACAGCTGCCCCCGCAACGGGGCGTCCCGGCGCTGGAACCATAACACAACCAGCTGAAACAGGGGGAAGGGAGAGACCTAACAGGGGGGGAAGAAAAGTATGCAAAGTGCAAAACAACAGTGCAACATTTAATGTGTCATAGAGGAAGAGATGCAGCCACATGTAAAAATATGTCCATTTGAAGTAACGTGATAAAAATATGTGATCTTTACAAATATCCTATCCTTACAACAGCAGAATTTCCACAGTTTGGCTCATATGTGTGCCAAAAACTGCCTACATTTCAGGATGTTTTTGTAATTCATCACCCTAATTAGTAATTTTCCTGATCTTCTCTTGGCAGTCTACTTGGTATTGTTTGGCAAATGCAATTCTACCACTACACTTTCAATGTTACTCACATGTCACACACCATAGAAACAATGTCTTTGTTTGGTTACAATGTTGTTATTATTGTCATTTATGTAGCATACATTCTGACATTATTATTGCATCAGAGCATGATCTAAAGTTTAGTGATGCCATAATCTGATTTGCTTTGTGAAGCTGGAGCCACGGCCGGCCTGGCCGTAGCCAGCACCAGGCGTTTTCCCGGTTGGCCGGTTTTGGGATCGTGGGGGACAGTTTTATAACAAGGGGACGATTTTGTAACCATGCTATAGTATTTTCCCCCCCTAACAAACGAGCGAGTGGGGCTTCTCACTCGATTCCCACCCCGCCCCCAATCCGGTCGGGCTGCTTGCCAGGGCTAATGTCTGTTTCCAGTCCAGCCGTGGCTGGAGCGGTGAAGGCAGGGGGATATAGTAAGTTAAATGTATGTCTTCTAAGTCTTATCTTATATTGTATGTAACAATAAGAGCTTAAAACGTCATTTTAAATCTCCTAATAGTTTGCAAACACATTTTCTGCAAGATAACGTGCAAAGCCATCACTAGCATTTTGTTTTGATTTGGTCTCCAATAGTCAGTGAGAGTCATCAAACTAGTTTACAATACTGACTCTTGATCTTTTGAACCAATCTTTAGGTCAAGAATGAAAGTGTGTTTTCAACAGGTTTCATCTTTATCATGGAATATGGTGACCTTCCTCCTGTGAGGTTTGAGACTGAAGAGGTACATTTGGCTGATTCTGCTGCTAATACTTCAGACTCAGCCTGCAGAGAGTGACACAGTTCTGAGTGATAGGAAATCAGAGCACAAGCTCTCGGTTGGGCAAAAATTGGGGTACAGGTTAGAAAAACACCAGAGGCATCTTCCGTGGTTCAATGTCAGCTTCATATGTATTGGCGGTTCTTCAGACCCACAGCTACTTGTATACATATTCCTGGTACCATCTATCTGAGAAGACTTAGAATGAATTTAATACAAGGCAGAACCACCTCCAGGCACAACACCCACTCCAGTCCAGGACTTACCAGATTTAAAGTAAGGAAGTGTTGCTAATGCTCCAAGAGTACTGGTACATCTTTGGCAATCCGGAAATCCTGAACACTGCGAAACAGATAGGTCAAGATAACAGTGAGAAAGAGAGAGGAATATTTTAGTAGGAAGTATCAGAAGAGCACACCAATCAGGTGGGTTCATAGAATAACCAGTAGCGGTTAGACTGCCAATGAGAGCACGAGCAAGCCAAGCAAGGTAACCATGCATGGGAAGGAAAATGAGAAGGTAAGGAAGAAAACTGAGGTGTAGTTGAAAGCAAATGGCGGGTGATAACTGGGAGATGAAAGCAATGGCGGGTGATAACTGGGAGTCTGCCAACCATACAACAAAGCAGGTTTGAAGCAATTGAGCACAATTTCTGATAGTTCTGTAATTCCCATTGGCGCTCCCACCTTCCCGCGAGCATTTTGTGTGCTTGCCTGGTACCTTTGTACCCCACCTGCCACTGACCAGTCCTCCAAATTCTCCAATCTTGTTTCCCGCTATTCTTTCTCTGTCCTGTCTGTCTCCTTCTCTGGTAGGTCTTGTGCCTCCTAACACCCCTGATCCTGACACCTCCAGACTGATTTTAAATTTTATTTTGAAAAACATTGTTTTAAAAAATGTTTGTGATATTCTCTAACCCTTCACCTAATAAGACTTTTAAATTTTGCTCAATCATGAGAGGTGCAGGCAACATTATCAGAGGGACCAGTTCAGTAAAGTTTTTGTTAAGGCTTTCTTAAGTTGTTAATGAAGTCAATCTCCTGCTAACGGGCGGGTAGAAGGTGGCTATGCTCTCATGTAGAGACCAGAATGCCGTTTGCTTCTGCACTTAGTTGAAAGGACATTCTGGAACTCCAATAAAAGGTCCACCTGAAGCTGTAATTGATAGAGCAAACTCACAGTTAAAAGTTAGAGTCTGGTTCTAACAACTGGAACAGTGTTATTAATGTTGTGGGGAAAATCGGCGCTGAAGAAAATAAAAGACCGTGTACTTCAATGTAATAATAGAACTGAACCTGTGTACACCAAGCTAAAGGTCATATTCTTAAGGAGAACTGAGTTTGAACAGACTGTTTTTTTTCTCTGTTAGCTCTTATTAGGGAAAAAGATGGGTATATGTCATGATATGTTCTTTATCTCTCAACTGAGACTAGGGTGGCATCCTAGCACCTACATTATTCAAAGCAGTTACAAACAGAACTGTATGTTTGGTTGCAGAGGTGTGTGGTTGTACCCTGTGTAAAAGAGTCAGGTGTCGTGTGTTAAATTCTGACACCTTGTAATGGATAACTCATGGTTATTTTAACACTGCTTGTGCACCAGCCAATATTATTTACATGTATGCATGTGGTATTTCTATAGCGCAAACCTAGCCAATAGGCAGCAGAGCGCTGTACATGGTGTCCAGCATAAAGTCAATGAGTGATAGGAGTGACAGCTGTTTTATGAACTGTTAATGCATTGTGATGTAGTGTTCTTCAAAGTAGGCCTGGGTGGAGTTCCGCTATGCGGAATTCCAGGAAGTGACCAAAAAAACTCTGCCATGCTACGCAGACTTCCGCAAGTGGCAGAGTGATTTAGGTCATGCCATTCATGCTGATTTTTAGCACCAGGTGTTTGTCCCTTGCTGGACCATGAAAGGCACCATGTGCAGTGCAAGAGGGTGCAGCTTTTTTTCTGCCACTCAAGTAGCTGTTCTACTCGAGCAGCAGCTTCCTCAACAAGAACGGACGGTTTCTCAACGCGAGCAGTAGCTGCCATCCCCGACCGCCCACATTTAGAAATCTCACCGGGAGGTCGTCTGGAGTAAGATTTTCCATGCCCACCAACTTAACGTTGGCGAGCAAGGCAAAAAACTCTGCTCGGCGTACTCCAGGCGCTACACAGAGCATGAAAAGCCCAGCAAACTCCGCGAACAAAGTGTAATTTCACACCCAGGCCTACTTTAAAGAGTTGGTTCTTCAACTATTTCCTAAATTAGAGCAGAATTGGGGCGGTCCTGATTCATAGGTTGTTCCATCCATATTTATAGAGAGTTGTGAGTGGAAAAATGTGCTTCACCCAGTATTCATTCTACATACATGATCGAATAATCGTTACGTGGAAGATGTGCTGTTCCCTGATTGTTAGTGGCGATAGTGAAATCTAAGAGCCTCAACTAACTGAAATGAATAAGGGTCTATGGAGTTCAAAAAGAAGCAGAAATTATTTAACCCACGGAAACTGAGCATATGCCACAGCATATGGGCTTATGGGCGATGATGGTGCCACCGACAGGATGGATGCTACTACGGAAACTGGAGTGGGAGATTTTTATTGAGTAACGGTGGCAGGATTTTACTTAGCAGTACGAAGATCAGAGCAAGTGTTTGCTGAAGCAGTTCAAAGAAAATATGTGATTGGGATGATCAGGCAACGGGATCTGGCCAAGAGCCTTACTTGGCTCTATCAAGTCCAAACGGAGAGATGGAGCCTCTAACCTCTTTAACCAGGGTGCGAAGAAAAAAGATGAAAGATTGTCCCAATATGGCATAGCTAAGGGACAGGAACCAATGTGTAGGTGAGGAGCAAAGAGGATATCCAGATTACAAGTAGCTGCAAAACAGAGTAATAATAGGGGGATGGGGAGACTCCAAAATCAGACAACCCTGGGAGGAGAGAAAAACACACTAGAAATGCTGCAGATCACTAGAGACCCTGTTCCAGCCGGAGTGGATAAAAACACGAAACCGGTTATAAGAGTTTCAACTCAGCAAAAGAATTGTCGGAATGCCAAGGGAATTTCAAAGGTGAGCAAAATGATAGGTGCAGAGTAACTGTGCATTGAGTTGAAAAGCAAAGCGAAGAGTGGAAGACAGCCACGAAAGCTATGAGGTTGAAAGAGAAGTGGAGGAGACTGTGGAATTGATCAACCAAGAGATGTGTGTTCAATAATCAAAACAGAAGCGAATGACGAGAGGCAATACTAATGTATCAGAGGTGGAAATTAGCCCCTTCACAAAATAAACACTTTTGTAGGAGCTAACAAAGGCTGTGGGATACAAAATTGAACTAATACAAGAAATTGTAGGGTGAGTGGTGGTGCTAACAGTAGCCCTGTGCTGTAACATGGTACTTCCAGGCGACGTTATACACCACTTAAGAAAGGCAGATGGAGAGGAGTGGTGAGGAGCCTCTAAACAGCAGCGAGGCCTGTTTGACATCAGTGGTGAGAAAATATACTCATACTATATAAAATAACTTATAAAGAGAATACATTAAAAGAAGCGGACTACACCATCTATAGCGGCATGGTTTCACAACAGGAATGTCATGGCAGACGGATCTAATTGAGTTCTGGAACCTAACATTCATTGTGTAATATGGGAAATACACCACAGCAGAGCAATTGATATTTTTGTTTTATATTAAAGTCTTTGATTCTGTTCCAAGCAGGATATTTCTTAACAAGTTTATTCGTGTTTGGGACGGTGCAAGGCTTGCAAACTGGGCTAGGGATTAGATTATCCATTGGCGTCCGAAGCGCTGGTCAATGCAGGTGTATCTGGAGAAAGTGAGGTGACAAGTGGTCCCAGACCCTTTTTTCTCAGCCATGTGTAGGCGGCTTTGCATAGGAAGTGGAGGTAATGTGCACCACTTTTAGATGGTAGGAGGAGGTTGTACCTTCAGGTTGAAAATAGAGTGTAAGACCTTTGAGAGAAGACTGTGAATGCTGAAGCAAAAAAAGTAGATGTTTATCACTGTACAAACTGCTATGTAGACTTTGAAGGATGGTGTTCGGTTTTATAATACTGTGCCCACTTCCTGATTAGGAGTGGGCGTAGAATTCCACTCTGTTGGTAGAGTTTGCAGAGTGTTAACCCTCCGCGCGGAGTTCCGCAAAACTCCACAAAGTGACGCGGAGCTGTGTTTTTTTTCTTGCGTGCCTAGCCAACGTTAAGTTGGGTGAGTATGTGAAAGAAAAATCACTCATTAGTCCTCCTCCTCATGAGATTTCTCAATGCGGGCAGTAGCAGCAGGTTGCGATCGCTCATGTTGCAAAATCTGCCGCTCGCATTGAGGAAGCTGACGCTCAAGTAGAATATCTACTCGAGCAGCATAAAGAAGTAGCGCCCTCTTGCGCGAAGCGTAGTGCCGCTCGCTGTGATTTTACTGCGTGGGACAACATCCGGGGGCTAAAAATCAGTGTGAGCAGCGTGACTTACCACACACAACCGCTCGCAGAAATCTACGGAGCGCGGCAGAGTTTTTTCTAACCTTTGGCGAGTTCCGCGGAGCAGAGCTCTATGAACTCCACTAAGGCCTATTCCTGATGCACCCACAGAATGTTATGTCAATGTCTTGGGCACCTTCTGGACTTATTATCAGTTTAAGAACCCTTACCTGAAGAATGTCCAATGCTACGGGGCAGAGTTGAGTCCTGTGCCTGTTTCTGGACATTGTGTGGCCATCAGAATGAAGCATATTACAGACTGTTCAGAGAGCAGCATCTCAAATGCTTTAGAACATAATCGGTGGTAGGAGAAGCAAAAACATGTTTACACCAGTAAGACAGAAGAGATACAAGATAGAAAGGTCATACTCTAAACAGGGTAAAAGACAGTGAAAAGTCTACGTTTTTTTGTGGGTAAGTTATCATAGAACACTAAAGGCCACAGGGTGGGACTTTGGCACGCGGGGAGGAAGGGGAAATAGCGCAGCTCTCGAAACACATGAGTAGTCCTTTTGTGCAGCCTTACCCGGAGCCCTGAGGCGGCTGCCTTCTCTCGCTCGTGGAAGCCATGGCCGCAGTACAAATAAGGAAAGGTAACATTCAAGACTTCGGGCATGATTGCAGTTGACCTGTTTTGCATGTGATAATTATTACACTCGATCAGAGCATGAGGTATTACGAATTTGTCGAGTGCGATAATTATCGCCTACTCCCACTTATCTGGGATTTTTGGGGGCCTTATTTCCCTCTTAAATTCCGGCGAGTTTGACCAGCCGACATCATGTAATGGAAAGTGCGATTTGTCGCACCCGGTAATTACAGTGTTCTAAATACCGAAGCACTTATTATGACCGCGACCCCTGCACTTTGCGCAGAATTCACGATATAAGAGGACACTTGTATTCAGAACGCTGAGGTTTTTTAGTTTAAAATATTTATATACATAGTCAAGTAGCGTTCGTTTGCTACTGTCAAATCCTGTGTTTCTGTGCGCCGCCCTCAGGCACGGAAAATTAGTGTCATACACACAGCCTACAGAACATCTAATTATTCACGCGCAGTTACAAGACCGCTTATGCAGGCAGCTCTGCGCTCGAAATGTCATCCTGGATCAGGATAGACAAAAATGGAGGAAATGCTTTGCTGCAGGCGGTTTCTTCCCTCGACGCATGACGCGTTCTCTCCTGTGCGTCCTAATCACACTACTTCACATTGTACGCATCCATGCGTCTAACCAAGGCCTTCTGGAGTCAGGCTGACCGCATTTTCCAATGAACCGAGGCTGCAGCATCACGTCTGCGGCCCTGGTCTTGTTGCGACAAGAACCCGCGCCGCAGGAGGGACGTAAGCCATTTTAAGTGCGCAGCGAGGAAGGAGGATAATGGCGCTACTGTGACCAGGGAAGCCAGCAGTCGTGAGCGCGCGCGCCTTGGTGCGCAGGGCTACGAGCGCGAACCACAAGCCTGAATAGGACAACGCATTCTCTCACCACTCTGACACCTGGGCAGCGACAGATGCTGATAGGTGCGATGATAAAATGTACAGAGCTGCGGGACAGTGAGAACGGCAGGAACAGAGCTGGCCCTGGGCGGAGAGAAATTTAGAGCCCTTGCGGATGGTAGTGAATGAAATGAGGCGGCTTGGGGGAGGAGGGGAGGGAGGCCTTTGTATTCACTGAACAGTACCTGGATGAGCAGGGACTGACCCTGAACACAAACTGGACCTCCCCCAGAAATCACCCATGATGCCTCACGCAGATTATGGTTTTGTTGATGTGTGTCAGCAGGGGTCGGAGGATGAAGGGAGGGCAAGGAAGGGGCCTAAAGGGGTGTTTATAAACATGCCTGCTATATGATAATGAAGGAATAAACCCACTTTAAACTGTCAAATCGGGCAGAAAGGAACAGCCAGGGACAAGTACAAGGCTGGAGCCAGATGAGAAGGGCGCTATTGTTGGCACAACCTTAAGGCACACAGCTTAATGCGCCTCTCAGAATATTGGCGCCCTGGGTATGGGCCCAGCTCGCCCATGCTAAAGAACAGCCCTGTTGCAGGGTACAGTGTAATCAGAAGGTATCTTTTTGGACATTGTGTCCTTTTCTGCATATTGCCACTTTCATACGCCATCTTTTGTCCTTTAGGGTTTTACCTGGAAATAATTGACTGCACCTGTGCAGCTTTAAAATCCCTTCATTGGCACCCAGTAAATCAGAGTTAAATGTATGTGGGGTCAGAAATCCCTCCACAACTACTGTTGTATAGCATGGTTTTAGTTTCTTCTTTATTTGGTGTATTTTCCATTTATTATGTATATTCTAGTGCAAGATGTCTTATTTGTTCAGCCCATCGAACGTTACCGCTCCAATGCATTTCTCCTTCTCTGTGGCCCCCCAAACAATCTCTGCTGGGCACCGTGCATGCCTCATTCACAGTGCTCCGGTATTTGAGTGGTAACATCTCGGGTAGTAAAATCTGTTATCACAGCTTGATAAACTTCCTAGGCGCAGCATTTCCTCCCCATTTTGAGTATCTCAGGTCGGAATTGGAGGAAACACAGTAATATAACACTTTACCCCATATCGAGCTGCATTTTACCATATTTTCTCTGGTGAAATCTGTGTAGAAAAATGAATTCCAACAAATGCATAGTGTGGTTGAGGTCTCCCTCAAGTCCAACACCTAAGATTGAGAGTGGAGGGAGAGGCATAGGATGTATATGGAGGAATTCAGGTTTTACGCTGACGGAGGAGATAGTTTGGTAGTTAAAATACCGAGCTCGTCACTCACTTAGGGGCATATCAACAAGGGCTGGCGATGTAATTATCGCCGCTTTAGCGTCCGTTTTCGGGCGATAATTATTATCGCATTATTTACAAGGACACACTATCGCGTGTTTCCTTGAATCCGCTCCTGTTTAGTTCACGCCTCGCTTTGTGTCTCTCATGAGATGCAAAGTAGGCGTTTCCTGCAAAAACGAAGGGAAAATGATCGCCAACTGCCCTACTCCGTATTTACAATACGGCCCAGGACACCCATAGCGATGTAAAATACAGCGTTAACCGCTGTTATCGCCGGTATTATAAGTCCGCTATTTTTCATGACTACTCGATCTATGACATGGGAGGTGGATTCAGTGGCTGAATTCACATCTCCATATCATCAATGTTTCTTCTATCGCTGTGGGAATATCGCTGGTTTAACAGCGATATTCCCAAATAACGCCGCTTTTGATGTAAAATGTATCGCCCTGGAGTAATGCGTTGTTAATAACGCGTTATCCGGGTGATAAATTACAGCGATAGGTGGCGATAAATATAAAAGCGCTAAGCGCGCTTTGCGATATTTATCGCCGTCTGTTGCTGATATGCCCCTTAGATTGTACGAAGAGAAGCCTAGAAAGCACAGTGTAATCAGTTTTATTGTACGGTTAATTAAAACCTTTATGAATATCTAAAAAGAGATAAAAATATGCAACGTACAACACTAAAACCATATGATGAAAACAAGCATCGCTAAATACAAGCAGCGAGGGTTCAGGTAAATCGTTTTTAAAAAGTAGGTAAGAAAGCAGTCAGGGCACACGACGAAACAGACCTTTGCTCATGGATTTAAAACAGTGTGCAAAATACGCAGAACACAGGCAAGTTGTGGAACGACTGATCTGCAAATGGTACTAAACGAAAACAGGTCACAAATTTGTCTTGCTCAGAGACTGACCTAATACAGTTCAGGCAGTGCATGTGTAGAGCAAACCAATGCAAAGAATGGTGATAGTCAGTGAAACACTGTAAAAACACTGGGCTATACCCAAACTTAGAGAGTAGAGCAGCAAATTTAATCATTTTAAAATTATTATGAGCAGAAAATATAGATGCTAGAGTGTGCAAATATACTGATGATGGAGCTTAAACCGGCCCATGTGCACTGACATGTGCCAGCCGCTATGTAATTGATCGCAAGCTATAGCGTGAAGGACATAGCATTGTTATAGTGGGCTCTGCCCGGCCCGATATTGGACATGCAGTGATGGGTGACACAATGGCACAAGAATTATAGCATTTAATAATTTAGAAAGCACAGTGTGATCCTGAAGGCCTTCAAGAGTGTAAAACTACTGCTACTGGTTCTCACAGACCTCCCCGGTATCTAAATTGGTAGCAACAGCTTCTTTGTATCTAAAGTCCAAGCCAGAACCCCTCTGCCAACTACAGCAACGTGCAGCTCATGAAAAACTGATACTCAGCAGAGAGGTTTACTCTACATTGTTAAGGATGTGGATAGTATGCGTGAAGAGATTGTTCATATCCATCCATCCATCCGTGCACCTACCAAGAGCCATTCATTCATCCAAGCACCCATTTTTCATCAATCCATGTGCCTACCGAGATCCATCCATCCATCTATCCATCTACACGCACCCACACCCTCTTCACCCATTTAGCCATCTACACCTTCTACTTTCTTCCCCAACCCTCCACCATCCACCTATCCACTCCCTCTTCATTCATCCCCACACTGTGCAACCAGCCATCTACACCTTCATTCACCCCAACACTTTCCTCCCATTCACCTACACCCTATTAATTCATGCCAAACTCTGTCCCTCTGTCCACCATCCACACCTTCTTCATTCATCCTCACACTCTTCCATCCATCCATCTACACCTTCACTCATCCCCACAGCCTCCATTATTCATCTGTCCAAATAATTCAGCCATTTATTGACCCATCTACTCAACATAGCTTTTGTTCTCAATTAAATGTTTAACGAACGGTTCCTCATTCACAGGCCCCTTGAGCTTTGAAGGGTATCAAGGATTGTGGTATTTAGGCAATAAATAATGGGGGCTCTAAATGCAGAAATTAGTATTTGTGTTCAGCTAAATTCAACATACACGTGTTCTTCTTTGGAAATAAAATGTTGCATGTAGTACAACCTAACCTAAATCAGCATAAAAAATGGGCGCCCCTATTTAAAATGAATAAATAAGTTGGTGGTGTTAGTGCACTGAAATAAAATAGGCTGAAGAAAAAACTGTTTGCTTCTCTAGTGGTGTAAAGTACATCAAGATGTGGTGGAAATTCTTATGTCATTTTGGAAAAGTGGAAACTTGCCCAGGACATTTTTTTTGAACGTTTGTTCTCGGTCAGTAGTACCTTTTTGAGGTAGGGCTTGCACATTTCAAAGTAAATTGCTCTGTTTTCAGGTGAGAATAGGTGGCTATGTTCATCTTTTTGGAGCGAGAGCTCTGTGTGCATCTCTCTGAAGACCAGCTACCACGCCTTATTATTATTATTATTATTATTATTATTTATTTTTATAAAGCGCATAGTCACCCGGAGGTATCCCAGCGCTGAAGAACCCTAAAACAGTAAAACTGAGGACCGAGGCTGAGTTCACGAGGGGGACATAGGAGCTAGGGAAAAAGATGTGTCTTTAGCAGTTTCCTAAAACGAAGGTATTGGGGTTCCAGACGGAGAACCCGAGGAAGGGAGTTCCAAAGACGGGCCGCATGGACCGAGAACCGTCTTCCTCCTGAACGTGCTTTCCTAAACCTTGGGGCGTTGATGAGATTTTCTGCGTTGGAACGGAGGGATCTCGTGGCTATGTAAGGGGTGATGAAATTGCGGAGAACTGGGGGGCCTTGGTTGTTCAAAGTTTTGTGCACCAAACACAAGGCTTTAAATTTAATTCTCTCCCTTATAGGGAGCCAATGCAGGAGTTTGAGGGCAGGTTTGGCCGATGATCTTGCCGGGGTGTTGGTAATGATCCGGGCAGCAGTATTCTGAATCCTTTGCAGTTTATTCAGTGTTGCTTCCGGTGCACCCAGATAAATCGCATTACTATAGTCCAGTCTTGATATAATAAGACCCTGGACTAATAGTTTTTGTGATTTCGGAGGAAGAAGGGGCAGGACTTTCCTCAAGGATTTTAGAAGACCGAAACAGGTCCCTACGACCTTCTTTGCTTGCGGGGCGAATGAGAGTTCCGAGTCAATCCAAACACCCAGACTTTTCACCTCTGTCTTTGGGTCTGGGGGAGGACCTAGACATGTTGGCCACATGTCCAGAGGAAGTGAAGTTCCTTTTGAGCCGAGTACAAGGACCTCGGTTTTTGTCCCGTTTAGTTTTAGCGCTGATCTATTCATCCAATGATGGACCTGCGTGAGGCAGTTGAGGAGATCAGCTTTCTGTTGTTTAGGGTGGGACAGAGACACCACTAATTGTGTGTCGTCAGCATAGCTGATGACACTCACTCCGAAAGGGGTGATAACCTCCTCCAATGTGGACATATAGATATTAAATAATGTGGGGCTCAGGGAGGAGCCCTGAGGCACACCACATTGGAGGGGCATTTCGGAGGAGCGGGCGTTCTTCTCCCAGATCTGATAAGATCGTTGTGTCAGGAAGGATGAGAGCCAGGATAAGGCTGTGCCTTCCAGACCAACTCTTGCCAGCCTTTCGATGAGGAGTTGGTGGTCAACGGTATCGAACGCTGCGCTAAGGTCGAGGAGGATCACTGCCACTGATCCTCCTCCATCCAGCAGCGTTCTGGCTTCCTCTACCGCCGCCAGGAGGGCGATGTCCGTGCCCTGTCCTGGTCGGAAGCCCGTCTGGGAATTTTTCAGTTTGTTGTTAGCCTCTAGGTACTGCAAAAGTTTCTTGTTGATGAGTTTTTCCGCGATTTTACTTACTCCTGGGAGTAAGGAAATGGGCCGGTAATTCGCCAGGTTTTCAGGGTCAAGAGTGGGTTTCTTCAGTAAGGCCTTTACCACCGCCTTCTTCCAGCTCAGGGGCACAACTCCCTGTTGAAGTGACGTATTAATCAACTGAGTGAGGGAGGGGATGATAGAAGGGGCTACCTCTTTAAGGATCCGAAGAGGAGCAGGATCTCTGGGGGAGCCGCTCTTCATGGAGTTGAGCGTCGTCCGTACTTCGTCTGAGGTGACCTGGCCCCATGTGGACAGGCCGGTGGAAGAAGTCGGATATGGGAGAACGGTTTCTTCCCTCGGGCTCAGGGGAGGAATTGAATCCAGGATTAATCGGATTTTGTCCTGGAAAAAGTTAGCCAATTGTTGGCATTTCTCTTGGTCAGCTTTAGGGTCAGAAGGGGGTCCCCGTTCTTGTTCTGGTGGTTTTGAGAGTTCTTTGAGGATAGCAAATGCTTCCTTCCCGGAGCCACCCGCTCTCTCTATTCTCTCCTGAAAAAACACGCTTTTGGTTTTCCGGATAGCGGTTTTATAATTGAGAAGAGAGATGGAGTAGATATTTTTATTTGCTCCTGTTTTATCACGTCTCCATGAGCGTTCGTTTTTTTTACATTCTTGCCGTAGGGCTTTAAGCTCTGGAGTGTACCATGGAGCAGGGGATATCTTTTTAAGCTGTTTAAAAGTAGTGATTTTTGGAAGCAAAGCGTCGAGAGACGACGTAATCCAGTCACTGAATTGTTTATCGGCCGCATTCGGGTCCGAGGAAAGCTCGGGAGTGGAATCTGTAAGAGAACGGGCCCATATATCAGATGACAATTTGTGCCATTGGCGGTCGGTAACCTGGGTTTTAGGAGTTAAGTGATTAGATATGGGAGTTTCCCAGAAGAACGGAACCAGGAAATGGTCAGTCCATGGAAGGGTCACCGGAGGGTTGGTGGTCATCGTTGGAATATTGGTAAAGATGGGGTCCAATAGATGGCCCTTCTCGTGGGTGGGCTCGTTGTTCACCAGACATACCTCTAGAACTGTAAGGTCATGTCTGATGTCCGCGGCGACACGATCCGTTGGATCAAGGAAGTGGAGATTGAGATCACCTAATAACAGGAAGTTGGAGGTGGAGGAGGCTAGTTGGGAAATGGATTCAACTATGGAGTTGGGGAAATTGCCTGGGGCCCCAGGGGGACGATAGGTCAGAAGCCCCGCCACAGTGAAGGCTGGGGAGATTTGGATGGAGAACTGGCCGCACTCACAATCCTCGATATCAGCGTTAATCATCCTACAGACGTATCGTTCCCTGTGGATTATGGCTACATATTTTGGGGTCAAAAAGAGGAACAGACAGGCTCATCCCTTCCATCTCATTCTCTCTCTCTCACTCTTCAATCGTCTGCACAAGCCCAGGTAGTAGTTACTGCACTTTAAATAGTTTTTACAATGTTTAAAATCCTTCAGCCCCGAGGATGGGATTGTACTTATTAAAGATGTTGGCACCTGTTCGCCTGTCTGGAGCATAGTTACTTAGCCTCTGACTTGGGATGGAGTTTTATCTGCAGCCAGGTTCCTGTCTATAATAACTAGATTAGCTTAAAAAGCTCAGTCAGATCACCCCAGGCTTTTAACTTAGCACATAGTCTATTTCTGGATACTCGATCGAAAGCTGCCTTAAAGTCGATAAAGCATGCATAAATGACTGATCTTGTCTGAAGCATGCGATCCATTAGCAATCAAATTGCCATCAAATTCGAAAGGCTGACCTGATTTTGGCCGTATCCAATTTAATTCAGGGGGATAAGTCTGTTGTAGTAAGCCCAACATTCAAGATCTTTTAACAATACATTTGCAAAGTATTTAGCTTCAATGTCAAACGGAGCAATCAAACTGTAATTTTTTGGATTTGTAGGGTCCCATTTATTTTGATAAATTGTGTGCATTATTGAACCCCTCCAACAGTCAAGAATTTCTTTAGCTTGCATAATGTGTTTATATAACACAGAGAGCCTATTTGCTCATAACTTGGAGTCTCTTCTAAACAGGGCCTGTGGTAGGCCATTTGGGCCATGTGCGCAGTCTATGCGTGATTTATCAGTGACCTTCTCTATGTCTTCACTGGACAGTATAAGATGACCAACATCCTTTTGTGGTGTGAAACATCTGCCATTTTGAGATGTTGAGTATACGGTGTGTTGACACCTATTGGTTGTTGCACTGACTATGGTGCCTTTGTGCCATTCCGATGGCAACATCAATTCTTTCATCCCGACTATACCTATTTGATTTCCAGGCCTGCTCACTCATGTGTTTTTTATTATTAGCATTCTGGGACCTTTTTTTGTTGATCATGGACCAACATTTTGTGTCATTTTTATCCTTACTTGCACAGATCAGTTTTGCCCAGTAGTTGTTGTATTTTGCCTTTTTCATTTCCCAAAGCTCCTTCTTATGTTTACTCTTCTCGCCTGTTACTGCCACCCTTAATCGGGCACATTTTGGAAAAGCCTTTAACTGCGCATTAACAATCTTTTTTAATTTTCTCACTTCAGGTGGAAGCTAGTACTTTATTGGGACAGTCAGTACACGGCCTTTATTTTGTGTTTTCCTCTGGTACCGTGATGTGATGTATCATACTTCCATTAAATTAAAAATAAAATAAAAGGCGCTTTGCACTACTTCTGAAAGTAGATTTTAGACTACTTTTTTTGATTTACCAATCAGAAAAAAGCAAAGAAGCCTGTATACTTTTGTAGGTGCACACATGCATGTTAAAAGCATATGCATGGCTACAAAATGACACTGCGGTCGTGTCAATGCTTTTTATTGCCATGCCTCACAGCAGCCAGGATGCTTCACACATGGCTAAAAGCATTATCAAAGCCAATAGCTCTTACAGGCAAGACCGATTGGATTTGCCATTGCGTGTTTTTCTTGTAGACAACCAAGGGTTCAAGAGCCCAGTGGATGAGAAGGCAGAAATAGGCTTTCTTTTTTTTTTTTTTTTTTTTTTTTTTTTTTTGAAAAAGTTTTTATTGAACAATAATTCGGTTACAAGTACGGGCCTACAACCACCCGGGCCGGCCGCTAGGTACAGAAGGAAATCTACACATATCAAGGCTGCAGTCAGTTCCCAGGGCGCTGCCCCGCAGTGGCTCCAGATAGTTCTCGAGGAACAGGAAGCGTAAGTCCAACAATCACAAAAACAAAAGGAAAAACAATAAAAAACAAAAGGCGAGTTATGAGGGAAACCAGTGCGGATCAGGCTCCCCCCGGGAAACACCCGTCAGGACAATTGAGCAATCCGCTAAAGAGAGGAGTACCGGGAGGCCGGGGACGGAGGGGGGGGGGAGGGGGTCAAGGGAGATGAACGTCCATATGTAGTTGTTCCAAAAGGCGCCAGGAGCCATCAAGGGTCAGGGGGACATGGCGATATCAGTGTCTACCAGGGGGGGCGTACAGATGCCTCCGCGATACGCGTTCCATTGCCCCCAAATGCTACCCCATGCCCCCGGCTTGCCACGGGCCACATACACTGTCTTCTCCCTAAACATACACCAGTCCATATTCTCCTTCCATACTGACACGGTGGGCGGCCGTTGAGCGCCCCAAAGTTGCGCTATGTCCCTCTTGGCAATCATGTTCCCTAGGGCCGCCCACCGAGTCTGAGCCGCGCTGTAGTCATTGGGCTCCCACACATTCAGGACACAGCGACGCACCTCCGGCAGCAGCACAACCCCAGTAACCTGTCCCATTACCGTGTGGACCCGGCGCCAGTAGTCCGCCACCTCGCGGCACTCCCAAAGGATATGAAGAAAGGTGGCGCTGAGCCCACAGCCTCGCTTACAGAGCCCGTCGTCGGAAAATCCCATCGAGACCAAGCGCGGACCCGTCACATACACCCGGTGGAGAATCTTGAGCTGTACCAACCGGAGACGAGCCGGAATGGCAACCTCCTTGGGGGACGACAGTGCAGACTGCCAATCTTCGTCGTCCAATTCCACCCCATCCCCAGTCCAAGCCTCCCGAAGGCGCACAAAAAGGTCCGCCCGGTGATTAATTAATTTTTTATAAATTAAAGAAATAGTACTATCAGGGACATGTCCGTCAAGTATGCGGTCCTCGAGGGGCGAGGAAACAGGGATCTTGGTCCCCTCCCCGAAGACCGAGAGCAGGGCGTGTCGAACCTGGGCGTAGCGGAAGAACTCCCTGTCGGTCAGCTCGTATTCTGCCTGGAGCACCGCGAAAGTCTTGACCGCGCCCTTGTGCCACAGGTCTCCCACTTTGCTGATACCAATCGTGTCCCACTGGTCAAACCCCTTCGTGGTCCACAAGCTGCCCAGGCGGTCGGAGGCAAACAAGGGAGTAGCACATGTTAATCGCTCACTCCAGCCCATGGCCGCCGTGGCAGCCCTCCAGGTCCGCACAGCAATCTTAGTAGGACCCGTAAGGGTCCGGCCAGCCAGGCGGGAATAAAGTGCCCTGTTGTAGTTCCCGCCGGGAAGCAGGAACTTGTCCATCTCATACGCCGGATTCAAGCCGGGCGCATACGTGGCGTGGTTAATGGCAGATAGCTGCGAGGCCCAATAGTACCTGCGAATGTCAGGAAGCGCGATGCCCCCGTCATACCAGGGGAGAGTGAGCTTGGCAAGAGCAATACGCGCCCGCCCGTCCCACACCAGTCTCCTCTGCAGGCTCTCCACCTCCCGAAAGTAGGCCACTGGGATAACGTCGAAGGAGTTCTGGAGTGCATAGAGGAACCTGGGAAGGGACATCATTTTGAACAGCGCGGCCCGACCCAGCGGGGACAGGGGCAGCCTGCACCACCGGGCCGTGTCCTCCCGCAGTCGCCGAAGTGGACGCAGGAGATTCTGCTCATAGCGAGCCGCCGGGTCCAGCGAAACGTATATCCCCAGGTACTTAAAGCCGCTCAGAGATATTTGAATCGGGAGCCGAGGCGGCAGGAGAGGAGGACCACCAGAGATGGGATAAACGCAGGATTTAGACCAATTGATCGTGAGACCCGAATTGTTCCCAAAGGAGGTCAGAACGTCAAAGAGGACGTTGAGCGACTGCCGTGGTGAGGTGAGATACAGGAGAATGTCGTCCGCATACAGCGAGACCCGATCTTCAAAGCCCGGGCCCCACCGGATCCCTCTAAGCGAGGGCTCCCAACGGAGCCAGGCAGCGAGTGGCTCCAGGGCGAGAGCAAAAAGCAACGGGGACAACGGGCACCCCTGCCTCGTGCCCCTGCCAAGGGCAAAGGGCCGAGAGACCCGCCCATTCACCACCACTTGAGCCATGGGTCCCGTGTAAAGGAGCCTCACCCAGCCAATAAATCCCTCTCCAAAGCCGAATTTATCCAAGACGGCCCAGAGGAATGGCCACTCAATAGTGTCAAAGGCCATCGTGGCATCCAAAGAAACCAGCACGGCCGGTTCGGAGAGGAACTCCGCCCTGGCAAGGGCACCGTGAAGACGCCGCAAGTTAAGAGCGGTGTTGCGGTGCGGGATAAAGCCGCATTGGTCCGGATGTATAAGGTCGCACACGACACTCAACAATCGATTGGCCAGGACTTTCGCCAGGATTTTAGGCTCCGCATTGAGCAGTGAAATAGGCCGGTAAGAAGTACAGCGGTCTCGCGGCTTGCCCTCCTTGGGGATAACGACTATAGTGGCCAAGCGCTGGTCGGCCGGAAGGGAACCCGCCGCAAGAGAGTCGCGAAACATGCGGCTGAGGAAGGGCGCAAGCTTATCAGGACGCAATTTGTATAGTTCAATGGGCAGACCGTTAGGACCCATAGCCTTGCCCGAGCGAAGGGAACGAATCGCGGTCGCTATTTCATCCGACGACAAGGGGGCGTCCAGCCGCTCTCGGTCCTCAACGGACAGGCCGGGCAGAGCAATATCTCTCAGTAAGAGGCGAGAGTCATCCTCATCCCTGTCAGTCACCGGGGAGTACACCGCCCGGAGGTGGTCGGCGAAACATTCCACAATCTCATCCGGCTCAGTCACACACACACCATCCGCAGCACGCAACTCGGGGACCACACGATTCACTCTCTCCTTTTTGTCCAGCCACGCAATCAACTTTCCCGCCTTGTCCCCCGCGTCATACAATCGGCCCTGCTGCTCCCTATACATAGTTTTGGCCGCGTCAGTGACCAGGGACCTATATTCGAACTGTTTCAGGCTAAGGGCATGTAGCCCGTCCGGAGTAACATTCGCCTCCAAGGCCGACTCCAGCCCCGAGATGTCAGTCTCCAGCTTCACCACCGCCTCGCTCCTAACCTTCTTGGCCACCACTATTTGGGCGAGGGCGTGTCCGCGTATCACAGTTTTAAAGGCTTCCCAAAGGGACAACGCAGACGACACCGACCCCTCGTTTTCACTGAAATATTGGTCCATGGCCTTAACCAGGCTGTCACGAGTCACAGGGTCCCGCAAGTACCAGGGGTTAATGGGCGCTATCCGCCCTGCGGACCGCGACCCGGTGTCAAAGAGAAGCCACAGCGGAGAATGGTCGGAGATACCACGCGCCAGGTGTCTGACCTCTCGAATCCTACCAGTCTGCGCCGCGGGCATAAGGAAGTAGTCTAACCTGGAGAGACTCCCATGCGCCCCCGAATGAAAGGTGAACTGACACTGGGTCGGATGCATTAGTCTCCAACTATCCACCAAGCCGAAGGTCTCCAACATCCCACCCAGCCATGACTGGGCAGCGGGGAGGGTCCTTGGTGGGTGACGATCCAGTTCACCCGAAACCACAGAATTAAAGTCCCCGCCCATGAGCAGGAGGCCGTCCGGAAGGTCAAGCAGCATTCGACCCAAGTCAATAAAGGTGGAGTTCTGGAGGCCCGGGGGGACGTAGACTGAAACCAGGGTAAGGGGCTGCCCCTCCCACCTCCCAATCAAACACACATAGCGCCCTCTGTCATCCGAGACTATCCTCGTGATCTCCACCGGAAGGGAGGTTCGCAGGAGAATGCCCACCCCCCTGGAGCCAGTTGTGAAACCAGAATGGGCTACGAGGCGGTATCCCCCCCTGTTCATCGCATGGCAGACATTGCCGACCAAATGCGTCTCCTGGAGAAACACCACATCAGGAGTCAAACGACGCAAATATTGCAGTACAACACCCCGCTTAATACGGTCCCCCAACCCATTGACGTTCCATGACATAAGCCTCAACCCGTCTCCCCCCATCCCCTCCAATAGATCAAGAGGCCCCCAGCCCGCCGCACAGTTCCCAAATATGGACAAAAATCAATACCTCGCCCTGTAAACAAAAAACATACAACAAAACAACCCCTCTTCCCCCCCAACCCCACCCCAAGTACAACTCCCCCCACCCTGCACCCCTGCGGGCCAAAGACCCCCCCCAACTTGCAGTGTGCCTGTCGCCCCACTAACCCCATTCTACAAAAAGACCCCGGAGGAGGAAAGGGACCCGAACCCGCCCGCACCCCTCACGGGTCCTGGTAAGACACAGTATGCAAAAGAGTAAGACCCAACTGTACAGTGTAAAACCGCAAAAGCAAGGACCAAATGTCAGTCTAAGGGGACCCGTCACCTGCGGTGCCCCCAGAGGGCCCGGGCCGGCCACCCCCGTCCGGCAGCGAGTCCAGCCAGTCACTTGCGGCCACAGGAGAGTCAAAAAAGGCTGTCCGCTCTCCATGCTCCACTCGTAGTTTCGCCGGGTAGATCATCGAATACTTCAGGCCTAGCTCGCGGAGACGGCGCTTCACCCCTTGGAATCCCATCCGCTGTTTCTGGACCAGTTGTGTGAAGTCCGGATAAAAATTGATGGTCGAGTTCTCGTAGCGGACCGGGCCACGGGTCCGTGAAGCCTGCAGAATAGCGTCGCGGTCCCTGTAGTGGAACAGTTTAGCCACGATAGGCCTCGGGGGGGCCCCCGGCCGCGGCCGGCCGCCCGGCACTCGATGGGCCCGCTCAACGGCGAAGAATTTGCTTAGGCCAGCCGGGGACAGCTGTTGCATGATAAGTTCCTCGACCACGAGGTCCACCGGGCGGCTGTCGGAGGACTCCGGTACACCAATGATGCGGATGTTGTTGCGTCGGGCCCGTCCCTCGAAGTCCTCAAGCCGCCGGGCCATATGGTCGTTGACCACTCTAATGTCCCCAAGCGCGGCCCGCAGATCCGACACCTCCGCACCCAGGGTGGAGGTCCGTGCATCAAGGGCCTGGACCCTCTCGTTAGTTTTGGAGAGGTCGGCCCGAATCAGGGTGACATCGATCGCGACAGTGTCGATCTTACGGGCCAGGGCCTCATATTGCGTCGCGATGGTTTCCCTGATGCCCTCGATGGCGCCCATAATGTCCTGCAGGGAAGGTTCCGCAGAGACGGTCGTGCCTCCCCCTGCAGCATCCGGGGAGAGGCCAGCAGCGCCAGGGGACCCCCTGCCCTGGGTGTAGCGGTCCATGTTGTTGCTCTGGACCGGCCCCCCGCGCAGAGAAGCCTTGGTCTTGCGCCCCTCCGGACCCCCTTTGCCCGCCATGTGAGCGCAGTCTCTCAATGGGACCTCCGATCAAGAGGTGTGCGGGCGCCAGCAAAAGGACCACAAACTGTCGGTGTAGGGGTCGGAGGCGTCAGGCCCACCAGTAGCAGAGGGAAGCAAGCCTCGGGCAGAGGCCCAGGAGGCACCTCGCCACCTTGAGCACGCACGCCAGCTGATCTCCTGAAGGCCAAAACCGAAACCGAAAGTGCTGAATCGGCAACTGGCACCGCGCTGAGGCCGCTGTTGTTCAATTGCAGCCCGGCCCCACGGGTCACCTTCACCCCGGCCACCTCCGTCGGGTGGGTCCCGAAAGTTCCGACGACGACAACTCAGGATTCCCAGGTCCGATTAGAGTTTTAAAAAGAGATATAAGATCAGCTGGTCTTCATCTCCCAGATTCCATAAACCAAATCAGGATAGTCTCAGGATATATTCCGAGGAGCAGAAAGGGTCCGGGGAGCCCTGTGCTCACGCGACCATCTTGGATGCGCGCTAGGCTCCTCCTCAGAAATAGGCTTTCAAATGAAAATCAATCAATCAATCATAACATTTGTAAAGCGCACTACATACCCGTGAGGGTCTCAAGGCGCTGGGGGGGAAGCTGCTACTGTTCGAAGAGCCAGGTCTTGAGAAGTCTTCTGAAGGACAGAAGGTCTTCGGTCTGCCGTAGGCGGATGGGAAGGGTGTTCCATGTCTTGGCGGCGAGGTGGGAAAATGATCTGCCGCCGGCGGTCACTCTTCAGATGCGGGGGACGGTGGCGAGGGCGCGGTCTGTGGAGCGGGCGGGTGGGGGTGTAGAGGCTGAGTCGGCTGTTGAGGTACGCTGGTCCGGTGTTGTGGAGTGCCTTGTGTGCGTGGGTGAGGAGTTTGAAGGTTATCCTCTTGTTGACAGGGAGCCAGTGCAGGTCTCTCAGGTGGGGTGTAATGTGGCTGCGGCGAGGGATGTTGAGGATCAGGCGTGCAGAGGCGTTCTGGATGCATTGGAGCCGTTTCAGGAATTTGGCTGAGGCTCCTGCATAGAGGGCGTTACCGTAATCCAGTCTACTGCTGACGAGGGCCTGGGTGACCGTCCTTCTCATTTCAGTGGGAATCCACTTGAAGATCCTGCGAAGCATGCGGAGGGTGTTGAAGCAGGAGGAGGAGACGGCGTTGACCTGCTTCGTCATGGAGAGGATAGAGTTGAGGATAACCCCTCGGTTGCGTGCGTGGTCAGTGGGTGTTGGGGGTGTTCCTAGTGCAGTCGGCCACCAGGAGTCGTCCCAGGCCGAGGGGGTGGATCCGAGGATGTGGACCTCCATCTTGTCCGAGTTCAGCTTCAGACGGCTGTTCCTCATCCAGTCGGTGACGGCCTTCATTCCTTCGTGTAGGTTGGTTTTGGCGGTCCTTGGTGAGGGAGAGGATCAGCTGGGTGTCGGCGTAGGAGATGATGTTGAGGTCGTGCCGTCGTGCGACGTGGGCGAGCGGTGCCATGTAGACGTTGAACAACGTTGGGATGAGGGATGATCCTTGGGGTACGCCACAGATGATCCCTGTGGCTTTGGAGCGGAAGGGGGGGGAGGCGGACGCTCTGTGTTGTGCCGGAGAGGAAGGAGCAGGTTCAGTCCAGGGCCTACTCTTGGATTCCAGCATCGTAAAGCCGTGTTCGTAGTGTGTGGTGGCAGACCGTGTTGAAGGCGGCTGACAGGTCCAGGAGGATGAGGGCCGCGGTTTCTCTGTTGTCTAGCAGGGTCCTGATGTCATCGGTGGCGGCGATGAGGGCAGTTTCGGTGCTGTGGTTGCTACGGAACCCGAACTGGGACGGGTCCAGGATGCTGTTCTCCTCGAGGAAGCTGGTCAGTTGTTTGATGACGGCCGTTTCAATGACCTTCGCTGGGAACGGGAGCAGGGAGCAGGGAGATGGGTCGGAAGTTCTTGAAATCTTGGGGTCCGCCTTGGGTTTCTTGAGTATTCATTGATCTCTGTGTGCTTCCAGCTCTCCGGGAAGGTCGCTGTCTCGAAGGAGATGTTGATGGTTTTCCGGAGATGAGGTGCGATGGTGCTGCTGGCTTTGTTGAAGATGTGGTGTGGGCAAGGGTCTTCCGGGGATCCGGAGTGGACGGTGTTCATGATCTTGATGGTGTCGTCGTCGTTGATGTTGGTCCAGGAGAGCAGGCGGTAGGTGCGGGTGGTGGTCGTGGGAGCAGGGGTCTCAGTGGTTGCCGGGGTGGTGACGGCGTTGAATCTGTCGTGGATGTCTGCGATCTTGCGATGGAAGAAGGTGGCCAGCGAGTCACACAGGTCTTGTGAAGGTGGGATGCCGTTGGTGTTGGAGCTGGGGTTGGAGAGTTCCTTCACGATGTTGAAGAGCTCTTTGGTGTTTTGTGCATTGTTGTCTAGGCGGTCTTTGAAGGAGGTCCTTTTGGCGGATCTGATGAGGTGGTGGTGTCTGCGGGTGTTGTTCTTATGGGCTGTGTAGCTTTCTGGTGTTCGTTCACGGATCCAGTTTTTTTCGAGTTTTCAGCAGGCTCGCTTGGAGGCCTGGAGGTCTTCGGTGAACCAGCTGGCTTTCTTGCTGGTGTGGGTGTTGGAGAGCTTCTTGAGCGGGGCGAGGGTGTTGGCGCAGTCATTGATCCACTGTTTGAGGTTGCGAGCAGCGGCGTCGGGTCGTTCGGGTCTGCGGGTGGGCTCCGGGCGAGGGTGGTGGAAAGCTGGTCTTCGGTGACTTTGCTCCAGCAGTGGCATGGCAACTGTTGGGTGCGGTGGTGCGTGATGGGTTTCCGGCAGGTGAAGTGGATGCAGCGGTGATCGGTCCAGTGGAGCTCGTGGTGTGGTTGAAGGAGACGGGGAGCTTGCGGAGAAGATGGGGTCAAGCGTGTGGCCGGCGGAGTGGGTGGGTGTAGTGACGAGTTGTCTGAGTCCGAGGTTGGCGAGGTTGTCGATCAGGGTGATGGAATTGGCGTCATCGTTCTCGAGGTGGAAGTTCAGGTCCCCGAGGAGGATGTAGTCTGTGGAGGCGAGGGCGTGTGTGCTGACGAGGTCAGTGATGAAGTCGCTGAACTGTGCTCGGTGTCCGGGGGGGTCTGTAGACAAGGGTTCCCCTGAGGGTGGTGTTGGGATCGGTGTGAATCTGGAAGTGCAGGTGTTCGGCGGTGCTGAGGGTGTCGTCGGGTGTCATCTCACTGCTAATACCCTATTATTAAAAGTCCTTGGGAAAACAGACGGTGTTCTTCATCAGAACAATGCAAGCAGCAGCAAGTGAACCCGCCCTAAGAGATACTGCGAAAGGCAAAACAGTGTGCTGGCTCCCTTCCTACCATGTCCATCCTCAGGCTAGAGGTTAATATACTTTAGGAGGAGCACCTGTACCAAAATTACGGACAAAAAACATACACCAATTATGCTTTAATGGACAAGAGACACAAATTCAGGGCACTCTGTGGAAAATATGGACAGGTGGTCATCCTAGGACAAGGCAGTACCTTTCGACGCAGAGGCTTCCTGGTGCTTACCACATTGAAAGTTAGATTATTCTAGTGAGTGGGTCTGACAACTACCCCAAAGAGCCATTAGTAATTAGTAAAGAAGAACATCTACTATACCTATTGCTCTTCATAGTTTGCACAATAGTCTCCTTTATGGAAAACACTAATGGCAAATTGGACTGGTGATTCGTTAGTAAGAGCAACAGTAGAAAGACCGATATATCTACGGCAAATAGCGATTGACACACATGCATATCTACTTCAGTTAGGGCTGTAGCCATCTGTTGTCTGGTACTGCTTCCACCAAAGAAAATGGGAAAAGGAGGGGTGAGAAATGCCACTTCTAATAATCATCATTCACATTGTAGACTAATACTTCTTTGTGAAAATAGAACAGTTTTTGTCTTCTATTACCAACACTAATAGAAAAGCGGACATGTGTTCTATTAGTGTGAGGAAGATCCGGAAGACCACAATAGCCCTTGTGAACAGCAGTCTGCTACCTCTGTTCAGTTACAAACAGAAGTTCAGGTTGGAGTCTGGTGTCCCAGTTCTCTCTCAAAAGTGAGAAAAGGTGGTCTGGAGCAACTACCAATTGCTGTCCTACGATGACTATCAGGAATTTTGGATCAGGTAGTTAGAGCCAGATGTATTAAGATACTGGTCGCAAAAAGTGGTCACAAATTGAAGCTACTTTTAAGACGAGTCTCTCATTTTGCAAAGCGACCTATGTACTAATTGGTCACTTTGCAAAATCCTGATTCATAGGGGTTGGAGAGCAACCTGCCTAATGAATATTTACTAAGTAGGCTGCAATCTGTGACTCACTATGATTGGTTGCAAAAACATGGTCCCCTGCAAGCAGAATACGGGGCTGCTTTAAAAAAAATATGCTTTTAGTATTGAAAAGATTTAGTGAGGGTTGGCAGTGGTCCCCTGAATCACTACCTTCTCCCACCACCCCAGAAGAATCCCCCAATTTGCAATGGATAACCGGTCCAAATGGGGCCCTTTCCCTTTTGTGAATGAGTTTCCACCCTAGCTTGGGAGACAGTAACTTAATTTTGTCTTGCAACCAGAATTATGGCCGTGAACCATTGATAAATAGGGTAGCAGTTCTTTTGTATCCATTTCTATACCCATTTTAGGAGTCAGAAAAACCATACCAACCCATCCTAAAATTGATTTAGTACATCAGAAATAACTTTTTAGCAGATGGGAGTCCCTCTGATTCAGTGAATAGGGAGGTTTCCACTAAAAGTTTAGTACATCTTGCCCTTAGTTCCCTGTTTCAGAATTTCTTGGATAATCAAGTTTGACTGTAATCCTACCAGTCCAGTGATAGACCTCACCAAGACACTGAAATGATGCTAGTAGTTTTACTTGAGGATGAATATGTTAAAGGGGACATACCCCTTCTTGTCCTGTTGGAGCTGTTTTCAGAATTTGACGCAGTGGATTTTGACCTTCTGCTCTTTAAGATTGTGTCCGAGCAGTCACGGCTCCTGCAGATAAGCACGGTGGGGCAGTGGAGCAGGGGCGTGGCAAGGGGGGGGGAGTCAACAGTCGATGGAATGGGGAAAATAAAATAAACCAATCCTATTCCGTCGTCTGTTGATTTCCCTCCCCGCCCTGCCCCCTCGCTTACCTGCAATAGGCGGGACTGTGTCCGATGTAGCCTTGGTAAATGGATGGCTTCAATTATTCCTGCATGGCCACAGTAAAATGGTAAAAATGAATTGTTTCTTTTCATCTGGAGCAGGGCTAGAGAATAGTAATGAAGAGGACTGGCTTCAAACACACACTGTTTATAAAAAATTGCAAAAACAGACTTTCAAATAGGAGAGGTGTGTGGGTAATTCTGTTGGCTCCCCTAGCGAATGCCTAACATAGAAAGGATAAATGCAGCACAACCACAAATGCCAGGCAGAGAGGCCTAGAGGCAGGGGAGACAGCACTCCTCGGTTTGATTCACAGATCCCTGAGCCCCACCTCTGCCTGAAGATTTACAAACTGGATCTTCCAGGAGGGTGGGTTGCAAAAGCGCGTTAGTATTAGCTTTAGTTCGCTGGAGTGAAAGCTTTAGGACAGCCACATATTAAGGCTCACGGTTTCCCGTTTAAACGGATTTTTGCATATAAATACAGATGGAATAATAATTTTCTTTTGTCTGTATTTATAGATAGAAACGGAAAAATGCCAATACATATGTTAACCTGTGCAGCTGTGTGCCAGGAGAAGACAAGCCTGTCCCAGTGCAGGACGGGGAGAGAGGGCTTATCAAAGTTCAGCTGAGCCCATAGCAAAGGTGGACATGAAGGGGTCATCAGGCCTCCTTTTGGTTAAGGATCCTGACTGGAAGCTATGGGAGGGTGGGGCGGTGAGGAGGAAGATGCATCCCTAAAAGCAAGTGAGGGAAAATAAATGCGCACAGCTTGTCACTTCACAGGTACTTAAGAGAGGCCTGCATTTGACTTAGTTCAGTCACTGGAGCAAAGTGATATAAACACACTGTAGGAATGTTAGATTTGTTGGTTTATCCCAATATTTACACAAATAACAATTTAAATTCTGCTATTGTTCAAATAACTTTATTCGATTGTAAATTTAACAATCATAAAAGCACAGTACGTATACAAACATTTCACAAAAAAATTTCATAAAAAACTTCACTTTAAAAAGAGCTGTCCAATACTTTTGTGTTGTAGGCATACTATGTAAGCAATAAGAGAAAGATCAACAAGCAGGTATTAACAGGTTAAGAATATAAATAATTTATACAAAGTTAAAAATCGTTAGGGAGTAGGGCAATAATAGCAGCAAAGTTATCCCTCCATACTTTTCCTAAAAGTAATAGCTAGTTTTAGAAAGCTGCATACATATAAAGTGCAGTCGCAATTCAAAAGTTGAAGGAAATAAAGTGCTGGTTTAATCTGTGTAAATTTTAATTTCTTTAAACAGGGCTTTAAGTATAGCCTTCGAGGTACTGAGTAGTAAGAACAAACAAATAAAAAGTGCGCCAAAATACCGGCCCGCCTTCGCTTCGTCCAGCTCAAGATACTCCATAGGGTCTATATAACTGGGCCAAGGCTATTGCGTATGGGCTATGCTGTGGACGGGTTGTGTAAGCGTGGGTGTGGTTCTTTGGGGACCTTTCTTCATATTTTGTGGGAGTGCCCAGAGGTGGAGCGATTCTGGCGTGGTGTGCATGAGGTCCTGCGGGTGGTTACGCGTGTGCCGCTGCTGCCCGAGGCGAGGAGATGCCTGTTGAACGTGTGGGAACCAACTGACTATTCGGCACCACAGACGTGGTGGGTGACTCTGGGATATATGGTGGCTAAGCGTGATATTGCTCAACTGTGGGGTTCCCAGAGGTCCCCGACTGTTTCGGCCTGGAAGGAAAATATGGACTGGTGCATGTTTCGGGAAAAGGTGGCGTATGTAGCGAGAGGTAAGCCTGGGACATGGGTGAAAGTATGGGGCCCCTGGAACGCCTACCGCGGGGGACTCTGTGCCCCGCCGTTATTGCCCGATCCATCGCCTGCCCCGTCCCCTTAGCCGGTTTAGCTCTCCGGTACCGGGCACTGAGTCCACCCAGTCCCTGTTCTGACCTTCTCCCCCCCCTTTGATACTCCTATGGATTGGTAGAGTCCCCCTTCTAGGGGAGCACATGCTGCTGTTTTCGATCGTGGGTTGCCTTGTGGTTTGATTTTGTTTGTTGTTATTTATGTTAAAAAGAAACCGTCATGTGGGGTCCGGATGGTGTGGCCATCAACGCGGCTAACTCCTGTACGTTTCCCTTTGCCGCAGCCTGCGGTCTACTGTGTGTATCTTATGCTCCTCTTGTTTGCTAGCGGCCGGCCTGAAGGTTGTAGGCCCATCTTTGTATATTCTCTGAACTTTGTAATAAACGGTTTCAAAAAAAAAAAAAAAAAAGTGCGCCAAATCTTGCCGAGACTTTCCGTCGCAGCCGCAAGCAGGCAACACTTGGTACTGCCAATAGGAGGTGGAACAGATCAAAGCGGAACCTTGTCAACAAAAAGCGATCATAGCCAGATATAGGCCATGAGAGATATGGTTCCAAATGTAAACATGTTTTAAGTAGGGCGTGTTTCCTAACACTGCCTTTCGCAAGCTCGCCCTCCTCCCGGGCAAAGTACCTGGTTGTGAAGAATGCTTTTTTCACGAATGTGACATCAGCTTTGGTTATAGTGGATGGGGAAAGAAACAGGTCTGTCCGTCCAAGTTCGGTGAGGCAATCTTTTATATATTTCAGCCATGGGACCTTAAGTCTACCATCCCAAGTCAGGGCTTCTCTTAGTATCTCGTGTGTAAGGGGTATGTCGTTATTCAGCCAAGAGTTCAGCCAACAAAGTATGGGATTTGCAGCTAGTCTGTCGCTGAGAAAGGGCACACCTAGCTCCTCGTGAACCGAGAAGTTTCCAGTGCCCCTAGGCAGCCTTAAAATCTTCTTTAGGAAATTATTTTCTGTCACCTCTAGATCACATGTCTGGCTGTAGCCCCAGAGCTCGCTACCATAACAAGCAACGGCGATGCTCTTTGCTTGATATAATTTAAGCAGGGCCGCCACCGGGCTATTGCCCATTTTTCTCGCAAAACCAAGTATGGCTGCGTTAACGCGAGTCATTTCGCCCTTTTTTTTTTGGACTGCAGGACCCCAGGATAATTGGTCATCGAGAAGGACGCCGAGGTACGAGAAAGTTTTAGATATTGGTATTTTTTCCCCATTTATAGTGAAAGAGTTTGGTTTTCGTGAACCATGGCCAATTTTCATAACAAAGGACTTGGAGTTATTGATGCTAAGGCCTCGAGACTCCATGAAAAGATAAAATGAATTTAGTAGTGTCTGGAGACCATTAGCTGTCCTTGAAATCAGGACAGCATCATCTGCATAAAGCAGAACCGGGACTCCTCTTCGTCCTACATAGGGATAATCCGTACCTGTTCTCAGCAGGTAATCCTCTAGCTCATTAATGTACAGGTTAAAGAGGAATGGGGCCAAGATACACCCTTGTCTGACACCCCGATTAATTCTTATGTCCCCAGTCACTTTCAAGTCTTGGGTGTAGCGAACATTTGCTCTTGTATCAGAGTGCAAATCAGCCAATAGATGGATTAGGTTTTGCTCAACACCCATCTTTAGCATGATGTCCCATAATTTGCCCCTGTCCACACAATCAAAAGCGGATGATAGGTCCATGAAGGCCGTATGAATAGTTCCCTTCCGTGCCAAAGTGTATTTACCTGTAATCAAGTATAGATTCAGGCATTGGGTTACTGTTGAGTGTCCAGGTCTGAATCCATATTGTATTGGAGATAAAATTTTATTCTCGTGAGCCCATGTTGTTAATCTGGTCAGGATTACACCCCCAACTACCTTTGCTACAGAATTTATCAATGAAATAGGTCTGTAGCATGATGGATTACTACGGTCGCTCTTTTTAAACACGGGAACTATAGTCGAGTGCCCCCATGACTTCGGACATCCTGAAATTGTAGCAGCATTTATTACGTTGGTAAGTACGGGGGCCCAAAGTGAAGTGCAAGATTTAAAAAGATCCGGAGGTAAACCATCCGGGCCTGGTGCCTTATTTCCAGTTAGCCCTTGGATAGCCTTTTCTACCTCGTTGACCAAAAAACACAGAGGGTTCGCCCTTCTCGTTAAAAAATCATAATCTGCTTGTTGCTTATTACTTTTAAAAATTGCACTAAAATGATTAATCCAGTCCTCCTCTGTGATATTAGTTCCTAAGGCAGTGTCACTGGGGTTGTCAAAAAGAGGTTTGTTAATGATTTCCCAGAATTTACTGCTATTACCCAGAGTTGAGGGGTCAAGCAAAGATTCCCAGGTAAAGGCCTTAATTTCCTTTTTACGACTGGCAAGTGCTCTTTTATAAGTCGCTCGAAGATTTTTAATTAGGCCTGAATCTCTAGGTTTAATTTTTAATGCTTTTCTTAAGTCTTTGCTAGCCTGGGAGCAGGTGGAGTCAAACCATTTAGGATTATTTCTGGTTTGTCCTTTCGCTGGAACTAGCAGCATAGAACCTACGGTGGACACCACAACCTCAAACATGGCTATGGATTCTTCAGGGGAGGTGGATGTTGATGCACAAGCCGCAAGTTCCTGGCCACATAACTTATTGATATCATTATACAGATTTTCATGATTTACTAGATTCCATTTCAAACGACGTTTTCCATTAATACATTTTAAGGTTCCCCGATCTTCACAATACCTACGCATTTCAAAGACTCCTCCTCCCAGCTTAATAGTTAAGGGGTTATGATCACTATAGATATTCGATTGAATGGTAAAACTAGAAGCCTGGGTGGTGAGGTCTACGGATAAAAGTATATGGTCTATAAAAGACCTGTAGGCAGAACCTTTAAATGTTGGTACATCATAAACCTTGTCCTCCGATACCAAAGACATAGCTACGAACAGATTATTTTCATTTAGTATATCATTTAGGAGAAGTCCGCACCTAGTGTGGTTGAAATGAAAACCATTCACCTTATTACATCCCAGAGACCCCATAGGGGTATCACGAGGGTTACCACAAGGGTGCACGTTAAAATCTCCAGCTATCAATAAATTACATGACGTTACACCTGCGCCTTCTGCCAACATTTCTTTCAAAGACAATATATTACAATCCCCTTGACTGGATGTAGCATTATAAAAATTAATCAAAGTCAGGTCACGTTTACCTCTCTTTAAATCAAGTATTTGGACGTTTCTGTTTGCATGCTGTCGGTTACATATAAGACAGGAAAGAGCCAAGTTTATAAAAATAGCCAAACCCCCTTTAGCCCTTCCGCTAGCTGAGGGAGTTGCTGGACTAATAAATCTTTGATAACCTTCAATATAGGCACTATTATCTTCCAACCATGTTTCTTGGAGACATATGATAGTATATTTTTTAACAAATGCCAACCAAGTAGGATCACTTATTTTATCAGCCAGTCCTGCTATATTCCAGGAGACTAAAGACACGTTATGAGCGTCATATGACTCAGAGCCTAGGATAACATCATTAGAAAAAGGTTCGAGTGAACAATTTGATTTGTCAACATGTGTAACTCCCGGATTTTCCATGGTGGAAGAATTTGGTTCTGCAAAATATGGATTAAAGGTTTCAGTCAAATGATGTGATATATTATTGTGCTCATATTCGACTGGTGCAGGGCTGCCTCTTGGAAGAACTATGTCTGGCTTAACAAAGCTAATAGTAACTAGTTCAGCAGTTAAGGGGGAAAGGATTTCTGCTTGTAATAACCTAGTTTTATCATGGATAGAAGTATTAAGCTTAAAATCAATGTGTCTGGGTGTGACCGTTGTGTCATACTGTCAATCAACCTCCTCCAAGTCATTCTGCTCATAAAAAACATCAAATCTATTTGAAATAGGTACATTGTAACCAGTGTCAAGATGTTTATTATGAGAATAATTACGGTGATAATGCATACCGTGTGGGGCCTCCCAGTTTTCAAAATAAGATGTTAAATAGTCACTCTGTCCAAGCTCCCCTAATGCATTGGACGTAGACTGATTATAGTTTCTTGTGGTGTAGGGAGCATAACTCGTTGGAATTACATCATTATGGTATAAGTTACGGGTACCGTGATTTGACTCCTGTACTCTAATAGGATTAGGATTTGGTTTATTAGAGCTGTGAACACATGGGGGATAGAAATAACTTAGATCCATGGTGCGGATCAGGCTATTGATCGAGCCTATCCTCCAGCTGGTGATGTGCTTTACTGCACGAGTATCCATAAAAGTGACAACAATGCAGTCGCCCTCGGTAGATTTATATCTTTGACCCACCCAATCAACCCTCCTAACATTAGTGATTTTACCACTAATATGGCGAGGGATCGGTCTATGTACAGTAAGCCAGTGGCTAACTTTATTTTTCAAATCCCCGTATCTCTCAACCTTGCCCTTTTCTAGTTGTGGGACGCCTATCATTATTATGGTATATGGGTGAGATTCTGGGGGGAGATTAATATGGATGGGTATTTTATTTTGTTGACGCATCGGTGTAGGATGCGCTAGTCGAGTATTAATGGCTGCGTTTTCTATTAATATGGGCCGTTCAGATCCAGCCGAGACAGCAGGTAAGGCAGGAGGTAAACCTTCCGTAGCCCATTCAATGTCTTCACTACCCGCTGATGGGTCGACTAGATTAGTAGATATAGTCGGGGCCACTATTATTCCGTTGTTTTCACTTAGGTGTAAATTTGGTTCAGCGTGGCCTATTTCGCCCATGGAAGCAGGAGGTGACAAAATAGGATCGCAGATTTCTACGTTGGCAATCTGTATGGATGTTGTCAGAGAATTAGGCATGCTTATGGATTCCTTGCCCAGGGATTTCTCGAGCTTCACAAAGAGTTGTTCAAAACTACATAATTTATCTCTTATGGGTTGGAGAAGGGAACAAAGTAACTGCTCCAAATCCGTTAACTGTAAATCCTTTAATATACCCATCCTATCAGTTTGACTTGACTGGTCTGTATGGGTTTTAATGCTCTTGTGTTGTTTTTCCTTAGGATGTAAAGCATCTTGTTTAGAAGAGTTTGGGCTTATATTAGGGGTATTTTTAATTAATTTGGCCAATCTAAAATTATGCCAAACATCTTTTGCTGAGGGCTTGTGATTTCCTAACGGCCTGAGCGTTTTCCGCACAATTGATTTGATTTTTTTACCGTAGCGCCGTTTCAACTTTTTGGGGGGGGGTGAGGTGTCTACAAGTACGCTATTAGTTAAGGGAGGGCTATCTAGAAGTGCTTCCCCAGGAGAGTTTAATGGTAAAATGCCTGAATGGGATGAGCATAAGTTTTCTCCGCTACTAGTGACTGGTACGGAACTTCCATCTGTACCGATCAGTGGCAAAGGTGAGTTTGATAGTGTGTTATTTAAGCAACTTTTAGTAGTAGGTAGTCCGGAGAAAGAATGTGTTAAGAGTGAGTCCTCAGTATCTGAAGAGGACTCCAAAGTTATATTATTTGCAGTTGTGTGTAAATCAAGATTTGGAAAACATAAATCAGGTGTTAATGAAAGACGCCTCTCCGTATTATGAATGGCGTCAGCAACTACACCTATAGTTTTCTGTAACATTACATCTATTGCAGTAAGTGTTGGTAGTGGTGTGGAGGATACATTTGTATTTCTGGTGGTTGATCTAGTTGCTACCGGGGTCTTTCTTGCTTTAGACATTTTATACAAAGATACCAAAGAAGTATCTGTCGCACTAGACAAATAGATGAGTATAGCACCCCTTTGAACAAGTGTACGGGCCTTCAATAAACCTCCTATGACCTATCAAAGAATTACCACAATCACCTCAGAAGCTCAGTCCACACAGAAAAGGTTCGTTACAGGGGGGGTGGCCCGTCCCGTCTCCTTTGGTCCCCTGAGGGCCACAGAGGGCCCGCCCTTTGCCCGGGCTTAGCCCGCGCGCGGTCTCGCGACGCGGGGGGCGGGGTTACTTTTAAAGCGCCTTCGGGCGCGAAATCGTGGTGTCCGCCTCCGGATGCTACTGCAAAGGTGTCTGGATGCCGTAGTCCAACAGAACCTCCACACAGCGGTTGCCAGCAATCCAAGCACGACAGCGGGAGGAAAAGGAAGCTAGTGAGGACACACCAGCCCCCTGAAAGGCGCCACAGGTAGGGAGAGCACCACCAGCTGATACAAGCAGATTTGCGAGCAGGGAGACCCGCTCTGCCGGGGGCGGGGTTACTTTTAAAGCGCCTTCGGGTGCGAAATCGTGGTGTCCGCCTCCGGATGCTACTGCAAAGGTGTCTGGATGCCGTAGTCCAACAGAACCTCCACACAGCGGTCGCCAGCAATCCAAGCACGACAGCGGGAGGAAAAGGAAGCTAGCGAGGACACACCAGCCCCCTGAAAGGCGCCACAGGTAGGGAGAGCACCACCAGCTGATACAAGCAGATTTGCGAGCAGGGAGACCCGCTCTGCCGGGGGCGGGGTTACTTTTAAAGCGCCTTCGGGCGCGAAATCGTGGTGTCCGCCTCCGGATGCTACTGCAAAGGTGTCTGGATGCCGTAGTCCAACAGAACCTCCACACAGCGGTCGCCAGCAATCCAAGCACGACAGCGGGAGGAAAAGGAAGCTAGCGAGGACACACCAGCCCCCTGAGAGGCGCCACAGGTAGGGAGAGCACCACCAGCTGATACAAGCAGATTTGCGAGCAGGAAGACCCCTGCTATTGGATTTATTTCTTTTATAGCGCTATAGCCCTACTCATCATAGTGCAAGGTGTCAGAGCGCTTGACAATAAATCATATGTGTGTAAATCAATGTATGCGATGTGTTGCATAAGACAGTGAAGGTTACATTAGGAGGACTGCAATTTATTAACAGCAAGTAACAAAAGGATTTTTGTTAAAAGCAGTTACCCATTTAACATCTACATAATCTATCTAAACCTATAACAACCAAGCTCGCATTGCCTATTGAAATAAACGTGGAAAAATACTAGCTGCATCTTCTGTTTTTGCTTGCGGCAAAATAAAATGTGGATGAATACAGATAAAATTATCAAAAAATAAATATAGATAAATACATTCGGAAATGTGAAGAAAAAAAAAATTCCATAAAACCGGGAGCCTCAATTATGTTTAAGGCTCCCCATTTTCCGTATTTACAGATTTTTACAGATAGAAAACAATGTGTTTCCTGTCTGTATTTATTTTTAAAAGCCGAAAAATTATAAAAAATATTTCTTCTTGTGAGAGCCTCTCAATTAGGCCTGGGCGTAGTTCGCGAATGGCGGAGTGCAGTGCGAACTGCAGTTTGTGCTGGTATTCCTGCCGCTTGGGGAGAGATTCTACGCGAGCGATAGCTCGCGCTCACGAACTTGTAGTTTGCGATCGCGAACTTACCGTTCGCGATCGCCAGCAGGGAAAAAACTCCGCTGCACATCGCGAAGCGGAGTTTTCTGCACTCCGCGAGCTCTGCGGAGTGCAGACAACGCTGCAAACTCCGCGAACGGAGCGAAATTCACCTCCCAGGCCTGCTCTCAATGCTGTCTTTCATGAACTGCACACAGAAGCTGAGCAGATAGACAGGATAGGGAGTTAAAAAAAAATTGGATGAGATTTCCCTTAATACAGGCATATTTTGACATATATCTATAGATTAATACTAATATGTACCTGTGAGTGTAGTGTTTTGTTACATGTGGCTACTAGATCTGCTAAAACGTAACAAGCATCAACATATGAGCGCACGTTTAAGAGTTTAATAAATATGGAAACATACCATTTTACGACTACATTTATTGCAAAACGCAAAATAAATATGGATAAATACCAATAAGTTGGCCAAAAAAATAATCGTGGGTAAATATAGAGGCAAATGTTAAAAAATGAACACCATAAAACCGAGAGTCCTAATTATGTTGTATTGTAGCATTTATGTAACACTTCAGAACCTGCTGTGGGACACTGAAACTAATTTTCACATGGGTAACCTGCTACACCTTGGGGGGGGGGGGGGAACAGGGGGTGCATGGTTGGCAGAGTATTGTACTTATTGTAATTCTATATGCAAAACCTATTGGTGTAGTATGTGAGTGACAAGGGAGGTGCTCGTTTCTTGTCTTGGGGTGCAGCCCCTACCAGTGCAATAGAGGCAGGGGTGTGAGAGATAGGCACTCAAAATATACTTGTAATTAGCCGATGCTTGCAATTTGCTCTACAGATTCGGTGTTATGGTTCGTGGTTACTGTTGTGTTAGAATCAGGGGAAAGAGGATGGGATTTGCCTTGATTGTCTGTGTTATAAATAGTCCAGTTGGTGGTGGGGAGATCACTTTGTCTCAGAATACATAGGAACTATAGGCTGCCAATGTCTTTTACTAAGTTTCTCCCCATCTACTTCCAAACCAGACCCTTAACTGAGCTCCTAACCAGCGGACCGTTGGCTAGGAACTTTAAAACCCACTTTGCCTCTAAATGATACTGCCGACCAACACCACCATTAGGACAGATGCATCCTTATAGTTTATTCATATTTGCCTGATCTAACCACAACCAAGATGCTGATAACTCTGGACCTATGCAATGTGAACTACAGAAAAAGCCTCCATGATAATAATCCTAGCTGTTACCCTAACCCTAAAACTAACACTGCGCGTTACTATAACCCTGACTTTATCCTAATGCGAATGTTTGCACTACTCCTTAACCTATTTCCACCCTTGCACGCACCCTTCTTCCCACCTTATTTGATGTAGCCAGGTCTGGTGGCTCAGTGAACTAATGGTGCTACTGCAGAGGCCTGTGTTCGACCTCCTGGTCACAGGTTCAAATCCTGGCGGGTCCACTCAGCTTTTCATCCATCTGAGGTCGATAAAATGAGTACCATTGAGTTGGATAAAAATAAACATCTGTTATTCAGCGCCAAGATATCTCCGGGTGAACGTGCCCTTTACAAATATACTTTATGTTATGTTATGTAGTGGAAATCTCAGTAGAGACTTTCTCAGTAGCGTTTATTTGGGGTGTAGTGGCTCCGATGTAATAGCACTTTGATGTATTGAGTTTAATCTTTAGGCATGCAACACGTGTGGTCCGATGCAATTAGGAAACTACTGACAATATAGACAATGTTTTGCAAAACAATCAGTCCTCTATTAAACATTTAGACATTAGTGACCAGTTTTGATTGTAAGACTTTCCTTGATAAGCAGAATAATCGAGTAGTTAAGTTCTGTTATTCAAGCTCCAGAAGACCTCCTTTGCCGCAAACCAACCATCAAGTGCCATTGATGTGAGCCGTGGTGATGCTGCACTGGGATCTTTGCAACATAATCTACCCCCGCCTCCACAAAATACCCCATCAGGCCACAAGGCATGGAAAACCTGGGCTAGAAGCAGAAACAGGCTAAACCTCAAAAGACCTGCTCACGTGAAAACTGCCCTAAAATTAGGAGGCTAGAAATATTTTCAAAGTCTTCTCCACCTTGCACGGTTGTATCATGGCAAGGGCCCAGGTTGAAACGTAAAGTTTTGTGAACATAACGTAACAACAAGCAACCTTCGGTCAAGCAAATTGCAAACAAACAACAATCCAAAGTTCATGCGAAAAACGGAAGCAAGCGGTCGATTCATCAGAGTTCAAGGACCCAGAATCTGGACTGTGTCCAGCTAATCCCTGCCTGCTCTGAAACGGCCAGCAGGTACCATAGCCGTGCTAAATAAAATAAATACAAATAAATGAAATCGGCTATTTTAGCTCTTCGGCCTCAGGACAATTCCATAACTCTTTTGAAGAGCAGCAAAACGCTGCAATAGGAGACTCCGTTAAACCTTTGCCTGCGCTGTTGCCACATCCAAGTCTGCAAAAAAACCTATGAAGCTTCAGCAAGTGAAGAATTCGACAGCTTAACTGTCCCTCAGACTTGCCAAATATGATCTCACCGTGAATGCAAGGGAAATATTTCAGTGGCTTCAGATGCCTGATGGAGGGATCTACAAAATAACTAGTTTGATTCATGAAAGTAGCATGGAGAAGTCCAATCTGTCTATCTCAGTGCATCATAATGTATATACTGGCCCAACAGCTCCCATCCGAGGAGGAAGGCTGTGTTTGGCTACAGCATACTCCTGCTTCAGGTCCCACAGGTGCAGAACATCACTAATCTACCAGGGAAGGGTCCTGCATGCCTCAAAGATTCCAAATGCGTATAGTCTTTTGGGGGTGGCTGCTTTATGCCCCCAAGATTCGAAACACCTCTCGTCTCCTAGGGAAGGGCAAGTCCATGTCCCAAATATCCCCAACACGTTCATTCTACTGTAGAAGCAGCTTTTTGCCCCCAAGATTTACAACACCACTAGGCCTTTGGGGGAACTTCATTATGCCCCCAAGAGTCACAAAGCCTCTGGTCCTCTGTGCGAGCGCTGCTTTACGTTGGAAATATTTCTTAAAGCCTCTTGACCCCTGGGGAGGGGCTGCTTTATGTCATCAGAACACCTCTGCTCAGCTCTAGGTCCTGCAGGATTTCATCATCACCAGTCTTCTAAAGGAGACTTCTGTCCCCACAACTCCTGCGGTCCACTTGGAAAAGGCTACTGCATGTCCCAAAGATTCTCAATATACCCGCTGCTCTGGGGAGGGCAGCAGTATGTCCCCAACACCCAGAACACCATGGGACAGATTTACAAAGCAAACAGGAAAAAAGCACATCTACTAAAATATGGCCCTGTCCTGCTCTCTTCCTAGCGGTGTGGCACAATCAAGCTGACTAGCACTATGCACACGCCTTAACACTATCGTAGAGGGGTGTTTTCATCATGCCTAGCATTTTTTCCACTCTGGATGTGTTATGTATAGTGCAGCACACGTGCAAAGTCAGAACAGTTTGAAGAAATAAATGCATGTCTCCAAGTTACTGGCAGTCTCAAAGATGTATTATTTTTTGGTGCAAAACCCTGTGTACTATTGTTAGCAGATAGGGCTTTGTGGCACCACCATGAGTTGTTGTATGGGAATGTCCATGTACCACCCATCAAACACTCCTCCGATGCAAAGTAATGCAAACCTGCGCTGCTTTTCATTACTTTCATGCAATTTTCCAGTGCGCTGGAAAGTAAATTCCAAATAAGCTTTTTGCATAGGCCAGACACACAGTGTTAGCAAACCTGCCCCCATATGTTCTGTAGGAAATACTTCATCTACCCCAGATTCAGAACTCCTCTGGAAGCGAGCTGCTTTGGTTCTCCTCGGTATAGACAAGGTCTCTGGTCCTCTGGGTGAGGTCTGCTTTAGGTGCCAAAAATCCCACACCGCTGTGGTGTGGAGCAGTGCTGCTTTATGTCCTGAACATTGGGCCTGTGCCTACATGAGCGCATTATTAATAATCATTGTACCTTTGAAATCGACTCTGTGCCAAGAGGTAAAATAGTCCACAAGTTGTGAGATAAGTGTGCAAAATTACTTACACCTGCCTATTTTTTCTTACAAATGGGAAAATTAAATTATCACTTAGATCACATCTATGCAATATATTGCTCCACCCCCCCTGCCCCCCCCCCCCCCCCCCCAAATAATCGTTATGGTTATAAGGAGCAATATTTATAGACTTCCCAAAAGCAACAATTACCTTCCCAGGGACTACTTTCGACCACAAACTTTATTGACTGCCCTAATCCTGTTATACAAACAAGACTGGGGTATGGCAAACATGTACCGCTTACGTTGGTAAATTTGCAAAGAATTAGAGAAGAGGGGTTATGCAGTGGCTAAACCTTCAGATGCAGAAACCAGCATAACATGTTCTTCATCCCAGCTAACACCACTTGGCCAGACTTTGTGGTCGTTGGAAAATCACGAGAGAAAAGATCTGAAACTAAAATCCAACTGGGATTTATTATTTTCAGGCTGTTGGTCTAATGAAGATGCACAATATTTACCTACAGGAAAATACATGAAAATAACTGCTTTACATGAAGAGTGGGTCAGCTGGTGCTCAAGTTAGTTCTACAAATAGAATGCTTAAAATAGAGAGCTAGGGCATGGGTGCTGTGGAATGCAAATGGAAACCTGAAAAACACAAATGCCATGCAAACACACCTGAAGGCAAAACAGAGATCAGTCATTTGCAGTACTATTGACAAAGCCACCTGAGCGACACCCTTTTCAGAAAGGACGAACTGGATCATCCAGTTGGTAGCGAATAACCGCTGGTTATGACATGTCACCCTGTGCCCTATCATTGTTGCATGACAAGCATAAGCACTGTGCGAACACCTTGGTGTGTCATTGGCAACTTGTCAAGCAACCGCCATCCCTTCCCTCCTATGCAGTGAACACTGGCCACGAGATTTAACTGTGACTTATGAACAATACTGCAAAAGGTGACTTTGATTAACAGAGTGGGCTAAATAACTGAATTTCACTACTCCACCTCCAATTTTTTTTTTTTTTAAATTGCAGTTCATAAATTTTGCAAAGATGTTTTTAAATAAAAATAAAAAGGCCATTGAGAAAAATTATCTTGGCCACATTTTTTGTAGAAACACATTTGTCTTTCAGGCGAAACATAAAAAACATTATTTTATACAACTTGGGCTTAGAAGATTTGACGCCTTGCAGGAGCTTTTGGCTTTCTACCTCCCTCATCCTTACCAGTCCCGCATACCTCTGCTGTGGAAAAGAATAGTATCCTCCATCTGCCTTATGATTGGTCAACTAGGTCAAATTGACCCAAGTGTGACTTCCCCTTCATGAACCTCCCAGATCGCTCATCCCAGGTATCTTGATTGACATATGCCAATGAAGCAAAGGAAGCGACAGGTGACTTTTTAGGTTGACTGTTTGTGCATATCATGGCGGATTCATTTCCTGCTCGATACACTATTCTGTCAACGCCTCAGTCAGGAAACATGGCTAACAACCACCTCATTGGCCTTTGATGAGCTCATCCTAAATGTATACACAATACTGCACTGCACCAACACCACAATGCTACCTCATACACAAAGTGCACTATAGCAATACACAACACAAGACAATACAGTACTACCACCATTACAACAATGTAGTACTACACCAATACTAAACTTGGAAGCTAGTAATAAATGGGCTTTCTATAAATGACATAACAAATTTATCCTCCACTTCCGTCACACTCGTCTAACTTCCAGTTCCACCTCTACTAGCCAGAGATTCGATATTGAACCTCTTAATACCACACTATTGATTTATGTGCACCCTATTAGTGAAAACATCAATTCAAAACTGTCGGCCCCTCAGTACAGTCTTGAGCTCAATTTATGCATATTTTCTGTGTTTTTTGAAGGCCCTTTTCTCATCTTTTCACATCTTCAGAGTACTGTCTTTACAGAAAGGTAAAACAAAAATATCTATCTGTATATCTATCTACATGTGTGTGTATATATGTGTATATATATATATATATATATATATATTCACTTAAAAAACCATAGGTTTCACACATGTTATAGTTAGCTGGACATTTCACTCGTAAAAAACCAATGAAATTCCCCCGTTATAGTTACTGCAGGCAACTATAACTCACGCAACCGCAGTCCTCTGCTGATGACGTCAGATATTACATCACTGTATTTAGACACTTATTTACCCATGTCTTCTTCCATTCATCTTTAGCTATACATATATTACAAATATTTATTTTTCATAAAGACACATATGTCATCAGTGATGTAATATCTGACGTCATCAGCAGAGGATTGCGGTCGCGTGAGTTATAGTTGCCTGTAGTAACTATAACGGGGGAATTTCATTGTTTTTTTACGAGCACCCACGGTTCGCAGTGCGTGCCGTGCGCGCAGGGTGCGCGCACCTCGCGATTTAAAAAAATCGCGAGGTCACGTGGCCGCCCTTCTGTGACCCCCTGACCAAGGCTAGGGGGTCAGGAACTTTCCATTCTCTGCCCACCTTTTCACGTTCTCCACCTTTTTTTTCACCGACTCAGACTGCGAGAGACAAAATGGCGGCCGACACTTCCTGGTTTCGACCGATTCGAATGTTTACCGACATCTACAACCAATCAGAATTCCGCTTGCGCACGGCAGGGTGCGCGCACAGTGCGCGCACGTTGCGCGCGTATAGATATTGATATGCTTTTAAATGCTATTTTCTCAGGAAATACTGAACAGATATACACCAGACCTGCAAAAGGCACTTCCTTGACCTTATGGCTACCTCTCTGCCAAATTTCACGTAATTCTGTTCAGCCGTTCGGGCTGTAGCTGCGACTAAAGGTCCTATGGAAAAATGCATGGGGAAAACGCGTTTTGGGACACCCCCCTTTTTCTCGGCCCCCGCTTGACGAATCACCCCGAGACTTTCAGGGTAGGAGCTGAGCGGAGCGCCCCATTAGTTTTGAAAATTTCGCGAGGATTCGTCAACCGGCGCCAAAGTTATTCAAAATAGAATTTTGAGATTTCCTATGGAAACTAGGTTGAAACTATAACTATCTACTGGCGACCGCCAGTAGATAATATAAAGATATATATATATATATATATATCCAAACGAAGTTGCTCTCCAAGTGAAGCGCCACACACGAAGTACAGTTTGAACTTTCTTTTAATCAAATCGGCAACAGCAGAAGCACAGCTCACTAGACTTAGTATGTCTCTCGTAGCCTTTCGCCAGACACACGTTTCAGGAGACAATCTCCCTTCTTCAATGGCAGGCTCAGAAGGAAAGGAACAGCTGCCTTGCATCTCGCATTCATTTAAATGTTCATAATACCGCCCAACAGGGCGTGTAGCAACAGGGCGTGTAGTGTCGAGCATTCTGGTAAGTGTAGTTGGGGAAAGTGAAATTGAATGTCCCCCTTGCTCGCAGTTGTCTCTGTGCTTTCCTAAAAATTGTTACACATTGCAAGTTACGCCGTTTCTGCTGCTTTACTCATGCCCAGATGAAAAAGGTGACTTTGTTCCCAAATGTTGCCCTTTCGTAGAGCAACCGGATATGCACCGTCAGCAGGGGGGCAGCTTCGTGGCCGGAGCGGGCCACTATGTATCCAAACGAAGTTGCTCTGCAAGTGAAGCGCCACACACGAAGTACAGTTTGAACCTTCTTTTAATCAAATCGGCAACAGCAGAAGCACAGCTCACTAGACTTAGTATGTCTCTCGTAGCCTTTCGCCAGACGCGTTTCAGGAGACCATCTCCCTTCTTCAATGGCAGGCTCAGAAGGAAAGGGGGACATTCAATTTCACTTTACCCAACTACACTTACCAGAATGCTCGATGCTACACGCCTTGTTGCTACACGCCCTGTTGGGCGGTATTTTGAACATTTAAAGGAATGCGAGATGCAAGGCAGTAGATGGACAGACAGACATGCAGATAAACAGAAAGACTGCTAGATAGAGAGATGGATCTAAATGGAAAGACAGGTAGATAGACAGGTAGATAGATATATGTATATTGAGAGACAGGTTTAATAAAAACACAACTAGATAGGCAGAGAGACAGATACAGAAACGTGTAGATAGAAAAGTAGACAAGCAGAACGACTGGTAGATAGACAGATCAGTAGACATACAGGTAGATAGACAGACAAACCAATAGATAGGGTTGTAAAGATAGATAGATGGACAGATAGGACACAGAATTTGAATAAATGCACAGCTTCAAATAGTAATGGAATATTCAAGTATCTCTATAACCATGACAAACAAGAGTACTGAAAGCAAACTAGTAAGCAGTATATACAAGCAGGACATACAGATTCACTGGATTACAAATATAACTGTAGTCCTCAAAATACACACCAGCATGACATACAGGAGTGCAGTTCTAAATGCACTTCATTGCATACATACTAAAAAGAGGATAACTTCACAAAAAATAATTTCAAATGGACACAATCTGTTATGCTGTGAAATAGCAGCAGTCAGAAAAACGAAGGCCACTCAAAACAAATTTACAACTGCATTAGCAAGAGACAAAAAATGATAAAGCAGGAATATGCCCTGTTCTCACATCAAAAGCAGCTGTTAGGAAGCATCCTGCTATTACATCAAGATTTAAGCACAAGGGCCCCTCTAATGTAAGAATCAAACTATCCTACATTTTATGTTAATCTGTAAATGTTCTTAGTTGCTGAGGAAACTCCATTTGTTACCCATCCTCAGAGCAGCCAATATTTGTTATTGTAGAGCTGCCTTTATCTACCTGCAAACCGTACCCACGATCAAGATCTGCTTCTCTGCTGCCATATATATTGAACGCGTCATCAAGCAGACGGCTACTGTTTTTATTTGTTGTTTTAGGAATTCCAGGTGGATACATTAATGTTTTCTTTTTTTTGACTGACGGCTGTGCCTTTTATTTTGTACTAATTGTCCTTAATATATCTGGTCTCTTGCTTAGATAATTCCGGGGGACATAGCAGACCCCTAAGGAGTTCCCTCTTAAGGAGTTCTACCAAGGTTTTTGTTGCTTTGGTTTTATGCGCTTGGTGGTAAATCACTTGACTACTGATGTTGTACGACTGTTTACTTACTGTTATTAATTGAGAATTGTATTTATAATGTTTTTAAGTATTTTTACTGTTTTGCACTGTGTACTTTTATGGTTCAGTTGAGCCAAAATAAAGTCGATTTAATTGAATTGAAGTAATAACAAAAACACTGGCACTAAAGTCAACTCTCTTGTGGCAGGATGTGCTCCTTGTAAAAGAGCTCAATGCAGTCACTCAAAGTAAAGTTAGCCAGTGGATGAAGTAGGCTGACCCACTGTCCCATGCTGGGTGCTGTAGTAGGCAGAAACAGAAGATACATGACACAACAACAGACCAAAGCATAAAGTGAGCTGGCCGAAAGCCACTTTAAGTGTATTATACATATCATTTTAGTAGAATCAAAAAGTCTCGAATAACTCCTGAGCTAAAAAGGTTTTCCTACAAAGCTTGAAGTGGAGAAAGTTCTCAAACCGTGGTAGTTTGGTTTGGTTCGAATTTGTGGGTCTTGAACATGCCAATATTTTGGACTCAAAACTACCCAAGAAGTCATTTGTGTTTTGTATGATTGAAGGGATGACTAGGAATCAGACGTGATGCACATTCTCATTTGGGTTTCATATGATTGACAGAGTGGCTAGGAATCAGGTGTGATGCAGCTGTGTGAAGATTCTTTGTGGTAATGTAATTGGAGCCAGAGTTAAAAAAATGATTTTGTTCTAAAAGGCCTTCTGCGTCACACAAAGTGACTTGAATCTATTCATAGTATTAACTCGAAGGCAGTTAAGCTCTACAGAGCCAGTCTGCCCTGATCACATTTACCAAGATCTAGGACATATTGGTCATGTTGTTTGGCACCATTGTTTTAGTAAATTAAATATTTCATCAAAAATAATCCCCCAGTTTTTTGTTTTCTGAGTGGTGGGGGAGATGGCTCCAAACCGGGAGGCCTCTGAAATGGTTGAGAGTTTGTGTCATCTTTTCGAATATGAGGATTTTCATTTTTGCTCCATTTGGGCAAATAATGCAATCTTGGAATTTATTCGCTAGTGCTCTTTACAGAATTTTCTAATAGCATCTAGTTCCTTGGCAAATTCGACATTCGACGATAATTGCAAAGCACTTGTGGGTTTTCTATGGATATATTTATGGAACTGATGCACAACTGCATGTTTCAGCTCAAAAAGTGATGTGCCCACTGCTAGTGAGAAATTAGAATGATGACATCAGATAACAGGGTCCGAAGACTAATTTCATGCAAGATGCTGGACGGAGATCCTCGGGCATGTTAGTTACTTTCATCTTAGATCAGCATCAACAATAGAAAGTCCAATTCCATGCCCAGTTATACACCCTTACACAATTCAGCGACATACATTCCCTATGTTTTCAAATACTTGCCAGAAATAGGATCTTCCAGTTGCTCCTGACAGTTTCTCCAACTGCTCTGTGAAGTCTGCTCCTATTCCCTAGTTCTGTCTTTATGATTCTCAGCTTCATTTGAGATGAAATTGATGATCCTCACTTTGACTGCATCTTCTTTGCAACATTCACAGTCTTTGTCTAGTTGCCACATGTCCATGCTCACTATGGTTAGGCTTGTGCAGTGAATTGTCACTAATCATCTGCTTCAAGACCTTTGTTGCATGTCTCCTTTTGCATCAAGAATCCTGTTCAAAATCCAAACTCTGGTCCAGGGCTTCTGGCTACATTTGCAGTTTCAAGAAGGTTCTCAGTATTCATACTATGTTAATGGCATCCATCCTAACTACTCAGTCCAAGTTTCTAGTGACATCCAGTTTCTTATTTTCAATCCTTATGTGATGGCACATATCCCAAAGGGGATTACCTTACCCTTTTTTTAAACTGGTTCAGAGCACTTGCTATTGTCTATGGCCATGTTAGTACTTTCATGGACATGCTTAGTAGGGATTTAAAATCTCTTTTGTAGTCCTTTCCAAAATTCAAAACGCATTCGATATCTCAGACTGAGTCTCCTGAAAAATGCATGAACAAATGATAACCTTCAAAGTTCTTACGGTTGTTCCAAGCTTCGCAAACAAAACCCTGTAAGTAAGCACGATGATGTCCGAATGCTGATGTTGGCTGCAGAAGAGTGGACCATCCTGCTTTTCCCAATGGAATGATTCTTCCATTTCTGAATTATCTCGCTCGGTTTCATGTTGACTGGAGTTTCTTGAAACTACATCATGTGTGTATTTCAATAGAACGTTGTTCATTCGGTGATATATATGCTGAACACATTTTTGTATAACAGTACAACGAGAAATGGGGGTAAATGATTTCCAAAACCTGGACCAAGGTACAAAGCAATTGCATACTGTGCAAAAGGAGGCTTAGCAACAAAAAGTGTGCACAAGAAATGGGGTACAGAGGAGCAGGATGGGTAAGTGCTTTAGGTGTTCAATCTCCCCCTGTGTCCTCTGCACTTCTGTGATAGCCTGTGAGAGGATTCCCCGCCTGACCTTGTTTATTCCTCTGTACTGCATACAGTGTTCAGTTGTTCTCTACATGTCTTTGAGATTTAGCCTCAGAATAGAGCCACATCACATGGTCAGAAAGTGGTAAACAAGCATTATAAAAGCTAATAGGCCTAGCTTTAATTGTGGGAACAAAAGCAAAGACTGGCAGTCACAAATACTTTTTGCATGCATTGCCTGCACAATTTCTGCTTAGTACAACAAATTCAACCCTATTGCTTTTACTAATGCTGGGGAAAAGGTTTTAAATTGAAGCATGGGTTGTTTTCTGAATAGAATGCAGAAAGGACATAAATTGAATGTGGCAAACAGTGCAGTGTACTTTTGAGATGCAAAAAAGTGTCTCATGCATTCCAATCGAAGCTATTTGAGCGTGGAATAATACACTAAACATGCAAAAGAATGAGGTGAGTGAGAAATACTCTGTGGGTGGAGTCAAAGCCACACTCTTAATATTTTGAATAATTGGTAGCATTAGGTCATTGAGACATTTTCACTGTCAAGCAAGACCTAAAAAGGAGGTCTTCTTTTGGGTGAAAGGGGGACCACATTTTGGCCAAATCAACATTAATATGTGGTAAATGCAAAAACTGACAAACTGAGTCTTTGGAAAAGAAAATAGCCAAGTTCTTGTTAGGGGCTGGCATAACTCGTGTAATTTTGGATAGCGTAAATCTGCAAAATTACCACAAAATTATGCATGACTATTCAAAATGTACCTCGATCTGAAAAAAGTTACCCCTGAATGGTTCGTGTGGGTAATAATTCAACTTGTAAGTGTAATTGCAAGTTGATTTCCGGTTGTTCACGTTCAGATTAGCAGTTTTACATTTAAAAATTGCCTTAATGGTCTGCTCGGGTAAAAACTATTTACCTGCGATGCACTGAGGTAATAAATCTACCTGTTCAAAGACTGCCCGAATGGTACATCTCGCGTTAAAATCCCTCCCTGAAATTACGCATTGTGGAGTAATGGCGTGATTTCAGTAATTTCACTTCCATTTTGTTACTTGAAATTACACAAATTACTCAAGACAGTTTAAAATTTCACCCAGATCTAGCCCTGCTCCGTATAGTTAAATAGGAACACATTTGTGAAACTGCAGGAAGGCTTTAAAGCAAACATTTAACACCAACTCAAAGACACTGATTCTTGGATTCTATCTGCCCCGCACTGGTAGCATATTTAAAAGAGAAAGACGCTTCTAGTTTTTATTCAAATGTATTATTCATTGCACCAAAACAAATTATCACTCCTACAGCTTTTTTCATAGGGGTACAACAGTATATGCAGCGCATTATCACAGAACACCATCCCTAAGCACAGAGGATCAATTCTGCCCATTGTTCAGATAAGAGCAGTGGTCAAGCCAAAAATAAATGTATTAAGTTACAAATGATCATCGTGCAAGTTATTGCAACCAAGTCAAATCGCGCATAATTCGGGTCCTAAAAATGACAACAAATATGAGAATACCTATCAATCAATAATCGTCCTGTAAGTGAGGGACCAGTTATGTTTCGCCATCAGCAGGATCATATATTTTCTCACTCTTCTGCCATCTGAAGTAACCTACTGCAACCTCTGTACATCAAATTTTGGGCCTGATGTAATTAAGTTGCTTTGTAAACCAACATGTGCAAATTGTACACTGACTGGTTTGGTAACATCCCTTCATTTTGTGAAGTGACTTATGTCTTAATCAATCGCATCTCAAAATCAGGTAGCCACAGAGGGTTGCAAAACTTCCCGCCATATAAATATTAATTATGCAGAACTTGAAACGTACAAATGGAGGCCATGGAGGGATATCAGATCTCCAAACCTGTCTTTGAATTCCAAGCATGGTGACGTTTATGTCACTTACAATTGCTGTCTTTTTCAAAATAACATTGTTACATGCTCAGAAGACATTGGGTGAATATGTAGTGGTACCCTGGATCCCTGTCTGCTACCCGAGGCAGCCCCTAAGGGGACAGCCTCTCTGTGTATCAGTTACCACCCATGCTTGGGAGTTGTTCTCTGTCCAAAGGCTTGTGACCACAATTGCACCACCTTAGACTGCACATAAGAGGCGGGACCCTTCAATGCCCTCCCCTAGTTACAAAACCGTTTGGGCAAAATGGATTTTGTATATTTCAAAAGCGTGTTGTGTGGTCACAAAGCCTGTGTTTTTTGCATTTCTCTGGCTTTGCGATAGGAAAATACCTTTGTGCACTGCCTCATCTTTTTTTAAACTCACCATTACAGATCAGCAAAATAATATAACTTTCCCTCCTCTAAGCTGCTTTAGTCATGGAACTAGATTTACGGATTTGGTGAAATGTGAGTTTTAATCTTCTATAAATGTGTGGGGAAACAATGGTTCTTTTTTATTTTTAACAATGATGGCACTTACATCGGCCTGTAATTGCTGTTCATGAGAAGTCATGGTTCAAGAGTCCACCGGGGTGGGATTTGAGATTTAAACCAAAGGTTAATGTTTTAGCACCAAACAGTTTGTTTACCTACCGTGAAACTCCATCAAAGTCAACGGAGCGGAGCCACAGGAAAAGTGCCTACAAGGTTTTTTTGCTGATCGCGGAGGTACACAGGAACGGGATTCCATTCGCTATAGCTCCCAGTTCGCCTTGGATACGTCGTATGAATTATCTGCCGGTATTTTTCATTTACTCCTCACCATTCGTTGTATTTCCATCGGTTTGCTCTCCCTGCCTCTTTTTACTGCACGGCATTGGTCTGCCTTACTCTTTCCCATCCTGATGCATAGTGCTCCGATAGCTTTCTGCCAATATTAAACTCTATATGCAGACTGCAAATATAATATACAATAATGATGATTTAATCCTGGAGGAATAAATTGCCATTTTAAAAATAAGTATGAATAAACGTTCAGTGCCTATTATTGTAAATCCCATTTCACAATCAACCTTTATTCAAAATAAACCCATTGCTTTAATGTAATATTTCTTAGGAGGCCGCCCCATTTAAGACTGCCCCACTTTTTCCACTAGAACAGACTGTTTGCACCATATTACCATATTGGCTGCTCAAAAGGATAGGCCACAAAGAGGCCTGGCGGGGTGAGCCAAATACTTCACTGCAAGAGGGAAGGGCCTGTACCCCTCTATGAGGGAGAGTCTTAGGAGCCCCAAAGTGTCCTGCAGCATGGGCTGCATTATGCCCCGGGGCACAGAGGATGCTTTGCAGCTCGACCCATGTTCTGCTGCGGAACTGAGCACCAGCAAGTATTAAGGCACTAGAAAAAGCTGGAGCGCAACACATGGCCCCCCTTAAAGGAAACCCAGAGTGCCAGAGGAAATTCTACATCGATAGACAGGTGTGGACAAAGACCGAAGTCACTGCTATGACCGGGGTGAGCGTTGTGGTTGGAAATGAGGAAGAAGTGTTGTGTGAATGCGCGACAGAGCTGCAAGTTCCCCCACGCCTCAAACACCACAACTCTGGACCAGCCTTCACCATTGGCTTGCCTTGTCTGGTTCTCCGCACAGGCCTTGGAGATGACCATTGTAAACAAATCAGCTGGGATAGTCCAAGGACACTGGCCTCCTCCCTCCGTGGAGTGTGCGCGGTGCACATCATTCATTCCGAGTGGTGCACCCCCCATGCAAGGAAGATAGCAGCAGGTGCTGTCTGCACCACCATAAGATAAAAACAGACAATATGTTACTGGGCAACCTGAGAGAACACCAAATTGGGGAACAGCTGCGGCCCATTTTAGTAAAATCGTTAGGGCAGTGGGGCCTGGTGAGGGGGATTTCGACGGACGACGACGAAGAAAATGTATTATTTATTTAATTTTCCCTCGTCATCGTCCGTCGAAATCCCGCCACCCCCACTCCCACCTGGCCCCACCGCTCTTACCTGAACGGGCCACGGCTGTGGGGGAAAGAAGCCCATACAGACAGGAGTCATCGCACGTGCTATCCCCACTCCGGTTGATCTCCTCTAGGACACAGACAAACAGTGTCTACAACACTACAAAAACCAACACAGACACTATTAGAGGCTGTTTTGAAGAAACAATCGAGGCAATGTCTCCAGTAACTTCTGAGTATTGCGCAAATGCCTAAAATAAGTTGTTGTGGTCTGATAAATTAGGTACAGTGTTATGTTGTGTATGATTTAAAGTATTTCTTTTTCAAAACTAACCACTGGACATTAGATTATTTTCTTTGTAAGTCTCTAAGTACACACCATTTTCCTGAGTAAACCTAGTACTGCTGGACTTCGCTACCCCGAGGATGAGGAGCTAAAGGGATGTTGATGGTGCATAGTTTTGGGCTCAATTTATGGTTAAGCTCACGGACACCACTGGTAACCGTCTCTGACACTATCTGGGTCCAGTAACCCATGTCTGGATTTGGACTCCTGGAAAAGGTTCCACACAATGCATAAGGTTGTATCCTGGAGGAGTTTACACAATGTTTCATTGTTCTAAAAAAACGTATAAAATTGGTTCATTTGTGTGGATTTAAACTCCCATGAAGTGCACAAAAAGCTTGTTTGTATAGTGCTACATAAATGGTTATCATAAGCAAAATAAAACACATGGGGGGCATATTTACAAAAAAAATGTCGGAGCGCGCTGTTACACCAAATGTGGCAACGCCGCACTCTGACATTTTAAAACGCAGGGATGCACCATATTTACAAAAATATGGCACCCCTGCATTTCCCCTAGCGCTAAAAAAGCTGCCTAGTGCCAGTGCAGGCACTCTTGTGCCATGATACAAAGGTGTCTGTGCTGCAGGAGCGATTGTTTATGTTTAGGAAGGGGCACCTTCGGCACATAAACAATCAATAACGGCGATTTGCTCTTTCTCTTTCAGAATGCAGCACACATGCAAAGAACAAAAATTAATTATTTCTACTTGTATCACCATTCTAAGACCAAATATTACCTGCCTTCGTTTTTGGCACTGCCCCAGCCTCGTTAGTCTGGGGATGCGTCAAAAAGCAATGGGTGTTGCGGTGGAACACCCACTGTAACACCCATTGCCTGCCTCTTTGCAGCAGCAGACTGCCGCACAAAGGGGCATATTTACAAGGTGGTGTTAGCGCCACCTTGTAAATATGTGAAATGGTGGTACGCCACCGGAGCATCAGAAAAAGTGACGCTCTGGGGGCGAAAGGAACTTGTAAATATGTCCCAAGGTGTTTCTATTGGTGCTGCTGAGTCACCCCTTGAACCAGCCCGACTGTGAAGGCTCTGCATTCCTGTGTGAGATTATAAGGGATGACACTGAAACGCAATGAAGTATTTTTGAAACGCCACCACCATGTGAAAAGCTAGAGACACACAACAACATGTTAAGGTCACTGGGAGCAGACAGATAAGAGACCTACCACTGGGGGAAGGACTTTTCTTTGAATAAACCTAACACAATAGAGGTGGACTGTGGATGAGCAGTAGAAACTCCCCTTTAGAAGCCTCCTTGAATAAGAGTGCACAAGGGGTACAGAGGGAGAGGCTGTTACCCAAGCAGTAGTATTAGTATAAATCTCGTATATATCGGGTGTCTTTGTAGAAAACCTAAGAATATGCAAGAATTTGTATACGCCCTATCACTAGGCGGTAACCTAGGGACACCACAGCTAAAGGAGACACCGTATATGTATAGGAGACTAGGAGCACCAAAAACTCTGAGAGTATTTGAATTCACACCATAAAGCTGTGGTTGGACGGGCAGCAGACACACCTTAAGACCACTTCGCAGTGGTATGAAGTTCACAGTTATCAGGCATAATTTACACCTGCAGAGGGAAGCTAATTGAGTATGCCCTTCCCAAAGTTATTACAATTTATATTTTATTTTACTCCTGTTTGAATTGCTCTTTGTGTGTTTGGGGTCATTTTGGTTTCTAAAGTACTTTAATGCACTCTTGCATGGGTGGCAAAATTTGGAAAAATATAAACAATGAGGTTAATGAATCATTCAGGCTTTCAGCGCGTAGAACCTCCAGTGCACATTATACGTTTCCTCTTCCTGGTTCAGCCATCTTATCAGCACAAACACTCATATGTCTCAGGGAGTGTGGAGTGTGAGAATTTAAGTCATGAGTCTTGCAAGATCCCAAGCAATTTTCCAATACACGCCAAAGGGTATGTTACACCATCTGACAAACCGGTTCTCCTGACCCACCTGGCTACTTTCCAGGAAACCCGCACTCGTATAAAGTGTACATTACAGTTTGCTTTTATTTCCTGGTAGTTGTGTGTGTGTGTGTGTGTGTGTTTTTTTTCTAACATTAGGACAGGACCTAGCAATGACGTCTTTAGGGCAGCCATCAAACAAGGTACAGTCAAACCAGTTCTCCAAACCCACTTCGCTACTCTCCAGGTAACCCTGCACTCATGTAAAGATAGTGTACATTACAGTTTGCTTTTGTTTCCTAGTAGTTTTGGGTTTTTGTTTTTTGTGTGTTTTTTTTCACACGATAGGACAGGACCTAGCAATGACGTCATTAGGGCACCCGACAAACCTGTTGCTGTCAAACTGTTTTGCCTAACCCACCTGGCTGCTCTCCAGGTAACCCCACACTCATATAAAGATAAAGTGTACATTAAGGTTTGCTTTTTAGGTCTTGCACCTAGCGTTGCAAAGCGCAGCATTGCTCGCGCAGCGAGAGACCTCTTGTAGGGGTTTGGAAACTGACCTAGGAAAAGCACACGCACGAGCATGTGCTTTTCCTTTGGTGCCATGCTATTGGCCTTTGCGTGCATGTTTTTCACAAAGACAGCACGCAATAGGCCAAAGGTGGGCGCATTGCTCTGCCCATGGCCTATTGGTGTCTGTTACGCGCAGCAGCATATGTTTCCAATCATCGTGCCCAGACACAGGCGCGATAATTGAAACAACGTTTTGCTGTGGCCGCGCACCACTCGTTTGTATACTTCTTGGACGGTAAGCCTCGTTGTGTAATGTTCTATGAAGTGTAAACCTCGATATTTCAGTAAGACGCGATTATTTGCATTGTCACTTGAACAATTTCGTGTGTAAAATAAATTCGAGAGATCTTTAAATTCAATTGTTGAAAATTACTGGGAAAATATAATTTGCACACTTCAGTATTCAATGCGCAAATTATGGAGTAGTTAATGAGTGTACTAATAACAAAACAAATTATTTTACGAACTTTTTGTCATGTTTGCGCAGTGCATAGAATGGTGTGCACTTTTTGCTTGTAACCTCATTTGATGTGTGTAAGTGTAAAACTAAATATTTTATGTACATGTTTATAAATTACATTGAATGCCCATCTGACTAGATTCCATTGAAGATGCAAGATTTTATGGCGTAAAGTGTATCGCTCTTTACTTTCCAGCAGCAGGCTGACTGCGCGGCGTTAGAACTTCCCACTGTTACCTGTTCGGTTGTGGGGGATACTGCTACTGCATCCCCCTGTAAGGCCTACTCAGACGTTCTTTGACCCGAGGTCGATAAAAGCCGTACCATGCCGGTACAGTCTGTGTGGCCCTCGCTCTTCTACCCGAGGCAGGGATTGAAGGTTCCGTGACCCTGACCCGGTTATGCTCTTCATAGGAAGCGCTCCAGCCCGGGGCCACGTTATCTCACGCTCCCAAATGTACACTCTTTATGAAATGGCCCAGAGTGCACCGGGTCTGAGACACTTTCTAGTGCCTCTTACAGAAAACAACGATCTCTAGTGTTGGAGGTATCAGATTAACATTACTTCTCACTGTGCCAGAATAGCGCTGTGAGCACTTAATTTACCCTTTTCTGGGAGCAGTGGGGTTTAGGGGCGGTATGAAGAGTGATACAATGTCTTTTAAAAACCAGCCCTGGATTTTGGGATTTTTCAAGCTACTTCCAATGAACACCGAAGAGCTGTGATAAGGATGTTTTTCTTCTTATCTTTCCTAACCCACTGCTGGATGGACTTTCATCCAGGGTGCCTTGTAGGGCTGGTTCGAGCTGAAAGTTGAACATGGTACCCCGAGGTTTAGTCTTTCTCAGACATATCAGCGTGTATTGTACACACTTGTGTGCCTTCTGTAGGGCGTGGCAGCGGCGGTGTCCGTGAAGCACAGCCCAGTCTGTAAAGTCAGAAGTGCAGGGACCCCAACGTTTGCCAAATACCAAGGCTGCCTCACTTTGATTCCCAACCCTTGTCTTCCACACCCTACACAGGCCTGCTTATCTTATACTTGCAGATTCTTTTTCACCCCGTTTTCTCCCTGTGTTTCTCTTTTCTCATATTTCTCTCCCTCCTCCTGGTCCATTTCTCTCTCGTGCTCAGGGTCAAAATTTGAAGATCAAAATTAAATGCAGGACCCCAAAAACGAGTGGGGGAGCCCGCCTACCGCAACCAGCGGCTGAAACTAAGCATCGCCCTTAATCATTCCCCCATTGCTTTATGGTTAACGCAGTCCCTGAATGTCCATCCTATTGTCATTCGAAGCACACTCCTTATTCGTGCATTGTCGAGACAAGGAAGACACTTCGGGAACATGCGGCTGCACATTTGTCATACTCACAACGCTCTGGCCAGTGTGCCGCTGCATTTTAAACCCTGTAAGGTGACTATCGGTCTGTGAGGCAGAGGTAGGGTCACGCTGTTGCACCCCAAGACAGATGTACCTGTGACTGTCTTTTTCTAGAGTGGCGTGGTCTGCAAAACTGGTGGAACCACTGCATCCCCAGTAGTCATTGCTGGCTGAGGTTTATTTTTTTCACCTTGAGAGTGAGGGCAAAAATAAAGTGCCCAATAGGGACCAGTCTCATCATCTGCTTTTAGAACTGCCCGGCCCACTTAAAGACCCGAGTATACAAAAGTGATGTATGCAGTGCTTTTATTAATCTCAGCCAGTTGTGGCATTTCGAAGTTTTATGCCCCGTTCCCACCAAACCTCCCAGCTCCAGCGTGATCGCGCCATGTCTTTGCTGTACCCACTTACTAGGCTGTCAACACACAAATTATGTGTTTGCCTCTCTCACTGCCAACTTCCTCATTGAAAAGTTTCTGACTTCCTCTTGCTTTAGGTAGGTCCAAGGGGTAACAAACTTGTTGCACAGGGCTGCATGCACGTTACAGGCCACAGGTTTGAATACCAGGGTGAGTCGCATATTATGCGGGCCAATACAACCATTACTGGAATATAGCCACACTTGTTACCTGTCTGACTCTTTATGATAGTGCCAGCTACAAACTTTATTTACCACCAGACTCGTGTTTTACCCTTGAGAGCGAGTGTGAGTTTCCATCTGGCTGCTTTGAAAAAGACTGGTAACAACATGGGTTCAACAAGCCCCTCTGAAGGCGTCAAAGGTGGCTTTTTGAGCCATAGCCAGTGCCACTGGAACTTTGTGATTCTGTGGCAACTGCGTTTTCCACATAATTTTGAATTTGTTTCATTTGCTACATAACCCATCATCTGAAGCATAATCAGCAGATTTTAACATAATGTTTCTAGATCAAAAGTTACTAAAAACGCTGCAACACGAACTGCTGCACAGTCCTTCTCAAAAGATTGACTGGTCACCTTTCAGTGGCTTATTGGTGTTTTTGGATGTGGAACTGATATTAACATAGTGAGCCTTTTGCCCAGACATTGCTAGCATGTAAAAATGAAGTGGTAAAAAAAGTAAATACGATCACAAAATATGCTGCATTAAGCCTCGTAATGGGTTTCCAAGTCTCATAATTTAGTCGGCCCTACCGCATAATGTGGTCGTCCCCTCCCGCATAATTCTAGTGGCCCGGTCCATAGGTGGTCATTGCCTGTGTAGTTGTAATAAGTGTGGAAGACCAGTCTAAGCCATGTGTACTTTGAGGGCGAGCAGTTGTTCCTTCAAACATAATGTAGGCAGGGTGAGCAGAGCTGGTATTCCCGTGAGGGACTGCCGCCATGAACGTGGGTTAGTGTATCAATGTCCTGAATTATATCTAGCAATTCGGACACTGACTCCGCCAGACGTGATGTTGTAATGGCTTTCCATTTATCCATTCCATCCTGACGTTGGCAAAAGGGAGTGGAGCCTCTTGCACGTGGGTGGCTGTGTGGCGAGAAGGCTGTAAGCTGAGGAGTCGGCAGCATGCTGCGTGGCGTTGTACAGTCGTGCGCAGGCTAGTGGTTGGAGGGGCGGGACATCGAGTGGAAAGGGAAAAGGAGGAGCGACTGCTGAGGTGGGCAGTTAGAATAGGGACGGCAAAGTAAGAGGATGTATGAATAAAGCTCCGTAGCTAATGATCACGGTGTCTGTCGTTATTGGAAGCACCACGACACGACAGGCGTGACCTGTTCACCCTGTAAGCGCTCAATATTTACAGTTGAAACAAGACATTAAGGGAGGAATGGAAGGACGGTATGGCACTGTGGCTGACCCAGAGAACGATGCCTCTGACCACTACATTGGACCCGAACCTTAAGCCTCCGTGCCGCTGCCTCCCAGTGAGTCCCTCTGCATGCTTTTTAGGGGAGTTGGCCTAGGAGAGGGACTGGGGCAGCTCGCGCTGTGATGCACTGCGGCTTTAACACTTCGGTGTACACTCTGCGCACATAGAAGGCGTCCACTTCCGTGGAAGGGATTGAGAAATAGGGAGTGTTGACAGTCATTTCTACCAGCCATGGTTTCTTGTATGTTATAAGCTCAATTGTAGAGTGTTTAGTCCAATCACGGACTGTAACACAAAGATGTTTATTTTATGCCCCTGATACACCTGCACTCAGGCGCTCCTTGCTTTCTTAGTATTAAAGACATGCTTATAAAGCATTGTTTACAGTCCGTGCCTGGCAGGCACCCGAACGGACCGCCCTGCCTTTGGTATCACGTGCTTGGTGCAACTGGACGGACCGAAGGCATTGCCGTCGCATTGACAGAAAGCCACGGACTTCTATTTGCAATATTGTCTGCGGGACTTCTACCGTTATACGGTGTTCTTTCTATACGCCGCGTTTTTATTACATCAGCACCCCTCTTTCACGATTTGGAAAAGCCTCCACTAGATGGATGTAATGGAGACCCTGGGCCCACAGCAGTGAGCATTTCAGACGTGACGGGGAAAGTTCTAGCACTTACTTCACCTCTCCCCCACTCCCGTTGTTATCTCTGATGCCCCAGGTTTAAGAGATGAGGCAAAAGTACATTACCTTATTTTGTTTTCCACCCTGGTCTCTGAAATGTCACTCCAAACCTGCTTTTCCTCACTGCAGGCGATTTAAGAAAAGTAGCTTGACTTTCAAGCCAGAGCAGAAAATCTGGCTCTGCAATTCGGGCCATTCTTTTAAAAAACTTCATTCCGAGCAGCAGAGCCTTAAGTAGGCTGTGGACCTGCCAGTGATTAACAAGCATTTGCAATGCAACAGGTCTCGCATTTACGCGAGTTTAAGCTATTGGCATTGTAAATGTCAATACGTTTTATTTATGTTTCAAAAACCAAAACATAAATAAAAGGCATTGTCATTTACAATGGGAGTAGCTCAAACTCGCGTAAATGCGAGACCTGTTGCATTGCAAATGCTTGTTTTTTACACCATCGTACAGGACCTAGCAACGCCGTCTTTAGGACACCCCGAAGAACAGTGCTCATGCGAACCAGAGTTCCACAGACAAAACAGTTTGCATAGGACATGCCAGGCATGCGCCTCTTTACACACAGGTCATGCAAAGATGCACTGTTTTTGCTTGAATTGTGCCCCGAGCATACACTTCTCACAGACAGCTCCAAGAATCAATTTCCACAGCACCTTGGGTTTTCTAATCAATAACAGCAGGGGCGGCTGCTTTGCTATGGCGGAGGAGCGTCGCCCCACTGCTGCTACCCAGCAGATGCAACAGTGGAAATTAAAATGATAATAAAAGAATTGTATTATCATTTTTTTTTCCACCGTTGCCTCTGCTGGGCAGCCGAGTCACCTGGCGGGGCCGGCCATCCTCCTGAGCTTCAGGAGGAGGAGTTGTGGGGACTACTAAGTGCGCATGGCGGTTTAGCCGGACGGTTTATGCCAGCCAAATTGTCATGTGCACTTAGCATTTCTCCACCCGGCTGTGTTGTGCAGCCGGGTGGAGAAAAGCCAACGGCTCCCAGGCACTGTCTGAGTGGAAAACCAGGCTGCTCAGACCAATCTCGGTGCTTCTCTCATGCTTGGAATAGTATTCCCTTGATGAGAGAAACACTGGGATTGGTGTCTGGGAGCCTGCACAGTGTGCACCAGTCGAGGGTCGGCCCTACCACGTCACATTGGGAGCAGCCGCCACTGGATAACAGACCAGAAGTTTGAAAACCAGGGAGGAATTGCTGAACTTCTGTAAGAACGTGAACTTCAAAGATGAAAACATTTAATTGGCCTAAAAGGCTAAAACATTACATTTACTTCCTCAAAGATTAGGAGTTAACAGCATTAAATTCAATTGAATTCCAAACAGCTTTTTTCACATTTCGATTTCCTTTGTGTAGTACTTAAAACGTAAATTGTGTGTTTATATGTGTGTGATGAAGCCCCCGATTAGAATTTTAACAGGCTTTGAAATGTTTAAAAACGTCGAGTTTAAATGAGAAAAAAATACATTTTTATTTAGGAGCGGCAATGCGTTTTACAAGTGAAATTATTCCCTGACAGACTCGCGCCACTGAAAGCCCTATAGGTGCTGTCAGGGTCCAGGTTGTCTGCAGAAGAAAGTCGGCCTCGTCTCGCGTTAGCTAGACGCTTTCACAGACTTTCTAGCGGCCAAAGTTACTATTCCTTTTTCTCCTATTTTAATGTGAATGACCAATTTATTTTGCAGGAAATTCAGCTCCAATCCTATGCGCAGGAGGGTCAGCCACATTTCAGATTCTCTGGACATCGACATAAGATTTATCTATTGAAATGTTTTATAAAATGCTAGCTTGTGGCAATAAACACTTTGTAGCGCTGGCACTATTGTATGGCTATTTATACAGTGCTTTCCATACTCGCTGTGAAGCCTAATGTGCTTCCAATATTGTACAGTAAGAAGCTAATGCAAAAACAACAGTTGATGGACAGAATGCAGAACAATGTCATACATTCACCCCAGTATAGAGATCTGGGCCTAAATCCATCGTTTTTTTGCTCACCATTCCAGTTTGAACCCAGCCATATGCAAATCAGTCTAGACCCTGCACCCAATGGGAACAGTCCGGCCCGAACTGCCAGGCCAGGTCCTCTCTGGACTGGAAACAAGTATTCTAGGACCGGTTTCGGGCTTTCAGCCCTCATAAGCCAGGATAGCTTGACTCCAGTGGCATGGAGAGCACGGGACCCACGTCTGGGCATGCCCGTCCCACTCGGAGTGACAAATGCAAAAAGTACAATTGATTAACAGAATGCAGAACAATGTCATACATTCACCCCAGTACAGAGATCTGGGCCTAAATCCATCGTTTTTTTGCTCACCATGCCATTCCAGTTTGAACCCAGCCCTATGCAAATCAGTCTTGACCCTGTGCCTCATGGGAACAGTCCAGCCCGAACTGCCAAGCCAGGTCCTCCCTGGACTGGAAACAAGCATCCTAGGACCGGTTTCGGGGTTTCGCCCCTCTTCAACCAGGATAGCTTGATTCCAGTGGCATGGAGAGCACAGTAAGAAGCTAATCCATATTTGTTATGTAATTAATACTTTATCTCCCCAAAGAGGTCACAGAAGCAAGCTGATTCTCATAGGATTCCTGAAAGCCCTTAGGGTAGTAAATTCTATGTGAAACTGCTTACATTAGTTCCATTCCATTACTCTGATTTTTCTTGCTCACTCTAGTCCTTACTTTTGAGGAGCCTGTCTTCACTCACAGACTATTATTCTTCAGTCCTACTTCACTTTTCAACCAAGAAAGAAAGAGGAACACACCTGTATATAGGGCTCCTCCCACACTCCATCGATCCTGTAATACCCAAGGTCTTTTGACCCGAAATGTCCACTGGAGGGTGGATGGTTATGATTGGAGCAAGAAAGAAAACTAAGAGTAATTGGATTACCATTAAAGAGTGTAAGCATTCATTTTTTGATTCTCCCTTGCTCCAGTCCTTACTTTTGAGGAATACCCAATCCACGGAAATTTCGGGATACAGAACACAGCAGACCCAGAAAGAATGTTTAGAAGAGTTTATCTCGTGTGAAGCATAGTGCAACAGCTAATAGTTATCACACTGAATCCTATAATGATTGTGGAAGGAATAGCCCTCATAGCTGACCTGGAAATTTCTGCAATTTAAGTTCCCTGAACTTTGGCCAAAAAGCAGCCATGCTTCTGGTTGATCTACCCTAAATTCCTCTAGGGCATACTAACCTCCTCTCAAATCACAACCAATCAGAGATCTGATCCATCTACTTAAAGTAGAAACAGGTGGTTTTAAACCCACCCCAACCATCGCCAGAACAAAGTAGATAAACAAGGAGTCTGCCTTTGTAAAAGAAGAAACTTTGTCTAGGTAAATAAGAACTGCCCTTCTTGCATCCAATGAATGAAGAGAACAGGATCCAGGACAAATTCTGGTAAAATTACCTCCTGCTGTCAATGAAACTGTGAGCTGACCTTAGGGAGGAAAGAAAGCCCCAGATTAAGGACCAACCTGTCCAAAAAAAGCATTTCAATCATCAAGTCATACTTATATAGCGTGGCCAATCGGCCCAGCGGATATCCAGGCGCTGGCTGTGCTGCTGGTATCAGTCGAAGAGCCAGGTCTTGAGTGCCTTCCTGAAGTGGGTCAGCTAGGGTGCGGAGGAGAAGGGGGAGAGTGTTCCAGGCTTTGGAGGCAAGGTGGGAGGAAGAGCGTTCTCTGGAGTCGCAGCGGTGGACAAGTGGTGTCTGAGCGAGGTGTACGGAGTGGAGTTTTCTGGTTGGTTGCTGGAAGAGTAGGCAGTGGTTCATGTAGGCTGGTGCTTGGTTGTGGAGGCCTTTTCAACATGGTGGTCTAGAGGACAAAGCCTTGACTTCCCAAATCTCCCCACAGACAGAATTGTCACCAGGATAAAACCTCCCAGTTCAAAAATTGTAAGGACACCATATGCAAAGGATCTAATGAGCGTTTCTGGACAGAATCCAAAGCCAATAATAAATCCAAATCCGGAACCATCTTCCTGACTAATGGTCTAGATAAAGAAAAACCTCTCAACATTCTAAAAAAAATTGGACTCCATTTCCTTCACCCCAGCCCATAGCTCCCTAAAAGCTCTAATCGCTGACCATTGGATTTTCAAGGTTGACAACGACTAATCCAACGTAAGACCACTTTGAAAGAAATACGGATTCTGTACCTCACTACAGGAGACAGGGCCACAGTCCTTATTTACACATCACTTCTGGAATGTAGCCTAATGCCTCAGATAGATTTGAAGAGCCGAGGGCCTTCCACAAGATTGGACTACCAAGGCTACCTCTTTAGACCTTCTTTTCCTCTGTAAACCTAGCCTTTTAACCTCAAGATGTAAATTTCAGATACGAAAGAACTTCTATGCTTACCAATGGGGTCAGTTAGGGGAAAGAGGAATAACCCATTCCCAGCCCATTCCCATTTGATGAGGAAGAGGGAACCAGGAAGAGTGGGGCAAAATGGAACAACCATCACTACCCTTACTTTCTCTCTCTTTATCCTAATGAGGACCCTTAAGATAAAAGGGATAGGAGGAAAGGCAGAGTATCTTCTTTGGCGATGGACAAGTCGTGCGTCTACTCCCAAATCGCTTGCTATTTCGGAACTTGAAAGTAATTATTAGCAGAATATTCTTAACTGTTGCAAACAAGTCTACCTGAGTACAGCCCATCTATGTACAACACTACTGAATTGAGGTGAAAATCTTGCGATGATGGAAAAACTTAACAGTATCTGTCTGCCACCACATTATCCACTCCCCTCCTGCATATTGCAGCTAAAGAAGAAAGGTTCTGCTCTTCCCAATAAAACGTTTGAACAGCTAGTGCTACTAGTAGAGACTGAAGGCAGGTACTTTGCTGCTTGTTCAGATAACTATCCGTTGTCAGATTATCTGTATTAATAACAACAGATATCATACAAAATTGTCTGAATATTTCTGGCAGGCTTATGTGATCACTTCCACTCTCCTTCCAATTGTAAGACTGTAGCTCCTTCCAATTGGAAGACTGTAGCTCATGTAGCAGTGACCATGGGCCCTGAGAGTCCTCTGATCAAAGAATGCCTCTCAAATCATATCTGATAGCATCTGAGAACTATGTTCCTTATTTAGATTATGATCATTCAACACCAACCTAGCTCTTGCCTTATCTCAGGGACGCGCCTATAAAACACTAGAGCCCTGTCCTCAGAGGACTGCATGTATTCTTTGTGAATGTCATATTTTACTCTGTGTTTGATTATAAATACTCTTTTTTTCATAAAAGCAACTACTTGATGGGTAACCATTTATTGCTGCTGAACGTATTTTGAGTTGTGAGCCTGTATTTACTCCCTGTGTCTACCTCCCCGTGAAGCCTTAGACTGCTCGACCTGTGCTACCACTGAGCCACAAGTGATGAACTGGTACTTGCATAGTTGCTCGACATCCATTGTAGTCTGGCCCTAGGACATCAGGAGTAAAAGGCCTCCACCCCCACGATTTGGCCGAGTGGCTCCTGCTTGCTATGTGGCCCTCTAAACAAGGTTATGACAATTGGATTATGTAGTGTGTGAGGTAACGAGTTGGTTATTTCTGGATATATCCTTGGGTCTGTGGTCATATGATACCTCATTGGATGTGGGGTGCATATGGTAGGTGCAGTGTATAACCTTCTTCCAAACTACATGTGTAAAGAGTTACATCCTCCAATAATCTGCTGGGAGTGGTGTCTGGCCCCTGTTATACTTAGGAAATCAGTTGGCACTAACAGAAGTGTTTTAGAATACTTCACAGAGGAGAACGAGCTTTTCTTATCACTCACAAGTGCAATTTATACTCCACAAACTACAGTATTTTATCTCAAACTAGTCAGGTTCGTGATATATTGATAATAAAGTATTTGGGCTGAACTGTGCACCTCTACACTCAAACATGGCGTCCTGAGTGCATGATTTGAGTCCTTACATGGTGCCGTGAGGGTGAATCAATGAATGCCTTTCTGTTTAAAGGCATCTCAGGAGCACAATAAAATAGTGCTTTCGATTTAGAAGTTTGTACATTAGAATGACAGGTAATCTGAGATGCTTTAAACGAGGCAGTCGGAGGATTTTGCTGGCCACATTGTATGATAAATGGAAAACAGTAAAAATAAAGATAGACTGCAAAACAAGGCTTGAGATTTAACTATGAATCAATGTACAGGGAATTAGTGTGCATCACTGAATGACTGACTTGTCAATGAAGTACATACTCTTAGTGTTCTTGTTCCTTTCTACTGAGTAAACATTACTTTTTTGTTTAAGAATGAGACAAAAATACAACAACCGGATATGAACTACAATGAGTACTTTAAAGGACACAAGGTGTAACACATTGCAAATACAGAAAAAATACATAGTACTCAAGCTAATATAAATATCAGAAGAAAATTGCTTTTTATTTTATATCAGAGAGATATAGGCAAGAAAGAGAAGAAAGAAGGGAGGGAGGAGCATATATATGTAAAGAAGCAATCAACACATTCCATTCTAATAGTAAATAATACTTTGAAAGGCCTTCAAATATCAGAACCTCGCTACTAATCATTATAATTTTTATTTATGAAATTGTTTCCCTTCTAATATTAGGACATACAATGATGGACACATAGAACTTAATTACAAAAGAAATGGATCACTGCTTTCACTTTGACCTTTTTCCAACATTGTGCTGGTCCCTTATAGATTGGAGTTATGCTATTTTTTAACAATTGAACTGTTGTGTGCCAGTTACTCCATACTGTGTTGTAAATTCATTGTTAATAAAATCTGTATGTTTTTCAAACGAAGACCTGATCCTCATTTCACAATAAAAGTAGTTTACTTGTTCTTGATAGGGTTAAGTGTATTTACTGGCATAAGTATAGATTCAGAGATCCTCAATAAATGCTCTAGAGTAAAATTTGTTTTCATTTCCAATGTCTTGTTTCTTTACATATTATCTTTATACATAAATGTGTCTTAAGGCATGGATTCTACCCAGAACTTCAACCTGTAATTACAGAATCATAAAAGAGGCAGAAATCAGTCATCAAACAGTATTCAAATTAATAGAATAATATTTATTGAATATGTTAACCAATTTGTGAGTTTGTCCTTAGTGGACATTCAAACTCCAATATAATGGGGCCAAATAGGAGAATGCTTTCCCCCAACCGAGCCTGTTTTATGCGAGGTATGAGAAGGAGATCCTTGGACCCTGAACGGAGGGTCCTGGGTGGAATGTATCTGACCAGCTTGTCTGTCATATACCTTGGTCCCAAGTTGTTTAGGGCTTTGTAGACCATGCAGCAAATTTTGAATGTGATCCTTTTGTGAATGGGTAGCCGATGCAGCTTACGGAGTAGGGGGAGGGAAGCTGTTCTGGGGGGTCGTTGGTCACTAATCGGGCTGCCGTGTTCTGGACTACCTGCAGTCTGTTCAAGGAAGATTCCTTGGCTGAAATCAACAGAACGTTGCAGTAGTCCAGACGGCTTAGGACCAATGTTTGTATCAGGGTTTTCCGTGTGGATAGCGGAAGTAGGGGATGACTCTGCGAAGAAGGCTTAGTATATGGAAACAGGCCCCAGTTGTTGTGGTGGCATGCTCCTCTAAGCTTAGCTTCTGGTCAATTCGGACCCCGAGGTTCTTTACCACTTGTTTTGGGGACGGGGCCGGGCCCAGTTCTTCTGGCCACCAATTGAGCGACCGCCTCTTTACTGCTTCTCTGAATAACATAATTTTGGTTTTCTCAGCATTCAACTGAAGGAAGTTGTTACTCATCCAATCAGTGATGGCTTTCATGCCCTCTGAAAAGGTGGTCTGAATATTGGTGTTATTCTTGTCAACAGAGAAAAGCAGTTGTGTGTCGTCGGCATAGGGAATAGGTATGAATCCTAAGTTTCTAATTAGGTTTACCAGTGGAGTAACATAAATGTTAAACAGGGTAGGGTTCAAACATGAGCCCTGGGGTACTCCCTTGGTAACATTAGTGGTCTGTGATCTAAAAGGGCCTAAGTTGATGGTTTGAGTTCTTTCAGCCAGAAATTTAGTCATCCGTTTTAGTGCGTTCCCCTGGAAGCCTATATCTCTGAGTCTCCCAAGCAAGATCTGGTGGGAGATAGTATTGAATGCTGCAGACAGGTCAAGCAATATAAGGAGCACTGCCTGACCATTGGCTGCTGGCATTCAGATGTTATCGGTGACTGTCACCAATGCCCACTCCGTGCTGTGCCTAGGTCGGAATCCTGATTGTGAGGGGTCAAGTCAGTTGGAGGATTCTATAAATTCAGACAAGTATTTATTAATGTGCTTCTCTAGAAGTTTATTTAGTAAGGGGAGTAAAGAAATGGGACGGTAGTTAGACACATCATCTGGAGGGAGTTTGGCATTCTTCCTGATGGGCAGAATCTGAGCTGCTTTCCATTCATGGGGAGCTTGCCTTCCTTCAAGGAGCTATCTAAGATGGAACAAATGGGTGCAGCGAGTTGATTGGCGAGCGAGCCGGTGGTCTTGGCTGGAATCAGGTCTAAAGGAGAGGCCAACTTACCACCTTACCTGTAAATGAATAAACCTACCTATATATCTACCCTTCTGGCTCCTGTACTGATTACCTAGAAGGACCTTAGTTTGATTACAAAACTATGGAGCTAGGGACAGTGCTTGGTTGTTGATATGAGGGGCCCAAGACAAGTTAGAGTCAAGTATTATGCCCCAATTGTCAAATCTGGGTACACATTCAAGCTTTTGCTGGTGGAGCCCAATGTTGCCCTTAAAGAACACGTCGATATATTTTGTTTTAGTTAAGTTTATCTGAAGGCCCTTGCTATTGCAATAGATTTTAAATGTGTTGAGCAGGTACTGCAACCCCATCCGGGTCTGTGACAATAAATACATCTGTAAAAAGTAAGGCACAGACAGGGAACAGTAAGCTTTGGTGAATCGTGTCTAGACTCTCTTAGATAACCAATTACATTATTAACATAGAGAGAAAACGGTGGTGTGAGCACACAATCCTGTGTCACTCCCCTGTTAATGGGTATTGGATCAGCGAGCTCGTCCTGAGGGACCCAACAGACCCTTGCATAATTACTTTCATGCAGTCTCATTATCTGTGATAGAAGTTCACCTGGGTGTGAAATTCCACTCCGTTCGTGGATTTTGCAGATGTCCTCTCCCCATAGCGTGCAGAATCCCGAAAACGTCTGCTCCGTGGAGCCAAGATTTCCCCTGGCTCGCACTCGCCAACGTTCAGTTGACGAGTAAGGATGATCTTACTCCAGACATCCTCCTGTCGAGATTTCCCAACGCAGGCGGTTGCAGATGGCCGCTACCGCTTGCATTGAGAAACCATCCGTTCGCATTGAGGAAGCTGCCGCTCGAGTAGAATATCTACTCGAGCGGCAGAAAGAAGTAGCACCTTCTTGCACTGCACATGGTGTAGTTTGTGCTAACTTTCCAGCCCGTATCAACCACCTGGCACAAGAAATCAGTGAAACGGCACGAGCTAACACACTCGTCCGCTTGCAGAACTCTGCATAGGGTGGCAGTGTTTTTTGGTCACTTCGCGGAGTTCTGTGTAGCGGAACTCCACCCAGGCGTACATAGACGATTCTATGGAGCTCCTTGTTTCCCTAGGGCTCCCAGAGGGAACTTCTTGGGACCAGGTTAAAATCTACAAATGTGAAATATAGATGACCCACTTTCAGCTTAATATATTTACAAATAATACATAAAAATCTAAACACCTGGTCCATGGTACTGACCTTCGATCTAAAACTGGCTTGAACGGGAGATGTACATGACATTAGTGAGCAACCCTGTCCTTTCACGTAGTTCTTAATGAACAATGCTTTATTTATTTAAATATCTAGTGGCGTTTTCATAGCACACTTACTCTGAGTCAGGTCTTAAATATTCGGGTCAATAATTGCCAAACAATTGCTCTTTATTCCACCGACTTCCATTGGTATTCCTTTAACAACTGAAGTACGAATTAGTGTGTTAGACTTGTAGTCTAAGATTCAGAATCCGGCAGCTACTTTTATAATTTTTCTTAGAATCAAATTAATTTCATGTCTAGATTTTATATCAAGTGAACACATTTATGATATGACAAATATACGTTAACCTGTACTAAGACCAAAGCACTTTATGAAATCACCTTAGGGATGACAATTATACAGTTTTTCATAAATAAATAAGTTTGAAACCATTGATAAACTATAATGGTTATTATTTGTTGTTTGAAAGTTTTTTAATGAATTTCTTAACTTTTCTCTTCTATCTCCATATCTCTTTCGTTTGCTCCTTCCTTCTACCTCTCTATCCTTCTGTCACCACCTCTCTACTATCGCTCTGTTCACGTTCTCTCATCCCCTTCTTCTCTGGACCTCTCCTTCTTCCTGAAGTACAAGATTGGGCAGCTCTACATGATCAGCAAACACAGCCACGAGCAGAGCTCTGATGGAGAAGGGGTCGAGGTCGTCATCAATGAGCCCTTCGAGCACCCGGAATATGGGCGAGGCCAGTACACAGAGAAGAGGGTGCACCTGAACAGGTAGGCCACAGAGTGGGCATCCCTTGTCCTCATCCTCTTAATACACCAAGCACAGACACTGGCCATTTTTATGTTGCCCATATCCTTCCCAAAAGCTTATTAGACTTACAGCTCAAGGGGTAGGGTGCAGAATAGGGATGCAGTGTTTTCAGCCTCTATTTTGTACCATGAATGCCACTGTCATTGATTTCATTTTGTCCTTGTGCTATACATGTCCCACAGCCTTGCACATTTATAAGATATAGAGTAGAATGAAGGTACGTCATAATCGTATTCATGCCATCTTTGCGACTCTGTTCATTCAGTTCTCTTTATCCACTACCCTTGTGTGCATTATGTAACTCAAGTAACTCTTTCTGTTCCTTTTGTAGAACTTACTGTTCATTTATGCTGAATCCTTCTGAAAATGGTTAATTTCTCTAATCACTGTAGTAGTCATGAAACATGCCGGCCAGAGCACTGGCAGCAGAACTAGATAATATATCTCCACATAACGTGTGCATTATGTAGGAAGCTGGCTTTCTATATAGTGTCCCAAAATGAGGTACAATGTGCAGAAAGTCCAGGCGACCCTTATAGGTTTACAGGGGTTTGCTTTAACAGTCCCAAAGTGCTCTATTTGTGGTAGTGTGGTCAGGCAGCCATAGGCTTTATTAGAAGGGCACGTTGAGCATTTGTTGTGCACACAGAGTCAAAAAATGAGACACACACTCAAGAAAAAAATAAGTGACCAATTTAGAAAAATAACATCGATTTTTATATTCCTTTTAACACCAAGATCATTGGAATCAGGTAAGTAATTTTGGAGTTTTCGTTTTTTCATAAAAACAGTAAAATAGCAAACGCTATCAGATCATGCCTCGAACGCGGTAATGTTATCCTATGGGAGAAACATGCACTGCATAGGTATACTTGCAAATGGTTGTTAGAGTTGATCTCTTGGACCTAAGATGCTTAGAGGCCAAGGTCCATAGAACCACCAGCAGTTTGGTTTCACCTACCCTGGTGTGTCCGGGTGCAGAGGTGCTGCTTGTGATGGTAGCCTTGAGCGCTACACGGTAAAGTCAATGGAGAAACCTGGAACAAGAAAAAGGCTTCAAGTGGTTAAAAGTCCGGCAGAACCCAAAGGGGCACTCGGCTCTTGAGGGTTCAGAGACCCTGACGCAAGGGGACACCGTCGACTGGCTCGGACTCGGTAGTAGAGGTGTTTTGTCCAACGGGTCACTTGCGTTGGAGTTTCTCACTTCTTGGGGGTCGAAATGATGATGGGGGGGGGGAGGGGACAGAACGGCAGGGCCACTCTCGGGAATGGCCTCGGTGAAGCTTATGCCCCTCATTGGTAGGTCAGTCTTGGCAGTGTTAGTGTCCGGACAGGATACTTAACAAGCCTTGGCTGCTGAAAGGGCTCCGGTACCCAGGGTATTGGTGCTGGGGGCCTTCTGGAGGGTCTGCAGCTCGAAACTCGCTGGGGAGATGGGGGTCACCTCTGGGATGCCATGAAGTCCTGATACTGGGGGTGCTGCTCCCTCAGTGGACCCAGTGGTCAGCAGAGCGGTGTACCAGCCAGATGCAGTTGGTGCCTGCAGACTGCAGAGAAGTCGCTCCTCCACTTCAAGGGAGATGCTGGCTGGGTGACTAAGTGCTGGTAGCCCTCCAAGTCTTTAGGAGGATGGACAGCTGTTGGACAAGTCGATTCATTGAAATTGTCAGGACAGTAGCAGGCAGGGTTTGGCATCAATTCTGGAGCTGGTCCACAATCCTTGCGATGTTGGCTCTTCTATGTCCTTCTGTTCCTAGTAGACAAATCTGAGTTCCTGGTGTCAGGGGGACCCCGAAATACTGAATTTAGGGGCCTATAGGGGAGTGTAGGATAGCAGCGAATGGGCTACTTACCCCTAGGGTGACTACACCCCCTATATGACCACTTCCTGAGGAGAGTGGGCATAATCCTGACCCAGAATTCCTAGTTTTAGCAAAAAACAAGATGGTGAAACCCTTCCTTGACCGTCCACTTCATGTGGCTCACTTTAAGGGTGTGACCAGCCTGTACGTGTGACATGCCTTCTGACGCACTAATTTTCCCACCTGCTCTACTGCCAAATGGGCCCCAGGGCAAGGGGTGGCTTTCCCATGTCTCGCGGGGGATAACAGGGTCTCTGGCATTGATATGCTAAAGTCTCTAGTCGTCCTGTTGGAAGAGGTGTGATCACCTTTCTCCGGACAGGCATTGTTTCTGATCTCAGAGAGTGTGGGATTTCACCTGCAAGGGGTCAGAAACGTATCTTTAGTGGCAGGCTTGAAAATGCCAGTCAGCCAGCACACTAAGAGACTAGAAGGATTTTCATGTGGTATACTCTAGGGTGTCCTCTTAGTGCATGTGATAATAAATCTACTATTGGCAACAGTCTTTATCTGAGAATGTTAAGAGAGTTTGACACCAAATACCATTGGTGCCAGTGAAGCTATCATGTTGCTGGGGAATCCATGATGACCAGTGCCCAATACACATCCTTAAGATGGCTTCCCCGATCACTTGTAATATCTTGTAATCAAACTATACATCCCAGGGTCATATCTGCTCAGGCAGCTATGTTTTCACATGTAACATAATGTACCCTACCTTAGGGCTCTAAGGCCTGCTGTATAGGTTACTTACATATATTGCATGCAGTGTCAGTGGGCATGGCACACAGGGTGTGTGCCATGTCGTGTTTTCACAATGGTTTGCACCATTGCACGCCACCTGCAATGGCAGTCTGCATGGCTTCGGGTGTGGGTCCCTTAGGGTGGAATAATACATGCTGCAGCCCTTAGGGACCATCTTTAGTACCCATGCCCAGGGTACCATTACTAGGGACTTACGAGGGTGCTAAAGGATTTGCCAATTGGTTAACAATTGAGCTTGTGGTTTGTTTTATGGAAAGAGCACTGGCATTGGGGCCTGGTTAGTCAGAGTAGAAAACCAGAATCTAGTAGTCAAAAGGGGGCAAAAGGTTGGGGAACAACTGCAGCTAAATTCTAATTTCCTACTCATTATGAGCATGTCCTGAAAGCCCATTCCATTTTGGTGAGAGACCGGTGCAGATGGTGTAAGTCAACTTTGGGAAATCCTTTATTGATATTAATGATTTTTATAGTGCCTGCATGTGGCCGACAGCCAGTGTGTTCACTGTCATAGGTCACCTAAAAGACACCGCCCAACATTGTGGGTGATTCAGGAAAATGAGTGCAAAGCATCCTCATGTGCGTCTTCAATTTCAGGCTTCTGATCAGATGAGTAGCCAGTCCCTCCGACTTGGGGGCTGGATCTGGATGTCTCAGTGTGAGGGCGAAATGCCTATTTCGAACCGAACAGACCGATCCTCAGACTTGCCTTTGAATGAACACAGATCGGGTTGACATTTCTCAACTGGGGTCAAAGAGTTACAAAGTGGTGCACCCTGGACACAGATCATTCTGCCTCATTAATCTTATGGGTGAGTCGCATGATTACTATGTGTGAGATGCCAACGAGACTGATTAATATCACTAATGCATCACAAAATATGAAAGAGCAGTTAGTTGCCTCTGAATAAAGCAGTTCTAGGGTTTAGGTCCCTTGATTCAAGCTCTAGCATAAGTTGTAAATGAAAGTTATTTATAACTTTGCGTTGAACCAATTAGCAGTGGAGAGATTTGCAAATGCATAACCTCCATGAAACTTCTCTCCGAACTAGAAACAGTTGAAAAGCAACAAAGAGATGTATTAGCCCTGGTTAGTTCTGTTTTGATTCAATTCCAGGGCACATGGCCAGCTGGGTCAGTCCACTGCTAAAATGCTGCCACTGTAAATTCTTAAGATACTTTGGGCACTGACATCAATCTGCCAGGTGATCGTTTCTAAGATTATAAATTCAAATATTAAATAATTCACATACCTGCAATAATAGCTCTGTGGAGCGTTTTTTGGGGACTCAACTCTGACCACTGATGGGAACATGAAGATCTACAGATTAATTGGGGCTTTTAGGAGCTGATGATAGTCTTGGGTTCTTGAAGAGGAGGGAAGAGCCTGTAATCCCAAAGAATTAATTTGTTATCCATATTGTTAGAATTTGAGGTTTCTGATTGGCAGAGTACACACCCTGTCCAAGCAGGAGCACAATCCTAGTCAGGGTAAATCAGATACACTAACTTAACACTTAATAAACCTGTGCTCACCCTCTGGTAACTTGACACAGACCAGTCCGGCTTAAATTAAGAGGCAATGTGTAAAGTATTCGTGCACACTTTAATTACAGTAACCTGGTGAAAACACCACATAAGGACTACACACCAGTTTCGAAAAATATAGAATATTTATCTGGGTAAAACAAGACCAATATGATAAAAATCCAATATGTAGAGCTTGAGATGTGAATGATTAAAGATTGAAAGTAAAAAACAGTGCTTAGAAGTCACTAGCGGTTAAATGATTATTTGAAGTCGCGAGTGACCAGTACAAATCCAAAGTTCAGACCGACCACGATGGAGGGCAGGCCGGCTACAGAACTCATACAGGGCGCGATGAGAAAGTATCTTGTATGAAGCAAACTTTGACGTTGAGCACACAATGCATCGGAATTTTCCCCACTGTTGGGTCACTGCGTTGGAGACAAGCCCCGTGGATGGCATTGAAGTTTTGGCAGTGCATCATCGTCGAACCTCGCAGATGGTGTCGAAGAATCAATGCTGCATGTCATCAAGCCTCACAGTCGGGACCTGCATTGTTGTTGATTCAGTACTGTGGCACCTTCGAGGACCGATGCGTTGATTTTTGTCATGCAGTCGCAGTGGCAGCTGGTAGCAGTGGAAAATGGTGCGCCGTATTGGCAATTACTGTATAGTGCAAGCAAGTGAAGCCCGATGATTAATAGAGGAGACTTAGGGGGGCCTCCTCTCACGAAAACGTTTAAAAAATGAGTGTATTTTTATATACATTTTCCACTATATCTGGGATAAATGGACCAAAATTACAGTTCTTATACTGGCTTCAGCCTGCCACCCTCCCTCTACAAAGGATGTGGTGTTGCGGCCAGAGGTACCGGCCTTGGAACTCTGGAACCAGGTTAAATTCTCTGCGTTGGCTGAACATCCTTTGATTCTGGACAAATCACTTAATCTCACATGTGCCTATAAAAAATTAATGTTACCTTTTGTAATGTAATTGGTGCTCATTTAAAATGCTACAATACCTTTGGGTCGAGTTTGCACTAAATAAAAATGCACACGGTTAGTGGCTGACTTGTACAAAGTGAAAAATCTGTATAAATCACAGCGTCGCCACTTAAATTGTGGGATCTTAGGCAAATATTTATTTCATCAAAACTCTATTTTCTAAAGGCACTTTCAAACATGTGAGTTCAGAATACCAGTTGTACCAACATCTATTGGGCTTGATTTATTAGACTATTCGTCACTGATTGTTGAGGGCTCTGGAGTTCAGGCTGCAGGCAGTGCACATTCAAAAAGCTGTTTGAATCCATGGTCAGCGAGTCCTTGGCCTCTCAGTACCGTGCACAGTGCAGGGATCATGTTGCCTGGCAGAAACAGGGAAGCAACCAGGATTTATGCTTCTGATCCAGAACATTTTGTGTTCTTGTAGTATGCTGCTCAGCCAGGATGTGTGTATTTTAGAATGCTGAAGGATAGAACGTTGGTATGGTTTGTCAGTTGCTGAAAGGGCTGAGCGGCCTACAGACCGCTCCTGGTGGGGCTCATCCATTATACAACTTGATACCTAATAAACCTACATGAAAACTACCAAGGCTGGACTATTTATCTTAACATTACAGTTCTGTTACGAGAAAGCAATTTGCCAAATTAAATTAGGAACTTGCTTTCTAAATATAAGTAAGACATATGCCCGGTATAAATGACTAAGAAAATAGGTACGTTTTATGTCCAGAAAGCAAGTTGCCTAATTTAAGTTAATTAAGTAACTTCCTTTGTAGACTCAGAACTCATGTTGGGATAAATGAGCTTAATAAACATTCTCAGTGGCTGGAAAAGCAAGGACAGTGGGGCAAAGGAAAGAGAAAGGAGAGGGAAAGGACAGGAAAGTAACCTCGATCATGACAAAGCGACAAAATAATTCAAGATTACTTACCCCAATAGTCTATATGTCCCGGTAGTGTCGGACTGCACTGGAGGTACTTCACATCAACATTCTTTGACACTTCCTCTCCATGAGGCTAAGCTGGTAGCTCTTGAAATCCTTTCAATGGAATGCTCTAAACATATACATGAGGCGCAGAAGCATGCGCTGTGCATCTGTTTACAGCACGTGACTCAGCCTCACAGAACCATGAGTGGAGTCTCATGACTCTGTGACGTCACGCCATCTTGCAAATGCTGCAACCCCTCCTTTCCCAACTCATCACCCTGGGACGACTTGGAAAGGGAGGGGTAGTGAGAGGCAGCTGATAACGGGCAAGCAGCCCCGGGAGTACAGGGCTGATACTGTACATCAGAATGTGACACTTAATTGCATCATTTGTAGAAGGTCCAGAGGACCCCCAAGTATTGCAGAAATGGGCTGGCAGCATGCCAGCCCGTACCCTGCTCTAACATTCACTGCTACCAACTGGCACAGGCACAATAGTGCATGTGCATATTTAAAACTTCCTGACTGGTTGGCATCCGTTTTGGAGACCGTACTGGGTAAGGCAGTGAATGATTTAAGCATAATGTAAATTGAATGGTAATTGCTATTTGCAATTACCATCCATTTCACAAATAATTGGAAGAACGTGCCCCTTCTGCCCAACCCCAGAAACTGCCCCTGAACAGTATGGTCAAGGTGCTGGTTTTGCAGAAAAACAGCTGCAGAACCCACTTCTGAGGCCCAGGACTGGAGGGAGAACCTCAGTCAAGGGTAGGGCTCACAGATGGCAGCGTCCAGCAGCGTTAGAGTTGCCAGAAGTATTTTGTGTCCCTGAGACTTCAGAAAACAGGAGGAAAGCCAGCAAGTTCTATGAGAATCTTGGATTCAAGGATGTAGAGAGCAGGTACAGATGCTCTCACTCCCAGGCAAGAAACAGCAGGCAGCAGGCCAACACAGCAGAGCAAGTTTGAAAGTGGCACTGCCTCCTGTAGCACAGCAATGTGCAGATCAGCACAGCAATGCAGGTAGCAAAGGGTCAGTCCCTGCTACAGCACAACAACTCTTCTTCTAGGCAGAATGTCCTTGGTTCCAGCAAAGTTCTGCTCTGGTGGTGTCAGGGGTCTAGTATTTATACCCAAATGTGCCTTTGAAGCGGGGGAGACATCTAAGATCACAAGGTCTCTGCCTTTTCTGCTTTAGTTCCAGTCTCACTACGGGGGTATCAAGCTCTTTGTGTGGAGACAGGAGGGGTACGGCTTCTGTGTACATTGTAGCTTTTGCACAACAAGTCTTGCCCCCGTATGTCTAATTGCGCTCATGCACTGATTCTGTTTTCTATGACTCACTGGCACGAGTGCATGATGTAATCCTGCTAGGCCTGATTCACATTACTTTAAGGAGCTGGCCTACTGAGTGTTATTCATATGTTTTTCTCTGGGCATTGCTTCTGCACACATGGTTTCCATTGCACTGTTAACCTCTCGTTTTGCTCACTCCACATACCGGAACGGGTGCATGCTGGGAATTGTGGTTTTCCCTGCCTATTTTTGTTTTGTGCATGCCTGATTTAGCATACCAGTAGTAGTAGAGAAAAGAACAAGGGGACCCGTTCTGGTAGCCTAGGGACCTCGGGTAATAACTTATTTTAAAGAACAAAGGTCCTTGGCATAAGAGGAGATAGTTTAAATGTTTCAACATAGACTACAATGAGCACTATGGAGGTTCTTCCAATGTCCAGCCGGACAGAGGAATATTTATTCAAGTAAGATAACAGGATGGACAAAATACAAGGCACAACAGAGATGGCGAACGGCACAGTCCTGTACCGAGCGTTTGAAAAGAAGGTATAGGGAGTATAGACACAAGAAGGAAACAGCAGGCAAAAAAGGGGGGAAGAGCAAAAGGCGGCTTACATTTACTTAATAATACTGTGTAAGCTCAAACCAACAAACAACGCACTCATTTTGTCACAATGGTTGAATAGTGGTGTTTGCTACAAAGGTCGACGTTTCGATCCCTAGCTCTCAATACTATGGGATCATCATCAGGACTAGAAAATGAACTGTTGCCTGATAGATAGTGTCAAGGAGCCTGGGAAGCAGCTCGGAGTGGACCTGGGAAAGCTCGGTGGGTGCCAGGAGCAGCTCAATGGGTGCCTGGAGCTCGTCGGCAGTAAGCGAAAGCCCCACGAGGGCGTCTGGATGCTTGATCGTAGTCCACAGTTGGTCGTATTGTGGGACAGTGGGCGACGGATGAACCAAGCGTTCAGGAGGGCTGGAGCTTGTAGATACAAACAGGGCGCAAGGGGCCAGAACCGAGTGTTCAGTGGCCAGAGGTAGAGAGTATATGCAGCGGATGGGGCTGCCAGACACCGCGGGACCGGAGCTCTTGATGAGTTGCTGGCGGCCGGAGGAAGCAAGGATCTGCTTTTCCGTTCGGCGTGATAGCTATCACGCCGAACGGCCCTGTTTGTATCTACAAGCTCCAGCCCTCCTGAACGCTTGGTTCATCCGTCGCCCACTGTCCCACAATACGACAAACTGTGGACTACGATCAAGCATCCAGACGCCCTCGTGGGGCTTTCGCTTACTGCCGACGAGCTCCAGGCACCCATTGAGCTGCTCCTGGCACCCACCGAGCTTTCCCAGGTCCACTCCGAGCTGCTTCCCAGGCTCCTTGACACTATCTATCAGGCAACAGTTCATTTTCTAGTCCTGATGATGATCCCATAGTATTGAGAGCTAGGGATCGAAACGTCGACCTTTGTAGCAAACACCACTATTCAACCATTGTGACAAAATGAGTGCGTTGTTTGTTGGTTTGAGCTTACACAGTATTATTATGTAAATGTAAGCCGCCTTTTGCTCTTCCCCCCTTTTTTGCCTGCTGTTTCCTTCTTGTGTCTATACTCCCTATACCTTCTTTTCAAACGCTCGGTACAGGACTGTGCCGTTCGCCATCTCTGTTGTGCCTTGTATTTTGTCCATCCTGTTATCTTACTTGAATAAATATTCCTCTGTCCGGCTGGACATTGGAAGAACCTCCATAGTGCTCATTGTAGTCTATGTTGAAACATTTAAACTATCTCCTCTTATGCCAAGGACCTTTGTTCTTTAAAAAAAAAAAAAAAAAAAAAAAAATGATTTAGCATACCAGGCATGTTGTTATTTAAATAAGAGCTTGTTTTGAATGCTCATGTCACAGCCTGTAAAATATTTGATGATGGAATGCTAGTTTCCATATTTCTTTGCTGTCATTGTATTTAGCATGCAATTATCCGGTAGGGAGTTTTATATCTATGTTAGAATATGGGATGGTTCTGATTTTCCATTCCCTTCCCTTTCCTTTGCACTCTGTTGACTGCACTTGAACCTGTGAAGTTATTCCGCATTTGTAAACAGTGATTTTCTAAAATCCAGTTTACCCCGGTGATTCCCACCCAAAATGCATTGGGTTTTTGAGCAATTGTGATGAAATTATTTTCTATAAGGATGCTACATTCATGTCACCAGCAAATGTAATTGTAACATTTGTAAACAAGACATCAAATTTACAAGCAGCTCAATCAATTACAGTCATTGAATCGTAAAGCATTGAAAATTGTTTTGGACTTTTATGGAATTGTTTAAATTTGTGTACATCGAAGCCTTGGGGGCCACTGTGAGTGCTGTATCTAGTAAACTTTGGTGATCTAGTTTTCTTTCAAATCAACTGCCACGACCTGGGCAGAGGTCGTTCAGCACTGCTCAGTAAGTTTGTATAAGTATGTATGTATAGGTCGAATTGGTTGAGAGTGCATCACAACCATTAGTTTCATAGGTGGGCTAACTTGCTAGGTCGAAATGGCAGTTTAAAACTGAACACACAAACTCTGCAGTGGCAGGCCTGAGCCATGTTAAATGGCTACTGAGTGGGTGGCACAATCAGTGCTGCCGGCCCCCTAGTAGCATTTAATTTACAGGCCCTGGGCACATATAGTGCACTTTACTAGAGACTTCTAAGTAAATGAAATATGCCAATTTTGGATAAGCCAATGTTACTATATTTAGAGCACAGAGCATATACACTTTAGCACTGGTTAGCACTGGTAAAATGCCCAGAATCCTAAAGCCAGCAAAAATGAAGTCAGCAAAACAGGAGGTCAGAAGGCAAAACGTCAGGAGAAACCATGGCAAGGATGCCAGGTCTAACACATATTTAGTGTTTCTTTATGACAACTGGATATTGAATCACTCTGTAAATGTGGAATGGATTCAAGCTCACATGCAAGACCAATTTATATTCATATATTTTTGTTTCATAATCATACACATTTTAGTTGCCTTACCGCCTTTCATTCATCATCTCTTTCCAATATTCATCCTTTTAAATACACAAATTTACAATGATCTTGGAGTGAATCAAGCCAATCGCCTATGTTTGCCTCAATAAGATCAGGATCTCCATGATTCTCCCATTCTTCTAGCCGTGCCACGATGAATCACTATCTTCCTTCTGATTTACTGTCCATTCCTCCATAAATCTCCAATATCCACGGTACATCTCTCCATTCCATCAGTGACCTTTCTTGCCATCCTGCTCTCCTATCCATATAGTAATCGATCTACACCTGTGAGCACCTCCTCTATCTTCATGTTGTCATGCACATGGTGTATCTGCTCTTCTCTATGACCATGTGTAATCATCAATCATTCATTGTAGCTCATGCCTGTTCATTCCGCTGAAATATTTACTTAACTAGTTAATCTGCTGATTTATCTAGAAGTGACAATAATGTGCACCCTATACCTATTTCCCCAGGAAACTTCCCACTTGGATCAGAGGGTTTGTCCCCAAGATTTTCTACATCATAGAAAAAGCTTGGAATTATTATCCCTACACCATCACAGGTAATTATGACACATAAGCTATCTGATAGGTTATATTGTTGTAAGATATATCTAGCTGAAATGACTGTGTGCTCTACCTACATAATGTCAAGAACTAACTATTGCAATATTTTTTACTTGGGGGTACTGGACTATCTGATCAATAAATTGCAAAGAATTCAGAATTTTGCCATGTGGTGAGTTTGACAGCTGAGAAAACTTGACTCAGTGACTCTACACTGGCTTCCCGTGAAACAGCATATTCAATTTAAGAGACTCTTCCCTTATGCACAGAGTATATTGCAAGTCCGACCAGAATCAGAGAGCTGTCCATTATATTTGGTCATAAGCTCATGCCCCCTTCCGCTACCAATGAAGCAGAGGTAATTAAGATTTCAGTCTTGGTCTGGTTCTTTAGGAAGTTGCTGTCCATCTATAGCATGATGATTGCAGGAACCTTTGTTAAAGGTCTCAACTTTTGTTTGGGAGGCTCTTGCACACTTGGAAGGTTAACGATAACCCGAGTATTGTGAGCATACATGTAAAAGTCCACCCCTACTTGGTGGAACAACTGGGCAAGGAGCTGCCTGTACATGTTAAACAGAAAGAGCGAGAAGACTGGCCCTTGCAGAAACCCGACTTCAATATCATATGCCTTTAAAGAGCATTGGGGAAGAATGACCATCTGCAGGCTCACTGAAATGAAAGAATGGGTCCACTTCAAGACCGTACGAGTGATACCTGCTGCTTCCAAGGTCTTATGCAAGGTGTTGTATTCAATGGCATCAAATGCAGCCAAACAAATCTAAGACGACTAGTATGCCAGTTTCTTCTTTATCAACGAGCTGACGAATATCATTGAGGACCAGTAGACTACCTACTTGTTGCTATGCCCAGCATGGAACCTAACATGTTGCCCATCCATTTAGGTCGTTTAATTCTCCAAAGTCCAGAAACTGATTTAGGGCCAGTTTTTCACGACATTTGCCCATGTAAGTGAGCAGGGAGATGGGTCTATGATTGTTCAATTTGTTGGCGACCATGATGGGCTTCTTCAGAAAAAGTCTCACTTCCAAAGGTCTGGAACAATGCCATGCTTTAAAGAGCTGTTGAAACAATCAGGAACTGGTCACTTGTGGCTATAAAGAGTGCTGGGACAGGATATTTTCGGGAAACTGAAAGCCAGTGGGTAGATATTGACTGATATGGAGTTGCTCATTCTTAATTTGTATGAAGGAGTCTAGGTAGCTCCCTGTCTGCTAAGTAGATTTAAATGGTGCAGCAGTCATAGGAATTGGATAATTAATCCTGCAGTCTGAGAAAAGGGCAAACATACTGTGTCGAAGGACATGTGATGGTGGCATTTCTAAATGTACATCTACAGGGTGTTGCAGTTCAGGGGCAATGCAAACCATTATTTAGAACGTTTGGGGAAATCACAAATCCTTTCAGAGAACAATGACATGTTCTGAACATTTGCTTTATCTGAGAGCTTTACAGAGTAGTACACCCCTCATCTGAGTGGTCTCTTCTCCATTTCCTTTCGGCTCGCTGAAATTTTAGATTATGAATTTCCAGCTTGCCTGATAACCAAAGATTATTTTTGCTTTTCTTGTGTGCAGAGTTTTGTTTCCTTATAAGCAGTCTTTAGCAGAGTTGAAGTGACAGACTGATTTGCATATGGCCGTGTCTGAACTGGGGTGGCAGAGTGTGCTAAAGAACGGTGATGGATCAAACCCAGATCTGTTGACTGGGTGTGAGTGTTTGATTGGTTCTGATGCTCCGTCCATCACCACTCCCTTTTGTACCGCTTTGTTCGCCATAAAATGGCAGGGTATGCTCAGACGTGAGTCCCTTGCTCACTTTGCCACTGGATTCAAGCAAGCCTGGCTGAAGACGGCTGAAATGCCAGAAACCGGTCCTAGGAAGCTTGTTTCCGGTCCAGGGAAGGCATGGCTTGGCAGTTCGGGCTGGACTGTTCCCATGAGGCACAGGGTCAGTCTGATTTGCATATGGCCATGTCTGAACTGGGGTGGCAGAGTGGGCTAAAGAACGGTGATGGATCAAACCCAGATCTGTTGACTGGGTGTGAGTGTTTGATTGGTTCTGATGCTCCGTCCATCACCACCCCCTTTTGTACCGAGTTGAAGTGACAAAGCAGAATGTTAGGATTGAAAACTATGAGTGTTGGTCCGTAGAATTACTGATTCTTTGGCAGCTTGGTCTAAGATTACAAGATTCCAGTTGCACCTGCTGGTCAACGCCGAAGGTTAATGGCTACTGCTGCACTTCGGTAATTTTATGAGGGATACAATTCCAAAGAGGTCAGACCAGATTAGAGAGGTGGATTGGTGCCCTGTAATTGGATCGAATGAAGCTGGTAAAAGGCTTGCTGTTTTAGAGATGTGCAGGCACAAAGCATTGAGTCATAGGGAGGAAAAAGCTTGTTAGGTGAAAGCCCTGGCTCTGGGATGCTCAGACCCACTGCATTAGGCTCAGGTGCAGTAAATGTTGATTCGTAATACGAAGGATCCTTACACCTGAGGCATGCAGGCACCGCATATGTAGCAATGGATGGGAATGGTTTGTTGTCGATAAGGTTTGTGCATCTGAGGTCTATAGACACACTGACTTCAGACGTGGTGTTTTGAACGGATTTTTAGGGATATAGAAGTTGCCTGCCTCCGAGGTGTGCACAAACACTACATTAGGAGACCACTGGGTTTATAAAATGAGTTCTTCTCCTTGTGGAGCAGGTGCACACGTAGGATCTGTGTAAGAGCTGGGAGTTGCTTGTATATGGCACACACACAGGCAGATGCAGTCCTAAATGTACTATCCAGTTACTAGACCCAGAACTCAGCATCAAAGAGAACTTGGCATTAGAGCTATGTTTGATATCTCTTAGACCGGGATCCAGGAAGACTGGTACAAAGAGGCATGGCTTTACTTCGACATTCAAACACATTTCATAGTACCGATGTAACCTCAATTGTAGCCTGACTGTAGGTATACCAACATTCCACGAGCACTGTAAGGGGCATCTTTCTCCCTTTGACCCTCCTGATTGCCCTCGCCCCCGTCTTCCATCTGCCAGTAACAACATCACAGGGATAACTCCTTGCCCACCAACAAACCCTCAACAGCCGCCTGTGGGCTAGGAGTCCAAGTACAGGAACTCCCAGAAAATAAAGTGGTCAGTGAAAGCAGAAACACAAGTATCAATAGTTAAGTAGGTGCAGTGGCACCAGGGCCAAGGTTTCTGAGAGACCTACAGCGTCCCAATTATGGCTTTCTTTTACCACCCAGCCAGTGACAAGGGGCACATTTTCCTCACCCCATCGCACCCTTATTACCCACCGACTTAAATTCATATTAACTTTCTTCCTTCATGACCTCTGACCCCGGGGGTAATACTGGCAGTGCTGGGAGTACCAAGGAGCAATCCAGGGACAGCAGCTGATTCATCTATTGACCTCTAATTGACATCCACGAATGGCCGCCTCAAAAGAAATTTTAAGTCTGGAGGCTTTGAAAAGAAAGTCATAAAGCACCTTTTGTCTGATTTATAGAGATGATTTACTCACCTTCTGCAGGGTTCGCCTTCCCAATTCACAAACAAATCTGTTCCCAGCAGGAACAAATACAATGGAACAAAAAGGCCACTTTGTGAGGAGAAAAAAAGAGAGATGTACTTGTAGTTTTGATAATGATAAGAAAGGTTTTACTGGCTTCAACGAGCCAGCGTGCATTCACAGTCGGTAAACCCAGGCACAGCTCTGCCAAGACTGCGCCTTTTGTGTCGTAATCCTGTGACTCAGCACCAGCCAATGGCGCCTTTTTTTTACCCTTGTTAGGGCCTTGTTTCTGGTTCAGATACGTCAATCGTCACCTTCCACAAAGCCCTATTTTAATCGTAAGTCATTGATAACAAATTTGACAACAAGTGCCCAAGCTATCCTACTGACCTTTTACCTGTGAAGGAAAAAGGTCACGTTAGTCCAATACATACAGTAAATAACTACATTTATTCCACCTATCTTCATCCGCCTTCTCCTCTCTCCTTTGACCTACCGGTTCCTGGGCGTGGGGAAAAAAGGGCAAAAAAACAGGTTAGTGGTCCCTTCAGGCCACCCCAGGTAAGGGAGGGGGACCCCTTGGGTTCTCAGCTGTCATTGTCTTCTTTGTTGCCCGAGCCTTCCATGGCCCCCCCTGAGTGAGAGTACAAGGGGACCCCTTTGGGTCCTCAGGTATTTTCATCGCTGTCTTCATCTGATCTGTCCAGTGCTGTGTAATCGTACAGGAGGCTGTAGTTCATCTTATGGCACGCCAGCGTCGATGTCTCCTTCTGTTTTCCAGAAACTGCCTGATAGTAGGGAAGAAGAACAGCTTTAAAACAGCACAGGAGCCTCCAGCTGTTCTGGAGGTCACTCAGTGCGTGTACCTGGGAAAAAACCCATACATCACAGAATCCGCGGTGATGCAGGGCTTAGGTATCCAGGCCCTAAGCTCTGAGCCTAGGGCCTTCAGCAGGTCCTGTGCATACGCGCACTCCCAGAAAAGATGGTATGTCGGCTCATCCACGATGCACCCTCTTGGGCAGGACTTGTATCGGTTGAGTCCTCTTGCGTGCATTAAGGTTTTCACGGGAAGTCCTCCTTGGATGGCTATCCAGGCAATATCTTTGTATTGGTTGGTCAGGCTCTTGGATGTGACGTTTCCCCACACGTGGTCTGCTGTGGCAGAGGGGAGGACGCTGATCGGTTCGCTGATGTCCTTTGCTCATATTTGGCGTCGGACAAGCTTCGGGCTCCATGTGGTAGGGGCGGCAGCCTCCAGGCCAAACTCCTGCACGAACTTGTCCACTTCCTTGTAGAACCACGGGGTCTCCCAGTTGTATGGGACGGCCCTCACCCACTCTGCCCATCCAAGTCGCCTCCACTTTGGCAACAGGAAAAGTTGTGCCATCAGAAAGCCAATGGCGCCTGTCCTACTATCCCACACCCTTGCTCGGTGCTACTGCAGGCAAGTGGAGCCAAGGCCTGGCAGCTGTGGCCTGCTCTGGGCACCCTTAGAGAAAGAGGTTTATGTAACCAAAACAGAGGTCTCCACAAGTCAATGGCGGCTCTGGGTTCTCAAGATTGGTCACTCGAAGAGAAAGCAGCAACTGAAGTGGTATAGTAACCAGCGATATCACGCTCCAGTCCTAGGTTTCATTTTACAGCCCAGAGCATTCTGGAAAGGATCTGTATACACAAAGGTGACTTGATTCTCTTCAGCCAATTGGGTATAGAACTGTAGGTATTGTAAAAGGAAAGTTCAGGACTGGAACCTGGCGTCTTTTGTGACCTGGAGTCATTTGATAACCCTAAGAAGAAGAAGGAAAGTAGAAGACTGGAAACTACAGAGTTATCTTTATGGAAGATAGGGGAAGATCGGTTCTAGAAAGGACAAGTCTGTCGTTGAAAGGCTGTTCTCGCTGGGACAGCGTCCATAACCACAGTCAATGTTAAGAGCATTCTTTCTAAGCACTAGTGTTTTCCTGCCAGTAGATGCAGTTAATTTTAATACAATGTCTCTTTTACATCTTTCCTGATCCCATTTATCCCAGCCGAAAGATGTTATCACTTTATGTCCTAAGATATATCTAATAGTTTATCATGCGGAGCCGCAATACTGGGAGCGGGGATGTTTGTTTAGCGTCTGCCATGTTCTCCAAGGTATGGGCAACATATTTATCCCAAATAGACCAAAAATGACTATGTTCGTAAGTGCAGAATTTTATTTTATCCCATGCCTACTCACCTTAGACGAGGGAACATTCATTGTGAGTTAGAATTATAATGAGTACCCTACTTTAAGTTTTCTCGAGCAGGGTCTATTACACTTCGCTAGTATCACCATGCATCTAAACTTTTTACACAATTGTCACCCTCCAGATATCTGTACCTCTGAAAAATGCATGGCCTACTTCTGCTAATATAAATCTCTTAAAATGTATGCTGTGACAGCTTTGTCACCACGTACACAGGCAAATGTTGGACTGAAAGCAGCAGAAAGTGAAGGGCCTACTCCTGAGGCAGATTACTAAAACGTTCAACTAAATCTATCAAAAAAAAATTTGTAATGGTAACAAATCACTTCTTCTTAGCAACATCTAAAATGTTAAATTAAACATTCAGTCCACTTTTGATTACTGTCACTCCATGTAATAAAATGTGGAAACAGGCTCTCGTTGTCAGCTTTCTATTACAAGAGCAAGCTAACGGTACAAGCCATAAAGACCAACCTGCCAATTTTGATGCCAAGATCTGTTCATTTATGGACATCAGACGTGGAGTTGTCCGACTCCTCAGCAACCCCACCCTTCTCCCCTAACTCTGCAAACCCTCACATTTAGCTCTGTCACACAACATGATATTAATAGTGACCCGAGCCACTCTTGGGGTACACACTGAATCCCACCACCAATATAAGCAGAGGTGGGACACTCAACACAGTGCACTTCAAGGCACCGCACACAGTGGGTGCCAGCTTTCTACATACTTTGACATTTTTACATCCCTAGTCAGAGTCACTATACAGAACTTCATGGTTCCATCTCCATGACATTACCAACATTTATTGACTCTTTTAACCTTTTCCTTTTGCTAGTTCCCTCATTCTCCTTAAAGGGAGCCACATTTCTTGCCCACCTTTGGGAGTCTTTCCAGATCATAAAAATATTTGTACTAACTTTTTCCAAGTTTAATCAACCTGTTTACATTTTCCATATACTTTACCAAGCGGAACTCTCCACCGATGGTGAAATAAAAATATATATATATTTAAATCGAAAAAAATAGCAGAAATGTTTTTATGTTAAATATTGATGTAAATTAATTTCATATATTTATTTTATATGTAGAACTAAAGAAAAAATGCTACATCACTCTTAATTTAATTTTGAATTAGGTATTTAATCTATTTAAATATTTTAAATTAAATAATTAAAAGTGATGTATAGAATTAATTAAAAGTAATTTAATTATATTTTAATAAAATGTATTAGTACATTCATTGTTTAACTCTAAGGAGCTATTGAAATATTGCATAATTAAATTGTATATATTCACACACACACACACACACATAGACAGATATTTTACAATAATTTAAACATTTTCAAATAAATTGCACAAACATTTGGATTAAAACACTCTACTGAGCATAAATAATTAGCCCAACAGCAATCATTAAACTGCATATTGACTATTGCCGTACACTAATCTAAACAAAATTAGTACTCTTCTTAATTTCCTACAGGGACGTTTTTCTAAACCTCATGTCAATGAGATTGAAGTCTTAATGGATAAATATAATGAATGATTTTTGCTTTCTCCCTAAAGGGGATCTTGACCCGGAAAAAAGGTGGAAATGTAATTAGTTCCTGAATCACAATGCGAGGTTTTTAAAGATAATATCTTATCAACCGCACCACAGGTTAAGATAATTCACTATGAGGAAGTTCTTGCAAACCTAAGGCAGAGATTTTATCAAATGCATTAGTATTAATTTGATTGAAAGGTTGTAAAGTTTTTATACCTGCAGTTAGAGTCTACAAGGTACAATTGAATTTGCTGTATGTGCCTTAAATCATAAAACTCAATGATGTGTTGAGCAAACGTTTCAAGAAATTCCTTTCTGTGGTTCCCAAAGGGACTTTTTTATCTATAAAACTGTACATAGAGGACCCAAAGATCTTCCTCCAAATGTACGACCAAATCTCAAGCTATTCGGGTAAGAACACGAATAAGAAATGAGAAGAAATGATCTTGGCAACCCAAATTATATAAAACATGAGACGCAAATACTGACAATCTCTAACCCATTCTAAAGTGCAGCCATTTCGTTTCTAGAAAGATTGAATTTATATCTAACTAAATTACATTTACTGTAAAATGAGTGAAAGTCCAATACTCCCACAAAACCATCCACTGTGCATTGCCACCAATTTGAGGTTAGATCAAAAATTTCTAGTATTCTGCATATAGTAGAGAAGGATTCAATTTTTGGAGAGAGACAAGAATAGACAACTTGCAATACATTTAGGAGATCAGCTAAATATTCCCAAAAAAAGAGAAATCAGAAATCATACTGTAGCCCACTTTAGGCCATTAAGTACCTCAATTTTCCTAGTAAAACAAACGTGTGAATTAACTTCAAAACGTGTCCAAATGCTTGTGTGCATCTTCAGCAAAATGGGCAGCTTACAGAGAATATTTATCCAATGCTTAAGCTTACACCAAAGTCCATCTCTATCCGCTAAATTAAAGGTCACCCAGATGTTCAGAAGAACACACCACTATGTTCAGTTGTTTTACGGACAATAGTCCATAGAAAGAGGCGGTAGACCAAGGTGAAGTGACCATGTCTAAATCCCCCTTGGTCTTGGGGATCCCATTATTATGAATGACCTACTCATAGAGAGAAGAGAAACATATTTTGTCATAAATTTTAACAGCAGCATCCATTAAGCTTATTACACAGTAAATGGAAGGGGTTCTTGGATTTAAGCCAGGACTCAGCATCTGTCCCATAGCCGTTGATCCGAAGATATGAAACTGAATGTTGATCAGTCCACCAGTCAATGTTATCCTTAATTATAACTGGATGCTGATAATTGAGTGAAGCCACTCAACTAGACTTAATGGCTTGAAAGAGTCACAAGAAAATTCTAAACAACCATGGGTGATGTCTTAAATGCCCATACAAAGTGACATAATGCAGAACCCGTTTATCATTAGAGATCACAATCCCTAGGGACGTTAATCTCCCTACCGTCACATTCACCAGCCTCCAAAACGTTTTTACATCCCCGGAACCGATAACCTCAGATATTTCCCTTGTTCCCTTTTAATAAGCTTGCATAGTCCCTTTTCAAGCCAAAAAGATTGACTTTGGCTACAGAATGTCCAACATATTTCACAAGCTATTGGCTTGATTCAATTCAGTTTGCACAATAGAACAATATTTTGGTAAATATGCTGCAGAATTTTTTAACATGAAGTCATAGTATGAGTAAAGGAAGTGTAACAGTCACACATTTCTTGCGGAGGAAGAAAAATCTAATTCAGGAGTCCAACTAATTAGCATTAGAAGATATTTAACAAGTAAGACTCCAACTCTATGTACATTATTAGGTTGAGGGGCAGGCCCTAAAGGAAACCTGCAAAGGCCAATGCTCATTGCCACCAATTTGGTTTACTATAAACTCATTACATACATTGAATTACAGGTGAAAATACGTAATCTATAAAGACCACTTGTGAACCCAGTCTAATTGTGTTTTGGACAGGGTAATCATTGATAAAACGTACAACAGCCATTGACCATTGTGTGTTATCACCGGGCTTAAGCCGGTTGTCAAAGGAGAATATAACATGTTCGCGACTTGGGAATAGAGACTGCTACCCCCATCTATGATGGTTGTTCACACCTTGCACAGTTTAGCAGTGATTGACACCAGTCATCTGCCAATCACAATGAATTGGAAGTTTGAGTCAAGCAGGGTGATGTTTCAGTTTCCTGAAAGGTTGAAGAATATCGGTGGCCTTAGTTGAGGAGAACTTGAATCAAAGGGGTTCAGATAATTTTCGAGTCCTTGGAATCCCCTTATAGTCACACATGCATCTGTTCAGGTTTTGGAATTTTAGCGACGGTGTTTGGACAAGAAGTCATACTTACGCTTTACCAGTCTGTGGCCATTTAGTGAGGAATAAAGGTCCATCATTTTCCAGCCTGCGGTTGGCATCCTTTGATAAGGCACAGCAAAAGCACATCAGCACTGTCCTGCCAATGCCACTTTGGACCCTGGTCTGTTGAAGTCCCCTACAACACAAGAAACGTCTGGTCACGGCCCATGCCCATGTAATTCCACGTCCCTCTTTCCAATATATTTTCAGCAGGAATATGTATCATTACTAATTTAGCGACTCTGTTGCACACTCATTAAATACCAATATTGCGGGCTGTGGTATTACTGGGTGGGCAATTTCTACACCATTTCACATTTTGAATCTCTGTAGAGGGGAAATGTATTAATTTACTTTTTCCCTGTTCTGCAAAGCTTCACCATGAGCAGCTTGCCAGTATGATTTTTGCTAAATTTTATCTGGTGAAAAATTATGTGCGTAAAGAAAACCAAATGTGCTAACGTTCTCTTGATTCATGAGCAAACTCCAATTTGTGCTGGAATCAGGATTTGGAAGGCTCATAGAATGCAGGCCTTAGTGGTAATGCATCCAAGCGAATGTGCTGAGACCACTGAAGGCCTTCAACGAAGCCCAGTACACACACAGCGTTCCTGGTTTAAGCAGACCTGCCATCATTTCAATTGGAGACCTTGGGAGCTGAGACACCAAACACCTGCCCCAAATCCTTTGAGCTATCTGATCCCCCCTCAATAGCACATCTTAATAACATGCCCTATAAACTGGATCCCGGCGGCCTTAAGTCGGGTAGCGATGTCAAGGGTGTCCTTGGTAGTCCCTGCTGTTGGTGTGTCAGGGAGATGTCTTCATGGCCAACGGTAATACAGGAGTGGATTATGGGATCAGATTCCCTGACCACCGGGCAATTTGCAAACCGGTACTCTGTGATGTCACACTACGCATGCGGCTAATGCAAGGGAGAGCAGCATGCATCAGGACCCAGCTGTCCTGTATTTTGTCATCTGTACAAGGTTGTGGTGTTTGCAGACTCCGCAGCTGTGGAGTGGAACACAGAGCCGCAGTAATAAGTAACGAAGGACTGAGGAAAAGCAGTACAAACTGAGCCCAGCAAGGCTTAAATATTTTAGTATGGAGCCCCGCCTCCTCTGTCCCCCGAGGCGATGCTCACTTCACAGCAGAGAACTGTTTCACTAACCGCCTGTTTTTTTTTTTTTTCTCTCCCTCTATCTCACTTTCCATCCGCTTCTGGACCCCGCCGGCAGAATATACAGTAAGTCGCATGAGCCGATGGCTTGATGTTTTTCAGTTAAGTTGAATATCCAGTTAAGATTGAATCAGCGTGACTAGGGCTATGAGTTATACTTGACCTGCAGTGACCTCTCTACACGTTTGGGCCTTTTAAATCAAGCCACCCTTTCATTTGTGGTTGTGGATGTCATTTTTGGGGTTTGTTTTTCATCTCCAGGCATTGATCCAAGACAAGAGGTGGAGAGGCAGCAAGGGGAGATTGAAAGAGGAAGAGAAGGTTAGACAAACAGTGACAAGGGGAGACAGAAGGAGTGAAAAAGAGCCTGCAGAAGTGAGATAAAGAGGAAAGTAGTGTAGGGTGGTTGAATAAAGAGGCATAAAATGCACTAGACCGCGTTGGTATTCAGTAACGGCCGGACTGGGAACAGCAACCAGCCCGGGTAGGTTGCTGCTCACTGGCCCTTGGGGAAAGGTGGGTGCTAGCAAAAAGCACCACCCCCTCTTTTCTTACAGCGGTCCAATATTTCAGCACTGCTGCAAAACCAGCCCCCAGTAAGAAAAGTGGCCACCACGGGCACTAAACCGGCACCCACTCCTCCAGCCCACCAGGGAAATGACTGGTGCCCGCATCGGCCAGTCTGGTGCTGTTCTGTGACCTGGGCATTCTGTATCACCAGCAGCAGGCTCCTTAGAATAAACTTTGGACCCCTGCAGAGAAGTCTTTTTACAAATTGAACACAATATGTGTCTAATGTCTACCGTTTTATTGTTCCCCCTGCTCAAACATAGCTAAATGGTCCTATTTGCTGAACAAGCCTCAAAGTAGGGCGGTGAAAGATGGAAGAAACTGCTCCCTTAACTGCTAGTATTCTAAATGTTGAGACCAAGACTTAAAATTGAGAACTACTACAGAGGTCATGCCCTTCACTGGAGTGGGCAAATACAAGCATTTGTCTGCTTATGACATTCCCCTGTGTGCATTGCACGCGGTTACTGCAATATCATGAGGATGGTATCCTCCCACTCTTGCCTGCTTAGTCAACAACTCTAAAAGAATGCTGGGATTTGTAGTTTCACATTTCCCACTAGTCTCTGCATGTTTAGTCAATCAAACCGTGAGGGATTCAAGGCAGCGAAAGCAATGAAAAATTAGACAAAATCAGAAAAGCATTCAGAAAAATGGGAGGAAGGAGAAAGCAGTAAAAAAAAAAGAGGCAAAGAGAGGAGAAGCACTCAGAAAAACGAGGAGGAAGGACAGCGAAAGCTGTAAAAATTAGGCAAAAGCACAGAAAGCACTCGGAACAAGCATTTGACATGCAATAGGTCTCGAATTTGCTACAGTTGGCGCTGTTGGCTTTGGAAATGACCATGTTTTTTACTTGTAGTGGAGTCATTATATTTGCATAGTGCTATTACCATTGGTACAAAAACGCAAAAGTGAAAAACATTGTCATTTTTAACGCCAATAGCTGTAATTTGCAATGCAATAGGTCACACATTAGTGAATGTTTGAGCTATTGGTGTTGCAAATGTTATTGTTTGTTAGTTAGTGCTCATAAACTGTAAATAAAACAAACCTAGTAATGACATATACAAGAGGGCCAGTCCTTGTGGGAGGTTACAACATGAGCTAGAGCTTTGGGTGTTGAAACTGGCAATGTTTTTGTACTTTTGTTTTTTTGTATGCAGTGGAGTGAAGATATTTGCATAGCGCTATTTCCATTGGTATGACATCGAGGCGCTGGACAACTAGCAATGGGAAATAGGTTATAAGGGAGGGGAGTCCATAGTAATATGATATCTGGAGAAAAAAAGTAATAACATCCTGGAAATAGCAAACAGTTATAGGAATGCAAAGCATGTGGAATGTAGGCAAGAGAGCCATCTGTGGAAGTTATGTTCTTCAGCAAGTGAGGACGAGCGAGCCAGACAGACGGAATAAGAGGAAGAGGAGGAAAGAGAGGGGGAAGAGGTGCTGCGGCAGAGCAGCAGAAGTGAACACTGTTGTGCGGAATTAGAGAAAAAGAAAGTAGTGCTTCACTGGCACTCTCTGTAAAGTGGCGCTAATGCATTTGGTTGTGAAGAAAACCAATCTGGCCATTTTTTGAATTTTGAACCTTTTTTTCTCTCCGTTCCGACACTGCATTTTGGATTAGAAAAATATCAGAAAAAGACGACATTTGCTTAGATGCACTGGAAGGTGGCACAACACAGGAAAGGAAGCGTGTGTTTATGTGGGTGACAGATAGGCTCTCAGACCGAATGGCAAAGAAAGCACATGTAAAGTCTGAATCGATCAGACTACGAGAAAGAACACAGTTTCAACTTAGAACTGCTTCAGGATAACGTCCAATTTGAACACACAGTTGTGCAGTGCATGAGTCTCACGCAGCATTGTAACACCACTTTCTGCTAATAAACAGGTTTTTTTTAATTCTAGTTGATTTTTTTATGACAGATGAGCATCTTTTTCGTGCTTCCATCAGCTTATGAGAAGCGTGAAATTCCCACAGTGCCTGTGTAGCTAATACCAGCAGGCACCAAAGAAACAGACATTTAAAAAATAATATATAGGTGTGTTCCCCTGTTATATTAGGATAATTAGACTCAGCTAAGAGTAGCTAGTTTTTTGTGCCTCTTTTCATTGTTCTGCCTGGCTTTGGACCACACCTTCTAATAGCATCCCGTCCCAGCTATTGGTAGTCCTTCATTCATGTCCATGAAGAATAAAGGATTACGTGGTAGAATATTTTACTTCACAGAAAGCGAACCGGACAGAATGTGAATGCTCCTCTTGGTTGTTTGCGTTGTTTTAGAGCGAGAAGCCCTATATGTATGTTAGACCTGTGCACAATTGCCCTGTGAACTGTACATTTTGTTAGGTTTCAGCTTCTCTCGTTTTTTTTGTATTGTTTCAGTGGAGAAGCCCAACATGAGCATTAGACCAGTGCACAATTTCCCTGTGAACTACGTTGTTGTCACGTGGGGTTGCGAGAGAGATAACAGGCAGCCAAAAGTCATGTAAGAAAATAGTGCAGACAGACTGAAAATATAGCATACTGAGTATCAGCATGCGTAAAATGGCCAATCCTCATGAGCGGTAACAAAAGGAGACAGGGCGGTACTAAGGAGGGACTACTAAGCCTACTAGCAAATCAAAAGCCAACATTTACAAAGGACAGTGACAGCAGCCAGTTAAAAAGATGTGCGGAGAGTGGGCGAAGATTCAAGTCCATACCTCATTACAGCATGTCTCGAAGAGACAGCGCAAGCGCTGCCTAGGCGAGACCTAAAAACAGGAGAAAAGGAAAGAGAAAGAAGTCAAACATATGAGGCAAAAGCAGGAGAAAGCTCTCAGAATAACGGGCAGGAAGCAAAGAGGTGCAGCAGCACGTGATCGCTGTGGCCTCCATTAAGTAGGTCCTGGGAGGAGGGAGGGGCGCTGTGAGATGGTGGGCAGGGCTAAGCAAGAGGCGGGAAGACAGGCTGCAGGTGTGAGTGGCAAATGGAAAAAACAAGGAGAAGCAGTGAAAAACTAGGCACAAGAAGGAGAAAGCATTCAAAAAAGGGGGAAGAGGAGGGAAAAAGCAGTAAAAAAATGGCAAAAGCAGGAAAAGCACTCAGAACAATGGGGGAAAGTGTGGAGAAAACAGTCAAAAATGTGGCAAATCCAGGAAAAGCACTGTGAAAAATAGGGGGAAAGAACTAAGAAAGCAGTAAAAATAAGGCAAAAGCAGGGAAAGCACTCAGAAAATGGGGGGAAGGAGAAAGAAGTAAAAAAAAAACGGGGCAAATGCAGGAGAAAGCATTCAGAACAATGGGGGAAAGGAAGAAGAAAGGAGGAAAAAATAGGCAAAAGCAGGATAAGCAATCAAAAAAATGGGGGGGAAAGGACAGAGAGCAGTAAAAATAAGGCAAAAGCTGTGAAAGCCCTCAGAAAAACAGGGGGAAAGGAAGGCGAAAGAAGTAAAAAAGAATGAGGCAAAAGCAGGGGAAAGCACTGAGAACAATGAGGGGAAGGAAGGCGAACACAGAAAAAAACTAGGCAAAAGCAGGGTAAGCACTCTTGAAAACAGGGAGGAAGCAGGGCAGTGCAGCGGCACCGGGGAGCCGAATTAAACACAACAGTTCCTAGAAGCCGTCCCATGCCCTCAAGCTAGCGAACCGCCATGTTGAACATATCCTCTTGCAATGCCCTCTGGCTCCTTCTTCAGGTATCTCCTACATACATCCAGGGATAGACATTAGAAGGTAGAAAGCAGAAAGTATGGGACCTACACCGGGGTTAGAAGGAGAGAGAGGGGTACAGGTATGGACAACATTTTGAGAGAAAACAGGATTCACCTAGGAAGCGTGCATATGACACCTTCCTCGTATGTTTTGTAACAATGGTTAAGTCTGAACATACAGCATAAATCTCATTTTTAGGGCTCTTTCTGAGACTTTGGGGTGTATCTACTTGTTCTGCTTTTGATATGCTCATAAGTGGACCGGCCAGTCAGGAACACTGAGCAGGCGTCTCTCTCTCTCGTTTGAAATGCCAGTAAACCCAGTGCAGTATCAGAAACATATCATGCTTGCCTGACATGTGGGTGACTGCTCTTCAGAGGCGTGACCTTTTAGGGAAGCCCTGTTTTAATTACATGGTACACTCCCCAGTATTACAGAGCAAAAGTACCACGTGGTCCTAGACATGCACAGAGGATGAAACTGGCTCATGCACGGATGCATCAACAGACTGCACAGAAAAAATCACAGCAAGACACCAGAACACACAAACAACTGCCAAACTACATACACGCATGTTGAAAACAATCTCAACTAAGCACATTCACATAGAGGTGCAAGGATAGACAACCTACATTCACATCATAAACACATGGCCACCCATTTCAGATAGGGGACACACACTGAAACCTACCCTCAGAAAGGCAGTGAAGGGACACTTTTGAAATCAAGAACTCTTTAGTCCCTGCAAAAAGATACACATTTCATTTACCATAGACACCACCATAAATCCAAGCATATGGCTACAGAGATAAAGCAGGCACCCAGATAGTGGCATAAGTAACAGCATAAAATGCACACAGCAAGTGCAAGTGAAACACAAACTTTCTCTCTCTCCCACACACATCGGACAATAAATGTAAAGTCCTTATTTAAAAGGGAGTGATAGTATTAGTTCCCCATAACTAAGAACACTGGCACTATGTGGCAATGGAGGTTTAAAGTTATGTGGCAGGTGTGACTAAATCATGCAGTAAGAAAGGTCAATTTGTTTGTAACTTTTGATGCCTTTGAGCTTTTAACACATTTTTGTCAATGAAATATCTAGCAGGTACAGGATTATATGGCTGGCCAATTATGTGGCAAATGCTGTACATCCATAACTGTGCACTATATGCAACAGAAACAGAATTGCTCTATACTAGTGGCCCTGCTTATAACTCTGCTCTCTACCACGCTCCTTGAAGGCTACTGAGGGGCCACTGTTTAGTTGCCCAGTGGATCCAGAAGTTTCCAAACCACTTCCTTTACAAATGTAGCCATAAATATGACAGACAATAACTGGTCTGCATTGTTCCATCTCCTAAAAGACTGAAGCTAACCTTCCAATGCTTGTTTATTTCAGTGTTCCTTCCTGCCCAAGTTCCAAATTCGAATAGAAACCAAATTTGAGAACAATAATGGGTGCAACGAAAACGTAAGTACAGCAGTGCGACGCCGCCTTTCTGTGCACAGAAGGCAGCATAGTTGTGTTCATTTAAGCAGCTGTGTTTCTGTCGAGTTTGCGGCCTTGTTTCTTTCTATTACAAACCAGCGCGCGCCATTGTTTGAGCAAATCATGGCTCCGATTTTGAAAAGTGTCGCTTGACAGAATAATAACGCCCAAACAGGTTTGATATTCAAAGTATTTAGGGGCATATTATCAAGGACGGAGTTAAAATTATCGCGGCAGTTTCCGCTAAAGCGGCGATAATGGGCTTGATAATATGCCCTGGAGAATTCCCATAGAAGACCGTGTTCACACCAGAACTTGGGCTTCTATGGGAATTCTCCAGGGCATATTATCAAGCCCATTATCGCCGCTTTCTGCCGCTAAACCGGCGTTAATTTTTAACGCCTTCCTTGATAATATGCCCCTTAATCAGTTGTCAAAAAATGCATCACAAGAAGCATCAGCAAGAAAAGCGTGAACTACTCGATTTCTGAAGACATTGCCATGCTCCGGAGCATCATTTCTAGGGGCACTTGTTGGGTGAATGATACCTGGTGACATCCAGTCCCAGTCTCTGCTGCACACAGCCCCCAAGTGCCTGTATCGAGTCACCGGCGAACTGCGTGACCTATGTCCGACAAAGGTGTCCATGCCTCAAAGGACTGGCTTGTTTTCAATGTCACTTCCTGCCTTGGCCGTGCAGCACTAACATTGCAATTTTCCAACTTTAAAAACACTGTTTTTGTTCAACTGTGAAGGACGAGCGTGTGAACCAGTCCCGGGGAAAGCCAATCCTCAGTGTAAAGTGTCCACACAGACTTATGCAGCAGATGTCTTAACCGACTAAGTTATTTAAAACGGCCATCTTCAGAATCCTACACAATTCTGAGAGAGACGCGAGACATGAATTCGAGCCACGTTTTATCTCGTGCATCTGAGAGGTGAGTCGGTGCAGGATGGGAATGGAAAGAGACACTGAGACTTTCCACTGCTCATGTGGCAGCAGCAGCGCACCGTATCTGCAGAAATGATCCGGGCTCTGATGCCGTCAGAAGGGAAACCGCATGAAAACACGACCCGCTCTCTGAAGAGTGGACGAGCGACACCTTGAACTTGCATTGAACTACGTCAAGGGGCGTGGCCGAGTTTTAGAGGTGGGTGTGGTTCCCAGAACGGCGTTTTCACACTTCTTCTAGTGCAAGCTGTTACACCATAAGCTATAAGAATGGCTTGGGAGGCAGGTATTGGACATCATCAACGTATATTGAAATAATAAACAGCAGTTGTTGTGTTCTTCTCTAATTTAGACAAACATCGCCGCCATGTGGTAGGCTGTCATAAATGCCAGTGCTGACAATCATGTGCCGGTGCAGAGCACCAGAAACCACCGGCTCAAATTATGTATTGCCTTAGCTTCACATTTGTCTGGTAGTACGAGGAAAGTAAGCTTGTGCGCCGGGATACCCTCCTATGCAATAGTGCGTTCCACAAATCTGCATAAGATAACGCGTCATACTTCCATAGATTGTCCCAGCGCTCTAGGTATCAAAAAACGTTTTGGTTGTGTAAGGTTTCACTTCATGCAGATGGAACTTGCGACAAATCGTGCAGGCTTCCCACCATCCAAATTTCAGTAAAAAATCTTCTGAGAGGAGATGTTGTACCCAAGTTATCATCCTGTTCAGTATGTCCATGCACACATGCTTGGGAATATTTTGATCGGGATGATAGGACAAGTGCCACTGGCGGTAAATTGAATGATTTATCTGTATATAAACGAGACAGAATAGTGTTTTATCAGTTTTTAATATATGAAGAGAAATATGCGTCAAGAGAGCTTGTGTGATCCAATGAAGTCACACTTTTCTAGTTTTTCAAGTTAAAGAGTCTGCAAAATTATCTAGGATTGACGCCTTGTCTCGGGTTCCAGGTGACCTGGGCCAAACCATTAATCTAAAATGCTATTAACTCTGATGCAGTTTTGATATTTTCACCTCATTGATTATGGCCACTCACACATGGCCCTTGGGAGAGCAAATGCAGGATAGATGGTTGGTGGAGGGGGTCACAAGTAGAGGGTGGGTGTAATTTGTGTACTTCCGTGTACCGTAATCACGTGAAATTACCTAAGAATTCCGCAAGATTACAAAGAAGAGTAAATCTGTGTTTAGCGCTATTTCTTAGCGCACACATGCATCCTTGTGTTCAAAATAGATTCAGTGATGCATTTTGCACTAAGAAATAGCTCTAAATGCAACGTAACACAAATAGTGAGCGTGAGCAGCCATCCACACTCTGTAAATGTGCTTTTGAGGTGGTTCTTCCCCCAACTTACTACCGACATTTAGCACTATTTTCTTAGCGCAAAATGCACCCTTGTTTCCAAAATGGATGCAAGGCTGCATTTGGCTCTAAGAAACAGCACTAAATTGAGTAGAACACAAATATCGAGCATGAACAGCCACACGCGCTCACTTAATGTGCTCTCGTAGTAGGATTCCTCCCCCCCCCCCCCAATTACTCTAAAATACGTGAGGAGGAGTATTTGCATAATTCTCTATATTTCCGCATCAAAGAGTAACATGGAATTACTGAAATTTCTCTGATTACTGCGGCGCAGTTGGAATTCTGCTCAGTCCTAGTCACAAGGGAGAGCGGAGAGTTTTTTGTTTTTCAATGTACCGGTCTAAAAGATTTCATGCTCGGGATTTGTCACTGACCCACATCCTCAAGCAGGAATCCTTCACATTAGACTTCACAGACTTTTCAATGGCCAACCTCATGCCAGCACCTGGACGAATTCTCTAACTGTAGATTTAGGTAGCCAGTGCGTCCTAGGTCAGCGACTAGTTAATGTAGGTAACATTTAGGGGTCGATTACGATGCGTCCGGTAAAGCCATCGTAATGGGCCGCTCGGTTTCCTTTTTGACCTCTTCATTATGATGGAGGGGGTCAGAAAGGAAACCGGCCTGTGATTCTGGCTGGCTTCCGACAGGCTCAGAGAGCCCGTCCACCAGTCGGAAGCCGGCTAGTAATCTCAAGGGCGGGCATTTCTGCCCTTGAAATTACGATGCACGGTTTCCGACCTGGTTTCCATGCCAGCCTGCCTGCCATGGAAAACATGTCGGAAAGCATGTTTGGGGGCCCACAGCAGGGACCCTATTGGTGCTCAGCCTCTGCTTGGAGGCCGAAAGGGTACCTATGATGCCCCCCCAGTTGATCCATGCACCTTGTGGCAGGCATCTTGAGGTGACTGCCACGGGGTGCAGGGATGAACCACACCTCCCAGTTCACAATGGGAGCATGCATTAGGACCAGTTTACAACCGTAATTCATGCTCCCATAGTGAAATGTAGGAATGCGACCGAACAGTGTTCGATCGCATCCTAATGAGGCGGTCAGGACTTCCGACTGGGTGTCAGTCGGTCTTAGGACCGAGTCTGTGTCGGACGGAAGGAAATCCGCCCGACATCGAAATCAGACCCTTAGTGTAGCAAGTGGCAACAAGGAGAACAAGCGACTTAAAACAGAATGGCGGGTCACACAAATTGCTATTCCCTCAACCTGAGGAAGCATCGCATTGCTCCATGTCCCTTATCCTGCTACAGACAACCAATGCCCCAGGGGGCAAAGAGCAGCACCCCAAAAGTAGAAAGTAGTGCCTATCTCCGTAAGCTGGTTTCAGAGAGGCACACTGCACATATAAATATTGCACAACCCTACAAGAGCCACACTATCATGCCCACTGCAATTCATCCCGCTACTTAAAACTTATTTAATATGAGGAATAGGGCAGAGGGTGCCTTCTTTGTCCTATTCCTGGCTCAGTGTACAATGTGGTGCGAAGAGATGATGTGGTGGCAGGATATATTAAGTGGAAGCCGTATCACGCTAGGTTACCAGCGGTCAATGACTCTAACAGTTTAGTGGTAAAAACTATGCCCATTTAACTTGTATAAAATATCTGGATGTTTCTAGCTCTACGGTAGTTGCAGCGCATGAGTGAATACATTTTCTGATAGCTTGTCTAGCCCTCAGACTATACGATGGGCACACCAGTTTGAATCTGGCACAAACTCAAATTCATGGAAGTGCCATCTTGGTAGCTTCTGTTGCAATAATGGGTAGTTCTTAGTGAGCTTCAGGTCTTTGACAAATAAAAGGCCACGTAAGTTGGCATCGCCAGAGTTTGGGCCCATATTCAATGCATATCTCTAGGAACTCGAGTGGGAACTCTAAACACAGCCCTCAACATATTCTGTTGGTAGCCTACGAGCTCCAAGTGAGGAAGCGAGCACGTCCACGTCCTCAGCACGGTTTGGCGAGGAAAGAACAGTTTTACTCCCAAGAATTTCAGTTAAAAAATGAGAAATTGTTTTACCAGCACCGTGCCCAGCCACATAGAATATCTTTTACCGTCAGTTTTGAAGACGGTCACTGAATCGGGCAATCCTATAGGCACATCTTCTACAGGTGGTTCTGAAGATAGTCCTGGGGTCTGTTGAGCATAAAGAAACATCATCAATTCCCAACTTCAAAGCATGCCTGTGGCCATATGAAGTGTGTGCTGCACTCCTCAGGGCTGCTCTCGTGGCGGGTGGGCTGAGGCCCGGCCTTGTAGCTTTGCACAAAGAGCATTTGTAAGCCCTACTGTTGACATCGGTACACACTTCAATAGCAGCCTCGAGGGTTCTGTCAGAGTACATCAAATGCACAGCTTGTGTGCTATTAATAAAAATATAATGATTGGTCGTAGCATTCCTCGCTCTGAACTCACAAAACTACTACCTTTTAAAAAATATACATGCAGGACATTTAATTTATTCAATGACAGCAAAAAGTGCACATTCTAGATGTGCTAGCCAAAGCAAAGTTTAGCTCGTTTTAAAATGTTTCACTTTGAGTAATGTCTATGCACTCTTGTTCCTTCAAGAGTGAAAGAGAATCATGTGGTTCACTACAGGGAAATGTTGGGTGATTATGTGTGTGCTCCTGGAAGTCGAAGGTGTGATGGGACATTTTTCGGGCAATTTCTCCAGCGACACTAAAAAGTGTAGGAATGCCTCGGGGTAAGCCCTAAAAACCCTTCCAACACACAGGAATATGCTGTTTGCACCATACATCTCATCGATGAAAACATATAAAAGGAACGGTAGAAAAGAGTAAGTTTGGAAAAAATATATATAACTGAATCAATAATAAGGGCATGGTTGAAAAAGAAACAGCAAAGACATGCGTGTTCATTTGTGCATACCAGTGCTTGCATGTGTTGAGACCTTTTCACTTTTTAACTAATGCTTGATTTTTTAGGTCTCGCTGAGCCCAGCGCATGCGCTGGCTCGGAGAGACATTTTGTATGTGAAGTTTTCAAAGTGCTGCTGGCTGGCCTAGCGCTTGCGTTCTCGCGATCGTGCACGCGCGCCAGCCTTCAGCAGCACTTTGAAAACTCCTGCTTTAGCGCGTCATCGTGATCACTTTCGATTTCAGAGCGATCGCGATGACTCGCATTTATGGCCGCGCGGCGTTACTTTTACTGCCGCGCGGCCAATGCTTGTAATTAATTTGCTACGTCTGTCGTGGGCGAAGATTGTGTTCACGCGCAGTTTCTTCTTTCTAAAGGAAAACGTGCACATCGACAACCCAGCAGTAACCGAAGACCAATTTAATTTACTTATGATGAATTTGCACCGATTGAGGCAGCCTTGCAGAAACACGGAATCCCACTTCCTCCCTTTGAGTTTGAAATGCAAACCGAGGCAAAGCTGCCTACCTTGTGCTTTGGTAACATGCTGCTGTGTCGTTGTTCTGCGTAGGCATGTTGGTGGCCTTGCATTCTCATCTCTCGATAAGAAAACCTCTGAAATATGTAAATAAATGGAGCGACTGCCATTAACTGAACAGGCTTTCTGTTAAATAGCGCTATCATGCAGTTTAATTTTAAAGTTTATTTTCAAAGAGCACGCACTATTTGCTATTGTGCGTAATGGAAACATATTAAATGTCTCTATCCCCATTACACGTGCTTCCTTAGCCCCGCCCCTAAGCATCAGCTCTAACTCCACCCATAGTTTAAAGTACCTGCACTGATTCTCTCCCCCGCCACCCCTATTTAAAGGACTGCTATCCATGGGTTGTCCCCTGAGTTAGTGCACCATCTTTGGCGAGTGCCCTGTGTGTGTTGGGGGAGGGGGGTGTCGGGGGTTAAGACCGCTGCCGAGGACACTGTGGTAAATAAAATAAATATTACCGGACTGAATTTCATGCGGAATCTTAAATTAAAGTAAAATAGCTCAAAATAACGAGAGGCAGAATCCGTGGTATAAGAGGTTTTCTAATGGGCTTTATTCCATTCAAAATGGCCGACTCGAGTCGCGGCCCTCAGGTTCCGTCACCACGAAGGTTCAGGAAGTGAAGTACAATAATTTATTAACAGACATGTATTTTTATAATAAGTACATTACAATGAAACGAATGTAGAAGGCGTAACATTTGATAAGAAAAGTGACAAAACAGTGACATAATCGAAACTAGGCGTAATAAGGAATAAAAGAAACATGATTGGTTAGAATTATCAGACATAGGTGGATCTATAAGATAATACTTGGCATAGATGCGCGCGCGGCAGCATGACGTGTAATTGACGTGCAACTAGGGGGTGAAGGGGACTTGGCATTTAGCTCTACATGTGGAGACGAGAAGTCTGGGGTCAAGTCATCCTAATCCCAAATCATATCTAACATCCTATGTTTAAAGAACTATGTTATCCACAAGGAAGAGACTCTCGGACAGAATCTATTCTATACTGACTGTGTGCGTGTACAAGCGTCTAAGTGTCTATATGAGATGCGAGGGGCAGAAAACTTTCCATGGCAACAGGGCTATGAATCACTTGCAGGAGGACGGAAAGGCTGAGTCCCTTGCTTGTGAGCTAAAGGAAATGTTTACCTAAATCACTGGACAGGAATGCATCGGCTGAAGAGCAAAATAGATAATTCGAAGGTGAAATACAACTTCTTGGCAGACAGGCGAAAACTGGCCGAGGCAGGCACCGTTAGCTGCACAGGGAGTAGGACAAAGTTCATGGATACAGATGCGAGCTCAAGCTGAAGCTGTCAGAGACAGAGAGCAGGGAAAGGCTTTGAGGACAGAATCGGGCCTACTCGCCTGAACTGTAAAAATGGAGTAACTTAGCCATATAAAGTCGGTGGCCTTTCATACTTAGGAACCAAATATCCAGCCCATTGATGGCGGATCTGACAGAGAACATGTTGACGGTAGACACACATATGTTTGCGTCTTAGAAACTGGAACTGGAGGGAACATACATGTACTTGTAACATGCATATAGAACCGTTGGGGTCCAAGATAGGGGACATAACTGATCAGGAAAATCCACATTTCCACATTCCCTCCTTGTCCCCTTCTTGCCCTTCACGAGACATCAATCTTCATCATTCCATTGATTTGCTCATGGAGCATCATTTCTTCTTCTTTCTTCTTCCGGGATCTTGAGCGAAAACCTTGATGTGGAATGCATGATGTGGCACACAGACCACAAATCGCTGGTCCACATTGTAGGCATAAACAACAACTGAAGAGCATAAGAAGGCCAATACCTAGGAAGGATAGAACTCTCCATCCCCAGGCTGATATCACACTCCAAAACCACCCGGACCACGTCCAAGTGCCTGGATTCTCGTGTATCTGGCTTACAATCTTATGAAGGCGTGTTATAGCTTTATATACAGATGGCGAATTTTCTGGTATGAATATGCAGCAGCTGGATCCGATGACCCTACAAGCTCCGCCCCTATCGGCCAGGATGACGTCAAGGACAAGACGATTCTGGAGAACAACAATTCTCATCACTGATTGTTCCTCTGTCAGATTGCCTAGGGCGGCTATAGTCTCGTTTACTACAGCTTCAAGAGTCTTGGTGAGTCTACGTATCAGCTTACTATTTGATATAGTACCTATATAGGGAAAGATACCTTTATTGAAATCTACATACTTGTCCCATGCTGTCTCAGTATAATCGACAACTGGGAGATCTCTTTGCTCTCTATTGTGTACTAAATGAACATCTCGATAATAATCAGGGGGAGCTAGGAAAACAGGTGGCAAAAGGAATGCGATGTAACAGGTACCATCCCAATCTAGAGGCAGACGCATATATGCCGTCTGACCACATATGAAGTAAGAATGGCGAGAAGCTCTAAATGAAGATTTACCTTGATCACTATATTCTACTGTAGTAACGCATTGGCTATGGCCCATGTGTATGGAACCAACTTTTCTTACACATAATTCACCCTTAACTGGAAATACTGACATAGTGGGCAGAATTAGTTCAACTTCGGATTTGACATTCAAAATCATAAGATTAGGCGTAAAATTACCTAATTTATACACTTCATTTTCTAAATCAGTTCCTGTTCTACTGAGGTGACCCTCCTTATTAGGGTGACAGACTTTGAATAAAACTAGATTCAGATTTCCCCATATCCAATGTTGTTGATAAACTGCTGTGTCTGGGTCTATGGAATTTAATAAACTAAACCATGCTCCACAGGAGCCATTGTGTGTGAATGGATGTGGAAAGAAAGGCAGAACTCCTTTGTTATTCTGATAGGGAGGAAGTCGGCCACACACCCAACAATTGGTGGCATTACTAGTCTGATGGGAATGATGTAACATACTAATGAATGTGTTATTTCGCAGCGCAAGTCTATAGGATAATTCATGTGGCGGTAGGTCACTAAAAGAATGTTCATCAGTTATATTGAAAACACGTTTAGAAACAGGATAATACATATGCAACAATATACTTGCAGTAACTATTAAAAAACTCAAGGAAGACAAAATTAATAAAGTCACAATACAGTGGTTACGCAGTAATTTACAATAAGCATGTCGTTTCATTATGATTCTGGACTCTACATGATTCAGACCTAAGGGGTACATGTCGGGACAGATTCAACCGCTTCACCTTGGAGAGGACTTAAACAATCAAATCGTCCGACAGTTTAGATCTGGACCTGAGTTTCTGTTTATAGAGTTCGGTGCTACTGGCCTCAGCCAAAGGTAGCTTTGAGTCAATGGGGGAAGACACACGGGCAGTACTGTCTGTGTCAGGAGGAAGTCCATGAAATTTTTTGACGTGACTTGAGTGAATCCACCCTTTTCGTCCCTCGATCTTCACGGCTGTTCTTGTGGTCAACAGGACCAACTTGGGTGCTTTCCACCTGGGCTCCAATTGACTTTTCCTGTCGAAGTTTCTCACAAAGACAAGATTACCCGGAACAACGTCATGGGGTTTCGCCTCAGTGTTGTCGGGAAAGGCTGCAGCTACCTGTGAACGAGAAGATTGTAGTGCAGACATCAAGGAAGCCAAGTAATCTGTCAGCATATTACAGTCGACATCAGTTATTTTACGTGGTATAGGCGTCCCCCACATATTCGGTGGTCTACCAAAGATCACCTCATACGGGGATAGCCCTGTTCTAGAGTGTGCTACCATTCTCATGTAAAAGAGTGCAACTGGTAATGCTACTATCCAGTCGACACCTTTTTCTCTACATATTTTGGACAATCTGATTTTCAGTGTCTGGTTATGTCTTTCTACGAGACCTGCTGCCTCGGGGTGTCGGACACAGTGGAATTTCCACTGATATCCCAACAAGAGTGAGACATGTTTCATTAATTCGGATGAGAAAGGCTGACCGTTATCTGAATATACAACACGTGGTAAACCGTACCGTGGGAAGAATTCTCGAACTAGCTGCTTGGCAGTAGTCGGGGCAGTGTAATCTGATACGGGATACGCCTCTGTCCAACGGGAGAGAGCGCAGACAACTACAAGAACATATTTGAATCCTCGACAACGTTCCATCTGAATATAATCCATCTGGAGGACTTCAAAAGGATGGTCAGGAGGCTGAAATCCACCCTGCTCTACGGGAACACTCTTTCCTGGATTAAACTGACAACATATCATACAGGTACGAACTTTTTGTTTAGCTGCTGCTCGTAAATGTTTGTTGAACCAAATGTGCTGAATGCTGTCTAGCATAGCCTTCTCTCCTAAATGTGCTGGACTGTGAATTGTAGCTATAATGGCTTGAACCATGGAATCAGGGAGAAACCATACAGATTTCTCCTTCGTCATCCATCCTTGATCTGTCTGGATCCCTCCTAGTTCAGTCCACTTCTTTATTTCTTCTGCTGTGGCATGTGTCTGTATGTCAATTACGTCAAGTGCGGGATCCTTAATTGTCATACACTGTGTTGGTGTCTGAACTATTGGCTTTGTCATGTCTAATGTGCGATTCTGAGCAGTCTGTTTAGCTGTTCTGTCAGCTAAATCATTGCCTTGAGAAATGGTATCAGTAACCTTCGTGTGTGCTTTACATTTCATAATTGATATAGCAGTGGGTAGATGTATTGCGTCTAACAAGGCATGAATGAGGGGTCCGTGCTGAATGTGGGCACCATGGGACGTTAGATAACCTCTCTCTCGCCACAGCACGCCGAAGTCGTGTACAACTCCGAATGCATAACGTGAGTCAGTGTATACATTAACTTTCTTATTTGTGGCTTGAATACAGGCTTGCGTTAGAGCAATAAGTTCTGCTGCTTGGGCTGACAGAGTATCTATACAATGTGTCTCAATAACTTCAGTGTCTGTTGTGACTGCATACGCGGCCACTAAATCTCCTGTACTTGCTCTCATGCATGATCCGTCTACATACAACGTCAGGTCTGGATCTAACAATGGATCGTCTGTCAAGTCTTGTCTAGGTTTCGTCTTTATTTCAATGATTTCAACACAATCATGAGCTAGTGGGTCTGTTCCAATTACAGGTAATAGTGTAGCAGGATTCAATGTATTACACCGTCGGATCTCTATGTGTGGTTGAAACAATGTCAGTTCATAGCCGGTAAGTCTTGCTATGGTCAAGTGTTGTGTTTGTGTTCGGTTCACAAGAACCTCTACTGCATGTGGTACTTGTACTGTCAATGGGTGTCCTAATACTATGGCATCGCTTTGTCTGATTGCTAAAGCTGTCGCTGCCACTGATTTCAGGCATGCAGGCAAAGCCTGAGCTACGGGATCTAATGTACTGGAAAAATAAGCACATGGCTTGCGTGATCCTGCTTGATCCTGAGTGAGTACTGACAAGGCAGTACCTTCGCGTTCTGTAACAAAGAGTGTAAAAGGTTTGCTATAACATGGTGTTGCTAAAACAGGTGCTTGACATAAAGCTTCCTTTAGGCTTTCAAAAGCTTGTGTATGTTCCTGAGTCCAAGGGAGAACAGTCGATGTGGCTGCCTCCTGTGTGGTTAACTGAATGAGTGGTTTTGCTAGAAATGCGTACTGAGGGATCCACTGCCTACAATATGAAGTGAGGCCTATGAAAGCCCGCACCTCCTTTTGTGTCTGGGGTATTGACATGTTAGCAATTAACTGGATGCGATCTGGTGTAAGCTGCCTTCCCTCCTTGGACAGCGAGTGACCAAGATAAATAACTCGCTGAACACAGAATTGCAGCTTAGAAGGGGACACCTTGTGCCCCTTGTCGGCTAGGAAATGTAAAACTGTCAGAGAAGCTTTTTCACATTCTGGCTCGCTTCTCGCGGTGATCAGCAGATCATCGACATATTGAAGCAGTGCAGTATTGACTGGCATGTGGATACTGTCAAGTTCTCGTTTCAGTGCTTGGCTATAGATGCTGGGGCTTTCTGTAAATCCTTGGGGAGCGCGTGAGAATTTAAAACTGCGCCCATTTAAACTGAATCCGAACAAGTATTGGCTTTCCGGATCTATTGGGACGCTGAAAAAGGCATTCTTGAGATCAATTACCGTAAAAAATGTTGCTTCGGAATCAATTGCTGTCAACAATGATGATATATCAGGGACCACAGGGAATTGTGGTACAATACACTTGTTTAGTTCACGCAAATCAATAACCAATCGGTACACTGGTGGAGCAGTAGGATCAGTTCGTTTAAGAATCGGAATTATCGGTGAATTACATACATTGGAGTCTGTTTCTACAACTACTCCCTGGGCAATTAGCTCATCAATGATTTTCAACAAAGCCACTACAGCATCATGCGGTAACTTGTATTGTCGCATTCGTGGTAGTACCACTCCTGCTTTCAATGTAACTCGATAGGGTGTAATGTTCATGCAGCCAACATCCGTAGGGCCTTGTGCCCATAGATGTACTGGTAAAATCTGTAGTCGGGGATCCATGTCTCTAGACACATAGTGACCTTTAAAATCACGCAAAAACAACCTTACTCCTTCCGGAGAACAACATATTATGGCTCCTAGTGCTTTCAGAGTCTTAATTCCTAACAGATTTTCTGGGCATGATTTAGTAAGCAATAAATCTGTAGTTCGTGTCAAAGGTCCTATCGTAAGTGGTAGAGGCTGTGATACTTCATTAACAATAGGTTTTCCTGAAAAACCAAGGGAAACATTTTGAGAGCCTGAGAGGGGTGCCCCTGGAACCTCACTACGTTTTATGGTTGTTCGACTTGCCCCTGTATCGAGTAAGAATTTTCTATCTTGACCTAATAATTCACTATGTACATAAGGTCCTTCTTTATCTACCGGAATCTCGATAAGCGGTAAGTCAACTTCCCTCTCTAGGCTGGTTCATGCGTAACGCTGATACTCAGGGTATTCATACTGTGCAGTCTGATACATTTGTTGTGTTGTGGTTTGTGTGGCAGTAGCAGGCAACGGTGGTGCAGCTGGCACAAACTGTATGGGTTGCTGTGAGGCTGGCATAGACTGTTGCTGAACTGGCACGGACTGTCCATGCTGCATAGCTCCTTGTTCATTCTGATCTTGTCTAACTAATCGTGGTCTCTCTTTGGCAATACCTGTAGCTATATTACGTTTCAGGACTTGACAATCATGTACATAATGGCCTAGTTGTTTACAGTAATTGCAGGTTCCTTTTACAGGAACTGCAGAATCACCAGAATGTGTCACACCCTTTTTGTGACCATCTGCTGGTACTGTCTGAGAAACTAGCATTTTCATTTTTGTATCCTTCATGCGTCTATGCTCGTGTTCTTGTTCATCCCTAATTCTATTGTGATGATACTGTAACATTTGTAGCATTTGCGACGGAGTGTTACTTTGCCAGGTACTCTCGAATTTCAATATTCTATTCTTCACTGGAGGCAATGCATTTTCCACTAATTTTGTCACAAATAGATGTGGATATGAGTCACTACTTGCTTTTATACCACTATTTATACCAAAACATTTTTCAAATCGAGCATAATAATCGCTTGTGTCTTCATCTTGCTTTTGTTTACAGGCTGTGATTGCACCCCAATCTTCCTTTTTTGTAGTTAATAAACGTGGCAGTACCTGTACTAGTAAACCTGGTAATAGTTTAACTTTATCCCCGAGCCCTGAACCTGCGGCTCGGCCCCTTTCTTCCTCTGCTAATGCTGTCCAGTCTATCTTTTGGTCTCCCACTTCCCACTCTTTTTCTTTCAGTTTTTCATATATGCCAGCAGGCAAAAGCACTTTTAATATCGTCATAATATCAGGAAAGGTGTACTCTCCCATCAGTAACATGTCTTTAATTTCTCGGTGGAAACCCGCTGGGTCTTTGTCATGACTAGGTACTACTTTCTTCATTTCTAATAATTCCATTTTTGATATGGGTGTGTAAACAAATACACGGTGAAACTCATTGTCTTCGCCTTTTATTGGGTGCACTTCCCGTAAAGGATTTTGTCTATCCATGTAGTACGGTGCTCTTTCTCTGGGGGGCAAGGAGAGAGAATCTGGATTTACAAAAAGGACGTACTGCTTACGTGACACTAATATCTCTTTAATTAGCTTGTTACTAGAACCTCTCCATCTGTACGTAAGTAGTTCCGTTAATATATCAGGTAAAGGACCAGGGTCAGCATGTTGGCTCTTATATAATATGAGGAGTTGCTGAATCATATAGATTCCAGCTAAACGTTGTTCATCTGTACTGAGGTTGAGAAACGTGTGTGCTACGGTCTCATCACCGTATTTTTCAGGACTAACAACCCAGTGCACGGCTGATCTGGCTAATTCTTGCTCATCCATGGAATCGAGGAGGTGGTAACCTCTTCGTTCTCGTAGTATTTTATCTGCGGCTTGAAACGAATGTTCAGGAGACTTCAGATTTATTACAGGCGTCGGATACGTTCTGCTATTATTTGGACATACAGAGTGTATTGGATCAGAAAAACATCTAGTATTTTCACAAGATCTTCCTCTGCCTACATAGGCTATGGTCTCTGACTGTCTCGCGGAATTCCCTGATTCGGACACTTCATCTTGCTCAAACTCGTCTGTTCCCAATCTCTCTTCATGAATACGCTCTATTTCTTTACGTATTTTTCGGCACATGGCTATTATACAATTTTGCTTATCGTGTCTCCCTTCTGATATATTCTGACTCCATCTTGTAAGAATAAGCATTGCATTTGGGTCTACCCCCGGACGATCTTGATTTCTGATCACACAGTTTATGAGGAAACGTAACAGTTCCCCCTGTATCTCTACTTTCTGGAATTCCATAGCTCTGTTAATACATCCTGAATCTCGTCCTGTTTGAACAAAATGATATATGTTATCTAGATGCGTAGTCATTCCTGGTAACCTTGCTAAATACTCTGCGGCTCGCCTGATACGTAATGATGCCAGGACCATTTCGTCCTCTTTACCAACCACTGGGTCATATCTACAATTTACAAGGAGTTCCTTAAGCGTACGCTCATTTACGAATTTTGGTGTACGTGAATGTGTTGACTCTTGAAAAACAAGTTTATTTATTCTAGGTGGTGTGAAGGTACTGCTAGCACCTCCCGTGGCCCTATCTGGGGCGTCGGGTGTGAATGGATTCGTTGAACGTGACACAGCAACTATGGGTGTCGATACCTCTGTAGAGTCGACTGCGGAGACAGATGCGGAAACAGATGTGCTTGCCGATGCTTGTGTCGGAACTTGCTGTTGCACGGGGACAGATACCTGATCCTGACGTTGAACCCCTCCGCCAGACGGTCTATGTGGTGTGGCGTTAGCATACTCGGGGGCTGCATCGTCTAGATATGAGGAAAGAAAAACATCTTCTGCGGTTCTGGGATGCCCCTTTGGATGTACCTTAATTGGAAATAATGGGGGTGGCAAGTCTTTTGGCACCTCCGTAACAGCCTTAGGTAGTCCTTCGGCTAGAAGGGGATACATACCATTCATAAGAGCATTTCTTTGTCTATTTACTTGTTCTGATTTCACTCGGATACCTTCCTCAATTAATAGATTTTCTTGAACTTTATTTGAACTTTCTTTACTCCTCTCTTCTTGTCTACGTGCTTTTTCTGTTCGTCTATGAGATTCTTTACGCCATAACTCAACAGCGTCTTTCTGTGACTGTCTGACCTTTCTTTTCCATAACTCTTCCTCCACTTTCATGATGCACTCTGCATCCCAGGTTCCCGCTATGGGCCACCTTTGACTTTCCGGTAATCCTTTGGTATAATCTACCCATAGATCAAGAAACAATATGGCATCTAAGCCATGTTTATGGTACATGAAATGTCCTGGAGTGTCTCTAGGAGGAATAGGAACTGCTTCTTCAAGCACCCCTTTTCTGGTAGTAATCTGTCTTAACTTCGAGAAGAGCGGCATATTGACAACTGATCTGATACTTACTCTTGAATTTACTTAATACGAGAAACACAATAATGAACAGTGAACAATGAACAATCATTCATACCACAATATGCAAGACATTTTCTGAATACTTTAAACATTAAACATTAAACATTATAACAATGATCGACAATGATGACAGTCTGCTTAACTAATCACCACGCTGAATTCTTGACAATAACTGAATACTTCGGAATACTTGATATACTGCTAAACAGTACATATACACTGCTAAACAGTGCAGACCGGATTTGTGTACCCAAATCCGTCTTGACCGGCACAACCTATGTGCGCGTCAACACGCCTCCCCGGCGATGGTACTCACCGAGTAGCTCCTTGAAACGGAAGGCCTCAGAGAATGGACAGGACTCGATAACTGCGGACATCGGACCCTCTGCACGTCGGGATTTCGGAAAACCTGGTGGGCCTCTGTATACCTCGGATCTTGCTCTCTCAGCTAGGCTCTGGTCGGGATACTTCGCACTTCTCACCGCCTCGTCTGGGTTGATCGCAGCCTCAGTCGCCCCCGCTTGACCGGAGGGAGCTTACAGGAAATCCTGCTGGTACGCGTTTATGGTCCGTCCAGCTGTGGCAGGAGACCGGGCCTGCAACGCACCGCCGGCGCGTGAGATGAGAAAGTGTCCCTATTCGGGCGCCATTATGTGGTAAATAAAATAAATATTACCGGACTGAATTTCATGCGGAATCTTAAATTAAAGTAAAATAGCTCAAAATAACGAGAGGCAGAATCCGTGGTATAAGAGGTTTTCTAATGGGCTTTATTCCATTCAAAATGGCCGACTCGAGTCGCGGCCCTCAGGTTCCGTCACCACGAAGGTTCAGGAAGTGAAGTACAATAATTTATTAACAGACATGTATTTTTATAATAAGTACATTACAATGAAACGAATGTAGAAGGCGTAACATTTGATAAGAAAAGTGACAAAACAGTGACATAATCGAAACTAGGCGTAATAAGGAATAAAAGAAACATGATTGGTTAGAATTATCAGACATAGGTGGATCTATAAGATAATACTTGGCATAGATGCGCGCGCGGCAGCATGACGTGTAATTGACGTGCAACTAGGGGGTGAAGGGGACTTGGCATTTAGCTCTACATGTGGAGACGAGAAGTCTGGGGTCAAGTCATCCTAATCCCAAATCATATCTAACATCCTATGTTTAAAGAACTATGTTATCCACAAGGAAGAGACTCTCGGACAGAATCTATTCTATACTGACTGTGTGCGTGTACAAGCGTCTAAGTGTCTATATGAGATGCGAGGGGCAGAAAACTTTCCATGGCAACAGGGCTATGAATCACTTGCAGGAGGACGGAAAGGCTGAGTCCCTTGCTTGTGAGCTAAAGGAAATGTTTACCTAAATCACTGGACAGGAATGCATCGGCTGAAGAGCAAAATAGATAATTCGAAGGTGAAATACAACTTCTTGGCAGACAGGCGAAAACTGGCCGAGGCAGGCACCGTTAGCTGCACAGGGAGTAGGACAAAGTTCATGGATACAGATGCGAGCTCAAGCTGAAGCTGTCAGAGACAGAGAGCAGGGAAAGGCTTTGAGGACAGAATCGGGCCTACTCGCCTGAACTGTAAAAATGGAGTAACTTAGCCATATAAAGTCGGTGGCCTTTCATACTTAGGAACCAAATATCCAGCCCATTGATGGCGGATCTGACAGAGAACATGTTGACGGTAGACACACATATGTTTGCGTCTTAGAAACTGGAACTGGAGGGAACATACATGTACTTGTAACATGCATATAGAACCGTTGGGGTCCAAGATAGGGGACATAACTGATCAGGAAAATCCACATTTCCACAACACACTGGGCTTTATACTGTTGGACGCGAGTGAGATCTGTGTGGACTGATCGCTCCGTGCGTAAAGGTCAGAGGGAGTGTGGGGGGTACATGCTAGAGTCAGCCGTGACTAAGGGCAGGAGGGTGCTCAATGAATGTCAGTTGCAACGAAGGTTATAATGAATATTACAGTGAGTAGAGCTAATGTCTCACCGTGCCACTGCCAGCCTCGAAGAGACATGTCGAATCTTGTAGTGGCGGTCACATGGGTACTTAAGGCAGGGCTTTAAGGGGGATGAAAACACTGGGGGGGGGGTCAAAGGGGCGTGGCCAATGTAATAAAGAGCATGGCTTAAATACACATAAACTAAAAATCTGTGTTTACCACAGTGTGCCCCCCGACTTGTATTTTGCTGTTTGTCTTGCATCCGGATATGATACAAGTAACATCATACCTACAAGAAGTCAGGACTATTGGGTTTGTCAATGGTTGTTAGTTGCATAAGATAAATAAGCAGCAACTATGGCTTGTGTATATACTATTGAAAAGCTTCCACTTAAAGCCCTGGTGACACCACAACAATGTTGCTGCTCCTGCGTTTAAAAAAGGGAAATCCAGAGAGAAAATGACTCTTTAAAGGATTTCTCTCCTCTTACAACACTCACCTGGCATGACCTCCACTACTGAGGTGAGCAGTGTGAGCACGCGCACATGATGTGCCTGCGTCACTGCAGTCCGGGGAAAAAACGTACCGCCTGAGCCAGGGCACAAAATGGAGCCCAATAGAGACCCGTTTTGACGCCTCCTTTAAACAAGCATTGGCATAGCCAATAGGTCTCGCCTTTGGGACCTTATAAGTGTTTAGCCATGCAACAGTTGCATAACTAAATACTTATAAGGTCCCAAAAGCGAGACCTACTGGCTATGCCAATGCTTGTTCTCAATGGCTCGAATCCTCACGATGGACTGCCGATGGGCCAGAAATGGCAGCACAGACAGTCGGTGTGTGTTTGAGGGCGAAAGCAGAGACTGGATGTGAGGACACAAACCAGAGAACTGGAATTTGTAAAATGACTTTTTTTCTAGTAAAAGGCAAGAACAAATCGACGATGAACTGCATTAACCTGTGACCATTTCTGTATCAGTAGTCGGCCCGTTATTTGTGCTTGGTAAAATATAATCTATTTAGCAGGTCATCTCTTCCGACTCAGATGTTCAGCTAGCCAGCAATCTACCATGGTGGTGAGCTGTGGACTCTTTCTCTAAGAAAACTGTAAATATTCTACATGCAAACCTTCATTCCATCAGGCCCAGCACCACTAAACCTACCATGAGTCTTCATAATTGTCTGGCCTGGAAATGTCCCAACAACTGAAGATACCTCAGGTGGTTCAGTGATCGGCACCAGAAGACAAAGTTATGATTTCAGTTACCCATTCGTCAAATGAATACTGAAACTGTGCAACTCATGTCTGTGCCATTTTACAATGCCACTACTTAAAAGTTCAACTTAAATTCCCAAGTATCCCTTTTCTGAGCGCCAGGTCACATTTTATAATTCACAAACATAGATTTACACTTTTAAATTTTACTCACAGATAGGGTTTTATGTGAGTACATCTACCAGAGGCAGGTATTAGAATTGGCATTCCCATTTGTAAATTTAAAAAATCTGTTTCGATCCTGAGAAAATCGTTTTCGGTCTTTTTAACAAAGAAATGTTTCACACAAGTTCATTTTGTGATGTTCAAAGCCATTTTTTACGAGAGTAAGCCACGATTGTGTTTCACAAAATGTAGCTTTGCACTCATAAAAGTTTTTTGTACGGGTGATGTTTGTGAGCATTCACAAGCATTTCTTACGACCCTTTGCCACTCTGGAAATGGCCAGAAACCTGTTTCCAAAGCTTGAATGAGAAAGAAGCCTCTTGAGAATTATTGCATGATGGGAAAAGTAGTTTCTCTATGAGAAAAATAAAATCTACGTACAAAAAACAAAAATGTAAAAAAAAACTGAAAGTGCAGAACCACCACTGCAATGCATGAGTTGTGCTATGTTAACCTATTTTTCGTGGAGCTAGGGATGTGGTTACATTAAACGCAGCCACACCACACTAAGAAACGACACATACGTTTTTAATTGTTGTTTGGAAAAAAATGAGGGCCTGTGGGCCTAAAAATAAGGGGAAAATATTCCACGCAGTAGAACAGGAAGGAATAAAAGAACGCCTGTCCATTTTAGACGTGCAGATAGAAGATACTTTTTAAACATAGAGACTAGAAAGAACGCATTTTTTTTCCTGGGAAGATAGGGCAGAACAAAATGTACATTTACGTACGTGGAAATTGCATTGCATAACCAGAAATAGGAATTCACAAACGTCTTACAAGTTAACTCCTGGATCACGCCAGGACAAAAAAATAAAAAAATGTACACCAAATCTTGGAGGAAACGATACATCGGAGTAAATTTATAGTTTTTTTTTTGGGGTGGGGGGTGTAATCAGTGCCTTTACTGCAATACAAGTTGTATCCCTCTGTGACAATGGAACTATGGAGCACAGGCATTCAGCCCTGAGATGAGTAGGGCAGGACAGAAACCCTTAACTGCTGTGGCCTGCGACGGAACAAGATGCTCCTGGGTTCTTGTGTGATTTCTGTGTAAGTGACCCAGCTTTAGTTCCCTTAAGGAGAAAATATGACCGCATTTATAAGCAGAGTATACACCTCTTTTAAGTAATTCATACTCATGCACAGTTTCCCTAATATTTATTTCCCAAGCATTTCTGGAATAGCAAAATAAATTATTTCAAAGGTCCTTGATATCCAAAGTAGCAATAGAAAATGAAGAGGACACAATTGCATCCTGGGACGACTACATTATGCAAAGGCTCTTCCACGCCATCATGGCTCAAACAAAGATTTTTGGGTGAGGCTGCATTTATTCAACAAAAATGTAAAGCGTAGGCATTATTGTCTGCTGCTAGAATCCATTTCGGGTTAAAGAGGACATTGGCAAAAAAAAAAAGTATCTGGATAAGCATTTGACTCACATGGATGAGTAAGAGTTGGGTTACATCCAGTAAGTCTGGAGACTACAGAAGATCTGCAGGGGCTAAAAAAAAAGTAGGGAAGATGGCAAACCGAGTGGGCCTAATGACCCCTGTCTTGCCATTCATTTCTTAAGGAGTAGAAAGACGTGGCCCAATGTGAGACATTCAGGAAAAGTACCTTGTGCAAGGGAGATGTTGATTAGTTTAGTTCAGTTGCAAGTAGAGGGAGGGTTTCGGACTTTTGGTCAGTAAAGCAAGGAAGGGGTCATAGAAATGACTGAAAGTTTTGAACTTGGTGATCGTATTTCTTTAGTCTGAGATAATCTGCTGCGCTATGTCCATGTGTTGGGGTATTTTCTGTAGAGTCGTGGAGAAGGCGTTATTTGAGAAATACTGTAGGAAAGTAGGATCTGCTTTTATGGTTACCCCCACTTTTTGCTTGGTGCTATTCGATCCTCTGGGCACTCTGGACTTCGCTGGACTTTGCTCTGAGCAATGAGACTACAACTGGGAAGACTTGTGCTGCTCCTGGTCTCGTCGTCCTGCAAGTCCGCTGCAACGTCTATGCCTATGCTTCATACAGGATCCTCCTAAGGCCTGTGGACATCAAAGACACCTGAAGGAATCTTCCTCGAAGTGAAGGAGTCACCTCCCTGCACCTGCAGTCACCACAACAAAGCTGACGGGTCTGCTGACCCTAGGCTGATCAATACTGGGCTCCCACGGACTCTGAAAGGCTCAGAAACACAGGTGGGGTTCTTCAACTCCGTTGAGGATAGCACTGTCTTCTCACCAAGTTTGAGGCCAGTATCCCCTGTCAGAGCCGCAGGAACCTAACCCCTGTGCACCATGTTAACTTGCCATTGCAAAGGCTTGTTGGCTTTCTTCCTCAGAGATCTTCGGGCTCCAAGTAGGCTCCACCTCAAGCATCTCATGTGGCCAAGAACTTCTTCCTCGCTGCATCTCTTGCATAGTGGGCCTGCATCTTTGGTGAGCTGCTCGAGGTCCTCTTTCGACTCCAGTGCCTCCGGACTATGGATCCCCTTGAGGGTCTTCTTTGATTCCAGTAGATTCCCCTGATTGCTCGGAGACTACTCTGACTCCCCTGTTCGTGGTGAGCCGCTTGGACCTTGGTGAACCTTTTTCGCTTTCCACGTTGTTTGCAGTTGCCAAGACTTGTTGGTGCTCCCGATGGACACCGACCCCTCAACTCTCGACATCTGACGTGGGACACCTCCTGTCCTGCTCCTGGTCTTCCTCAGTGTCACCTGGTCCCCACAGCTGCAGCTCAAAGGTTACTGTCAACTCTCCTGCAACATCCGACATCAGTGGGCATTCGTCTTCCGTACCTCCTGGTCACTCCTGAGTGGCATAGACTCTGTCCCCTCTGCTTGCAGGTACTTCTCATCTTGAATCCACCTTTGGGTTCCACCAGACACTTTCACCTTCTCCGCCAGCGGCATCTTCCTGAAGTCCTCAATCGAGTTTGACTGCGGTTTCCGACGCCACTTCACCCCTATGCACCTGGTTTCCCTCATGTAGGTATCCTGGTTCCTAGGGTATCCACAGGTGGGGTGGCTCTCCAACCTTTTGTCTTCCACGGGTTTCTTCAGGGTCCTCTCAAAAGGGTCCTTCTTCTTTAAAATTGCAACTGCGACTTACCCAATTACTTGAATTGAGTACGCAATCATGTTCCCACTCTGCACACGGCCTCCGTGGGGTTCCTGGTTACTTACCTCAGGTGGTTCCTTGAGTCCTCAGCACCTCTGCGTCTCCTGGGTATAATCTTGACTTGAGTCGTGGTTCGCATCCCTCTATTTTAGTATATGGTTTGCACCCCCCTCCCCCGGGTGATCACTGCGTATTCGTGCTAACTACCGGTTTTCTTCGCAAAGTAGTGTGTGCATTGTGTATATCGCCGGGTAAGAGCTATTTGTATGTGTTAGTGAGTTTCTTATAATAAATATATATTTTTATAAATACACTATGTGGTTCTTTTTCACTTAATCTATTCCAAAAAGGTTAGGTTCTGGTAAAACGAGCTGCTTTACACTCCTTCTGGACTAAGCCTGAAGTCTGCTCTCCACAGCTACCACTTAGAGAGCTTTCTAAGGTTATCTAAGACCACTAAAATCACCATAAGGGTTGTCTGGATTAGTGCAGGGTGCTACACTTACATACGTGAGCACCATAGAGTAAGCCAGCTTCCTACAAATATTTTGCAAGAGAAACTTCAGTAGCTTTAATTTTAGATCTGGTGAATTTGGCAATGTTCTGTTATTTGCCATCAGAGTCCTCAATAGCAAAAGAAGTGGGCAGTGTTTATCATAGATTTTAGAATATCAAATAATATTTTGGGGTTTATTTTAGCTGAGTTAAATTGTACTGTAATGGCACTGGCCGTTGCTTGAAAGATATGATTTTATACACCTTTCTGTATGTGTATACAGGTCGACTAGTTGGTGAAGTATTTTGATTTCTTTCAATCACCCTGAATTTGTCTTTCTTTATTGTGATCCTTAGAGTACCTACCTAGAAGCAGATTTTGTTTTCCTTTACTGGGGGCAAAGTCATTGATGTAAACTGGTGACCTTCTCATTGGATTGGGCTGTAGATCATTGACCTCTGTAATTCTTTTTGTAGTGGTAAGGCTTGAGGACATGCAGGAGGGTAGGTAAGTGCTGTCAACACATTTGTCTCTGACCCAGGTGTTACTGGCTTTCATTTAATTCGATACTGATTTTTTCCAAATATAGTAGTGAAAAGGTATAACTTGGAGTGACCTGAGCAGTCCATCAGAATGAAATGTTCTTTCATAAGGCTATTTTTGTCGTTGTTTTTGTGATAATGAGGACTCGGACAGTACCTTTTATTATGGGTGAGTTTCCAGCAGTGTTGAGTCACCTCTTTGTGAAGAAGGAGGATGAGGGTAAGAGATCACAGAGACCGCCATGGAGGAGCCCTAGTTGAGAGGGATGTCTCCAAAAATATGTTATTCGTCAATCAGTAGGTCACAAACACTTTAAATGCATTGCTCTACAAATTGAGCTTTATTTATAATGTTGAGTATGGTAGGGGAAAGAGATCTGGATGCAGGTTCAACCACCACACAATGGAATGTGAAGAACGACTCAGATATGAAGGTTTAAATGCGATCAATTGTGTTACATATTGACAGACTCCACCCCAGACTTGAATTCCCTATCAAGGCGGATGATCGTGTTATCAGGAGGTAAGGGTAGGTCCTAGATTGGTAGTACCCTCATTAAGGCAAATTTCAGTAAGTTATAAGACTTTGCCAGCTAGGAAAAAGATGGTAATGGCACTTTCAAATGGGAATTCATTGTTTGAGATAGCCTGTTTCCTGTCGCAGAGTTGTCCTACCACCTAAAAATGGGAAGTGCTACCTTCTTTTCCATTTCGAGAATCAAAGGTATTTATAATCAGGTCTGTTTTTTTTTTTTACTGTAAGCTACAAGTACTTAATTTCCTAATTTTCTAAAAATAACTGTTCTATGAAACAGCGCACAATCAGTAAAGGAACAGAAGAAAAAAAATTCATTTTTAGTAAAATTGATACGCCCAATAATGGAAACATCGTGTGTGCAAAACATGTTTTCCTGGAAAAGGTTCAAGCTATGTTTTTTTTAACTTCATGTTGTTGACCACTTCGCAATAATATTTTGTTTTTAAATACAACTGCAGTGGATTTTTTTTGTATTTTGATATTTTATTACCTCACAAACGAAGCATAGATCTTGAACATATGAGGGCTCCACCCGTCTCCAGATGTGACCTTGGGTTCCAGCAGTGCTCCTCTAGCCCTGAGCACTTGCCAGAAAAGTGTGGCAGAGGGTGATTCGCCTAATCACAGCATCCAACCCAACCAAGCAGTAAGGGAGTTTCTCTGACTCCTAACTAGCACAACTTATGGTTAGGAAGGTCCATAGAAATGTCGAGTGCCACCCCCACTATCTTTCTGCCCTGCTTCATATTCTGAAGGTAAAATTGTACTTATTATAGGTCTCACTCGGAGGCCCCATCCTTGTCATGAGGTCTAAATTCCCCCTCTAGCATCTCCTAAATCCAAATGTAGCCATCAGACCAGGGTCGGATTGGTAAAGCGGGCACTGGCCGAGGGGTCGGTATCCGAGTTCCAGCTGTAGGCTGCTTTTTTGGGCAGCCTGGGGCCGATTTGGGCGATGTCTGTGTTGTTTGGATGCCGCCAGCGGCCCAGTGGGTGCCTGAGTGGCCTTTCTGGAGGCAGGTGGACGTCCATTACCTCCCTTTAATCAACAGGCAGAGGTGTCAATCCCGTTCTCTCCTGGGCCGCTCCATTAATATATGCATATTGAGAGGAGGCCGGGGGCCTGAGTGGAAGTGGCCTCACTTGTTTTCAGGTGTCTTTCACCAGTGTGAACTAATCCATGCATTTTTATCCAAGTAAAGTTAAGAAGACATGCCTCTGTCAGAGTTATCCCTCCCCCACCCTTCTTTTTATAAAACTTCGACAAAGCTGTGTTTTGCGGAAAGGCAATATGCAAATGAGGGCCAATTTTTTTTCGCGTGCCCCGGGGCCGATTTTTAATCCCAATCCAACCCTGCATCAGACAAATGGGTATGGAAGCATCAATGACACCTCTGTGGCCTCCGCGCCACTATGGAGCTGCAGTGAGAGTGGCAGTGGTCCAAGGAGACCTCAAGGCAACTCTCAATGGAAGCTGCTTGGCATGAGCCCTTCCCTTTGGGGGAGTGGTTTGTAAGAGAGAGAAGGGTTGGTGCACCTCCCAATCGGGGACATAGACAGACACATCTTTAGTAACTCTCGGAGGGGGTGGAGTTGGGGTCTTCCAAGCATCACAGACGTAAATGGGAATGCAGACGTAGTTGAGAAAGGGACGTAATCAGGGCTCGAGTCGGGGTACCACGCGGGTGGACGGCGTCCCCCCACTTATTTTACCAGGATTTTCCGGGTGGACGCCGTCCCCCCTGCCCAAAAGCTGGACAGCATTGTGTACCAAAGATATGCTAATATTTGTAATTGGAGACTTTAAGAGGCACCGGTGGTGTGTGCAGGCTGGAGTGATTGGGAGGCGGAGCGAGCAGGCGTTGGCGGTTAACGCTTGGAATGTGTGTCCTTCTGTATCTTGTGCACTTTTGAGCACTTCGTTGTGCAACTGGGGCACCCCCTCGGGGGGAGGGGGTAGCAGTGCTGTGAAATGCCCCGTCATCTAAAGGCATATGAATACTCATGAGATTCCTGTTGTGACGTCACTTCCGGTGACAGCGTCCCCCCACTTCTTTTCATGAGATTCCTGTTGTGACGTCACTTCCGGTGACAGCGTCCCCCCACTTATTTTTTTAGGACTTGTGCCCTGGACGTAATGCTCAGCAAGGGGACGTACTGCAATGTCTGCCAAGAGATAATTGTACACCTTCAGTATTTATGTAATGGGCGATTCCCTTATAAGGGTTTCAGCACAGATATGCATAGCTGACAATCAACCACGGCCTCAATGTAACCTGTGTTAAAGACAGCCTTGCATAAGATCAGAGTAATATATGTACATTTGAAGCATGCAAATAAAGTCAGAGTTGCATTGTGAACATTCGTAAGTCTGGTCTGCGAACAGCCATACGCATCAGGCCTTCAGTTCCTATGCAATGAATGCCCCCATTAGTTATGCATGAAGTGCAAAAGTGCAACTCTGACAATTAATCACATTTCACAGAGCTAGCAGTGCTCAAGGCGCAGGCTTGCACAATGCTCAATTCATACATGTAAATGTGAAACTTGCAAATGGCGCTCAATAAGGCACATGTAAAGTATGCTTTGTGAACTGCCACTCCGTTCTAAACAAATCACCGAGGCCTCCATATTCAAAATGCAAAGTTGCCTCGGTGTAGGAGAAAAGAGGAACTTGAAATGCACTCACTCGCCAGAGCCGCATCCGGAAAGAGGTTTATTCGATGCTGCAAACCTTGCTCCTGCCCTGGACTGCAGCCAAAGTTAACCGACATATATTTTTGTGAGCAAATCATTTGCTCTCTTTGCGTTCCAACAGGTTTTTCTTCTTCTTCTTCACAGCTTTGGGCGCTGTTTGCTGTATAAATAACCCGCTTTCAGAAGCCCGCCAGTCCGTCTCTACTCATCCACCGTTTCCAAACATTAGGACAGGTTATTGAGGCAGTGCAAATAAAACAAGGCAGTAAACAGCGAGTCATAAAAACTATCCATAAAAACTGGGAACATGCATAGCAAAGAAAATACAAATGTATTACCTTGCATTATTAGAGATAATATTTTTAATAAAACGTACTTAGTCGCCTAAAAAACAGGCTGAAAAGTTCCCATGCGAAACAAGGCGAAATGGCTTGAACGCGGTGTATTCGAGAGCCAGCTCGCCTCTGATGCGTGTGATTTCCACAGACGCGCTCCACCTCCCTGGCACGGTTTTCCCCGCGCTCGTATATCGGCTGTCTCTGCCTTAGGGCTACCGCTGGCCACATGTGGCGAGCAGGTTGATAGAAATGTGCCCGTTTCATCAGATAGCCGAGTGTGTACGTTTGAAACAGTTTTGAGGAGGCACGCGGCCCTCTTTGAAGTAAGCGTCCGTGATAAGCCAGGGAACGTGTCCTGGCTTGTGCGACATACAGGTATAGTGGCATGTGTGCAGGCCGCAGGTGGTCTCCGTGGCACGCATGTGAACTGCTCCTCGCTTTCCAATGATTGTATTGTCATTTCATTTACATAGCGCTTACATCCCTTGACGAGGCGCTGATGTGCCATGCACCGGGCTGCACGCTGCTCCAGAAATCCAAGATTAGGTGCGTATTTACAAAAAATTGTTGGAGGGCAGAGCTGCTCCAATTTTGGCAGCGCCGTGCTCGACATTTTGAAAACACAGTGATGAGCTATACTCGCAAGAATATCGTGCACACCTGTGTTTCCCCTAGCTAAAAACAAAAGCTGCACAGCGCCAAGGCAGGCACCCAGCCACCATGTGGCAAGGGCGCCTGCACTGAAGGGACAGTTTATGTGCAGGAAGGGCTACATTCCTGTATATAAACAATCATAATGGTGATTCCGCTTTCTATGTGTGCTGCATGCAGCACACGTGGAAAGAGCAAAAAAGGAGGAGAAATGTATAATTTCTCCACGTATCAACATTCTAATGCCTGGTATTCAATGGAGTTAGTTTTTGGCTCTACTGCGGCCTTGTAAATCTGGGGCAGCATCAAAAAGCAACGGGTGTTGCGCTGGAATGCCCACAGCAACACCCATTGCACGCCCCTGTGCCACAGAGGACAGTGGCAAAAGGGGCATATTCACGAGGTGGCGTTAAGCCACGCAAAGTGGCTTGGTGCCACCTTGTAAAGATAGAAAACGGCACTGCACCTCCGGAGCTTCAAAAAAAGGGACACTCTGGTGGCGATAGGGATTTGTAAATATGCCCCTTAGTCCTCACAGATGAACCAGGGCCTGAAGGACTGGCCAACCCTCACAGCGAAGATCAGGATTTCTGTTTAGTCAATGATTACCTATTCCGGGTCCAAAGATGAACAGAGGCTAACTTGTCCACCACCATGGCTTCCTCACCTTAATCTCGCTGTGGGTCCTGCAGAGCTTGGGTGGCTTCAATAAAATATGACACCGCCACCCACAGTCATAAGTTTAATGAAAAATGGCAAAATGGAAATCCGTCTAGAATGTACTATTTGTGTCCAGTGCAAGTATCCAGTGTTTGCTGTTTCATAGCAGTAGTCTGATCTGTAGTTTATAAATTTGGATCTTTTTCTTTTTTTTTAAACATATTTTTATTGACATTTTGTATTTACTGTGACATTTTGCATCATGTGACAGGTTATCAAACTAGATATCCTGAGCATCAAAACAAATGCGGTGTTCGTCGTGCAGTTATTAGTCCAATGTTTTGTCACTGTGGACGTGATTCTATATCAAATTTCTGAACAGAACTAGGTTGGAGTCAAACTGGGGGGGGGGGGAGGTGTTCATGGAATGTTGGGTACAGGTATAGTCTGAGGTCGCGGGGTGGCATATGCCCTGGTGGATGGTGAGTCCACATACTTCTAGGCGCGGACGACTGGGGGGACGGGTGGGGTCATGGTTGACCCGGCACCGAGGTCCGACCGTCCATTGAGGCATATAACATAGTGCTTAAGAGCTAATGGCTTTCAATATGTGTTGCGGGAAGGAATCTGGCGTCCATGTTCTCGGCCTGTATCTGCGGTTGAGTGTCTTGCGGTGTGTCAGAGCCGTCTTCCGGGTCATCATGGGTCAGTGATTGTTTGAAGTGGTTCAGTAGGATATCCCAGTCCAGTGATATGGGGTGTTTGCACATCCCTTTTACCTCTTCTTCCCGCAGTGTCTCTTCCTCCGCTTATGCCCATTTTTGAACCGCCCCCTCCCAGGCAGAAACCGGGGGGTATGTAGGAGACCGCCAGTGCATGGCAATGTTGCGTTTGGCCAGTAAAATGGCCAGTGAGGCAAATCTGAGTGGTACTTTGTGTTGTTTTCTTTTCTGATAGATACCCAGTGCACAGGCTTCCCATGTGTTCAAATATGTGAGTCCAGTAAGATCCCCGAGGGACTTATGGACGTGTTGCCAGTATGAGTGTAGTGTGGGGCAGCTCCAGAACATGTGCTGAAAGTCTGCCGCTTGTGAGCAACATCTGGGGCACAGGAACTGGGTGTCGGGATAGAAGCGTTGGAGGCGTGCTGGTGTCAAATACGCTCTATGGAGGATGTACAATTGTATATTCTTGAAACGCGCATTTCGAGACACCTTCTTCGGGTGTTCAAGAGCTTTTTCCCATTCCTTCTCCTGTAGTGAGCGGCCTAATTCGTCTTCCCAGGTGGCCCGTAGGGTCTCTAGTGGTTTGTACCTGAGTTCCCTGATAGCTTTGTAGAGCCATGTAACCAAGTGAAGTCCTGTTCCCATGTGTAAGAGTGTGTGTTTGACCGGGTGAATAGTTGGTTCCCCTGTCAAAAGGTCATGGTACTGTCTGTAATGTGCGAGGAGTTGGCGATGGAGTAAGAACTGGCCGGCGGGAAGGTCATGATCCTCTATTAGGCGTTGGAAAGGCTTGAGCTGGCCTTCCTCGAATAGACCCTCGGCTTCAGTGACACCGCATTCTGTCCAGAGGCAGAGTATGTTAGGTGTATAGTAGTGTTCCTGCATGGGCCATCCGACCAGCGGAAGAAGGGGAGAGTATGGGGATTTTGTGGGCGACATACAGTGTATCCTCTGCATGCACTGGCGTGCAACCGTCACCTGTAGGGGGTATGTAAGTCGAGGTTTAGCGCCAGGTAATAGTAATCGGCGGATTTCTGGTATTGGCACTGGGCCGTTCGTAGTGTATGTCTCTGCTACGTGTCTGCCTGCCGTCCAATAGGATAGCCACTGTAACTATGCGGCTAAGAAATAGGATTCGAAGGATGGAGCGGCCAATCCCCCTTGTGGGGTGGGTAGCTGTAGCTTCGCCAATGCTATCCTATGTCTGCTCACACCCCATATCAGCGAACCGAGGAGTGCGTCTAAATCGCGGAAAATGGTTCTGGGCGGGATTATTGGTAAATTTGTGAAGTAGTATAATAGCCGCGGAACGATTATCATTTTGGCGATGGCCACCTGGCCAATCGGGGCTAATGGAAGGTGTTTCCAGAACCCCACCGAGGACCTGATACCAGCCAGTGCCTTACAGTGGGTACCGTCATAAAGATCAGTCGGGGTGTGATAAAGGCGAACCCCGCGGTATCGGGGAGCTTCTGCGCTCCAGGCAATGTCCTGATCACCCAGCCTGACCATCCGAGGGGGAAGGTTCGGATGCAGCGGGTACACCGTGGATTTCTCCCAGTTTGCTCTTTGTCCCGAGACCTCTGCAAATTCTGTTAGCGTGACCCAGATGGGCGTTAAGTCTACGGTGATGTCTCTGATATATATAAGAAGATCATCGGCATACATAGAAACACTGTGCACGGTATTATCTATAGGAATGCCCCAGTGTTCTCCCTCTAGTCTCAACCGTATTGCTAGCGGTTCCACCGCTAGGGCGAAAAGCGGAGGCGAGAGCCGGCAGCGCTGCCTCGTGCCGCGTTGCACCGCGAATGCTGGTCAGATGTATCGCCCTATACGAACGCGTGAGGTGAGTTTTGTGTAGAGGAGGTTTGTATACGCCAAGAGAGTGGGGCCGAGTCCTATTCGTTGTAACACCGAGAAGAGGTGAGGGTGTCAAAGGCCTTTTCGAGGTCTAGTATAAGGCATGCAGCCCAGGGGTGAGTGCCACCTACTTAATCTTGGACGTGGAATAGGCGGCGGATAATCTGGGATGTGTTTCTGCCGAGGACAAAACCGCATTGATCGGGGTGTACCAGAGGCCGTATGATTTGCGTGTATCTGTCCGCCAGTATCTTACCTAGGATCTTGCAATCGGTGGAAAGGAGCGTGATGGGACGGTAGGATGCCATCAGTTGTGGATCACGGTTAGGTTTCAGAAAGGTCACGATAACCGATTCCCAGAGGGATTCCGGCAACTCCCCCGTATCTAATGCTGTGGTGTACATCGCCGCCAAGCGAAGGACCTGTAGGGGGGAAAAGGTCTTGTAGTGTTCTAAGGGGAACCCATCTAGTCCCGATGTTTTGTTGCAAGCTAAGGTGCGTAAGGCATGGGTGATGTCTGTGGTTTGTATCTTCGCCTCTAAAGACGTACAGTCGTCTTTCGTAATTGCGGGAATCGTTAAGGGGTCGAGAAAGTGATCTATACCGTTTTGCCCGTTTAAGGTGGGGTGTCGGTAGACCTCCGAGTAGTGCTGATGGAATGCTGTAAGTGTCTGGTCTTGGGATCAAACTAGGTTACCGTAGGGATCTATGATCCCAGTTATGGGTTTCATGTCATTGTCTTGTTTGGCTAACCAAGCTAGCACGGTAACCCGTTTTATCAGGCTCCTTGTGCATTCGGTTTGCATACATCCTGAAATTGTATCGTCGGAGGTCGACACAAGCCGCCATATAGTCCGTTCTGGCCTTAGCGAGCCGTGTCGCTGCCTCGTCCGATAAGTCATCCTGTTTAGTGATGGTGGCGAGGTGTTTTTCGGCTTTGGTGAGTGTTTGCTCTAGGGTTCGTTTAACTCCCACTATTTGCTTAATACATTCTCTCCGGGCCACCACCTTAAATGTGTCCCATTCTATCAATGTAGAGGACGCCGTCCCGACGTTGTGTGTGAAGTAGTCTTGTATTCTCTGCTCCTGGTCATGTTTAAAGACTGGGTCTACTAGGCAATCCCGCGGAAGGCGCCACGTTGGAACTGGGGGGCGTGGGGGGTCTCCAGTTTAGGTGCAGATATAAATTTGAATCTTAACTGGGCTTACTCAGACTTTCATCCTTCCAAGGCTTATATATTGAAGAATATTTAATTAGGAAAAAGAGACACATGCGGGTTACAATAATTACAAATGGCGAGGGGTGAATTAAGCAATAAACTCAGTTATCGTTTGTACTTGTTCAACTGTCCTGCATGTTTTTCAAACACAAACTGGCGCGTGGAAATTATCCTTATGACGTTTATCTTGTCTAATTCTCCAAATGTAAAATATTGTAAGGTGATGAGGTGACTCTCAATAGACTGTGGTATACTGGCAGGTCACAGAATTACTCCCTGGAGGCCAAACTTTTATCTGATAAATTGGTCACCACTGAGTACAGATTGCATTGCGCTAGCACCTCTGGCTGCCACATTGTTCTCATTCTGATGAATGACAACATTTTTTTACTTCAGAAACATGCAATTGAATTCTTATACTTTTTGTTTAAATTGATGACAATTGGTAGGGTTGTGCAGTATTTGAAAAATACAATTGTGAAAATTCATGTGTCAAACGGCCTAAAATAATTGATGAATATCTCTCAGGAGGTACAGCAATGGCAGTAAAGAAACTCAGTAAGGGACATAAAGTAGTTATATGTGAAAACAAACAAAAATTGTATTCAGCGGCAGCTGCCCCTCTGCTCACTGAGCTGTTCAAAAAGGAAAAATAAAAAGTTAATAATGTGATCTTTTTACCATTTTATTTTAGCATACTGCCTCAGTTGGTTGGGGGGACGGGGCGGATCTAGGCTGTTCCAAGTAGGGGGAGGATTGGTGGAGAATATACGAAGTGCACATGACGATTTGGCCAGCAGTCTTTGGCCGGCCAAACAGTCATGCGCACTTTGCATGTTCTCCACCAGGCTGTATTGCTCAGCCTGGGTGGAGAACAGCCCCTGTCTGAATGCAGAACCACGGTGCTCAGACCAATCACAACGCTGCTGTCATGCAGCGTCATGATTGGCTAGGGGATTCTGAGACTCTGTGTGCTTCCTGCTGCCATAGAAGAGGACGGAGGAGAGGCGGCGTACAAGGTAAGTGCTTTTATTTTTTAATTCCCCCCCTGCGCTACAACCCCCGTTCAGAAGCAGCCGCTACTGATTGTATTGTGTGTCAAGAAATTATAAATAGACTAACTCTACGGCACTGTTTAAACCATCGACATCTATTCGACCAACTTGGGAAGCTGCTGGGTTGCAGTCAAATGAAAAATGAATTTGTTAGCAATGTCATGCGAAAAATCAGTGATGAGGTGATCTTGAGACCCAGAGAAATAATGCCAGCCATTCTTGTGACTATATCACGACACATGGACGGTTCATGGGAGGTCTCATTAGAGGCGATTCATATCCGGATCCCTAAATGAAACTTAACCTAGTACCAAGATGAACCTTTCCATGTGTTATTGAGTTCTGAGCAACTCCCAAGTACCTTCTCCACATGAAATAAGCATGAGTTACGCTTCTAAGCAAGACCCGCATATGAAATCGGAACTGTTAAAAAGGCTTTGGCAAAGCCAATAGCTCACGCCTTTGCGATGGCATCATCCAGACTATTGACTTTGTCAGCATTTTTTGCCAATGCTGTTTTGCATAAGTAAAAAGACAAAATGCTTGTTTGAGGATGAAAAAAAAAACATCTGCCGCTCTGTCATATAACATGCATGGATTACACTGCATACGTACAAAGGCGGAATGATGCAGTGGCCATTTTAAAAAAACTTTTCATTTACCAGTCCAAGTCTTGGAGCAGCAAATAATATTTTTTTATAAAAGCACATGAAAGAGAAAGGGTGGCTTGGTAGCATATATATATATATATATATATATATATATATATATATATATATATATATATATATACCTACTGGCGGTCGCCAGTAGGTAGTTATAGTTAGGACCACGTTTCCATAGGTAATCCGCAACATTCTATTTTGAATAACTTTGGCGCCGGTCGACGAATCCTCGCGAATTAGGTGGGGCGCTACGCTCCGCTCCTACCCTGAAAGTCTCGGGGGGATTCGTCAAGCGGGGGCTGAGATAAAAGGGGGGTCCCAAAACGCGTTTTTCCCATGCATTTTTCCATAGGACCTTTAGACAGGGCTACAGCCCGAACGGCTGAACAGAATTACTAGAAATTTGGCAGAGAGGTAGTCCTCAGGTCAAGGAAGTGCCTTTTGTAGGTTTGGTGTAAATCTGTTCAGTAGATTCTGAGAAAATAGCCTTTAAATCAATATATATATCTGAGCCAGCTTACGGTGCGCTTACGGTACGCTTACCGTACGCGTGCGGTGGCGTGCGCGAGCGCGATTCTGATTGGCTCTTAGATCTAAGTAAACATTCGAATCGGCCGAAACCAGGAAGCGGCGGCCGCCATTTTCTCTCTCGCACTGAGAGTGATTTTTAAAATATAAAGCCCAAAAACATGTAAAGGGGCTGTTTAGACAGCTCCCACACACATAGCCATGTTGAGGGAGTCCCCAAAGATCCCCCAAGGCCAAAAACGGAATTTTTATTTTTTCGGTAATTTCGCCGATTACGCTTACCGTACGCGTACGGTAAAAAATAAAAAAAAAAAAATTATCCACACTCTCTCCACCCCGTGTGCAATTCTTGCCCGAAGGGCACCAATTGTGCATGGCTTATTACACATGAGATAAACTAAAATATTAAAAAAAAATAATTAAAAAAAAAATTATCCACACTCTCTCCACCCCGTGTGCAAATGGTGCCCGAAGGGCACCATTTGTGCATGGCTTATAAAATATACGAAAAATTACAATATTACCTTTCAAAACGAAGTGCATCATATGTCCTCCATGTGCGCACGGTGCGCGAAGCGCATCGTGCGTACATGGCCCATCTAGCGTAACGTGGGCACGCGGTGCGCATAGCGCACCGCGTGCCCACCGTACGTGCACGGCACTAACTGTGTAAAGTGGGCGCGCGGTGCGCGAAGCGCACCGCGTGCTCACTGTGCGCGCACGGTGCGCGAAGCGCACGGTGCGCGAAGCGCACCGTGCGCGCACGGAACGAACTGCGTTAAGTGGGCGCGCACGCCACAAATGGCGTAAAGTAACTTAGCATTTAAAAAACCGTACAAATTCACTGAAAAAACCATAGGTTTCACACACGTTATAGTTAGGAATTAGCATTTAAAAAACCTTGCAAATTCACTGAAAAAACCATAGGTTTCACACATGCTATAGTTAGCGGAAATTTTACTGATAAAAAACCAATGAAATTCCCCCGTTATAGTTAGTGCAGGCAACTATAACTCACGCGACCGCAATCTTCTGCTGATGACATATGTGTCTTTATGAAAAAAAAATATTTGTAATATATGTATAGCTAAAAATGTATGGAAGAAGACATGGGCAAATAAGTGTCTAAATACAGTATTAGCATCAGCAGAGGATTGCGGTCGCGTGAGTTATAGTTGCCTGCACTAACTATAACGGGGGAATTTCATTGGTTTTTTATCAGTAAAATTTCCGCTAACTATAACATGTGTGAAACCTATGGTTTTTTCAGTGAATATATATATGTTTGGGGACTCCCTCAACATGACTATGTGGGAGGGAGTTGTCAAAACAGCCCCGTAACATGTTTTTGGGCATCATGTTTGATAAATAACACTCAGTGCGAGAGACAAAATGGCGGACGCCGCTTCCTGGTTTCGGCCGATTCGAATGTTTACTAAGATCTAAGAGCCAATCAGAATCCCGCTCGCGCACGCCACCGTACGCGTACGGTAAGCGTACCGTAAGCGTACCGTAAGCGGGCTCAGATATATATATTGATTTAAAAGCTATTTTCTCAGAATCTACTGAACAGATTTACACCAAACCTACAAAAGGCACTTCCTTGACATAGGGACTACCTCTCTGCCAAATTTCTAGTAATTCTGTTCAGCCGTTCGGGCTGTAGCTCTGTCTAAAGGTCCTATGGAAAAATGCATGGGAAAAACGCGTTTTGGGACCCCCCTTTTATCTCAGCCCCCGCTTGACGAATCCCCCCGAGACTTTCAGGGTAGGAGCGGAGCGTAGCGCCCCACCTATTTTGAGAAATTCGCGAGGATTCATCGACCGGCGCAAAAGTTATTCAAAATAGAATGTTGCGGATTTCCTATGTAAAAGGGGTCCTAACTATAACTACCTACTGGCGACCGCCAGTAGGTAATATATATATATATATATATATATATATATATATATATATATATATATATATATATATGCGCAAACAGAAGTCTTTCACCACAGAACCACCAGGCAGGCAGCAACGAGGAAAAACCACGCAAGTCCCAGTCTTCTTTCGGCAAGTTTATTTAAAAAGGCAAGTTCACCAAATCTGACGCGTTTCGGGCGTCCGCCCTTGGTCACAGATCGTCAGGCAAATGAAAGAACATCCCTTTTAAAGGGTACATTGCACGAATTTAATTAGTGATTTTTTTCTTTTTGCAACACCATGTGATTAGAAACTGAAAACTGAGGACACACTACATATAGCTAACATAGATAGTCTGTTTTCTAAATCACAATTTGATATATATAAATCGAATAACGGGAGGTATAATTACAATATTTACATTTTGTTGCCCAAATTTGTGTTAACATTCCATTGTGAGTTGCCATGCTATATATTTTGTAAATTTTATATCAGACAATTATTGTCAGTGTGCATTGAAAATGGCACATGATATCCGCATAAATGCGCTTATATAGTAGATTGCAAAAAAAAGACACAGTGTTACTGGTGGTCATTTGTCATGAAAAAGTGCAATGCGCGTATATAAAATGCAAATGCAATTGTGCAAATAATGCAAAATATTCTGTGCAAGCATAGCATATAAATAAATATAAATATTTATAAATAATTTCATATTAAAATCATCTAAGCTTCTCAATTCATGAAACCTGATGCTAGGCATATGACCATATAAAAATATCATCTATGTTTTACTCTTTTGCAATCTCTCAATTAACTGCATGAATGCAATAGACATGTAACGACAATATGGATCGTAATGATTTACAATCAATTCCTTTATATATATTTAGATAAAGCAACAAATATCGACCACCTTCCAAAAAAATTTACTCTATACGTGATTCAAAAGGAGGAAACAAACTAAATCTATCTTGATGTCTGTGTCCCAAAACTTAAATGGGAAAAGTAATGTGAATCCATTGAACCAGTGAAAAAAATCAATTGTGCATGTGATACTAAAAAAAGGGATGATATACAGTATGTGTAATAAAATTCATAATGAAATTAATAGGGTAAAGGCGGAGAAAGCAGATAATGGCCCAAAACAAATCATTAAACAGGGATTGGTTATTAAAAAACATGTAAGTCTTCCGTTGTGTTCAATCCATTGGGGAATCTGCTGTCTAACTCAATAATAAATTGTGACTCAAGTCTTCTGAGCATTTTTTCCCTATCGCCACCCCGTCTAGATTTAGGGACTGAGGCAATGACATAATATTCCAAGCATTGTAAGTTGTTGTTATGTCTTGCCTTGAAATGTCTGGCAACAGGATAAGTGCCATCGTTATTAACGATGGCACATAAATGCTGGAGTATTCTGGCATGCACCTGTAGCTTAGTGCTGCCCACATATCTGAGGCCACAGGTGCATGTCAGAATGTAGACAGCAAAATCAGTTTTGCAATTAAATGTGCCCTTGATGTTTTTGGCAATAGGACTGAACGGTGTCAAGTATTGGGAAGTGTTTTTTCCAAATTTACAAGCTCTGCAAGTTGAGCAACGCTTGAATCCCGGCCGGGATTTCAACCAATCCTCTTGTTTTGCTAGCTCAGGGAATTCGTGACTGATCTGGGTTTTAAAGGAGGGTCCCCTCCGATAAGTAACCACAGGGTTGTCTGGAAGCCTGGGGGTCAGAACCAAATCTGTTTTTAAAACAGGCCAGCGCTGTTTTATGATGGATTTAATTTGTCTGGCCTGTTTGCTATACCCGGTGATAAGCCTGGGAGTTTGTTCCTCCCTTGAATCAGTTGATGCAATTGATTCACTGTTAGTAAACAGAGACTCACGGGTTCTAGCATTGGTTTTCTGGATGGCAGTTTTTAAGACTGATTCTTTGTATCCCCTACATCTGAATCTGTCTAGGGCTTCATTTGTGCAGGCCTGTAAATCAAGATCAGTGCTACAAATTCGTTTCAACCTGAGCAACTCCCCAAATGGAATGTTGTCAATCGTGTGTCGAGGATGTGAACTACTGGCATGCAAGATGTTATTGCCAGCAGTTTTCTTTCTATGTAGTTTAGTGACAAGACGGCCATCTTTAACGTATAGTTTAACATCCAAGAATTCAGCTTCATTTGCGCTTACATTAGAAGTGAATCTTAAATTTTTTGGTTGTTATTAATACAAGCCAGGAAATTGTTGACACTTTCCAAATTGCCTCTCCACAGAATAAAAACATCGTCTATAAAGCGTATCCACTGTATGACATGTTTTCTGTACATTACACCATGGGTGTGCATGAGGACCTGTTCCTCCCACCAGCCTACGTGCAAGCACGCATAGCTGGGGGAGAAACAGGCCCCCATCGCCACACCTCGCTTTTGTATGTAGATGTTGTCACCAAATAGAAAGAAATTGTTGTTTAGACACCAACCAGTAAGTTCTAAAATCATCTTATTGTGCATATAGCATTCAACAGGTCTCTTACCAAGGAAATGTTCTAATGCACTCAAACCAGTTGTATGTACAATACTGGTGTAGAGCGACTCAATGTCTAGGGTGATCAATAAAAGATCGTCGCTCCACGGAATATCCTTAATCTTGGCAATGAAGTCTCCCGTGTCCCTTACATATGTTGGTAATTCCTTCACTAAGTCCTGTAGGAAGTAATCTATATATTCGGTCACATGTTCTGCCATTCCCCCGATGGCCGAGATAATCGGTCGGCCAGGTACTGGTGTGACTAGTTTGTGTACTTTTGGGAGGAGATAAAGTCTTGGTATTATAGGAAATTCCACATATAGGAAATCAAATTCTTGCTTTGAGATCATATTTTCCCTCTTCCATTTGTGGAGCAATTTCAAAAGTGATTCTTTGGCCAGATTGTAGTCCTTGCCTGAAGATTTAACATAACACGAGGAGTCATTGAGTTGTTTCATGGCCTCCTCAATGTAGGCATCTTGAGGCCAAATAACCACATTGCCTCCCTTGTCAGCAGTGGTAACAATATTTTTGTAGTCTTTACTCAGTTTCGAGACCAAGGATAGATATTGTTCCTCTTGTTGACTTTTATAACGCTTCTTGTGCTTGATCTTATATTGCAGTTGTTTTAGATCTTCCACAACAACGTCATGAAAAACATCTATCGAGTCTTTTGGCATTACAGGCATGAACTTTGATTTAGCTTTAAATGGACTGCTGTTTGCGCCCATCTGAGCCACAGAGGCCTCTCTTAGTTCTTCCTGGGTAGAGATTGGAACAGAATTGGATGTGTCATTGTTGGCCAGTTGATGCAAAGTGAGAAATGCTTTGGCGTCTCGAGCAGGCACATTTAAATTTGCGGTGACTCCACTGGTATTGCTATTCGCGGTGTTGCCTGAAGGACCATCTTTGATATTAAAAAACTTTTGCAACTTAAGTTTTCTAATAAAACAGTAAACATCAACCCGGGTTTTGGCATAGTTAAAGTCTGATGGCGGGCAGTAAGTGAGACCAAGGCTGAGTAGTTGTTTCTCAGCCATAGTGAGGGACAGGCTGGAGAGATTGATTATAGCATTATTCTCTACCGCTTTTTGCGCCAATATTGCTTTTTTGGTTTTTTCGGCGACTTTGTGCTTTTTTCTGCGTTCCCTCCTTCTTTTGTTACGTCTTGACTTTTTTTCTGCTGCCTCGTTAGGGGCCTGAGTGTTTGCAGGCGGTCCAAGACTAAAAAATCAACTTCTTCTCCCAAGTCCAGAATCATTGCATTTGGATTTCTTGCAATATAATCGCCATCTTCAGATGATGGACCACTGGTAAGTATTTCTTCTTCACTGACAATGTTGATGGAGTCAGTGGTCATTGATGTTGTAGCTACTGCTTGGCTGGTTTGTTGGGCAGCTTTAGTTTGTAACTGTGCAAGTTTATTACTCTTGGCTTATACACACACACACACACACACACATCGGTGTGAAGCATCCACGGGATTGGAATTACTCCGTGACCGCCGCATCCTGTGAAGGCACAGCATCGCTGCAGAAGCAGTCCATGACTACACGGAGGGACAAGAGCACTGTACCTTGGTCCAAGAGGCACGCTGGATTTGGACAAAGGCGACTTGGGCGTCGAGGGGCCAGGGAGGGAAAGTTGTTTCTGTGGCAACATTGGACACTCACCTTAACTGCATGGAATTACGTTCCTGAAAATTTGAAAATCCAACACTCACTATGAGATGCCGTGGGATTGATGCCAAATACTCACCTAGCAGGCCAGGACTGTTGCCTGCTGGGAATTGTAGTCTACCAACATGGGCTGCAGTATTGATTGGACTACAAACTCGGCCCACCTGGATTTACACCAATAAGAGAATGATCTCAGTCATATCAAAGCGGAAGGGTGATTAGACTGTGTTTGCATACCGGCATTTGGTAAAGGCACACCCTAGCCGAAACGTGCCATGCCAACACTGCAATAAACGTCTTTTCCTGGCTCCCTCAATGTGTCCCTCTGATTCCTTCCAAATGAAGAGATCGTGTGTGTATATATATATATATATATATATATATATATATATATATATATATATATATATATATATATATATATATATATATATATATATATATATATATATATATTAAACAACATGTTTGGGAAGGCCGGGGCGCAGCAGAGGAGTAGGGGGTTGCAAGTCAATGCCACTAGTGAATAATGATATGCAGGATGATAATGACTGTGAAATGTTGATTTTCCTGATATCAGTGAACGAAAGGACAGTACTTGGAGAAGCCATTATTTACAGACTGCTTGGACAAAACTCTCTTATAGGGATTCGATGTAGGGCAGGGCTGGAAGTCACCTTGCTGCGCTGCCCTACGTCAAAGTGAAAGGGCAGGAATGCACCGTATTTGTCCACTACAGTACATTCCTGTCCTCTCCCCCTGCACTGGCACCATGTTGGCAGCCTAGCGCCAACAAGAGTGCCTATGTTGTCGGCAGGATTTTTTGTGTGCAAGAAGAGGCACTTTCCTGCACAAAAACAATCCTGGCAATTTTTTTCCTCTTTCCATTTGTGGTGCAGAATGCATGGAAAAACATGGAAATAAAGTTATTTCTCCTCGTTGTGCCTTCCCTGGTGAGACGTAAGCTTTTGGTCACATTCCCAGGTATTCATGGTTTTGTAAATTTGGGGAAGCGTCAAAATCCATGGGTGTTGCATGGGAACACCCAACACAATGCCCATGAAATGCCTCCCTAAAGCCGAGTAAAGCAACACAGCAATTTGCGCTGCTTTGCCTTACTACATATCAGTGAGGCCATTCGAAGCCACACAAAGTGGCTGTGTATGACCTCCTAAATATGATTTTGTAGTTTGCACCAGCAGAGTGTCACAAAAGGTGATGCTATGGTGGCGCAAAGGGCTCATAAATATGACCCTCTGGTTGCAACTAAACTGGCTGATAAGCTGTCTCAATTGGTACTGAAATTTCAATATTTCCTATTAGTGGGGGATTTTAACTTACATTTTGAAGATCAGGCAGAGAGCCAGAGTAGATTGCTGGATAACGAGATGAAGGCCTTACAGCTTAAGCAATGGATTATCGGTCCAACACACAAAGCAGGACACATGTTACGTCTACTCTTTTCTAATTTGAATTTGATAACAATCCATTCGGTAGAGCCCATAATGTGGTTTGACTACTTTTTAGTGCAATTCTCTTTTGCTTATCAGAAAATGGGAGGGGAAATTCTAACTCCACTGTTACTAGCAGGGGTCCATGGAGGAAAGTGAGTCCTGAGATTGTTAGTAGCAATTTTATTCCACCAACAATGAGAGCGGATTGGTCTATGGACCAAGCAGCTGGGGAGTTGTGAAATGCAATGTCTACAGCTTTAGACATCTGCGCCCCGGTAAGAAATAATAACTTCTCAAACAAACACCCAACCTGGAAGCGCATAATGCGTTGAGCTAGAAAACAGAGCTAAACATTACTGCTGCATTCTCTTCAAGCGCGACACATTATGTGCTTCCGTTATTCATTTTATTAAATCTTAAACCTCAACGTTGTTACTATTTTACCTGACCGTTTGAGAGACACATCAAGATTCCATATGAAACCTTGACCATTATGCTCGAGTTAATACCCTGCAGCATTCTCTAGACCATTACTAGCCCTGAAGAAGCCCATGAGGGTGAAACGCGTTGGCCGTGTTACATTATTTGCCTGCACGAATTCATACTATGAATAAAAGGATTGACGAGCGCATTTGAAAAGTTTACCTCTGTCATCATGCTTCTTCTCTTTGTTACATGGATTAATCCTAGGACTATGTTTTAGATGCCTCTGTATATGTGCCTCTCTTATTTCTGTTTTCATATGTTATATTCACTACCACCAACGGTGGCTGGTGTTTAGAGGTGGGCATTTTACATGAGTCTCTTCAGGAAACAGTAATTAAGTTTCCACCATACTTTTGCATAACACTGGTAGTTGTGTGGCATCATATACCTTGCCATCGTGGGTCAGTGTGTTAATAATATGAAAATGCATTGTATGCAGACATGGCCGAGTATCTGTTCGCACTCCTCTTGACTATTCAAAACATAGCTACTAAAACTTATTTGTAATAAAAGCAAAAGGAGCTCAGCACGGCCTGCCTTGACCAGCTCCATTGGCTTCCGGTCTACCAACGAGCCATTTTTAGGCTAATGTGCCATATGCACAGAGTATTTTATGGAAACTGCCCTATGTTATTATTGAACAAAGTCAATTTTCACAAACCCACACGGCACCTCAGGTCAGCCAATAAGGAAGAATCAAAATATCCTGGATGTGTGGCCATTCTTTGACCTTTTTGGCCCCCACTCACTGCAACAAGCTTGCTCATGAACTACGCACTGTGCCAGATTTCCTAAAAGTTCGGAAAAAAATGAAGACATGGCTATTCCCACTCTAGTTCCATGATCAGAACCAGCATTGATAATAGCCTATCACCGGGATATCCCTCTGGGCATAAGTTGTGTGCTTTACAAATATCAAATACAAAATACAAGTACAAAATGTTTCTGAGGGGCTGACGTGCTTCTTCCAGCCCCTAGCAACACTTATATAAATGATTGGTGGTACCTCTGCCCATCACTGGGGCACCACAACAACGATAATATTTAAAAACAAAGCCCACACAGGGCATTATGGGGCACTCTTAGGAGGGTGCAGTGATTCATTAGTGAGCGGTCTCGCCACTTCAATTATGAAGCGGCGAGGCCGCAACATTTAAAAAGAAATATATTCTGGGTACCCCAGTCTCACCTAAGGCACCCACATTTCATCTTTTTGTTTTTTTGTAAACGACAGTACAAGTAGTCCACTTTGTGTTTGGGTACCCCAGTCCCACAATTTACATCACGTTGGGGGCTTGGAGGGAGGCCAAAGGCCCCTGTGGTCCCCCGGCTCCTCAGCCAGCACCCGTCCTGTGTTCTGGCAACACTGAATGTGCCCCGCCCAGAAGGAGCTTGATTTTTGATCCCGCTGCAGAAACATATTGCAGTAAGGTTGTTTTCTGCTCCCACCAGAGGCTGGAGCAATATTGGTTGAGACACCAGGGGATGGGATCCGCGGGGCCAATACGTGGCTCACGGAGGGAGGGACACACCACCCCTCTCTCTATATATTTTTTTTTAAAGAGCAAAGAGAATGTGCTGGCTTCCAGGCCCTGGTCCATCCCATGGGGATTATGATGTAAAATGGCGGCCCTCCCATTTCTTTTCCCTGTAGTATTGCAAAATATTTTTTAGGTTTTTGCCCAAAGCATGAGGGGTACGGGGGGATGTCTCTTGGGGGCTCCCACAAGACTTATGTCACCAGGGTATCCCTACCCTGCCTGTATATGTTATTTTTATATTTTTTCAGGACATGGGGACTCAGTCCAAAAATTGCAGCTAAGCATCTTTGTTGATGCGAGGCAGCCAATCAGATCTTATCTTTTGATCTGCCAGTCCTGCGGTTCTACAGCAGCCTGGTAGCCATTTTTAACCTTAATTTCTCAAAAACGACTGAACATTTCCTATGCGAACCCAGTCCGAACCGGAACATTCCCAGCAGTACCAATACTTGTTGGTCCTCTCTTGCTAGCCACTACGTAGGGAAGCTAAGTGACAAGTCAAAGAATTTCCTATTTGGAAAAAGACCCATCACTCACCAACCTGGTTGGTGACATGCTTCATCATCTGGGTCTCACCCTGACCGCCGAATGCCGTCAGGGTGTTCTTCGACGCCTGGAATTCCAGCGGAGCGGGTTTTCGTGTTGTAGGTGAGTGAAAATGTGAATGATGAAAAATAAAAGTGATATATTAAAAGTGTCAGCGGTGTGCTTCCTAATAATTTAATATGAAGCCACTTGGCACGATTTTCCAAAAAGGAAATTCTTTTGCCCTGAATTATTCCTTTCTCTATCTCTCCCCCTTCTTTTCGATTGAATCTTTTTTGACTGCATCTCTCTCCCTCCTTTGTTTTATACTCATTTAGTAAATACACTACTCATTTCCACCCAACTTGTAACAAGATTCTTGAGGCCATATGTAAAAAACCTTTTATGAGTCGTAAACAGCCCGATTTGCCAAATCAGCCCGTTGCCGACTGCAAAAAAGGTTTTTAAACTGTCCAAAGCCAAATTACAATTTGGTAACCTATTACCGAATTGCAATTGGGGTTTACGAATCGGTATTTGGAAGGGGCGTGTTTAGGGCGGCCCTTCATAATACTGATTTGCAGTGGTATATATGAATGTTTTGCGAACAAATTACAGTTGCAAAACATTCATTTTTACCAACACCTCAAGGGTGGTGGTAACGATTCACAAAGGGGAAGGGGCCCTTATGGGCCCCCTTTCAATTTTTGAATGTTGATACAACTATACACGGACTACTGCCTACTCTTAAAAATTAACCTTAAATGTTGCATTTATTTTTCTTTTTAAGCACATCCCATTTTCCTCTAAGGAAAACGAGCTGCACTAAAAAAAAAAGATTGCTTTATCAAAAAGCAGTCACAGACATGGTGGTCTGTTGACCTCACTAGGCCACCATCCCTGTGATGGCTGCAGTTCCTAATAAGGTCTCAAACTGCGACCTACCTCATTAATATTCATGAGGTAGGTCTATTGTGACCCATAAGGAGACGCTGATGACAATCTCTAGGTTTTTGTACATTAAGAATTGCGATTTCATAATTGTGATTTGCAAAGAATTACAATTAGGAAATCGCGATCCCTAAATTCTGTACATATTGCACTTAATGACTTAAATTCCCATAACCCCACAAAATGAAGAGGAGCGCTCAGCATTTATATTGACTCCTTTGATAATTCAAAAATGTTCATCCAATCATCAAGGGATAATTATCCAGTTAATCATCCAATCATCTAGCGAGGAGACATGTAGTGATATCACAATCGACCTTTATTAATATTCTTTATATTGTCATCTAGCCCAACTAACAAGTTTCATCCAACAACAGACTTCATCAGGGTTGATCTATCCATTTGAGTATATTGATTGTAGCTTGCATAACATTTCTCTGCCTCACAAACAATAGCACTGGAGTATTGTGTTCTGCCCAAGTGTGCAAAGTACCAAAAACAGGATTGACTGGCACGTGATGCAACAAATGTTCTTGAAAAATGGATCAAGGTTGTTGGTTGTAAAGGACTTTAGATCGCCCAGTTAACTTGACAGGAGTAATTGGTCCACAATATGAACACATGAACATATATAAACTGTAGCTCATAACTGCTGAATTTGCATGTAATAGATGTGTACATAAATAGTACTATCCCCTGCAAGTGGTCACGCTGCATGTGCCTGTATTGTCCTGTACTGAGATTATGGCATAGACATAACAACAAACTCTACCCCCTCTCGCCTTAAGTACCCAGACTCATACCTGCTTCGCCTACACAGCTTGTAAACAATTGTATCCTTCATTTTCTACTCTGGTGACCACCGTCTCTGCAATCATTGCTCTACGGAGACTGTCATTTTCCATATAAGTGCATGAGAGTTCTGCATGTTCACGTCCCTTGCTTTCCCTTACTTGATTGTGTAATACGTTTCTTCCTGCTGGCAGGTCTTCGGAGGAAAACCTACCCCTTCAGATGAAGTCTGCCAACTGGATATTGCATTTGATGATCTCCCGCAGGCATACTACAAGAAAAGTGAGGTAAATTAAACCACTGTTTGACCTCTGCCCATGTCTTTTACTTGCTGTAGTTTTTATGTGCTGTGTGCTGTTCTGTGTATAAGAAAGGTTGTCCTTTTACGACCCTTTTGCAGAAAAACCTAAGCTACAGGAACAGAGTTTAATGATAGACGAGGACTGCTTGGTCCCAACAGTTTGCGGTTTTCCCTGCCTATATTTTGGCACAAAGGATCCAGTTTCATCCATGTCTCGGCAATACTTTCCCTCTCCTATCCCCATGCAGTGTATAAACAGGAGCGTAACTTGGTCAGTAAGGTTGGGGAGGAGGGGGGAAGTTTCAGATTTCCCAACAAGCATGCTAGTTAAAATACATTATAGTAGAATCAGGGCAGGAGGAGGGGCTTAAGGAGCAAGAGGAGGGCAGATTGTGAGGGGGTACTGATAACTAAATGTTTTGTAGAATGACCATTTTTTAAGACCTTTGAAGCAGAAACAAGTGTGTGAGTGTTTTTGTTTGTGTGTATGTTAAAATCCCAAGTGAAATCTGACAAACACGTCACCATACCTGACTTAAAGTACCTGTGTCCAACGATTTACTACAAAATATATTTATTAGGGGGGTGTAACATCCCCAAACACCCTCTTGAAGCTATGCCCCTGTGTGTAAACTTACTGTTCCAGAGGATTGACACCAAAGAAAGATGAGCCAGGCTTTAACATGAATGAGTGAGTGGGCGTGGAGTTTTGTAGATTTCAGCACAGCATCCCTTGGCTGGCACGTACTTGCAGACAATTTCATCTTTCCATAAAGTTATAAATGGTACTAAGGAGCACCGCATGCAACTGCAACAAATGCGTACCATGGTAAAAGTAGATCAAAGATATGCACTCTTCTGAAAAATGATGGAATGTAATCTATTGGTAACCTATTGGTGCAAAAACTTCTAAACATACCTTGTGATTAGATGAGGTGCTTTATCAACATGGTCATGACCAAACCAACATCAACCAATAAGAACTATATATGGAGCGTGTCATTAAAAAGTCAGATATTTTTAAAGAATTATGAAATACACCATTTAAAAAGAACTAGAGAATTGTCGGAGCAGAGGCAGTTAACAAAAATATTCTACATGCATGAACGTATGGATGCACATGGGACATATCAAATGCATAAATATATCACGTATTCACGTACCCTCTATGTCTAGGTATCTTCTTATACATTTAAAAATTCATCCATCATCTGTATTTTGTGAAAAAGAATGAAACAAAATACATTTCTTTCAAATTATTATTTGACCAGGCTAATATTTATGATCTGCTCCACAGGACCTTACACTATTTCATTCGCAGAAGACCGGGCGGGGACCGCTGGTGGAGGGATGGAGGAAGACATCTCAGCCCATCATGTGTTCCTATAAGTTGGTGACAGTCAAATTTGAAGTGTATGGTTTTCAGACGAGAGTGGAGAGCTTCACTCATAAAGTAAGCTTTGTTGTTTTATAAGGCCATTTCATTTACCTCTTTGTTATATAGTCTTTTCTCATACACAAGAAATTGACCAAATTCTCTTTCAAACAAGATTCAGGACCCTGCTACTCTCTTTGAACTTCGAACGTCAGTGGGCCCATTCACTGCAGCCAAGGCTATTACAAGGAGAGAGTAGTTGTGCCTCTTACACTATGCCCTCACTTTTTGGAGCCCGTGCTGCGGTTAAAGATGCATTAAAATAAAAAGCAGACCTAGTATGAACTTTTATAATGCATCCGAGGCTGTCCCGACACTCGGTAGTACATTCCATTCTAACTGCGTAAAAGGTTTTGTCTGTGTCACCACAGCAGCTTCTGCCAAGCTTGAGTGCAGCAGCTACACACAGGAACCTGCCTCACCCCACTCTGTCCCACTTTTCCAATTTGCATGGTTTCTTGTGTTCTTAAATTGTCAGATGCAGCTGCCTTTTTGAATATCGACCTGTACATGAACCAGTTTCAATTGAACCCTTTCAAAAATACATCTCTGACAAGTTTGGATGAATTTTATGCGGACAAATGTGAATTTGACAAACATTTGCCTTTTGTCTGATTTTGACAAATTCCCAAATCCTGTGTAATTCGACACATGTTTTAATTTAAATGACCCCCTGTGTTCTTATAAATCATCATCATAATAGCTTTATTTCCATCAAAACAAATCATGAAAGCATAAATACAAATTCTTAAAAACAATGATTGCTCATTGTATTCCTACACGTCCATACATTTTACAATAATAACAACTCCCCTCCAATCAAACCAACCATCTGCCTGAATAAGGGGACGCAATCCTTTCTCTGGTTCCCACAGTGCCTTGCATTCATTATTTGTGAGGAAAAAGAACAGTGCATGATTCATGAAAAGTGCAACAAATCAACAACAGCACTATAAAACCCATAAAAGATTCATACAGAAGGAACAATGCATGATTCATATAAAGTGTCAGTGCAAATTAATCAGCACAACCGCTACAATATGTCATGGCGGATTCATACTATTATGTACTAGTACAATACATTAAAAGACCTAAAAGGCAATAAAAAAAAGTCGAAGCAAGGAGGGAGGGTATTGAGTGCAAGGTTATTATGCAGGTAAAGCAGCATATAACCCTGCCTCTCATTCGTGCTCATCCTCACGGCTCATATCAACAAAAGCATGACCATACTTAGACTTTCTGTTCTTATAAGTCAGAAAAAGTGTACCAACTCATGGCCCAATAAATGAACACTCACCAAAATACATCCTCAAAAACGCGTCAACCAATTCTCAAAGAATGGTCAAAATTGGAGAAAAACAATTGGGAATAAAACACGATGTATTTCCCTACATCCTCAACTTGATATCGAGCTAAAATATGAGTAGAGGTAGATAATCTTGGGTCAGGGCTGCCATTGGTATTCCAAAAGGTATGAATCCTAAATGTTGGGGCTTCCAACATATATAGTAACATGTAACAGGGTAATTATATAATAAAAAAGAAGAGAAATATATTAATAAATGTGATAAAACATACTTCTGCAGGTTAATTGAAGCTTAAAATACAGTTGTTTACTGTCTTGCCTGGTGTTTTAGTTTCAGATTAAATGCCACATTGAAAGAAAAAGGTTGGCTAATTCTGAAAGCTTATATACATTTGGCTGTCATATATCCAAAGCTGGAAGATCAAAGTGGGTAGGGCCAGACTGACTGTAGCGGGCACTGGGCATTTTCCCGGTGGGCTGGAAGGGTTTGGGTCTTGTTTTGGAGCGGTGGGGGGCTCTTTTGTTTCAGGGGGTCGGTTTTGCAGCAGTGCTGCAATATCGGTCCCCTGTAACTAAAGCAGCAGCAGTGCTTCTCATTCACACCCCCCTGCCACTCCCAGGGGCGGGTGCAGCTGAAATGCCAGGACTGGTTTGTGTTCACAGTCCGGCCCTGGGAATGGGCCAGTCAATTTTTAGTAATCATTCAATTTCTATCATTTAAAAATTGATATCTGAAATAATAAACCACATTTAGTGTACAAAGGCAACAGAATATCTGACATTATAGTTGTTCATGAAAATTCCGCCCTCTCTCATATTAAGTAGATGCATATGTAGAATGAATCAAATCATAAATGTGTGATGTTTTACAATCTTTGATAAATCAGTTTCTGCATTTGTGAATTCACACAAAGCTTTGGAGCTTGCTTTGATCTATTCATTCGAAATGTCACCATGTTGATTATAAAACACATGTCCAATGCCATAGTGTGTTGTAATACAATACAAAAAACAAAACCGACTATATTTCCAAAGATCAACTTAAAAATAAAAGGAATAGAATCAAGTGTAAATGAAAAAATTGTCTTGCAGAACTGTCATAATATGTGTAGCTTTTAACAACAGTTGAATTCTGGAAAGGGTTGAAGGCTGTTGGGCATTTCTTGGGTGTCTGCACTGTACTTAGAAAGCCTCTCTCCTTGGGTAGCTAATGTAGACCAGCAATGGTGAATGTGAACAAGTGAGATTTTAGCAATCCATGTGCTATCATATGTTACCAGTAGTGTTAAAATGAACAATGCCACCTAGTCAAGTCAAGTAGATAAAGGATGTAAGTTTATTCTTCAAGTTATATCTTCAGTTGCAGGAAGATGGTAGGTTCAAGTGTAATGGAGCAGCCTCCTTGCTGCTAAGCCCATACACTCCGACCGACTCTTATCCAAGCACAAACACCCTCAGCATTCTAATGACCTCACATGCTGGCTGAGCAGCTAGGGAGAGAACATCAAGCAACACGGCCAACAAATTCATCAATACCACCCCAAACCAGTAAACAGAAAATGTTAATTAGGAACCCCGAAACCCCTCTGTTTATCCCTCAGGAAAAAGTGGCAACATGACCATAACCGACTGAGAAGGGCACTAAGGGTGCAATACACATCAGCATTCTAATTACCTTACACGCCGGCTGAGCAGCAAGGCTGGGGACAACAATGGGGAGAAGGCATTATACCAGACAGTGGATTACAACATGTTCCTTCTGCCCCCACACTGCATAAGGCATCTCATATGAGCTGTAATCATGCACTGGTGAAGATGTGACTCTTGGAGTAAAATGAGTCTTACTCTAAAACATACGTACAAAGAAGATGGTACAAAAGGGTGATTTGTAAAAAAATGTCTGTTTATACTTCACACGATTCTCTTAATGAGTTCTTCAGATGTCCAAACCTCTGAAAGTGTTTTTCACACCACTGTGGCTCCATTCAGGGGCCTGCTTCCCAGTCCACATTTTGTAGTACTACTTACTCCAAAATGGAATTCACAAACCTACAGGTGTAAACTAACACCTCCTTCCCCCTTATAATTTTTTAGTGAGAGATTTCCACACATGTAAATTTACTACTTACTTCGAGCCTTATTATGATGTCGTGGTCTCGGGACTGACCGACCTCTGATCCACGTACCAACACTGCAATTAAAATGCAAACGCACATGGTAAGGTCGTGTTGCAGCGCGGAAACTTAGGTAACTGGGAACAGGACAAAACCTGTACCAAATATCCTCCCTTCGTCACAGACCAAATATCACTCTGACACTTTCTCTCATGCAGTCATTGGTGGGGCCCATAACACCAACATTCACACATGACTCTTCACTGGTCTGCACTTACAGGAGAGATGAATGTTCCATGCGCTGACATGAAAGGAATATCTTATAACCTATAGGAAGAAAAGTTATATTTCATATCTATACACTAATATCCTTACACCTACAGATCTCAATCCTAAACAACAAGATACTCCTCCCATGTGATCAATGGATCATTTAGTTGGATTAGTAATTGGTGATTTAGAATCCGCTTAAAACACATTTTAGGATCTTGATCTTCCCTCTTCAATAATTCACAAACGCATTTGCTTGTTAATTAATATTTGTTTATCTATTTATCGCAAAGAGTTTAGTTTACATCTAGTAAATTTATTAAATTTTCATATAAATCACAGAACACCATATTTACCTAAACTGGCTATCGGGCGTCCTCTAAGTCATCAAATTAGCTGTCAATCAGTCGGAATCTAAAAGTTCTTCATACAGCACGCTACAGTCCCAAGAATGGACAAGGACCAGAGACGTGCAAGCATCTATCAGTGCCCATAGATTTTTTAAAGTTCGCAGTTCATCAAGGAAATGGGCAGCATTCAGTCTGTCAAAGATTCAGGAACGCAGCAGTCACGTAGCGTCACCGTCGTCTCCGTCAGCAAAAAGGAAAGGGAAAGTACAGCAACAACCTCTCTATTCTACCGTCATTTTTATAATAAAAGTAATGTCAAGATGTAACTTTTTACAGGGTTTGGGCACTTCTTATTGGTTGGTTGGGATCGTCCGGTGAGGTTTCACACAGTTCAAGGGGTTACGTAATAGTTTTGGATTTATCCGGTTTCTTGTAGATATCCTTTGTTTTAATACTTGGATGACTTCCCACCGTGGCCTTGTTCGTGTACAGTGTGGCAAGGGTCATGACGATGCCACAAGAACAAGCCGATGCGCAGTCGCACTTCGCCCGAAACCTCGTGGAATGGTGGCCATCACGTTGTGTTACGTTGGTGGCCATCTTGTTTTTAGGCCTAAAGGACAACTTAAGCGAAACAAACACATAAAAGTAATTAATACATAGAAATAATGAATAAAATGTTAACCCCATACTAATCCCTCTATGTGCTTGTAAATATCTAGCGTATACTGACATTCAAAGCGTTTATATTCACCCATGTGATGTCATCTGGTGCAACATACCGAAAACGTCACAAAAGCAGCATATATCATGCAGTATTCTATTTACTACATATACTACTGTTAGTATGCGTACATATTTTAGTTATACAAATTAATTGGTCATGCGAAATGCAAATCCCACGTATATTTTATATATTAGTAATGTTGATTAAAACCAAGCAAACTTATTTAGTAATATTACAATTAAAAGATTTTTAATTAGAATATTCATGCAGAATTAGGGGGGGTATACAAAATGTTGTTCTACCCGCTCCATCAATCCCCCCTTTGGTGATTTTATCACCACACCAATAAAATTTTGTATTAATTTACATGGAGTTGAAATGAATTTTTGCTTTAATTTCACATCTCTGTCTCCCCAATTTCTTCTCTTCTGGCTGTCTTACACATGTTTTCCTTTACTTCTTCTAATTCTACTTCTTCAAATTCCCTCTCTTGTCTCTTATCTTGTCTTCTTAAATTTTCTCTTTTTAACTTTTTCTGGATTTTCTTTCTTTTGCGACATAGACAACCTAATCTTAATATTGATACTATAAAAATCACACACGTTAATGGAAATAAGATCTTACCTATAAAGGTACTACCTAGATTTCCTAAGAAATTTTTAATAGAAGATATTTTCTTTCCAATCTTCCCAAACACTTTCAACCTCCAGTGGTGCAATTTCATCATGCAGATCAGTTATATTTTTAATATAAATTTTCAAATCTTTACTCTCGTCTGGAATGTAAGTACAACAATGTTGAACTTTCAGCATTCCACAGACTCCACCCTCTTTTGCCAATAATATATCAAGGGCAAGTCGATTCTGCATTACCATGGCACGTATGGCAACCATTTCAGTATTTACCAATAAAAATCCTTCAGCGGTGCTTGTTGACAAGCCATCCACTACTGTAGACAGTCTTCTAATTTTGTTTGCATTCAGAGATATTCCCACTGCTGGTATCAATGCTCCAAATATGTCACCTACAATTTCTGACCAAGATTCTCTCTTTCTATGTGCTAAATAACTACCTAACGTATGTACACCATCTTCTCCTCTTCTCATGTGAAAAATCTTTGGGAAAACCAGGCCTACATAACATGTGCCATACCAATGGTCTGGCAAACGATAATATGCCTTGCTCCCACAGATAAAATATAACCCAGGAAAAACTGGATCATTTCCTCCTTTAAATCCCCATCCACCCATGATTCGGTATGTATCATGGCACTCACTGTTACCTACAAAGTAATTATCATATGCAGTTTGATTCCTTCTAATACACAATTTTCCTTTCTGAGGCCAATCTAAAGCCATAGTTGGACTAGCTTCTCCCTTCAAGTGTTTTTCCATTTCAACATCCCAAACTGTCTTTTCCACTTTTCCCTCAGATGCTTTTCTTTGCATTTTCAACCTTCTTTCTTCAACCATATCCAAAAATGTATTTTCTTCTTTCTTTAAACTGCAAGTCAAATTATTTCTAAATATATATTCTAATGTTAGTTCTTTAGTCTCTAAGAAAAAATCACCTAATACCTTTGCAGGTTTTACCTTATTTAGCTTGTTAATTGAGGGTACTTGTGAAAATATGTTATCTACATCTGAAAAATAATACTCTAACTTCCCTGTTTGGTAAAATAAACTAGCTATTACACTACATGTTATTCCATAGGTTACTGGAAGGTGGTGATAAGTCACTCCCTCCGATACAGATGCAGGTAACTGCATACAAACGTAGCAGTCCCTTACGTCCATTGTCTTTACATATTCATAAAGTAATTTCGAAAATACATTGTTAGAAAAATCGGTTATAGACCTGTCTTTATGCAAATAGTTTCTATCTATTTTAGTCGGAACTACCTTCTGAATCCTTTCTATATTAGTTTTGTTTTCACTATATCCTTCTATCGTGTCAATGGTAACTTTAAATGAGATCATCAGAGCTAGTACACTCCATAGAAGCATTAGTAATCCTGTACAACAACAACACATTTTACACCATCGCTTCAAGAATATACATCTATCTTTTCTACTATCTGTGTTTACCATTTTTGTAAAATGAACAGTGTCTTTTGACTTAGCCTCTTCTACTTCACAACTAGTTTGTCTAACCCAAGGCTCTAAGCACCTACTTGGTTCTACCAGTTTTTGTCTTTTTCCTGTATTTTATTGTCTTTGCATTAGCAGCATTCGTGTCTTATTCAGTTTGGCATCTCATTGTCCTTCACTTTTCCCTCGTGATCTGAATACAGAATTTCCTGAACATCCGTTTCTTCTCCAATGTCGGACAAGATAACTCTCAGGATTTCCGATTCTTCGTCTTCCTCAACCACTTCCGGTACAGTCACCTCTGGATTTTCTTGGCTATCCGCCTCTTCTTTTATTTCAGGCAGGGCCACATACGTCCATTCCGGTGACTTATACTTATGGTTAGGTTTTCTCGTTCTTTTGCTTTCCTCTATTACAATTATTTCTTCATCTTTTGATATCTCTTGACTAGTCACTTCATTCACCTGTTCAGCTCTTGGTGAATTTACTTGTGTCAGTCGATATCTCAGCTTCTTTATTTTGTTCGGCCAAACTTCATCTTTTGCTGATCTTTTCAGTTTACTTCCTTTGTCATTCTTTTCAGTTCTCCATGCTCTTTTTCTTAAGACTCGACCTTCTGGTACTTCGTCTTCACTTTCTTCCGACTCTGTTTCAACTTGCTTTTTACTTTCAACAGCTTTTCTTTCCACCGCTTCTTTCGTTTTCCGTACTTCTGTCCCTCCTCGAGTCTCCTGCACGCAATCTTCCTGCTGACTACTTTTTCCTTTCCTCTAACTGGATGTTGGAGTTCCCTACACCTCCTCGGGGGTCTTCCGCAAGAATCTTTCCATCTCTCTCTGTATCTGGCACCTGTCCATCTAATTTTGTTATTTCAGGTGTAATTTCTCTCAATTTTTCATCTGGAACTTCTTTATCAGCAATTTCTTTAATTGTCTTTTCACTGTCTTTTTCTTTTCTCGAGCCTAAAGTTACTTGTTCAGTCTTTGAATCTGAGCTGGTATCAGAAATCTGTAACCTTCTTCTCAAGGAAATACTTCTTGGGATAAAAGTTAGATCTGGCTCTGATTCCCCCCTTTCAGGGTTTTCTCTTGTTCTTGTTTCTTCATCATCCGATTCAGAACTTGATTCTGATTCATTGAAATATTCTTTCTCTTTGTTATCCACTGGATGTGGAATCCTCAATGTGTGACTTGCATGAATCCAGTTCTTGATTCCAGCACACTTCACAGCTGTTGTTGTAGGCAAAATCACCTGTTGTGGTTTTCCCCACCTTGGGACAAAACAGTTCCCCCTTCTGTGTACTTTGATTCTCACCCAGTCCCCTGGGCTTAGATCATGACCTTGCTTCTTTTCAAGGGTGGTGGCATCCCCTCCAACCTGATGAAACACAGAATGAACTGCATCTGCCAGGCCTTTACAGTAATCCAACACCATGTCATCAGTTATAGGCAACAGCTTGTTGACTGGTATGAACACATGACACATTGCTCTACCCATGATAATTTCATGGGGACTCAACCATGTAGTTCTGTCTGGAATTGATCTAATAGTCATGAGTACTAGAGGCAAGACGTCAGGCCATTTCATACCCGTGGCTAAACACATTTTCCCTATTCTGTTTTTGATGGTACCATTTACTTGTTCCACCACACCAGAAGCCTCTGGGCGATAGGCACAATGTAATTTTTGCTGTGCATTCAATGCTTCACAAATCAATTTTACGATCTCATTCTGAAAATGTTTTCCTCTATCTGACTCAATTGTTACTGCAAACCCAAATCTAGGAATGAATTCCCTCAAAAGCAGTTTTGCCACTGTGATTCCATCGCTTCTTCTTGTTGGGTATGCTTCTACCCATCTAGAAAACAAACAGACCATGACTAGAACATACCTCAACCTGTTGCAGGGAGGCATTTCAATGAAATCTACTTGCATTCTTGTCAAAGGCCCTCCTTCTCGACCTATTGTTCCTAGACTCACCGCTGTTTTTCTTCCAGGGGTGTACTGCTGACATATAAGGCATCTTTGACATAAACTCTCTGCTACAAGTCTAAATTTTGCATTGTACCAGGTCTGTTTAAACGACCTTATTATGGCATCTCTCCCTATGTGTCCCTGTCCATTATACATCCATGCCATGACAGACACCATGCTATCGGGCATAACTGGTCTTCCATCCCGATAGACCCACACATGATCTTTCTCCCTTGGTGCACATCCTGCTTTTACCCACTGCTTCATCTCCTCATCTCCTGCTTCTTCCTACAATTGCCTCACTTACTCCCAGGTACCCACAATGTTAGTAAACATTAAGGTGCAAGAATTCATGTCTTTCTCCTTCGCCCGATTCACAGAATTCTGATTACGTGCACAGTATTGTGCCATATCATTGGCATATTTGTTGCCGATGGCGGTATAATCGCCAGACTGACTATGTGCAGCACACTTCACAACAGCCAATTGCTTAGGCAGCTGTATTGCCTCAAGCAACTTCCCAACCACTTCAGCATTCTTGATGGGAGTTCCACTTGATGTCAAATATCCTCTCTGTAGCCATATTTGGCCAAAGTCATGCACCACACCAAAACCGTACTGACTATCAGTTATCACAGACACTCTCACGTTCTTTCCAATCTTGCATGCTCTAGTCAAAGCAACAAGTTCAGCTACTTGGGCTGACCTTACTCCTTTCAGATAGGATGCTTCCATTACTGCTGCAACCGTGCATACTGCATATGCTGCACTCAACATTCCATCATCTGTTCTCAGGCAAGAACCATCTACAGACATTACAAAATCACTCTCTGGCAATGGTACATCTTTTATGTCAGGACGTGGTTTGGTACAGAAATCGAGTACATCCGGACAATCGTGATCCGCTTTGTCTCTAACTTCCACATTCTCAGCATCAGGCAACAATGTTGAAGGATTCACGTTCAAACATCTCACAAGACTCACATTTGTTGCACCTAGTATGACTTTTTCATATTTAGTCAGCCGAATATGTGTTATGAACTGAGTGCGACTCCTTGTTAAAAGGATTGCCACATCATGAGGTACAAACACATTCACAGGGCATCCCATCACAATTCCTCTGCTCTGTTCCAAACTCCTACAGGTAGCAGCCACTGCTTTCAAGCACCCAGGTAAGGCTACAGCTACTGGGTCTAGCATTGATGAAAAATATGCAATTGGTCTCCTCAGTTTTCCATGCTTCTGTATTCATACAGAAAGTGCACATCCATTCCTCTTACTGCAATACAACTCAAACTCCTTCTCGTAATCGGGCATTCCTAATGCTAGCGCTTCACACAAACCATCTCTCAATCGTTTAATAGCTGCCCATTCCTCTTTGTTCAAATCAATGGGATCTCTCATATCACTTCTTGTCAAACGTACCAAAGGCTTTGCAATCGGGGAGAAGTTGCTTATCCACTGATGACAATATCCCACCATTCCAAGAAACATTCTTTTTATGATCCTCATTCTATCTATTGTTATTTTCCTCAGTCCTTTTTCAATATTATGGCCTAAATAATGTACTTCTTTTATGTAAAATTGCAACTTTGATGGTGACACTTTAAGTCCTCCATCGGCCAGATGATTCAGCAAGGCTATAGTGTCTATTACACAAGCTTCGCGAGTTTTCGACGCCACTAGAAGGTCGTCGATGTATTGCACTAACACTGAATTCTCTGGCATTTCTAGGCTTTCTAAGGACTTTTTCAATATCTGATTAAATATTGAGGGGCTTTCTGTATACCCTTGTGGAATTCGGCACCAAGCCAAAATACGTTCGCCAAAACGAAACGCAAACATTTGCTGGCTGTCACGGTGCAATGGAATGGAAAAGAAAGCTTGGCATAAGTTAATCACAGTATACCATTCTGCATCATGGGGAATCTGATACAAAATTACAGATGGATTTGGTACAATGGGACAACATGACACAACGATTTTGTTTATTTTTCTCAAATCTTGCACTAAACTGAACTTTCCATTAGGCTTTTTCAGTCCCATAATTGGGGAATTACATGGACTACTCATTATTTCTCTCAAAATACCTTGTTTTATCATTTTCTCAATTATAGGGTAACTCCTTCAACTATCTCAGGTGTCAATTTATATTGAGGGACATTTGGATAGCTTATTCCTTCCTTCACCGTTATTTTTACTGGGTCCACATTTCTCATTAGTCCCACATCTTCTCCCGTGAAATCCAAGACTTCTGCTTTTACAGTCTGTTTTAATTCTTTAGGTAATTCATCAGGGTTAAATACAGCATAAGCTTCAGTAACTTCAGTTTCCCTGTTTGCCATAGTCATTTTATACAGTACGTCTTCATCAGGGGTCTCAAATGCTATACCATCAGGGGTACAGAAAATAGTGCAATTTATTTTGCACAGCAAATCCCTACCTAACAAATTCACAGGACTTGCGTCGCACACAGCAAAGCGGTGCATTTCAGAAAATTTCCCTATGCTAACTTTCACTGGTTCTGTAAGATGAGTTTTAATCTGTCTGTTGGATACACCAACTACTTGGATTGTTTCATCCGAGAGAGGAAGATTCTTAACATCAGCTGACCTAACAGTTGATTGAGTAGCACCAGTATCTACTAGGAATGTAATATTCTCATTATTTATTTTCCCATCCTCAAATGGGCCTGTCTGGTCTACTTCTAGAGTTGCGCCAAGTGCGCACTCTTCTTCCTCCCCTCGGCACCGTCAATAACCTTCTGCTGACTCGCTCTCATCGCGTTGTAGCCAATACTGCGAAACAGCGCTAGCGTGCGGCAGCTTAGTTACCTGTTCTTCATTGTAGAATCCTGTCTCATTACTGTATTTCTGTGAATTTTTGCTTTGTGGAAAAGGCGGTTTTGGCACCTGATTCTGTTGGGTAATAACCTGCTGCTGTCGCTGCGGTTGACCACTCACCTCATTCTGCATCTGTGGATTCAATGAGGCATTTTCATTATTAGTACTTAGGGGAAATTTACACTCGGATTTCCAATGCCCTACTCTTCCGCAATTATGACATGGCAATTTCTTTTTAGCTTCTTCTATATTGAAATTTCCATTACCTTTCCCAGGAATGAATTTTGATCTGGGTCCTGTATTATTCGGTTGTTCCACTAACAGCTTCCTGTCTTTCTGCCACCTTTACTTGTGCCCACATAGCTTTCTCTTATAATTTACGCTGTTTGGCTTCAATCTCATCACTAAAATATTTTGCATGTCTCAAAACTTCATCTATTTTCTTGTTTTGCCAATCTACAGTATGTTGCTTGATCATTTCACTAATTTCTGGACGTAAACCATATACAAATCTGTATTCAAAATGGCTCAAATCCTTTTCACTCAGGTTTTCATCACCACTGAACTGTTTAAAGGCCAGGATCAATCTCTCGTAATATGCGTGTACTGACTCCTTACTTTCCTGAGTCCTGTCAATTTTTACCCAGTCAGTTTCTTTGGGAGGTACTTTATTTTTCAGAAAGGCAATAACCTGTTCATATTTCTTCATAACTTCTGGGTCGGGGCACCTGTCTTTGGATCCCTAGGGTATTCCTGTGTAGGCCAATTAATCATCAGCTTGCATTCCGTCCATAAATCTGTTGGTACTATTATGTCAAATAGACTGTTTAGATCAATCCATAATACTTTAGATAATTTCACAAATCTGTCCACTTGCCTATACCAATCGACAGGCTTTTCGCGTAGTCGAGGGAAATCATTGGTAAATGACAAAATATCTTGTCTAGTTCATGGAACATGTACATATCCTCCTCCTGGAATTTCTCTCATGGGGCATTCTGTTACTACCTTTTCTTTTTCTCTTACAGGGAAAGCTGCAAAAGTTTTATCTGGGGCATCATCTCGTTTTCGATACCACCTGCTTCTCCATTTATCCACATCTCCCCATTTTCTCAACAAGATAATTATTTCCTTAATCTGACTTATTCGTCCTGTGGTATTCAAATTTTCAATATCTTTCTCAGTAAAATCTATTCTATATGGTTTTTGTAGAGCCTTTACCTTTTCAATATCTATACCCATTTCATTTGCTACTTCTTCTAATCTTTCATGCAGATTTTTTGCTCTCCAAGTTATACTTTTACACAGAAATAGTAACTCCTCATCCTGATACGTTTTTAACTTCTCTGTAGGGATAGTTCCTATTATTAATTCTTCCAGAACCATTCGTAGCTTGGCCACATCTATTGATTGGGATTCTTTGTCTATTCTCTGCAAGCTTCTCAACCATTCACTTAATTCCTCCGAAGTAGGACCTACTGGTTCCTCTACATTACTTCTTTCTAGGTCTTTTTCAGTCTCTAATACTGATTCCATTGTCTTTGTATGTCTTTCTGTTTTATTTGGACTTAATATCAGATTTCTTGGAACATTTGACTCGATCGTACTCACTGTTTGTCTCCATGGATTTTCATCTATACTCTGCTTTGGCCTCTCAGTCTGTTTATTACTGTTATAAGGAACCGCTAAACAATGTTCACTATCTTTCTGTTTATCAAAAATAGACATAACAGGGCCTATAGTCACTGTAACAGTCACAGCTTCTAAGTTTTTAGTCAATTATCTTATCTTTTCAGTTAATTCTAAAGTTGTTTTTGCTAATTCTGTTGAATTTTCACCACTCACTATCATCCAATTTTCTCTCTATTTCTCTGAAGGAATTATTTTTGCCTAGTTCTTGGGGTACTGGTTTAGTTTTAATGATTCGCAAAGTTTCTCTCATTGGGGCACTTGGTGTCAATATTTCAGATTCTGATTGATACGGGGGGGATTTTTTATAAAACATGTCATTAAGAACATCATCCTCCGATTCATGCACTCCATACCCTCCTGATTCTATATTATGTCTCTCTTTTCCGTACATTTTCTACCTCCAACTTCTTCAGCATTTCTTACAGGAAATAAACCTTCAGTCATACTTGCATTCCGCCACCTCCTCATTCTGTCATCATGATTTTCATGCCCATATCTACCAAACATGTATCTGTATCTTCCGCCACTCCTCTGTCTTTCTCTGTCATGCATTTCATCTTCCCATTCTGTCAGTGCTTCAAACTGTGTTGGTCTAGATCTTGGTTCTAGATTCATCATTTTCTCTCTCAAATTTCTCAAAACCGCTAGATTAAACGAACCATGCTCTGGAAATGCCAAAACTCCGTCATTCTTTGTGTTTTTCACCCAATTGTCTAACCAAATACAAGTATGATATCCGTATTTCGCAACCATAAAGGATGCAGAAGTTTTCGGTGGGGGAAGTAACTGTCCTTCCCTAGTCGCAATCGGTTTGTCCTTTTCAAACAATTTCTTAATTTTCCCAAACCAGGACTTTTTCTCCTTTTCTGGTGGATCGTAATACATCATTTTGTCTTTCGTGTATCGCTAGTTTTTCTCTTTCGACTGTTCTGTTGTTCTAACCAATCGTAGCGCGACTCACACTAACGCACCAATCCGGAGCGTCTATGTCACTTCTGCAATTCTCCAAACCCAGCGCGTCTCACACTTATGCACCAATCAGCAACGTCTACGTCAACCTGTAATTCTCCACTCCTAGCGCAGCATACACTAGTGCATCACTCAAGGGCGTCTACGTTTCTCACTGACTAGCCAATCCCAGCGCGGCTTTTCTGACCTCCGCTTTCTCGCTGTCGCAGCTCCTGCTCCTGTTGACCCCTCCTTTACAAAAAAATTTCAGTAACTTTTCTTAAGTTTTTTCTTTACAAATCTGTTAGTAACGACATAAAAACGCCACCATTGTCCGCTTCGCTAACCAAAGAATAGTTAATAGTTAATGACCTTTTTCACAAGAATTCCGTCTTTCCAGAGCGCAGCGCTTACTTCTGCCCTACTACGGAATCGTTACCTCCGTTGATAAAGTAGCACCTCCCTCTACCTTTACCTCTACATTAGCTAACTGTTTCTCCAGAAAAGAGACCCAATGCTCCTGAGAAATAAAACCAGAGTTTCGCAATTAACCCGAATGCTATTTCATTCACGCGCTTTCATACGGAAAAATGTAGTTCATTCACACAGAATTCTGTCTTTCCCGAGAACAGCAAACAGTCTGTCCCACTACAGAATTATGACACACGTTAATAAAGTAGCGCTTCCTTCTACTTTATCCTTCTAGCAAGCTTGGGGAACACCTATTACCTTTCCAATGATGAGCGTTATCAGAGCTCCTTCTGGACTCCTGGTACCTAAGGCCAAAATTTCACAGGTGACCTTCGCTACCATACACTTCTTTTATACAAGATATATTTCTAATGGCAACACACGACGATGTCACTGAATCGAACCCAGACAATGCGTCGTGCAACTTCAATCGTTACACGTTTCCCCAGTGTACCTACAGGGCAACAACAGTTCCGTCTTTCCCGAGAACAGAGCTTACCTCTGCTCTACTACGGAACTGTTACAAACTTCCGACTTCCTACATCCCAGAAGCCGTGCAAACAACATAAAACCTGACGCGACTCACCAGAGAGTGGTAATACATAAATCAATACTAATCAATAATCAATAAAGCAATTTACAAGCAATAATCACCAAACCAAAACAATAAAAACCATAACTCTGCTACCAGAAAAACTGTTGCAGCTCGGAAACTTAGGTAACGGGGAACCGGACAAAACCCGTACCAAATATCCTCCCTTCTTCACAGACCAAATATCACTCAGACACTTTCTCTCATGCAGTCATTGGTGGGGCCTATAACACCAACATTCACACATCACTCTTCACTGGTCTGCACTTACAGGAGAGATGAATGTTCCATGCGCTGACATGAAAGGAATATCTTATAACCTATAGGAAGAAAAGTTATATTACATATCTATACACTAATATCCTTACAACCACAGATCTCAATCCTAAACATCTAGATACTCCTCCCACGTGATCAATGGATCATTTATTTGGATTAGTAATTGGTGATTTAAAACCAGCTAAAAACACATTTTAGGATCTTTATCTTCCCTCTTCAATAATTCACAAACGCATTTGCTTGTTAAACAATATTTGTTTATCTATTTATCGCAAAGAGATTAGTTTACATCTAGTAAATTTATTAAATTTTCATATAAATCACAGAACACCATATTTACCTAAACTGGCTATCGGGCGTCCTCTAAGTCATCAAATTAGCTATCAATCAGTCGGAATGTAAAAGGTCTTCATGCAGCACGCTACAGTCCCAAGAATGGACAAGGACCAGAGACGTGCAAGCATCTATCAGTGCCCATAAATTTTATAAAGTTCGCAGTTCATCAAGGAAATGGGCAGCATTCAGTCTGTCAAAGATTCAGGAACGCAGCAGTCACGTAGCGTCACCGTCGTCTCCGTCAGCAAAAAGGAAAGGGAAAGTACAGCAACAACCTCTCTATTCTACCGTCATTTTTATAATAAAAGTAATGTCAAGATGTAACTTTTTACAGTTTGGGCACTTCTTATTGGTCGGTTGGGATCGTCCGGTGAGGTTTCATACAGTTCAAGGGGTTACGTAATAGTTTTGGATTTATCCGGTTTCTTGTAAATGTCCTTTGTTTTAATACTTGGATGACTTCCCACTGTGGCCTTGTTCGTGTCCAGCGTGGCAAGGGTCATGACGAGGCCACAAGAACAAGCCGATGTGCAGTCTCACTTCGCCCGAAAACCTCGTGGAATGGTGGCCATCACGTCGTTTTACGTTGGCGGCCATCTTGTTTTTAGGCCTAAAGGACAACTTAAGCGAAACAAACTCATAAAAGTAATTAATACATAGAAATAATGAATAAAATGTTAACCCCATACTAATCCCTCTATGTGCTTGTAATTATCTAGCGTATAGCGACATTCAAAGCGTTTATATTCACCCATTTGATGTCATCTGTTGCAACATACTGAAAACGTAACTAAAGCAACATATATCATGCAGTATTCTATTTACTACATATACTACTGTTAGTATGCGTACATATTTTAGTTATAAAAATTAATTGGCCATGCGAAATGCAAATCCCACGTATATTTCATATATTAGTAATGTTGATTAAAACTAAGCAAACTTATTTAGTAATATTACAATTAATAGATTATTTAATTAGTATATTCATTCAGAATAGGGGGGTATACAAAATTTCGTTCTACCCGCTCCATCAGTCGCATACTCCCATTTCTCAATGGGAGCTTATGCCATCCATTGGGATTACGTGCCGTTCTCCGACTGGCTGACGGCTCCTTAAGCCCTTCGGAATCCAGCCGGAATGACCGGCCTGTTTCAATTCCAACCACTTAGATTGTAATTAGGCGGACGGAAGTGAAATAGACGATGAGTGTTCGGAAAGCCTCCATTCTGAGGTCGGAGGCTCTCTGACACTCATTGTAATCGACCCCTTAGTTGTAAATATGGGAGGGGCTAATGGGAGTGGTTGGAAAATGTGGAATATCATCTACAAAATAGAAGGGGTTTAGGGAGGAGCAAGGAGGGAATTAGGGATGGTTAAGGAACGATTTAGAGAGAGACATGATAATACAGACACCCATCAACAAAATAGTGAGCCAATTGATTTTCACATGCTACACATCTAAAGTTACTATAACCCAAAAGCAACAAAACAGTAGTATAGGTTCTCCAGCCCAGCCCTGGAGTAAAACCAGTAAAACAAATGGCCACACACTCCCATTGAAATTAAGAGAGAGGGACTTAAAAAAGAACAACATAGGAAATACTGATAAAATAGAATTGCTTAGTTCTACTTTAAAAATATACACACATTTAATCTAATTTAAAAAGAGTTATATAAAACAAATTGTTACAAAATACTTTAATAACCTTTTTATGTAAAAATGCAGCTTCATTTTTTAAACAACTACATTAATTCTATACATAATTGTTATCACTTTTTAATATTATTAAATACATTTAATCATTTTAGTTTAAGTGGGGTTTTTAATTAAATCTTTTTTAACAAAATTTAAAAAAATTCTATACATTAATTACATATTTAATTAAAAGTTATGTTGCGAGGGCTGTAGCATTTTTTGATCTTGTCCTACATTTAACATAAATATATAAAATGTATTTAAAATACTATTTAATTAACTGTTTAATATTTCCCTATACAATGGATCTCCACCTACAAGTCTCTCATCTTCAAGATCTGATGCTGTAAAGAAGGAAGGAAACTTGGCCAAAAAGTTGTCTGTCACCATCACGGCAGAATGACTCCAGTCATAGCCCAGCTAAGAGTCCAGAAATGTAACAAACACAAGGCAGGCCAATAATACTTCTCATTTAATTAACCTATACTCTTGAGCAAACTTCCCCTGGCTGTCAGACTGAGATCCGTCCCTTCCGTAAATTTTCACAGTTCAAAACCTTTGTCTAAATACAAATAATTGATCAGCCCATCTAAACCCACATGTTCCACAAGAATGGCTCACAGCCCTTAATCTGTCGATAACTCACTCTTTGCTACTGAAGTGCAATAATATATTTTACCTTTATCTGTGTGAGGTGCTAAATAGATGTACAGAGACAAGAAACATACAAGGATAAACATTTTAGGCAAATATTAATCTTTTCTTTTCTCTCAACCCTCCAGAATATTAAAGACATTTTACTGGTGGGACACCGACAAGCTGTGGCATGGATGGATGAGTGGTACGGTAAGTGGACATATTTCTATGAATTTTAATAAAAACAGGTGTTCAAGAAAGCTTGACCTCATGCTTATGTTAAGCCTGAAAGTGTTTATTGAATAAAGATAAAATTATAATCTGTGCATCAAAGGATCAACTGATATGGGGCTCTCCTGACACCATAGATAGAATCAAGCTCTGAGTACAGGCAAGACTCAAATATATACTCTAGTCCATAAGGGTTTCTAGTATCAAAATGAGCAGGTGACTAGCCACACTCATGAGAACTGGTGAAATGGCCTTCAAGAGTTACAACAATGCGAACAGTTTTCACCTGAGCAAGCTAATTGCGATTGGCATTGTGAGTGCTAAAACACAGAGCACCTCAAGATCAGAGCTGACAATCCCTGTGGGCAACCTTCATATCGTTTACCCATAGTTTGGGTTAAAAAAGTACTTTTGCCATGGCATGGAGGCACCTCCCTGTAGTCACACAATATTCAAAATAAGGTCATGTTCTATGTTAGTCACATGGGGCCACATGTATCAAATAAGACAGTTTGCGATTACCAAATATCGATTTTTACCAGATCACTATTGACAAAATGCTATGTATGTAAAGAATCGCCAAAGATATTGCGATTCCTAGATATTACTTAATAGCAATTCTGTAAATAGCGAATCGCTATTAGGTACTATTACTCTATTCGTTCCTATGGGGTGAAAGGCCCATAGGTGTGAATGGTTTTGCATTAGCTATTTTGCGATTTCCTAGCTGGTAATCGCGAATTAGGTAATGCCCAGGAGTGCCCGGGGGCCTAAGGCCACCCTGAAGCAACCCCCAAAAATTAAATCTGCACATGTGAAGCACACACACTTTGGAAAAAACTCAGTTTTATGCATTTTTCAAAGTTTGCTCATGGTTACCACCAACTTGAAGTTGATGGTAATTGCATTTTCCTAAATGCAGTTTGCATTTGGAAAATCTTTCATACATGTGCTAAGGGAATCGCAATGTGCCATTCCCTATTTGTAGTCGCAATTTTAGGTAATCACAATTTTTTGCCATTACCTAAAATAGCGACTACAAAGCCTTTCATACATCACGAAAGGCTACTTTACATTCGCAAATGGCTGATATTCACAAATCGCACTGTTTGCAAATGCAAAAAACTTTGATACATGTGGCCCAAAGTGACATATATATAATTTATTTTTTGCGGCCACATTATGTTCTGACGCGTGTGGCATTTTAGACTCTGTTGCAAATTTTAAGTAAATGGTATGGTGTGTGGTAATCCTGTTTTTTAGTACTAAACAAAGATGAATAATCTGACTAAGACTGAATAATGATGAGCTGGAATTAGTCAGATTTGTCTGGCTTTACTTCTAAATTCATATTGTGGTATTCTACCCCGTTTATTCAATGAAATCATTACTGACATCTGGCGTAAATTGTGCTCCGACAGAGACCTGTGTTGTCCTATAGTCTGCCCTGTATTCTCAAGATATATTGTGCATGTTCTTCTCAGTAATTACTTGCTGTAGAAAAGGAAAACAGTGCAGAATCTTGCAGCAAATTACTATTGTTGACAGGCAGATCTATTTGCTAATTTAGAGCATACTCATCCCTTTTCCTGAGGATCACGATGACTCAGTAAAAATGTTGTTAGATCTGTGGAGCTTTTCATAGATTCTGAACTACAGAGTATACTAGGTGAGTGCCTGTGTCACTTCCAATCTTGAGTGATATCCCAAAACAAATAGTAAAGTCTCTTAACAGTGATAGCATCAGCACAGGCATAGGGGTAAACAATATTCCAGTCAAGGAACATATATACTAGAACCAGAATACAAGCATAAAATATATGGATGAAGAAAGTTCATTCATGGACAAAAAGACTAATAGGTGCAGGATGGGCAACCGTGGTAGTTTTGACATCTTCAATAACAATGTAAACTTGACATATAACACACACAGCAGTCCTGTTGAGCAGTGCTAGGGAAATAAGGTGCAAATTAATGAGTATCAAGAGCACGATCATACTGATGTGGAAATACCATGCTATAAGCTGGTCAGATTGGGAGTAGAAGTGGGTGGAACTCACTGAGTTTCACTTCATGGAATTGTGCGGAGTTCCATGAAAACTCCGCGAAAGTCGGCGGAGTTCCGTGATCTGGTAGAATCAGCACATTGCGCTGCTCGCACTGATTTTTAGCGCCGGGAGCTTGTTCTGCGCGACAAAATCAGCACAAACTGCACCGTGCAGCGTGCCTGAGGGCACTGCTTCTTTGCTGCTGCTCGAGCAGATTTTCTACTCGAGCGGCAGCTTTCTCACCACGAATGGTTGCGACCGCCCGCATAGAGAAAACCTAGCTCGTAGACACCAATTCTTGCTCACCTTATTACTGTTGGCTAGTTGTACGTGGGAAGAAACTCAGCCACACTGCGGTTAGCTGAATTTTGTGTGGGCAAAACTCTGAGAACTCTGCAGACGGAGCAGAATTTATCACCCACCTCTACATGGGAGCAATATCCTAAGGGTGATGCAACATCTTGGGCAGATTGATGGACAGCACACTTAGAAACAGCTACATTAAGGAATATCTGGAGTGCACCAATCAAACCATTGACATTGGACCCATTGAGTAAGGTCCATGCAGATTTGAGAAATCCTTGCTGCACCCAAAAAAGCCCATGATCATGGGCAATACCAAACACAAAATCTGAGTTGGTGAAATAGGTTATAGTTTTCTGGGTAGCTAAAATACAAGCATGTGTAAGAGCAATGTGTTCCGCCACTTGTGCAGTGAACCTGTGGTTAACACTGACTTGTGCAAACAGCATAAGCAGCATCCAACATCATTTCATTATTTCTGAGGAAAGAACCATCTGCATCATCTACAATATCACAATAAAGTAAAGGAGTGTCTTTAGGTTCAACACAGGGGTTGATAAAGTGGGCAGTGTTGAGAATGCTGCCATGTGGTTTTTCATCAAGAAATATGAGGATATTAAAGCTGGGATCAGCACAGAACATCGTGCCAGGGTAATGTCAAGAGCAGAGAGCAACAAAAGTACATAATTTGCAAATCTCTTCATGGAAAGATGCTGAGTTTTCGTCATTAATAATAGAGCAGCTACAGCCTGAAGAACAGCAGCAGTGATAGTTGACCCAACTACCATATTTTCAGACTCTTCAATAAAATAAACAGATGCCACAAAAGGGCATAAACATGGAGTCAGTCCTCAGAACTAGATGAACAGTCAGTTTCCTTTTATCACCATGACCCTCTCCACTCCAAGTGCAAAGCCCTACCTCTCATGGCAGTACTACATGAAGAGTTTATCAGGTAAACACAGAGCAGGTGTGGATGATGGTGCATTTTTCAGAGACACAAAAGCTCGTTCACTTCTGTGGACCATGGCAAAGGTTCAGGAGTATCTTATTTCACAAAACCATAAATGGTTTTACAGTGTTAGCTTACACCTACACCCATTGTTTGCAGCGCGTACCTGAGAGATGATAACAGGTCAGGGTAGCTTAGGAACAGCGACCCTCAGTCTGATGCCTCTTCCCAGCCGAAATGTTGGGAATTAAATATCATAAAAGAGTAAACAACATTGCAGTTTTCATCCAGAGGCTTTATGCCCTTGTTTGTCTACTTTTCTAGGCAGATCTATGGAGTCACATTTGCACTGGTCCAAGAATTCGAAAACATTATCATACTGGCCAGGTGCATTACTTTTTCCACCTTGGGATGCACTGGGTATTGTGGCATGCAGAAAAGCTTTTTCTTTGGATTCAACCTGATTTTGATAAGGTTAGCAGTTAAATTACAATCTACATCACTAGCCTGCCAGGAAGGACAGATTATGGGCCATGCTTGAGATGAAACATTCACAGTATTATGAACATTAGAAGCTCATTCATTTTACATAACGCCACTAAAATAGCATTTTCATTTTTAAATGGAGCATCGAAACGAACACCATTACTAGACACAAATACAGCAGTCTCCAGCACACATAGAAAGAGGAATATGCCTGTAAAAGGATCTTTTGTGCATATTTTGTGATATGAAATGACACATTTCTACTGACTCCTTTTCGAGCAACGCAGCACAGCAAACTTTGGGGCATATTAACAAGCAAATGCGATAACTATCGCAAAATGCCCTTAGCGCGGTTTTTTTAATCGCTTTCTATTGCTGGAGTACATCGCCCTGTTAGCGGCGTATTATCAACATGCCGCCAACAGGCGATGTGAAATCCAGCGATAGGGGTTATAGCGGGAGAAATCCTGCGAGAAATAAAATTGCGATAAGAAAAAGCTTTCTAATATGCAAGTGTGTTCTTAGCCCAACAATCCACCTCCCATTGAAAGTATGCCTAAGTAAACTTTTTTCCAATCGTAAAGTAATCACGATAAGCACGGTTATCGCTCATTTTTTTATCGCTTCGCTGGTCATGGGCCGATGTGCTAATAGTGCAATGTTGTGTTAGCGACCGTTTTCATTACGTTTAGGTGAGGAACGCCTACCTTGCATGTCATTAGCGATATCTATCGCTGACATGCAAGGCGTAATGGAAAACGCCCGCTAACGCTAGGAAGGAAGCGCTAAAGCAGTTTAGCGCTTGCTTGATGATAGTGCAATACAATTCTCGCCGCTTTTCGTCCGAAAACGGACGCTAAAGCGTCAATAATTTTATCGCGGGGGCCTTGATGATATGCCCCTTTGTTTCTGCATGGCGCAGCATGCAAGAATAGTAAATCTGGCCCCACATTAGGTTAGATTCAGCACAATCCTATTACACACTTGTACCACTACCAGCGGAATCGTATTACACACTTGTACCACTACCATCGACTTGCTACAGAAAACAATTCAGATAGATCTTAAATCGACCAATACATACAGTTCTGGTAATGAAACTTGTACAAAAGCAACTTCTATCACTTTCTTGTGGATTTGGTTTTGAAGTGAAATGCGTTTTTACTTTACCTCTGGCGGAGCATGGAAAGTATTTTCTTCCTTGTCCATTGGCCCCTAGCAATTGAAACCCCTCTCTGGTCACAGCCTGTTAAGGACAGTAAAAGGTCCAGGGCAGCTGACTCAGTGTACATCTTTCAACTCGTTCATCCAATAGGGTCTGCAGTAGTCATGCCCTCATTATGAGTCCTCTGGCTCTTGGTGCCTGGCCGTTGCACGTTCTATTGCAGGGAGCTTCACTTCGTTTTGGAGTCTGGAAGCATTCATTGACAAAAGAAAAATTAGGAAACTCTGCATCACAGGATCAAATGATCAGGGGATCCTGTGAAATTACCTAAATATTTTAAATACCTTTTGAATTTAGGAATAAATGTAACTTTAATTGATTTAAAAAATAATTAAATCAATGTAACTTAATTTTATACATAACCTGAAATAAGTTTTACTACATAATAAATAAATATAGCTATTTTACTAGTTTTTCCTATAAAGTTTAAAAAAAAAATAATTTAATATATTTAAATTAATCAAGTATTTAATGCAAAAATAATTCAGCAGTGCTGCAGCATTTAATAAAATTGCTCTGCATTTAAAATAAATATATAATTATATTTTACATTAATATTTAGCATAAAAATGGTTTTAATATTTTCTGTTATGTTTAATAAACATTTAGACTTTCCGTATACTTTGCTATGGGGAACTCTGCCCTGGTGGCATATATTTCTGCCTACTTTTGAAAAGTTACTAGTACTAACTTTATACTTGTAAATTAGGCACCAACCCCCAAAGTCAGAGGATGGAAGCATATAAGTCTACATTTAGGGCCCAACTCTGATGCGGGTTGGAAAGCTTCCCGACCGAATCGGTTTGGAAATGATTTCCAACCCACTCTGATCGGGAGAGTCCAACGAACCGAGTACGATACATCCGGATGCTTCTAGATATGATTTGGTTGGACTCCCATTGACTACAGTGGAAGCATATGTTCCTAACCGCACCGTAATTGGGGCCTCGGTCGGGAAGACACGATCCTGATCCGATTCGGAAGGATCAAATGCCATTAGGAGGCCTTCCTAACCGCATTGTAATCGGGCCCTAGGTGGGAATGCTTTCCTAACCCCATCAGAATCAGGCCCTTAGTAGTAAATTTACACTCGTAGATAAATAATAGCTGTAATTAGTGAATTTACTATGAATTGTAGGAGCAAATTTACACACGTAGATTCACTCATGTGTAAATTTACCTTAAGCCGTACATCTCAACTGGAAGAGAGACACATGAGAGAATTTCTGTAGGTGCAGTAATCTAATTTCAACAACTGTTGTGAGCACAACACATGGGTATAAAGTACTTTTATACAGTACAAATTGCCAGCTATGTCTGGTCATTTGAGCAATCTGTTATTAACTCTGCAACAAGATTATTACATAAAGACCTTTATACATATCCTTTTCTAAAGACAAAAATGAATTATAGAGTATTTTGTTGGTCATAAATACTATCTACATGATGAATTATCCAGTCAAAAAAATCCAGTGCTCACCTCAACCTGTAGTGGATTTCCAGAGATGATTAGGCAGTTTGGACAGAAGTAGTTTGTCCATCCGTTCTAGGTTCTCGACCATGGCCACATTTTTGAGGTTACTGAACATAGAGTTGTCACTGGTTCATAGTATGTTAATCTACTAGATCGGAAATGGGGTCTGATTGTGCTGTGACATATGGTCATTAACCTTGAGATGGAGCAGTGTCTTGGCTCCAGCATTTTGAAGGCACTGCAGCTTGTCAGTCAGATAACTGAGGAACATTACCATGTCAGGGCTGTACCATAGCCATCAGAGCCTGAGCTTGAGCCATGATCAAGAGCCACAGTACATAGCGGATATATATTTGGGAGAAGCTGGCAGTGGAAGACCAAGGTTGACACTGGTTAGTGGTAGAAAAGAGAACTTGTGAAACATAGCATGAGAACCTGTAGAACCCTGTGTGACAAATAGACGACAGGCTTAAACGACAGAGACTTGCGAAACACATGGAAAAAGGCTGAGGGTTGAACCAATCTTCATCAAGCTGTATATAATGAATAATGGCTATCATCCTATACTTTTCAATTATTCACTGTACTTTCCACACCAATCTATTGTATCATGCTGCTAAATCAACAAACAAAGTTTGTCATCTTACTTATTAATGTATTTATGTCTTTCGTACAAGTAAGAGCACAAATTCTGTTCTTTGTCATTGTTTTTTTCCATTGAATATTGTTATCATTAAAAACTTAGGACGGTGTTTAGTGCACTCAAAAAGGAGAAACCCATAAGGTGATTACCTTCACCAATATGCAAAATGTGTGTAAGTAGAGTAAAACAATAATATGCTGTAGATGACGTCCATTTATGCATTCATTAATATGTCAAATGAAAAGGTACAAATAACGGACCCAGGTCAAAAACAATTTACACGAAAGAAGGAAAAGGTGGGTATGAAATATTTTTTGAAAACCAGTCCGATATACACCAGTACAATATTCTTAAAGTCATATTGGGGATTGTACTCAGATTATTATAAACCCCACTTTGAATGTCCTTCACAAGGCTGTGGACGCAGTTTTGGTCTAGGCCGTCCCGGGATTTCACAGATGAATGGTCGCAGGACACAAATTCTTTCTGGGTTATGTGGTCCGATTTCCCTTGATACGTTCTGTCAATGCATTTCGACTTCCTGTATATTTGAGGACTCCTCAGGACAAGGGACTAGTGTGAACTCTTTAAGGGCCAGGCACGTTTGGCTCCGTTGTTGAGTTGGTGAATTGTACCTTAATAGTTGTAGAGTGTATTTGAAACCAGAAATCAGGTGGCTTAGTTATTTTCTTGGAGTCAAGCTTATTGATTCAGTTACTGACACTTCTTGTCAAACTGTGTCTGAGGATGGGGTCAAGCGGCAAGGAAGTGTGCACAGCAAATGGAAAAGCATGAAAAGATGTTTAGTGCTATTTATTCTATTTATGCTTATGTAGGTGCAGTCTGTACATTGATATTGCAATATATTTGAAATGTATTTATAATGTCCACATGGAAATATGCAACGAAATACACAATCTAATAAATGTTGGGGACAGGGGGATTTGGTCAGGTAAATGTGAGGTGTTTTTAATGTGAAGATTTTTTTTTAATGTCTGCCTTCTTTCTAATACACTGTCAAAGAATTCAAAAATAGCAAACCTAAGAAAATATACTACTTTTGACAACTTGGAAGGTTTGAGGTGCCATGGTAATTTGTGAGTTCAACATCCTAAGATTGTTGACCTCATATTTGGGCTGTAATCTCATTGATTGCTGAAGGTCAGAATATTCACTAGGGAGTTTGTGATTTTTACTTAGGACAGGATTTAGGTCCTGCATCAGATCAATGCATTTGTTTCTGTGCAAATGTGAATAGTGTGGTCCCAATGCAATAGCTTGTGCTCTGGATTGCACTGCCGTTCTTGCCAACATATGTGGCATCCTGGGCACTCTCAATCCAGTGCCCTTAGGACTAGAATGTGGTGTGTAATTGAGGTCCATCTTTTCTGGTTTCAGGCATGTCCTTGGAAGATGTGCGGCGGTTTGAGATGCTGCTTCAAGAGGAAACAAACAACAAAGTCAAGTCTCAGAAAACACCTGCAGGTGAAATAAGATGATCCAGAACTGGGAAGGAGTGAAGACAATACAAGTGGGTGTGAGGAGAGGAAGAGGAGGTGGAGGTGGAGGTGGAGGTGGAGACATCTATCAAACAGATGAGGCAGGAGGCAATAAGACTAATCAAGGAAGGAAGGAAAGGTTGAAATCAAGTTATGTAACAATGCTGTAAAGAACATGGGCATCAAGAAAGGCCAATGGAAAAGAAAAGAGGGGGAAGTTAGATGTGACTGGTAGGAACTGCCATAGGTCTACTCCAAGTTGTTTATGAAATTTGTGATCTGCTCAGAAATAATGCTCAGAAACCATGATCTCACCCACTAACACATAACTCCATATGTTACCAATCATTCATGGAAATCATAAACAATCAAAAATGTCACAGTCCGCTCTTAATTACAACCACCCTATTTTTTTGATAAACAGGTCCATCATAGTGTAGCTTTCCATCATTTAAGGAATACCATAAAAAGCCCATGAGCTAATCAGTGCTCCATTGGATTTTGATTTTCACAATCACTTTATTAAAAGTTATCAAAATCTTCATACAGTTTCACAACTTCTTAACCACTTCAACATATCAGTGAGACTTAATCAGGTCATTAGAAACAGGTAACCAAAACCTTCAAGTAAGCACTGCTATAATATACGCCCATGAATGTCGTACACAAAGTATTGAAAGCCCCAGAGATCTATGCACTCATGTATTAACTCATGAATGAATTACAAGATTTTCCTACTCACCAAAATATCCAGTAGGCTACTATTAGTGTAGCAGTCTTAGCTCATTAGCTAATACACACCTTATAGCTCTTGATGTTTTTTCCAATCAAACTCCCAGCAACTTTTTATCTTCTACATTAGCACAAGAATTCCCTATTAATCGCACTACTCAATGGCTAACTTGATTTCTGCCATCAGCTCATCAAACCATCTTTACCAGCTCAAGTACCGAGAGAATGCCAATCTGTCATAGCACACCACAAAATTCTCCATTAAGTTCACAAATATTGACAGCAGCTCATGAAATTCATTGTTTTGTATTTGCTAATATCTCGCTGGTCACCTCATTAATTTTTCATCTACTGCATAATATAATACCTAGCGCTTAGAACTCAATAATCCCCCTGCCAGCACAGACTTTTCTCTGAATGGCTCTTAATTTCTCAGACCAGCTTAAAAGGAAACTCCTGCCAGTAAAAACACAAAAGCAGACATTAAAAGAAGCTCCAGCTGCTCATGCATTTTTCACCATTTTTCACCATTTCAGGATATCAATCATCAGCTTAAACATAACTCATTACATCCAGGAGAACATCTTAGGATCAAATAGTCCAACATCTGCCCATGAGCAGCTGTGGCAACTCATGACCTCTACCTACTTCTTATCATCTCATAGACTCTTGATTGCCCCTATCACCCTATGAAATATTTTGCCACCTGAAAGATCCCACAAAATGTCATATGCCACTATCAGCTCTTGATTATGTACAGCAGTACATTATCTCTAATTCCCCTTCTGCTCATGACAGTCATCAATCTCTTTATATAGTATCTGTTCATGATCTCCAGTGTCAGCTTATGCAATGTTCATCATTCAGGGTTATCCTGAAAAATGCCTGATCACAGCATCACTCTGCCTGGCCCCTCAAAAGAGAAATGTCTGAAAAACAACTTTCTCACTCTTTGCCAAAGTTACTGGTGAAATGTAAGAAATGTCCATAACCAACAGCATGATTCTCATAGAAGCTTCTTCTACAAAGAGTATGGCAATCCTGTGGGTGAAGAATGCTTGTACATTCAGGTTGCTATGATCGAAACCTTTTCTAAGGGACTTCTTCAACAGAAGAGAGCAATTAAGATGTAGGAACAAGTCCCTCTCCAACAGTGTAGTTCCACCTGTGCGTCTCCCTTTGCCTCTTTGGTGCACCTCTGTTGAATTTAAACAGAGAAAGATCAGCTTCTCCAAAATGGCCATCTGTTGCCACAATATAAAACCTATATTTGTGTCATACATACACGATTCCAACACTTTCAGTAATGTTACAAAAAGGCTTGTGAAAAATATGACATTTAGAAAAAGAACTGCAAAGCAGTCGTAAGGATCAAAAGATCTTTTACACACTCTGATCACCAACCAGAGCACAATGTAGATTTATTGTCATAAGTATAATGGCCAATTATTGTGAACAAAGTGAAAACCTTTCTTTCTTTAAAGGAGAGAGTAAGGCATACTTTCAGGCTGGTCTTTCCAGTAGAGAACAGTGTGATTTTGAGATCCCCTGTTGGCTATATTTATGTGCATTTTAATCTTTCTCGCTCATAAATCTCAATCCTACCCAACAGCATTTAATAAGGTCATTCCTTTGGGTTCAACTCCCCCTTTTTACATTTCAATATTATAAGGTGTGGAATGATGGGATTGACTATTTGACTCCAATATGGGATGCCATACTTTTTGTGCTTAGACATGGGTGAGAAGGCATGAATGAATGATGGATGCTTGGGTGCTGGCATATAGGTTACCCACTAAATTAAATTGAGGGCCAAGCAGCCCAACAAAAAGAGACACCTCAACTAGCAATGTATGTCACCAAAGGTAAGCTTCTACTCACAAAGAAGTCACTCTGTGTAACTGCCAGAGATCCATCTGGTATTGTATGGTAGTTTTTAGTGCATTCAGTTTGTGGAATCTTTAACCTTTGGTAGTTCAGAAGTGTCAGACCTGTAAAGTGATAGCAAGATTCACAACTAGGGGTGGGCAGGATTCTAATTCCGCAGGGGAACTGGAGGACTGCTCTCTCCTCCACCCCTGTTTAAACCACTTCACAGCAGGGCATACCCCTCAGCGACCATACGTACTTATGTAAGGGTGCTGAGTGGTATTCGCTACAGTGCATACCCCTCAGTGCCCTTCCATAAGTATGTATGGATTCTGAGTGATATACACTGGAGTGGATATCCTTTGGCGCCCTAACATAGTTATGTAAGGGCACCGAGGGGGGTTATACCCCTCGGCGCCCTGACATCATTATGTAAGGGCACCAAGGGGTATGCACTGCAGCACATACTCCTTGCTGCCCTTACATAAGTACATAAGGATACTAAGAGGTATGCAGTGGAGTGGATAGCCCTTTGTGCCCTTGCATACTTATGTAAGGGACCCAAGGGGTATGCACTGCATATTGCAATGCACACTCTGGCCCTTCACAGAACTCCCCTGAATCTTGAAGAATTTTAGTGTAATCCCGCACAATGAAACTTCACCCCCCTTATTCACAAAACAACAAAGCTAACATCCATGCATAGGAGTACAGATTATTTTCAAGCAAATCTGTACTACTCTAACACTAAATATTTTATAATCTTTCACCCACAGATGATACAATTTCTACGCAACCTATCGGTGGAGGAAGACATTCTATTAACCGCTCAACCTCTTGGAACAGCGGCAGCGATGTCCATGCTTTTCCAGACACCACTGACTCCCAAGAGCAGAAGCCCCGGACTCGCTTGCCCTCCGCTCCAGAATAACATTTAGCCATCTTGCAGGAGCTGGTTACCCAGCCACCTATTTCTGGACCAACATGCTAACAGCATGCCCTCATTTGTTGTTCTCTGCTGGCAGTACTGCAGTCTTTCAGCTGAGAACGTTTGCAGACTTGAGAAGCTGTAATGGTTATATCCATCTGGATCTTAACAGCACTGACTTAGCTTCATGAAGGGAATGTGTAATTGGGAGATGGTAATATTATCCCTTTGCTAGAAAAGTGGGAATATAGGGACTTAAAGTTAGACAATCATTGTTCTAAACGTTACAAAGGAGAGAAAAAGTTACATTTTTGATGTTACAAGTTCAGAAATCTCTTTTGGAGAGACATTCTCTGTGGACCTTGGCATTTCTTGGGAAAGTGTGACAATAGTTTTATCCCTGTAAAATAAGAAACTATGCAGGAACCTCTTTGTTGTGATTAAATGTAGTACAGAATTGTTTTCCCGGGTTTATTGTGGAAGTTAGTTTGAGGGATTCCCCCAAAAACCATATAAACCTTTCCTTATTGAGTCAATGCCATTGAACGATTATACATTTTTATAAAGAGTACATCAGTATAGTAATCTTGTTTTTTCATCCGAGTAAGGTATATGAATGTGATTTTTTTTTTTTTTTTTACATGAGTGAGACTTCAAGAGCAAAAGCTAGAAAATTATTGTTACAAAGAAGAGAAAAGGTTACACTTTTTTTGTTACAACTTAAGAACACTTTTGGTTGAATATCATTGGGGTCTTTGGAACAGAAAATGTGTCCATGTTTTATATTCCTGAATAAGAAAAATGCTTTGAGATCATAAGTTTGGGGACCCTGGAGTGGGATTCCAGAGCACTATTGTGTGCAAGTTTGCGACAATACTTTTAAAAGTTTAGATATGTTCTCTCATTGAAAAGAGACTGAAAAAGCCACATAAAGTTTCTAAATTCTTAAACAGAGTAACGTGGTAAGTTTGAATGCCATTTATTTTCCTAAATGTGACTGGATATGAGGCATTTGGCAGGATCTACAGTCCCAGGAAATACATTTATATGTTAAAGAGCCAGGCAGTGATGTTTTATCAGTTTGTTACATATTAGCTGTACATTACAGCTGCGCTGCACTTAGATCATTCATAATGCACTGCCAGTCTTAGATTTATCATTCATTGTGAGCCAGTTCTCATTAGGTCATCTTCTCCTGTCCATCTTTAAGTTCTTTCTGACCATAAAACTGATATTTGTATGATATTGACTGACATTTGTAAATGAGAAAACTGACATTTTTTACAGCCATGTTAGAAAGTTGTAATGTTGAGACCTTCCTTCAGAACTAAAATGTACACTTTGAAAAGTTGACTTATAAATGAATTGTGCTCTCTGTCTGTTAGCACAATGCCTCTTAATAAATAGCATTTTAGTTGGCTGGAAGGCATTGATACTTAATCCACCCTTCTTTCAGTTTTAAAAGACGTATGGTTATTGAAAGGGAACTACACTTATTTTTACAAAGTCAGAATTTGATGCAACTACTCTTCTCTGAAATATTGGAGACTATTAGTATTCAACTTGTATTCATCTTTCAACAATTTCATTCTTGGAAATCTTATGATTAATTGTTTATTAACTCTGTTATTTGCTGCATTGGCGATTATAATTACCTCTCTGACAGATTACTGTCAAATATGAAAGTTTCTTAGACAACATTTATGAAGCCACAATTAAAGGTCTAGGTAACTATCTGAACTGTTATATATAGTGGTTAACTAAATAAGATTATAGAAATATGCTACCATATGTGCTAATCATGACAAATAGTCCACATATGCTTTCTTTTGCCTTTTCACAGAGTTTGGCAATTTATTTTTTCCCTTACATAATTGCTCTTGCTCTACATCCACATTTGAGAGTCTGTTGACCATACCTACTAAAAAAGAAAGAGCGCTTAAAATAGAGAGCGAGAGAGAGGACTACAAAGAGATTAAGAGATTTGCTATCATTTGAAGGATTACTTTGACCCAATATTAAGTAAAGCAATCCTTTGGTTTAATACTTTGTTGATACTGGACCAGAGAGTCAACATGTTCCAACCAAATAGGCACCCAAAGTTTTTCATCAAGATGGAACATATTTTATTCAATATGCTACATGTGTCTTCTTTGATGTCAAATTTGTTATGGCAGATACTGAGCTTTTCTAATTAAATCTTGGCATTAAAAACAAAGCAATAAAGGCTAGAATTTTCTAACATGATTTTTCACACACAAAATAAGTAGGTTGCATCAGCAATTACAAAGCATTAACTAACTTCTTGTCCTTCATCATTAATCTGCCTCTACCCACTGAGATATCATATGTAGGTACTCCGGTCCTCGTTTTGGAGTATTGTAAAATTGTATATTCTCACAAAAGTGATGTACCTTCCTTTTCAATCATATTCGCTTTAGAAATATTTAAATAAATAAGCATAAACCATTGATACTTCTATAAACATCATGTGAGTAAAAAAAATATAATAGAGCAGGACCTTTTTACACTCCACAGAGACCAGGGTTTTCGCATTCACTTGTTAATATTATGTGATCTTAGACACATTTCATCTTCATGTGCCCCAGATCTCATAACTGCTAACACTAGGATGACTAAGTAACTGCCTAAATGAGAATAATATATTGTTATATTAAAAAAAGGTGAAATAGTTAAAAATGGAAATACATTCTTTAGTGGAGTCTGTAATGCCTAGCAGCCTGCTTATTTTTAAAAAGAGGCTGATATCTCTTCAGTTTTAGAAAATGCTCCTTTCCTTCAATGGCTATGCCACATAATTATCTGGTTCAAAAGAAGCTGTCAATTTAACTACAGGTAATTTGAGTCTGAGGGTAAATTTTACTTCACTCTTTTGTCTTGCTTTCTTCTGAACCTACTGCTCATGGGAACTGCAATGCAGAATATTGCACCACGCCCCCTATTACTGAATGGACTATAACTGCCCTATTACTCTGTGACACATATTAGCATTCTGACGTAACTAAAAGGTGGCACATTGCGCTCTACAAAACGCCTGATTAAAAAAATTAATAAAGGCTTTATTATTTTGGTATTATTTCTGGTGTGATACTGAGAGATGTAATCAAACCCCTAAAATGTTTACAATATAATTGTGACCAATTAATATTTGATTTGCAATCCAATGTCAATGCTACACAGGCCTAAATGGTCTGGCTCCCAAATGAAAATAGGCAATATTTTAATGTTTTGTGTCACTTGTCAATTAACCCCCATTACAAACATTTATCATCTTACAATTAGATGGGTTTGCTTTTATCTACATTTCAGAAAGGATTGCCTGAGTAGGATTTATGAGTATGACACTGGAATAGGATGTGGCCTTCCATATTATGACTGATCCAATAATATATATTGATTTGTATGTCCTTCACAATTTATCAATTGAATCCTTAGTAAGTTTTTAATTTGAGGGTGTTTGACTGTTCTTTTCTTTGTTGTATTTGCCACATTAATAGTGCTTAAAGTGCCATTAAGCCCCCACTGGAAACACTTGGCCTTATAAAAAAAATCCTACTGGATTAATCAGTTAACATCAGAAAGTAATCAAGAAGGCTTTTCAAAACAAGTGTAGATTTTAAAGAGTAATCCATCTTAAAAAGATAAAGTTGACTGTAAGAGTGCATAGAGGAACGTAGTGAACTTGAAAGTTGAATTGAAATACTAAAAGGTAGATTTATATTATGTGCTTCACGAGCATAACAAATATTTAGCAATTATAAACAGTTTTGGTAGAATTTGAATGTTAACAACAAACATGAACAATACATGTGGGCTGCCAAAAGAGGATATAAAATATGTTTTTGAATGTTGATTCAGAAAAAGAAGTCCTATCTTATCTATGTCATCAGAGAGTTTGAATGGCCAATAAGGAATGCCCACTCTAAAGAGAATTTGAAAAAAACAACATACAACATTAAAGTATGATTTTGAGAGTTGCAACTAAACATCAAAATATATTTTGGAATGTTAACCTGTTTATAATATGATGCTTTAATAGGATTGACAGCATTTTGATGAGATGAGACATTCATTGAGATGAGGTTTTTGCAAAGCAGAATCGCAGAGTAAAAGTGACATTTACCATTTTGTGCAAAATTGTAGTGATTTTTGGAATGTTGTAAAGAACGTTCTATTGTGAGTTTTGGATGCTCACAGAGCAGTAACAGTAATATTTGAACTGCAAGTTAGCACACTAAACATTTGCACATTTTATTTCTGCATTACAATGAAGTTGAAAACTCTAGTGTAGAACCATACACGGAGTCTTTACATTGACCTGTATAACATTTATTGGACATTACACCAAATTGACAAGGACTTTCATATTTTGTTTTAGGAGGGCATTTTGTACAACAATAATTTGAGGTTTAAGATTTCCACTTTAAACTTTAAGATCGCATTTGAAATTGCTTCCAAAAACAATAATTTCCACTTGGAACATGTAATACAAATGCAAAGGATTTAGAAAATGTGTTGGCACATAAAAATCAGATTTTTAAACCCCTCTCTGAAAACCAATCAGAGGTCTTTGAGATATTTAATAATGTGCACCATTTGTAATTAACTGAATGGATAATGGAATTTGGAGAGCAATTGATTTCACCTGCCAGACTTTGTAGCCCTCCTCATAATGTTCCAAATCAGAGCATATTGCCCTATTTGTATCTGATTAATAGAACAATATATCAATTAATCTGAGAAGTAAATTTCTATTTGACAATTGATCATTTAAAATCACCATGACATTTTGTGCTGGACTGGTATATTAGAGGTCTATTAATTTTTGGGAGTGCCAAATATATATAAAAAATATATCTATAGCTATATATGAGTAGATCCGAAAGCTTGCTGCGAACGCCACTCCACACCGTCACAGCATAAACGGACTATATATATATATATATATATATATATATATATATATATATATATATATATATATATATATTGAGAAGCTCTCTTGCAGAGAAGAAGCAAAACGGAACATCTACAGCCACTTGAAAAAACCGTGTGTCACAGTTTGCCAAATACATTTCACTGATTTGCTTTAATAATTGGACTTTCCAACCATGCCAGAGTTGAATTATTAGCAGCAACTCCCTGCACAATACAATTAAAATATGTAATGAGTAAAAATAAAAATAAAGTTCCTTTAGCACTGAACCAAACAAAATTGAGCTACCTCTACCCTCACACTGCAATTTGATAGATGTGTTGTTTAAAGTAAATGTGTATTAATAAAAATAAAAAGCTCCAATAGTAGGCTCAGATATGTTTATTGATTTATGATCACTATTATAACTGACTGGAAATAGTCTGGATTGAGGGGCTGAACGTGGTTTTCTGTATTGTATCTAGTCAGTTAGTGTGCATGGTTGGAATTGTAATGGTTATATATTCATTAAGTGTTAACATGGCACAGTTGTATTATTACAATAGTAAATCATGCAATCCTCCTGCAGCAAAATCAGCTGTTTCACAGTTCTTCCAGTCCACCTCAATTTAACTAGGCAACTAGATTGATGCATATTTGTCCTCTCACTTTGAGGTAAATAAAGCATGCTAGGAGCTGAAGAATAATCTCAGATACTGCTATCTAAATGGGCTCCAGCCATTTGGGTGTTACTCTATATTTGCCTTAGATCTGTATCATATATGCATGATACAGATATTTTCAATTACTATAACAATATAGAGCACTAGAAGGTATTGTCCTTACCCAGGCTCAGATAGAGTTGATGATATCAAGGCAAATCCTTACTCATACCTCTATGGGTCCGCACATCCCTTGTGATTATCAACCCAAAATGTAAGAGGAAGAAGGGGTAAGGAGATAGAGAAATAGAAAGACACTCCTGCAGGTTGGTTGTTGGAAAACCTGGACTGGATGGTTATGGCACAGTGTGTTTAACCCAGGTTCAAGGGGTCTGAAAGTCTCCACCTATGGGAGAGATAGCACAAATCAGTGTAGAGGGATACACATTAGAGAGATATGAATAAAATAATTTTAGGAGTACGATCTGAACTTACCAGGTACAACATGCAAACAGAGCTGAGGTTTGATGCAACACAACCAGGAAGAAGTGATCCTGGGGATGGGGAGAAAAAACTGACAAAACATCATAGAGCCTCACTCACACTCACTTACCCATACAACCACTCATGCACCCACTCACTCACCCATACAGACACTCACACCCACTCACTCACCCATACACCCACTTAGATACCCTTTCATGCACCCATGCAGCCAGTCGTACTCTCCCACTTACCTATACAGACACATTAATTCACCTGCTCACTCGCCATTACAGCCACTCATGCACCCTCTCATTCACCATTTACAGACACTCACATACTCACTCAATCACCCAAACAGCAACTCATGCATCCTTTCATTCACCATTTACACACCCAGACAGGCACACACTCATACAGCCACTGACACACCCACTTGCTCAGACCCACTCACTCCTCTATACAGTCTCACATGCCCAATCACTCATCCATACACCACTTACACACCCACTCACTCACCCATCCAGGCACTCACACAGCCACTTACTCACAACATATACAGCTACTCACATTCACGTATTCACTTATACAGCCATGCAGACACCCACTCACACATGGATACACACAGTTACGCAGACATTCATATAATAAGTTTTAAAATGGAATCACTTATTAGTAGTACACAAACGAAACAAATTGAACTTTTGTGGTACCTTATTATATATATTTAACACTCACAAATGTTTTGAAAACATTCCCAATCACTGGATCATGTCATCAGTGAGGTCACTGACCATGTGATGAGTGATGTAATATGTGAGGTCATAAGCAGTGCATTGTGGGGTTGTATGTTCTAGTTAGCTGAGGTAACTAGAATTGCAGAATTTCACTGGTTTTGTAGAAGTCAAATCTGGGCATAACTATCATGTCCCTGTAACCTTTGTTTTTCTATGTGTTGTTATATTATATATATATATATATATATATATATCATCAAAACACTGTTATCCTCTGCTTGGAGACGCACTCAATGATCAAGCAGGACCCCATTTTTTTGAGCAACAGAGTCCTTTATTCAAACACAACCGGCATGCGATTCCAGACTTCAATGAAAAAGCCTGACGCGTTTCGCGGCTCCTTGCCGCTTGTTCACGGGCTAGCACATGCGGTTCTGGCAGGTGTTACGAGAGAGTTCAAATCCCCTTATTTAAATACTAAATTACCGCCCCCTGTTGGGTTTACTCCGGTGCTTAAGTCTCAAGGTACTGGAGGGAAAAATAAGTATGCACTAAACTATGTGGATGGCAGAACCCACTGAAGGGAGATATTATTTATGAGTGAGCACTACAAATCCCATGATACCTTGAGACTTAAGCACCGGAGTAAACCCACCAGGGGGCGGTAATTTAGTATTTAAATAAGGGGATTTGAACTCTCTCGTAACACCTGCCAGAACCGCATGTGCTAGCCCGTGAACAAGCGGCAAGGAGCCGCGAAACGTGAAACGCGTCGGGCTTTTTCATTGAAGTCTGGAATCGCATGCCGGTTGTGTTTGAATAAAGGACTCTGTTGCTCAAAAAAATGGGGTCCTGCTTGATCATTGAGTGCGTCTCCAAGCAGAGGATAACAGTGTTTTGATGAGATATATATATATATATATATATATATATATATATATATATATATATATATATATATATATATAATATATCTTTCCAAGTTGTCCACAAACAAGGACGCAATCCGCAACGGTTCATTTATCCAAATCTTTATTGGTAGACCCAGCATTTTGCATTTCTGATTTCTCTGAAGCCTGACGCGTTTAGGAGCAGACCGGCTCCTTATTCATAGGCGATAAAGGAAAATGAGCAGAGCTTCCCAAACAACTTTGAAATCACTGGTGACATACTTTCCCTCATTATATCTCACTTTAAATCTAATCTCTCCTGGAAATATTGCCTCATATGTTCTTGAGGAACGTTTTCCGGTCCTGTGTAGAAGCTTCATCAGATAACATAGAGTCAATACCTCCAACAGCTCCTAATTGCTAAGACCTATTATTACAGTTAACATCATGGCATATTGGCCATCTTAGTCCGTGGAAGATATTTTCATAGTTCCTGTGAGCGCCATAGTAAAGCAAAACCAAAGCTTCACCTATGTTAAGGAACTGAAATTATGCAGCAGTTTTGGTTATAAGGATTTCAGTATGTTTGTTACCAAGTTGTTCATGAGGTTTCAATATGTAGTGATTTGGTAGAGGTGCATCTGCTATGAAACACTGCACGATTTCACCATACTAGCTGCTGCCCACCCATTGCTGTAACATTTTTACTTTTTATAGTGAATGACAAATATGATTTGATATTGTCATGCTGAGGCAAAATCATTGGAGTCTCTCTGTTTTAATCCGCACAGTAAAGGTGGCAAAATGACATCTGATCATAATCCTGATGTGTTTCGGCTCAACACACAAGCCTTGGTCACAGGTGAAAGAGATCACTAAGGTAAGTAATCACATGCTTTGAATGCACTTGGCTCAGGTTCTCAATGTGCCCAGTAGTATGCAATACTATGACACCCAGCATGCTTTATAAAATAGTCAATTCATAGTGTACTTGCAGTTAGTGTCCAGGTCAGTTACCATCAAAACCACTGCAGAATCATCGGTTCATATTGTCCATGCCGGCAATAAAGTGATTGCTTGCATAAAAGTTGAAAAAAGCATTCCTTTGCACATTCTGACACATATACAATTAACGTTGGAAACAGAGGGCACCAGGACCGGAAAGGGGGCAATCATTCCTCCTCACCTCATACTCCATTACATTACCATGACCTGGTCACTGACATCACTGATGACATCTCCCAGTGATTGTGAGTGTATTTTAAAACATTCTGGGTTTTAAAGATATCTACTAAGATACTGCAAAAGTTAAATGAGTATAGTTTGTATACTACTAAAGAGTGATCCTATTTGTAACACATATTATGTGAGTGGTTGTGTGACTGTGTATTAAGTGCAAGTAGGTGTCTCAGTGGCTCTATGGGTCTGTAAGTGCTTGTATGGGTGAGTGAGTGGCTGTGTGACTATGTGAGTGTCTGTATTGGTGAGTGGGTGTGTCAGTGGTGTATGGGTGAGTCAGTGGGTATGTGAGAGGATGTATAGGTGAGTAAGAGGGTGTGTGATTGGCTGTATGGGTGAGTGCATGCTTGTAGTAGTTACTGTAGAGGTGAGTGAGTATGAGTATGTGTTGGTAGCTGTATGAGTGAGTGAGTGAGTTAGTAACTGTATGAGAGGGTAAGTGGTTATATGAGTAACTCTATGGGTGGGGCAATGGGTATGTGAATGTGTGAATTCCGTTCAGCAGTTCAGGCTGTAGCAGTGTCAAAAGTTTCCTATGGAAATTAACATGGAGAAAATGCATTTTGCCACCCCACCTTTTTCTTGGTCCACACTTGATGGATCATTCTGAAAATTTCAAGACAGCAGGTAACATGAGGGACCCATTCGTTTTTAAATTTTCGCGAAGAGTCATCAAACTATGCCAAAGTTATTGGCAAATCAAAAAATGCTCTTTCTATGGAAACTACGTCCTAACTATAACTACCTACTGGCGACCGCCAGTAGGTAAGATATGTATATTATGTATGGATATAATATGTATGTATGTATGTATAAAAACACATACACACTTACCTTAAATATACTTACCTTTCGTTGTAAAGGCATTGCGTTGTAAAGGTTGTATGGTAAAGGCATTCCATTGTAAAGACAGCATTGTAAAGGCTGTCACTCTTGAAAGATTTAAAATGAGAGTGGCAATGAAAACAAGTGATAGTATGCTGTGGGCAGGCTGTAAGTTGACTGAATTGTAAACAATATGTAAAAAACAGGAAACGGTTCTCTGGAAATGCCATCAGAGTCAAACTAGTGGAGTAGTGAGCAAAAGCACAATTGATTAAACACAGATCTATGTGACTTGTGGTGCATGTTTGCATTGTTCAGCATTCCGCTCATCATTTGTTCCTTTTGTCGCCCTAAGTGGTAAGGGTATACCCAGATGTGGGTCCTGTGCTCACTGCGCCACTGGATTGAAGCTAGCATGGCTGATGAGGGGTGATGCCCCGAAACTGGTCCCAGGATGCTTGTTTCTAGTCCAGGGAGGACCTGGCTTGGCAGTTCAGGCTGGATTGTTCCCATGAGGAACAGGATCAAGACTGATTTGCATATGGCTACGCCCAAACTAGGGTGGGGAGCAAAATAATGATGGATTAAACCCAGTTCTTTGTGACTGAAGTGAATATTTGCATTGTTCAGCATTCCGTCAATCATTTGATCCATTTGCTTTTGTCCCCCTAAGTAGGAAGGGTATGCCCAGACGTGGGCCCTGTGCTCACTGCGCCACTGGATTCAGGCTAGCCTAGCTGATGAGGGGTGATGCACTGAAACCGGTCCCAGGATGCCTGCTTCCAGTCCAGGAAAGACCTGGCTTAGCAGTTTGGGCTGAACTATTCACATGAGAAACAGGATCAAGACTGATTTGCAAATAGCTGGGTCCAAACTGGGGTGGTGTAGTGAGCAAAAGAACGATCGATTAAACCCAGATCTTTGTGACTGGGGGTGAATGTTTGCATTGTTCAGCATTCCGTCCATCATTTGTTCCTTTTGATTTTGTTGCTCTAAGTGGGAAAGGGTATGCCCAGACGTGGGGCCCGTGCTGACTGCGCCACTGTATTCAAGCTAGCCTGGCTGGCTGATATGGGGCGATGGTCCGAAACCTGTCCTAGGATGTTTATTTCCGGCCAGGGAGGACCTGGCTTGGCAGTTCAGGCTGGACTGTTCCCATGAGGAACAGGGTCAAGGCTGATTTGCATATGGCTGAATCCAAACTGTGGTGGTGTGGTGAGCAAAAGAACGATGGATTAAATCCAGATCTTTGTGACTGGGGGTGAATGTTTGCATTATTCAGCATTCCGTCCATCATTTGTTCCTTTTGCTTTCACCAGAGTTTGGAGCGCCATTCCTCCACATCATTCGGTAGCTAAAGATGTGGTAAGTAAAGGTGCAAAGAAAAGTGTTTTGAAGCACATTCCATGAAATACAGTTTTCTGCTAGGTAATACTGCACACAGGAAATAACAATACCTCAACATGTGATATTACTTCTTCATTTCCAGTTCAGCACATTGGTTAGTGTGGTAATGCAGCATGTCTTCCTTCTTCTGAGCTTTAAACTCTGAATGTCCTGATTTTTTTTCCTTGCAAACATTCTGCCAGATTTTTCCTGGTGAAATCCATGTGGGGAAAAATGTGTTCTCCTAATTCAGCCCAAACACTAATTTAAGGCCATTTACTGTGCCTCTAGGAATTAGAGCTTTGGACCAGATGTATCAGTGTTGCATTTTGCGATTCTAAAATAGCAATTCGCTTTTTTGAAATCGCAGAATGCAATGTATGTAGGTTTTGCAACAAAGAAATAGCGATTCTCACATATTCCCTAATAGTGAATCGCAAATTGCGATACGCTTTTAGGAAATGCCTTTCCATTCATTCCTATTGGCCTAGAGACATTCGCAATTTGTGATTACCAAATAGGTAATCGCAACATGCGAATGCAATTGCAAGGGTCCCCGGGGGACATAAGGCCCCCCGGATGCACCCCAAAAAACAGGAAATGTACACATGTGGCACACACGCATGCCCTAAGGGGATGTGTATGCGCCACATGGCCACTTAGAAAAATGCAATTTTGTGCACAAAATTGCATTTTTCTAAGGATTTACAAATTACCACCAACTTGAAGTTGGTGGTAATTTGCGATTCCTTAATGCAACGTCGCATTCTGAGAATGCTTCTTGCATTGCATTAAGGTAATCGCAAATTGCGATTCCCTAACTGCATTTGCAAAAATATGTAATCACAAAAATTGCGATTACCTATTTTGCAAATGCCTTATGGGTTGGTACATCCCAAAAGGCTTTTTCCTGTTCACAAATGGGCCGATTCTGCGAAATCGGCCTGTTTGCAAACAGTATAACCCTTGATACATCTGGCCCTACGTGTCTAAAATCATTCAGTGACATACAGCACAACTTACAAGGTTGCTAAGTTATCTAGTACAGGGTATATATGAGCTATTACAATCCCAGATGTGTGGTAAAGCAGAGTTTTGAAGATTATCTTGGCATATCGCACAAAGTGGGCCTTCTGGTTGAGATGAATGAATGCTCACTGCGATTCTTTAAAGGGGCAGCTCTAAAGGCATGTCGCTTAGGATGACCCAATAGAAAAGTAAAAATAAAAAAATCTTAAAGCCAGTGTGTGACTGTGGAACTAGGAAGCCCTCGGAAAGAAACGATGTAAGGGGCAGCAACAGACGTCTTAGATTGAGTCCAGGATTGAAGGGTTCACATAATTCGAATATATGTGCTGCAATTATAAATTTGTTTTGCTCACTAAACATCTCGGGGCTTATTTTCAAGCCCTTTGCGCCGCTCGTTCGTCTCTTTTTCCCATGATAAAAGTGACACATCGGTGGCGCAAGGGGCTTGCAAATGAGCCCCCCAGTACATTTAAAGTCATGGGCCTGTATTAAATTCAAGGGTTCCGAATTACAATGAGCACCCAATGTTGCTCCTGCTCCCAGCCTCCTCACAATTTTTATATTTTCAGCTGCATGCGTTTTACATCTTAACCAACTGGGTGCTAGTTCTTTTCTAAGATTCTGCTTAATTATTTCAGCAGCCGCGGCTGTCGGAGTGGTGTAGAGGACACTGCACTCTACCCAAAAGTACGTATCCTGATTCCACCAACCATGAAAACTGCTTCCCTACACAGCCCTACCGCTACAACCGAAGAGGGTGCGACTCCATAGTCTTTAACCACAACCGACAATGGAAAGATTAGCAAAGTGCACTGTAGTTGCCAAAGCCTGGTTGCTAAAAAATAATGAGCAATAAAAAAACTAAAACCAAATCACATTACATAATGGGGGTAAATGCTTGCCAATTCCACTTTTCACTGCAAGTTAGTTTAATTACGCAGCCATAGCGGGACTTCATAAATATTGTGGGAACTTCGTGAATGGCAAAATTGCAATATCCTGGAGGGTCTGAATAGGGGGGTGGGGTAACAGGCCCCAATCTTAACAAAGCTCTTAGAAAGATATTTTCAATAATTTTTAAAAACCTTAACACCTCGACTCAAGAAGTGGTCACTTCCAACCTGCACGTCAACGTGATGCTACTCAATTGTAGATCAGCTGTGAAACTTGCAGCTGATATTTCTGACCTCATCATTGCGCATAACTTGGACCTTCTGATCATCACTGAAACCTGACTCAATGATACTTCCTCCCCAATTCTTGACCTCTTAATCTCTCCTGACTATTCTATTCTCAGAAGTGATCAACTGGAAAAAACAGGAGGGGGCATTGCCTGCATTCATCGATCCAACCTCACAATAAAACAATCCTATTGTACTGTCTTATCCACCTGTGAACAGCTAGTCTCTGAAATCTGGAACAAAGGCAAGAAGATTTATGTGCTACACTCGATCTGTCACCCTCCTGGTGACAATCTAGTCTTCACAGAGCAAATCATGGAGGTCATTAGCTTGAGCTCGGATCAAATCTGCCACATATTCCTCGGAGACTTAAACCTTCACTGGAATGACACAAATGATCCAATTGGCCTTTCTTTTAAGACCTTCCTCTCTGACCTCAATTTCTCACAGCTCTCTAAAGGCACTACTCACAACAAAGGCACCACTCTAGACCTCATTATTGCCAAAGACAACCTCATACAAATAACAGAAATCCTACCCTGTGACTGGTCTGATCACTTTCAAATTCCCTTTCTCATCTTAGGGACTGGGTCGACAGGGTCAACCCCTCAAAGCGAAACACATGACTCGCAATACGAGAGACCTCGACATTAACATGATAACCTCAATCACCGAAAACAGACTACAACCCCCCCTAATTTGACCAACCTTGACTATCTTTCTGAGCATTACTTTAACACCTTTTCAAACATTCTTGACTCGGTTGCTTGAATCAGCTAAAAAAGGTTTCCCAGTCAAACTCTCTAAACCATGGTTTAATGATGCCCTAAATGACGAACAGCGCAATCTAAGACTCTGAGAGACTCTGGAGAAACTCGCCTTGCACCACAAAGCTCTCTTAACTGAAGAAAGTGAGAAGTGTTTATAACAAACCCATACGAATGGCAAAAATCTGACACCTCAGATCCCAACTGGATGGAGGCAAAAATAGACCAAAAAACTCTTTGAAATCATTAAGGCACAGTCTAACCAATCCTCTAACCAGAGCTCTACTCCGTTATCCCTGCTCCCCAATGGTGATGACTTTACAGCTCACTTTGCTGAAAATACAATGAAAATAAAGCAGGAGCTATTACCCACCGCCCCAACTTTGTTATCCAAGATACCACCCGCAGAATCAGGGGAGGTGGCAGAATCCATGACAATATATCAGCCTTTGGGCAGCTCTCTCAAAAACAACGCATCTTGGTGCAGTTTTCTCCTGCCAGATAGATTGCACTGAGATACTTCCCAACATGGCATCCATCAAACCCTCCAACCACTTTGGTGATCCTCTACCTGCCAAGCTCTATAAAGATTTAATCTCGGCTGTTCTCCCTCTTTGGTCCAAGATCATTCATGAATCCCTCTTACAGGGAAAGATTCCGGACTGCCTAAAAGTTGGGCAAGTGAGTCCCGTTCCTAAGAAGCCCAACGCGGTTCTATCAGACCCAAACAACTTCCGACCTATCACCAGCAGCATGACTCTAGCGAAACTACTTGAAACATGTGTTCATTCGCAGCTCTGCAAACATATTGAGAAATATCAACTACTGGATCCCCATCAGTCACGATTCAGAGCAGGCCACAGCACTGAAACAGCACTAACTCACATTGTTGATGATGCCGTTAGAGTCCTTGACCAAAATGTCCCTTGTCTCCTGATCCTTCTAGACCTGTCCTCAGCCTTCGATACCATCAAACATGAAAACTTGATTGATCTACTCCAACATAGGATGGGATTGTCGGGCCAGGTACTAAATTGTTTTTCCTCCTTCGTTCACAACCGCACAAAAGGATCAAAGGTAATCATGTTGTTGCTTCCAGTACCCCTGTCCAGATTGGAGTTCCCCAAGGTTCTACGCTCTCGCCCACTCTCTTCAATCTATTTATGGAGCCTCTTGCGGTCATTCTGAACAGAGCCAACATTCAATACCACATGTATGTGGATGACCCGCAATTGTACCTGAAGATCTCAACGCAAGAGGACATAAAAACTTTAAATGCTGCACTTGCCCAAACTCCGCAATGGTTAGCTTAGAATCATCTCCTACTAAACACTCTCAAAACGGAATTTCTTTTGATCACCCCACCTAACCACTCAGCTCCTACCCTTGACTGGATTAAACACCTAACTACTCTGAACTGCACACCTCATGTTGTAGACTCTGCAAAATCTTTAGGTATCCCCTTGGATTAACCCCTAAACATGCAAACACACATAAGTGCTACTACTAGGGGAGCCAAATTCCAACTCAACATACTGAAGAAAATGAAACCATTCCTCCCCACCGCCCCAAGATCTCAGGTCAGCGGTCCAATCCCTGATTAACCCTAGATTGGAATATGGGCTGGTGACTCTCGCAGGACTTCCCAAAGCCAGCTTGGCCCCACTCAGAGCTACCTTGAATGCTTCAGCCAGGCTTTTGATGGATTCTAGGAAATTTGATCACATTTCACCCGACTAAACTAGTTATCTATGGAAGCTAGAATCCGACTCAAGATTGCTTGTCTGACTCATAAAGCCATAGACCACAATACTCCATACTACCTAGCAAATAAAGTTGAGCTATCGGGCTCCAGCAGCAACCTCAGATGTACGTCTACCCTTCTCTTGAAACCTTCAAGATTCAAAAAGAAAAGGTCGTACAACCGTGCGTTCTCCCATCTTGTGCCGAGAATCTGGAACTCCTTGCCATCCGAGATCAGATCACATCCTTCCACTACTTCCTTTAAAAAATTGATCAAGAGACTACTAATGAACAAACGTTAACACACTGATCATGCTGGTGTGTTTTGTTAATAACCAAAATCATGAAGTATTGTCAATGATGTACTATATGACTTTTATCTTCTTTTGTTTCCAGGCCTCAATAGCTCCTTTAACTACATCAACTATTGACTTGGCTGACCCTCTCAGTCAATATTCCTTGATGCACATCGCACATCGTGGTTCTTTCTATTGTATGATGTTTTTACTCGGAGCACTTTGACGCCTCTGATACACCCTACTCTTTATTCTTGAATGTTTTCTCACAGGTTGTAATTTCACTTACCTTCTTTATATTTTTTATAATTGCTGGCAATAACTCTGTACAGCGCTCTGATACCCCTTTGGGTCTTGTTCGCTCTTTATAAAACTTTTCAAATAAAAAAATAAAATAATAAAATTATATATATATATATCCACTGAAAAAATCTAAGGTTAAAGTAACAGTATAGTTAGGTGAAGTTGTCAGTGACAACATTAACACTTTGAACTAAACAAACCACAGAAATTCACGAGCTATAGTTAGCAACGCTAACTACAATCTGCGCCCTTGTCATGCACTGCTTATGCCATCACATATAACATCACTCTTGACATGTTCTATGACCTCATTGATGACATCACCAAAGACCTCTCAAATGATATCACTAAGTCCATGAGTTCTGTCACGGCTGCTAAGAACATTTTTCTCATGTTTCTGGAGGCCAATCAGAGCGCTCGCTCTCACAGGAGTCTGACTACCGTGGGAGGGAGATGGCCCCAGAGAAATAAAGCTCCCTAGTCCAATGAGAACACTCTATTGTTAAACTGGCACTCCAGCAAGAGTCTCTGAGACGGTCTTGAGCCCTACTGCCAAAACATTCAATTATTTTGACCCTTAATTTCTCAAAAACTACTGAATGGATTTACACCAAATCACAAAATGCACAGTCTGTAGTCGATGATCTAGCTTCCTGCCAAATATGGTGTAATTCTGTTAAGCAGTTTTTGCTGTAGCCCGTCTTAATGAGGTCTATGGAAAATACATGGGGAGTTTGCATTTTGGGACCTCTCATTTATTTTCGCAGCCCCGCTTGACAGATCACTCCAAAACTTTCCATGGACAAACTAGTAAAAACTAGCATCTTTTTTGGAAGGTTTTGCAGAGATTCATCAAAATGTCCCAAAGGTATTAAAACACTTTCCCTATAGAAAAGCGATCCTAACTATAACTACCTAGTGGAAACCACCACTAGGTGATATATAGATATATATATAATATGTTGCACTGTGGCAATCACCACTATGTAGTTATAGTTAGGTTAGAGTTGCTATAGGGAGAGCGTTGCTAATACCTTTACAAAAACAAGTTAATCCACTGAACAAACTTGCTACTTCCTGGGGCATTTCAGGGTAATCCATCAAGTGGGGGCTTAGAAAAAGGGGGTCTCGAAACATTGTTTTCCCATGCTAAATCCCATAAGAAATTTTGAGAAGCAACATAGAAAAAACTGTTCAACTGATTTACTCCATATGTGGCAAAAAGTTAGAACTTTAGACAGAAAGTATATTTTTTCATTATTTGTTGTAAATCTGTTCAGCTGTTATGAAAAGATTTGCATTTAAATACATGTTTGGGGTGATCAAGAAGGGATTAAAAAAATAGGTATATCCTGTGTCATTGTAAATTGAAAAAAATTAAGTAGTTTGATTGGTTGAGAGACCTGTTTTTTCCTATCAGTCATTTTGGTCATGCAGAATAGAGCGATTTAATTGGCTGTCCACAATCTGAAGGAAAATGTTGCGGTTGTCATTACAGGACCGGGGGGGACTCATGCCCTGTCTCCTGAGTCTAGTAAAAATTAAAGCACAGGGGAGCATGCTAGGGGTACCCTGATACTTGTGAGGGAACTGGGGCAAAAATAAAATTATACCACCAGTACTGTAGTACTCACAAGAGAACCAGCATGGCCATCCCATGAGGTACTGTTTTACTCCTGCGGGACCCAGAGTCCCCATACTATCAGATAGCGGGTACTCACATGGGGCCCAGCGAGGCCCTCCATTCATATTGTCATGTGTGATGTTGATGGAGCGGGAAGTACAAAATGTTGTATACCTCCCCCATTCTGCATGAAAATGCTAATTGAATAATCTATTAATTATAATATTATTAAATGAGTTTGCATGTATATTAAACCAACAATACTAATAACCAAATTACACGTGGGATTGCATATTGCATGGCTAAATAACCTTTATGACTAAAATCCGTATGCATACTAACAGTAGTATTTGTAGTAAATAGAATACTGTATGATATATGTTGCTTTCGTAATGTCTTGTAATGTTGCCCAGGAGGAGGACCAAAAGGGTGAATATAATTGCTTTAAATGTCGCTATACGCTGGATAAATGCAAGCACATAGAGGGATTAGTAAGGGGTTAACATTAGATTTATTATTTCTATGCATTAATTACTCTTTTGTGTTTGTTTCGCTTAAGTTGCCGTTTGGGCCTAAAACTCAAAATGGCCGCTGACGCTACACGACGAAGTGGCCACTGTCCCATGAGGTGCGGAGTGAAGTACGCAGAAGCGACAAAGTCTTCCAGACCCCGTCGTGAACTGTAATCACCATGTACCCAAGCAAGGACACTGAGGGAAGACGGCCAAGACTGAAAACAATTGATTTTACAGTAAAACCGGAACAGACTGACTTTTACATGACCTCACCCCTCGGACGACCTCGACCAGCCAATCAGGACTGCCTAAATTATAAAATGTATCTTATTCGTTTCGATTTTATTATAAAAGTGCACAGTAGAATAGAGAGGGTTACCGTTATTTCACTCCGTAAAAATTTGCCGTTTCCCAACATCGACTACTATTTCATCAACGACGATTGCTGCGTTTTCCTGAATCCGATTACTCGATGACTGCGAATTTTCCTTAGATCTATGGGCAATGATAGATGCTTGCAAGCCTCAGGTCCTGGCCGATCTTTGAGACTGTAGCGTGCTGAGCAAAGAACTTTGAACTTTGGTTTGCTTTTGGACAACTGACTGCAATATGAGCCAATGAATTAGAGGACTTCGAAATTAGGTAAATATGATGTTCTGCGCTATATTTGAAATTTGATATAAACTTTCCAAATGCGAACATAACTCTTCAAGAAATTTAGATAAACAGATATTGATTAACAAGAAATGAGTTTGTGGTTTATTGAGAAAGGTAAGATCGAAATCTTGAATGTGTTTTAGCTGGTTCTAAATCACCATCAAGCAATCCAACTAAATGATCCATTGATCATTGTGGGAGGAGTGCCTTGATGTTTAGGATTGAGATCTGTAGGTGGAAGGGGTATTGATGTACATTGTTGTAAAATAACTTTTCTTTCCCTATAGGTTATAAGGTGTTCCCCTCACATGTCGAGCGCTTGAACCGCTCATCCCTCCCGTTGCGTGCAGACCGGAGAATGGTTAGTGTGAGTGTTGGTGTTATGGGCCCCACCAATGACTGCATGTGTGAATGAATTAGTGTGACGTCGGGTCTGACGCAGGAAGAATACCGGTACGGGTTTGCTTTCCCCGTTACCAGGGTTTTTGCGCTCCATCAGTTTTTCTGGTAGCAGAGTTATGGTTTTTATTGTTTTGGTTTGGTGATTATTGCTTTTAAATTGCTTATTGCTTATTGATTGTGGATAAGAATTGGTTTATGTATTAACACTCTATGTTGAGTCGCGTCGAGTTCTATGTTGTTTGACGGCTTCTGAGATGTAGGAAGTCAGAAGTTTGTAACGGTTCCGTAGTAGAGCAGAGGTAAGCGCTGCTCTCGGGAAAGACGGAATTGTTGTTGCCCTGTAGATACCCGGGGAAAACGTGTAACGATTGAAGTTGCACGACGCATTGTCTGGGTTTGATTCGGTAACATCGTCGTGTGTTGCCATTAGGGACATTTTCTGTATGAGAGAAGTGTATGGTAGCGAAGATCACCTGTGAAATTTTGGTCTTAGGTACCAGGAGTCCAAAAGGTACTCTGATTACACTTATCACTGGAAAGGTAATAGTTGTTCCCTAAGCTTGCTAGAAGGATAAGGTAGAGGGAAGTGCTACTTTATTAACGAGTGTCATAATTCTGTAGTAGGACAGACTGTTCACTGTTCTCGGGAAAGACAGAATTCTTTGTGAATGACTACATTTTCCGTATGAAAGCGCGTGAATGAAATAGCATTCAGGCGAATTGTGAAACTCTGGTTTTATTTCTCAGGAGCATTACGTCTCCAACAAGGTGTCTTAATTCTTGAGAAACGGTTAGGTGATGCTTGCTAGAAGGGTGAAGTAGAGGGATGTGCTACTTTATAGACGGAAGTAACGATTCCGTAGTAGGGCAGATGTAAGCGCTGCTCTCAGGAAAGAAGGAATTCTTGTGAAAAAGGTCATTAACTGTTCTTTGGTTAGCGAAACAGATAATGGTGGCGTTTTTATGTCGTTTTTAACAGATTTTGAGTGAAAAGCAACGTAAGAAAAGTATACCGATAAACTTTTTTGTAAAGGAGGGGTCAGCAGCAGCTGCGACAGCGAGAAAAGCTGACGTCAGAAAGGCTGCGCTGGGATTGGCTAGTCAGTAAGAAACGTAGACGCTCTTGATTGGTGCGTTAGTGTATGCCGCGCTGAGAGTGGAGAATTACAGGGTGCGTAGACGCTCCAGATTGGTGCGTTAGTGTGAGTCACACTGGAAATGGAGAGTTGCAGAAGTGACGTAGACGCTCCGGATTGGTGCATTAGTGTGAGTCGCGCTACGATTGGTTAGAAACAACAGAATAGTCGTAGGGAAAATCTAGCGATACACGGAAGACAAAATGATGTATTACGATCCACCAGAAAAAGAGAAAAAGACCTGATTTGGAAAGATCAAGACTTTATTCAAAAATGACAAACCGATTAAGACTAGAGAGGGACAGTTGCTTCCTCCACCAAAATCGCCCGCATCCTTTATGGTTGCGAAATATGGATATCATACTTGTATTTGGTTGGACAATTGGGCAAAATATACAAAAGATGATGGAGTTTTGGCATTTCCAGAGCATGGTTCATTTAATTTAGCGGTTTTGAGAAATTTGAGAGAGAGAATGATGAATCTAGAACCGAGACCTAGACCAACACAGTTTGAAGCATTGACGGAATCGGAAGATGAGATGCATGACAGAGAAAGACAGAGGAGTGGCGGAAGGTATAGATACATGTCTGGTAGATCACATGGACAAGAGAATCATGATGACAGAATGAGGAGATGGCGAAGTGCAAATATGACTGATGGTTTGTTTCCTGTGAGACATGTTGAAGACGTTAGTGGTAGAAAATGTACGGAGAAGAGACCTAATCTAGAATCAGGAGGGTATGAAGTTAATGAATCAGAGGATGATGTTCTTGACGACATGTTTTATAAAAATCCACCCCCGTATCAACTAGATTTTGACATGTTGACTCCAAGTGCCCCAATGAGAGAGACTTTGCGAAGCATTAAGACTGAACCAGTACCCCAAGAGTTAGGGAGAAATAATTATTTCAGAGAAGTAGAGAGAAAACAGGATGGTAAAATGAGTAATGAAAATTCAGCAGAATTAGCAAAAACCACTTTAGAGTTAACCGAAAAGATTAGGGAATTGACTAAAAACTTAGAAGCCGTGACTGTTCCTGTAACCATAGGTCCAGTAATGCCTATTTTTGATAAACCAAAGGATAATGAACATTGTTTAACGGTCCCTTATAACAGTAATAAACAGACAGAAAGGCCAAGGATAAATTCAGAAGAGAAACCATGGAGACAAACAATAAGTACATTAGAACAGAGTACGCCTAAAATTTTGACAGCGAATCCAGATTTAGTTGAGAGACTGATAATGACTACAGATTCCATATCAGAAACCCCAAGAGACTCAGAACGAGGTAATGAGGAGAAACCAGTAAGTCCTACTTCAGAAGAATTAAGTGAATGGTTAAGGAGCTTACAGAGAAAAGACAGAGAATCTCAATCTATAGATGTGGCTAAACTAAGGATGTTTTTGGAAGAATTAATAGTAGGGACTATCCCCACAGAAAAATTAAAAACCTATCAGGATGAAGAATTACTCTTTTTGTGCAAAAGTATAACTTGGAGAGCAAAAAGTCTACATGAGAGACTAGAGGAAATAGCAAATGAAATGGGTATAGACATGAAAAAGGTACAAGCTTTGCAAAAACCATATCGAGTAGACTTTACCGAGAAAGATATTGAAAATCTGAACACCACAGGACAAATAATTCAGATTAAAGACATAATCATTTTGTTAAGAAAATGGGGAGATGTGGATAAATGGAGAAGTAGGTGGTTTAGAAAACGAGATGATGCATCAGAGAAAACTTTTGCCGCTTTCCCCGTAAGAGAAAAGGAAAAGATAGTGACAGAATGCCCTATGAGGGAAATTCCAGGAGGAGGATATGTACATGTTCCTTGGACTAGGCAAGATATTTTGTCATTTACAAATGATTTCCCTCGACTACGCGAAAAGCCAGTCGAGTGGTATAGACAAGTGGACCGATTTGTAAAATTGTCGAAAGTTTTGTGGATCGATTTGAATAGCCTATTTGACATAATAGTGCCAGCAGATTTATGGACAGAGTGCAAAATTGTAATAGACTGGCCTACAAAAGAATACCCTAGAGATCCAAAGACAGGTGCCCCTGATCCGGAGGTGATGAGAAAATATGAACAAGTAATCACATTTTTGAAAAACAAAGTACCTCCCAAAGATTGGGTGAAAATTGACCAAACTCATCAAGAAACGAAGGAGTCAGTGCATGCATACTACGAAAGGTTAATCCTTGCCTTTAAGCAGTTTAGTGGTGACGAGAATTTGAGTGAGAAAGATTTGAGTAATTTTGTATATAGATTTGTATATGGCTTGCGTCCAGAAATTAGTGAAATGATTAAGCAGCATACTGTGATTTGGCAAAACAAGAAAATAGATGAAGTACTAAGACATGCAAAATATTTTAGTGATGAAATTGAAGCTAAACAGCGTAAATGAAAAGAAATTAAAAGAAAAAGCACAAGTAAAGGTCACAGAAAGACAGGAAGCACAATTGATTGAACAAGCAAATAATGCAGGACCAAAACCTAGATTTAATACTGGAAAAGGAAAGGGACAACTCAATATTGAAGAAGCCAAAAAGAAATGGCCATGTCATAATTGCGGAAGAATAGGGCACTGCAAATCAGAGTGTAAATTTCCCCCGAATACTAATGGTGATAATGCATCATTAAATTTGCAGGTGCAGAAAGAGGTGAGTGGTCAGCCGCAGCAACAGCAGCAGGTTGTTACCCAACCGAATCAGGTGCCAAAACTGCCTATTCCACAGAGTGTAAATTCACAGAAATACAGTAATGAGACAGGATTCTACAACGAAGAACAGGTAACTAAGCTGCCGCTTCGCAGTATTGGCTAAAACGCGATGAGAGTGAGTCAATAGAAGGTTATTGACGGTGCCGAAGGGAGGAAGAAGAGTGCGTACTTGGGGCAACTCTAGAGGTAGACCAGACAGGCCCTTTTGTGGACTGAAAGGTAAAGGACGAAAATATTACTTTCCTGGTAGATATTGGTGCCACTCGATCAACTGTTAGGTCAGCTGATGTTAAAAATCTTCCTCTCTCGAATGAACCAATCCAAGTGGTTGGAGTATCCGACAGACAAATCAAAACGTATCTCACAGAACCAGTAAAAGTCAATATAGGGAAATTTTCCGAAATGCACCGCTTTGTTGTGTGCGATTCAAGTCCTGTAAACCTATTAGGAAGAGACCTGTTGTGCAAAATGAATTGCACCATATTTTGTACCCCTGATGGTATAGCATTTGAGACCCCTGATGGAGACTTACTGTATAAAATGACTATGGCTAATATGGAAACTGAGATTACTGAAGCCTATGCTGTATTCAACCCTGATGAATTAACAAAAGAATTGCAACAGACAGTGAAAGCAGAGGTTTGGGATTTTACAGGAGTAGATGTAGGATTGATGAGAAATGTGGATCCCGTAACAGTGAAGGAAGGAATAAGTTATCTAAATGTTCCTCAATATAAATTGACACCCGAGATAATTGAAGGAGTTACCCCAATAATTGAGAAAATGATTAAACAAGGAATTTTGAGAGAAATAATGAGTAGTCCATGTAATTCACCAATTATGGGACTGAAAAAGCCTAACAGAAAGTTCAGGATAGTGCAGGATTTGAGAAAGATAAACAAAATGGTTGTGTCGTGCTGTCCTATTGTACCAAATCCATCTGTGATTTTGTATCAGATTCCTCATGATGCAGAATGGTACACAGTAATTGACTTATGTCACACTTTCTTTTCCATCCCGTTGCACCATGATAGCCAGCAAATTTTTGCGTTCCGTTTTGGCAAACGTATTTTGGCTTGGTGCCGAATCCCACAGGGGTATACGGAAAGCCCCTCGATATTTAATCAGATATTGAAAAAGTCTTTGGAAGATTTAGAAATGCCTGAGAATTCAGTGCTAGTTCAATATATCGACGACCTGCTTGTGGCGTCAAACTCGAGAAGCCTGTGTAATGGACACCATAGCATTGTTCAATCATTTGACAGATGGAGGACTTAAGGTATCCCCATCGAAATTGCAATTTTGTCAGAAAGAGGTACAATATTTAGGTCATAGAATTGAAAAAGGACTAAGAAAGATAACTACAGACTGGATCAAGATAATAAAAGGAATGAGAGCCCCAATGACACAAAGAGAAGTGAGAATTCTTCTTGGAATGGTTGGATATTGTCGTCAGTGGATAAGTAACTTTTCCCTGATAGCAAAACCATTGGAACACCAGTGATGTGAGAGACCCCATTGACTTAAGTAGGAAAGAACTAGCAACTTTTAAGAAATTGAGAGACAGTTTGTGTGAAGCACCAGCATTAGGAATGCCTGACTATGAAAAGGAGTTAGAGCTGTACTGTAGTGAGAGGAATGGATGTGCACTTTCTGTATTAATACAGAAACATGGAAAATTGAGAAGACCAATTGCATATTTTTCAGCAAAGCTATATCCTGTAGCTGTAGCGCTGCCAGGTTGTTTGAAAGCAGTAGCTGCTACTTGTAAGAGTCTGGAACAGAGTCAAGGAATTGTGATGGGATATCCTGTACGAGTGTGTGTACCTCATGATGTGGCAATCCTTTTGAAAGGAGTCACACTCCATTCATGACACATAGTCTGTTAACTAAGTAGGAGAAGGTCATATTTGGTGCAACGAATGTGAGCCTTGTGAGATGCCTGAATGTGAATCCTTTAACACTAGTGCCTGATGCTGAGAATGTTGAAGTCAGGGACGAAGTGGATCATGATTGTTTTGATGTATTGGATTTCTGTACCAAACCACGTCCTGATATAAAAGATGTACCTTTGTCTGAGAGTGACTGTGTAATGTTTGTAGATGGGTCATGCTTGAGAACAGAGGAAGGAAATCAGAGTGCAGCATATGCAGTATGTACGGTTGCAGCAGTAATGGAAGCATCTTACCTGAAGGGAGTAAAATCATCCCAGGTTGCTGAACTGGTAGCCTTAACTAGAGCATGCAAGATCGGAAAGAATGTGAGAGTGACTGTGATGACTGATAGTCAGTATGGTTTTGGTGTTGCGCATGATTTTGGCCAGATATGGCTGCAGAGAGGATTTCTGACTTCAAGTGGAACTCCGATAAAGAAGGCTGAAGTGGTTGGGAAGTTGCCTGAGGCGATACAGCTGCCTAAGCAATTGGCCGTTGTGAAGTGTGCTGCTCATGTGCAAACCGCCGATTATATCACGGTTGGAAACAGATATGCCAACGATATGGGCCAATATTGTGCTCGAAACCAGAATTCGATCAACAGGGCTAAAGAAAGAGAGATGAATTCTTACCCCCTACTGTTTACTAACATTATGGGTACTTGGGAAGAAGTGAGGCAATTGCAGGAGGAAGCAGGAGATGAGGAGATGACAGTGGGTAAAAGCAGGATGTGCACCAAGAGAAACAGATCATGTGTGGGTTTATTGAGATGGAAGACCAGTCATGCCTGATAGCATGGTGTCTGCCATGGCACGGATGTATCATGGACAGGGACACATAGGGAGGGACGCGATGATTCAGTCCTTCAAGCAAACGTGGTACAATGCTAAATTTAGACTTGTAGCTGAGAGTCTTTGTCAAAGATGCCTTATATGTCAGCAGTTCAATCCTGGAAGGAAAACATTGGTAAGTCTAGGAACGATAGGTCGAGAAGGAGGGCCTTTCACCAGAATGCAGATTGATTTCATTGAGATGCCGCCCTGTAATAGGTTGAGGTATGTTCTAGTAATGGTCTGTTTGTTTTCCAGATGGGTAGAAGCATATCCCACAAGAAGAAGTGATGGAATTACTGTAGCAAAACTACTTTTGAGGGAATTCATCCCTAGATTCGGGTTCCCAGTTACAATTGAATCAGATAGAGGAAAGCATTTCCATAATGAGATCATGAAGTTGTTTTGTGAAGCATTGAATGTTCAACAGAAACTACATTATGCCTATCACCCAGAGGCTTCTGGTGTGGTGGAACAAATGAATGGCACCATTAAAAACCGATTGGGAAAAATGTGTTTAGCCACAGGTTTGAAATGGCCTGATGTCTTGCCTCTGGTACTCATGACTATTAGGTCAATTCCAGATAGGAACACAGGTTTGAGCCCTCATGAAATTATCATGGGAAGAGCAATGCGTCATGTATTCATACCAGTCAACAAGCTGTTGCCTATATCTGATGACTTGGTGTTGGATTACTGTAAGGGGCTGGCTGAAGCAGTTCATTCTGTGTTTCATCAGGTTGGAGCGGATGCCACCACCCTTGAAAAGAAGCAAGCTCATGATCTGAGCCCAGGAGACTGGGTGAGAATCAAAGTACACAGAAGAAGGAACTGTCTGGTCCCACGTTGGGGAAAACCACGACAAGTGATTTTGACTACAACAACAGCTGTGAAGTGTGCTGGGATCAAGAACTGGATTCATGCTAGTCACACACTGAGAATCCCAAATCCAGTGGATAACAAAGAAGGAGAATATTTTGAGGAGTCAGAAACTAGTTCTGAATCGGATGCTGATGAATCAAGAACAGGAGAAAATCCTGAAAGGGGGAGACGGAACCAAGTTTGATCGTTGCTCCAGAAAATATTCCCTTGAGAAGAAAATTACAGATTTCAGATACCAGCTCAGACTCAGAGACCGAACAAGCACAGGTACATTGGAGAAAAGGGAAAAGCAGTGAAGAGACAATCAAAGAGGTTGTTGATAAGGAAGTTCCTGATTGAAAGCTGAGAGAAATTCCACCTGAAATAACAAAAGTAGATGAACAGGTGCAAGATACAAAAAGAGAGGGAAAGATTCTTGTGGAAGACCCCCCGAGTAGTTGTAGGGAATTCGAACATTCAGTTAGAGGAAGGGACAATTAGTCAGCAGGAAGATTGTGTGCAAGAACCACGAGGATGGACAGAAGTAGGGAAAATAAAAGAAGTGGTGGAAAGAATAGCTGAAAGCAAAAAGCAAGTTGAAACAGAATCAGAGGAAAGTGATGAAGAAATACCAGAAGGTCGAGTCTTGAGAAAAAGAGCTTGGAGAGCTGAAAGGAATGATAAAGGAAATAAATCGAAAAGACCAGCAAGAGATGACATCTGGCCAAACAAGATAAAGAGATTAAGATATCGACTGACGCAAGTGAATTCACCAAGAGCAGAGCAGGTGAATGAAGTATCAAGTCAAGGGAAGTCGAAAAATGAGAAAATAACTGCAGCAGAGGAAAACAAAAGAACGAGAAAGCCCAACCAGAAGTGTAAGTCGCCAGAATGGTGGTATGTGGCCCTGCCTGAAATAAAAGAAGAGGCGGATAGCCAAGAAAATCCAGATGTGACTGTACCGGAAGTGGTTGAGGAAGACGAAGAATCAGAAATCCTGAGAGTTATCTTGTCTGATATTGGAGAAGAAACGGATGTTCAGGAAGTTCTGTATCAAGATTATGAGAGAAAAGTAAAAGACGATCAAATACCAAACTGAATAAGACAAAAATGCTGCTAATGGAAAGAAAATAGAATACTGGAACAGACATAACTGATAGAACCAAGTAGGTGCATAGAGCCTTGGGTTAGACAAAACTAGTTGTGAAGTAGAAGAGGCTAAGTCAAAAGACGCTGATCATTTTGCGAAAATGTCAACCATAGAAAGTAGAAAAGCTAAATGTGTATTTCTAAAACGATGGTTTAAAATGTGTTGTTGTTGTGCAGGATTACTAATGCTTTTATGGAGTGTGTTAGCTTTGATGATTTCATTTAAGGTTACAATAGACACAATAGAAGGAAATAGTGAAAATAAAACTAATATAGAAAAGATTCAGAAAGTATATCCGACAAAAATAAATAGAAATTATCGACATAAAGACAGGTCTATAAATGATTTCTCAATGTGTTTTCGAAGCTTCTGTACGAATATGTAAAGACAATGGATGTGAGGGAATTCTACGTTTGTATGCAGTTACCTGCATCTGTATCGGAGGGAGTGACCTACCTTTACCTCCCAGTAAAATATGGAATAACATGGAGTGTAATAGCTAGTCTGTTTTACCAAATAGGGAAATTAGAATATTATTTTTCTGATGTAGATAACATATTTTCACAAGTACCTGCAATTAACAAGTTAATAAAGTAAAGCCTGCGAAGGTGTTAGGTGAATTTTTCTTAGGAACTAACATTAGAATATATATTTAGGAATAATTTGACTTGTAGTTTAAAGAAAGAAGAAAATACGTTTTTGGATATGGTTGACGAAAGGAGATTGAAAATGCAAAAGAAAGCATCTGAGAGAAAGGAGGAAAAGACAGTCTGGGATGTTGAAATGGAAAAACACTTGAAGGGAGAAGCTAGCCCAACTATGGCTTTAGATAGGCCCCAGAAAGGGAAGTTGTGTATTAGAAAGAATCAAACTGCATATGATAATTACTTTGTAGGTAACAGTGAGTGCCACGATACATACCGAATCATGGGTGGATGGGGTTTTAAAGGAGGAAATGATCCAGTTTTTCCTGGGTTATATTGTATCTGCGGGAACAAGGCATATTATCGGTTGCCAGACCATTGGTATGGCACATGTTATGTAGGTCTGGTTTTCCCAAAGATATTCCACATGGGAATGGAGAAGATGGTGTTCATAAGTTAGGTAGTCATCTAGCACGTAGAAAGAGAGAATCTGGGTCAGAAATTGTAGGAGACATTTTTGGAGCATTGATACCAGCAGTGGGAATATCTCTGAATGCACACAAAATTAGAAAACTATCAACAGTAGTGGATCGCTTGTCAACAAGCACCGCTGGAGGATTTTTATTGGTAAATACCGAAATGGTTGCCATGCGTGCTATGGTAATGCAAAATCGACTTTCCCTTGATATATTATTGGCAAAAGAGGGTGGAGTCTGTGGAATGCTGAAAGTTCAACATTGTTGTACTTACATTCCCGACGAGAGTAAAGATCTGAAAATCTACATAAAAAACATAACTGAATTGCATGAGGAAATTACATCACTGGAGGTTGAAAGTGTTTGGGAAAAGATTGGGAAGAAACTTTCTTCTATAAAATATTTCCTGTTAAACTTGGGTAGTACCTTTATAGGTAGGATCTTATTTCCATTAACTTGTGTGTGATTTTTATAGTATTCATTTTAAGACTAGGATGTCATAAAAGGAAGAAAATACAGAAAAAGTTAAAAAGAGAACATTTGAAAAGAAAACAGAATAAGAGACAAGAGAGGGAATTTGAAGAAATAGAATTAGAAGAAATGAAAGAAAGTATGTATAAAACAGCAAGAAAAGAAGAAATTGGGGAAACGGAGATGTAAACTAATTAAAATAATTCATTTCACTTTCTTGACAAATTGACACAAAATTTTAATGGTGTGATGATAAAATCACCAAAGGGGATTGATGGGGTGGGTAGTACAAAATGTTGTATACCTCCCCCATTCTGCATGAAAATACTAATTGAATAATCTATTAATTATAATATTATTAAATGAGTTTGCATGTATATTAAACCAACAATACTAATAACCAAATTACATGTGGGATTGCATATTGCATGGCTAAATAACCTTTATGACTAAAATCCGTATGCATACTAACAGTAGTATATGTAGTAAATAGAATACTGCATGATATATGTTGCTTTTGTAATGTCTTGTAATGTTGCCCAGGAGGAGGACCAAAAGGGTGATTATAATTGCTTTAAATTTCGCTATACGCTAGATAAATACAAGTACATAGAGGGATTAGTAAGGGGTTAACATTAGATTTATTATTTCTATGTATTAATAATAACTTTTGTGTTTGTTTCGCTTAAGTTGGCGTTTGGGCCTAAAACTCAAAATGGCCGCTGTCCCATGAGGTGCGGAGTGAACCCGGAGTTCCAGACACCGTCGTGAACCGTGATCACCATGTACCCAATCAAGGACACTGTGGGAAGACGGCCAAGACTGAAAACAATTGAATTTACAGTAAAACCAGAACAGACTTATTATTACATGACCTCACCCCTCGAACTGTACTAACGTCCCAAACCCTAGCATCGGACGATCTCGACCAGCCAATCAGGACTGCGCTAAATTATAAAATGTATCTTATTCGTTTTGATTTTATTATAAAAGTGCAGGGTAGAATAGAGAGGGTTACCGTTATTTCACTCCGTTATTTTTCCCGTTTCCCAACATCGACTACTATTTTATCAACGGTGATTGCGGCGTTTTCCTGAATCCTAGAAGGTCCGGATGCTGCCCGATGACTGCGAAATTTCGTTAGATCTACGGGCAATGATAGATGCTTGCACGTCTCTGGTCCTGGCCGATCTTTGAGACTGTAGCGTGCTGAGCAAAGAACTTTGAACTTTGGTTAGCTTTTGGACAACTGACTGCAATATGAGCCAGTGAATTAGAGGACTCCGAATAGCCAGGTTAGGTAAATATGATGTTCTGCGCTATATTTGAAATTTGATATAAACTTTCCAAATGCGAACATAACTCTTTAAGAAATTTAGATAAATAGATATTGATTAACAAGACATGAGTTTGTGGTTTATTGAGAAAGGTAAGATCGAAATCTTGAATGTGTTTTAGCTGGTTCTAAATCGCCATCAACCAATACAACTAAATGATCCATTGATCACTGTGGGAGGAGTGCCTTGATGTTTAGGATTGAGATCTGTAGGTGGAAGGGGTATTGATGTACATTGTTGTAAAATAACTTTTCTTTCCCTATAGGTGATAAGGTGTTCCCCTCACATGCCGAGCGCTTGAACCGCTCATCCCTCCCGTTGCGTGCAGACCGGAGAATGGTTAGTGTGAGTGTTGGTGTTATGGGCCCCACCAATGACTGCATGTGTGAATGAGTTAGTGTGACGTCGGGTCTGACGCAGGGAGAATACCGGTACAGGTTTGCTTTCCCCGTTACCAGGGTTTTTGCGCTCCATCAATGTCATCAGTGTAGGTATCATTTATATCATTTAATGTGTCATGCATGAGCAATGGAATATGTGTGGTTAAAAGTAGTGCATGTCGTGGACGCAAGTTATAGTTGGCTCAGCAAACTATAACTGATGAATTTCAGTATTTTTTTGTTTAACTTTAACATTATTTTAACCTTTTTTTTTTCAGTGAATTTCTGGAGTTTCTTTCTTTAGCATAACTCTTACCGGGTGCAGGCGCGACCAGGCCTTTTTTTTTTAAGTGGATGCCCCAATGCCCCCCTGGTGCACCCACAACCCAGCTACTTGTTGGGAGTCGAGGACAGAGCCCTAAGGCCCTAGGGGCCCCTGCCAGCTCCCTCAGTCAGCACACTCAGTGCTGGCTTTGCGCCTGCCCATGAGGAAGCATCTTTATTCTCTTCATTGTGAGAGCAAAGTTGTGTGGGCAGCGTATAAAGTTTATATTCTCTGCCTGCACTCTCCTGGGCAGGGAACACAAGTATTCTGTGGGATGGGGTCCCTGGGACACTGCAGCAGTCATCTTGCCTGGGTGGTTGCAACACTTCATTTTTTTTAAATCGATTGTTTATGTGCAGGAAGGAACACCTTTCTGCACTTAAACAAACAATGGCCTTTTGTTGCTTCTATGTGTGCTGCACAACGCAGCACACATAGAAACAACAAAAATGAGGAGAATTGAAGCTTTTCTCCTCATTGTGCCTGTTTAAGACCAGGTTTTCACTGGGCTTAATTTTGGCGCTGCGTCTTATTTGTGCTGCCCTTTAAATATGAGGCAGTGTCAAAATCAATGGGCGTTGCAGTGGAGCACCCACCACAACACCCATTGCCCACCCCTTTCTTGCTAAATATAGCGTGAAAAAGGGCCTTATTTACAAGTCAGTGTTAAGCCACATTAAGTGGCTTAACTCTGCCTTGTAAATAAGGCTAAACCCATATCGCCACATCAAAGTCACTAAAAGTGACGTTTCTGTGGTGATAGGGGCTTGTAAATATGCCCCAGATTGCCTTGAGCTATCGTATATAGTACTTGTGCTCTGGGGCTGATTATTATGTGCAAGTCAAATTGATGCACTCATCCTAAGACTGGAGATCCAGCTTTTGCCACATTCACTTTTCCCTTAATTTTCCTTCATCAAAAGCTTATGTCTGCCAACATGTGTCCTGTTATCTTTATAGAACTACCCAGATAGCCCTTGGGATATATATTTTTGGCCCCAATGTTACCTTTCCCCACATTTTTTTAGAAAAAGTCTTTGGAATGATGATGTCCCCATCCCCAGTTACCCATATGATCTTTCCTCTTTTATTTAATTCTAAAGCAGGTTTAGACTGCACTCTTTACCATTATCTTCTTCAGTACCTCCATGTTGAAAATTCTCTCTCCCCCTTCTATTTCTTCATTGACAGATGCAATGCTAAGCCTTCCTTTTTTGTATATCCTGGCAAAATGCCCCCTTTTTCTATATGTCCTACCTTCTTTATTTAAAGTAAAACCACTCCAAATCTCCATTTGCGTTAGATTGTAACTAAAAATAACACAATGAGCATTATACTACCTTACGTTATTTAGCATCAAGAGGCCATTCCGTATGTGGTTCCATGGGTGGTGCATGCTCGTTTTCATGTGACCACCCATGGATTTTTATGCAAATTCCTACCTACAAATAATTGTAGAGCCCTTCCTTTACAAAACTTAGGTTTGCCTCAACACAGAGACCATTGCCCTTGGGCACCAGGGTGTCTGTGTTGACACATGACAACCAAAAGTGGACTAGTACAGGGAGAAAGCAGAACATCACCACATCTTAGCAGATGTGATGCTGTTCTGCTCTCTCCCATTCACCACCCGCACAAATTGTATTTTGATGTGGTTTTTTTTTGTAAATCTGTGCCATGATCTATATTGAAGACAGCAACACCTACGTGGTGCCCCTCAGACCAAGTAGCAGGTAACCTGATATCAGAAATCGACCTAACAGTTCCTGATGACATAAGCAGAATTAAAATTGTAATTAAAAATGTGCATATTCACAGCAGCATAAATCACAATTCATTTAGTAGAATTCTTCTAAACTTGTAAAAGCTGGAAAAGCTTTGCAGAAATAGCACTGTGACGCACTTCCATAATCTATTTTCAAGTCAAAGGTATGTATTTGGCATGCAGGCTTCTGGAAAAAATCTGCCAGAAGTTAGTGTTGTACGGTTTCCACTTTCTTAGTAGGAACTGTTTGTTTGACAACATAAACTTCGGGATTGTCGCAGACTGATTCTATGTACCCCCTCAGGATATGTTAGCCTATAGACCTGCTAGCTCACAGTGCTACCATAAGTACCCCTAAACCTAGGAAGGTAACAAATAGATTGGACAACCTCAGAAAATGACAACCCTGACTCCCCTAGGAATCATGGTAACAGATCTAGAACCTTTTAGCTCAGTCACTCATGCACACTCAGAGAGATACACAAAGGGGCGATTCAAAATTTATTGAACCATCGTGATTCTTGTATAAAATATGTGCACCGCAATGATTAATAGACAGAAGCAGATGAAAGTGATTAGCAATATGAGAACAGTGAAAAGGATAAACAATTCCCCCATTGTGCAAAAGCAGTGCAATATTCTGGCATATAATTACTGCGTATAGGGTACTTCTATTATGCGCTCCCTAACCTAGATGTCCAGGGTGAGTGATCTGCCAATCTCCCCTGCTCTGCTGGATGATCTAGCTCCACATTTCCTGAAGGTAAGTGTATGGAAATCCCAGTCTTGGTCACAAGTCAGATAGCTCTCCTCGCAGAGGGAAAACAGGAATCAATTGGGCTGAGACTCTGACAATGGCGACCTCAAAAAGACAGAAAGTGCTACTCTAATTTGAACACAGAAATGTGTCTGTATTTTTAATAACAGTATCCATGCTTCCGTGCTGAAGCCTCAGCCATGCCGTCACTATTTATCCTCATGTGATAGTTTTGTAGTCTTACAGATGAATAACAACATTTGTACAATGTGTGTTTAGGCGTTATACTAAATGTTCATGGTTGTGTGATAGTGTACTTACAGAGTGGAAATGTAAGCAAAATAGTTTTGGAGAAAATAATCCTGCACTATCAGGTAGGCAAATATGTGTCAAAAGTCACTGTGTAGGAAAAAGGCAACTTAAGAAACGAGTGCATGTAAAACTGCAGTGTTTCTTCCCAGGCCTATTACAGCCACAAGACATTTGCCACTACAAATGTTTACACATTCATACAAACTCGTGCCCACAGAAACACACAAAAATATACACACACTGTAACTCAGTCTCTTGCTCTCTCTCATCATACAAATGCACACAAGCACGGACTCTTTAGGGCCCACACAAACCCATCTCTGGATCCTCCTCAGCTGATGATGTTCGATGGAATAAGCAACGCAATGTAAGTGGGATCGGAGACCTTACAGTTGATCAGAGTGTTGAGAAGTTAGAGAGCTATGAGGCCTTCTTGAACGCACATCACCAATCAAGCGGGGCACTACCTTTCAGTGCTTTTTTTGCAGTTTTTTTATATAGCACAAACTTGACCCTAAGGTATTGAAACGCTTTACATGACTACCTGTTACACTGCACAAGGACGCATTTATTTAAAAAAATATATATTTTAATGCACAAGGAGATTAAGTGATTTGGCCAGAACCACAGGATGTTGTGCTGACGCAGAGACTCACAACTGCGCAAACAACGCCGACAGACAGCACCCCAGGAAGGCCACCTGGTTCACCACGACCTCAAAGAATCAAGAAACAAACAGAAAAGGTAAAAGAGGGCAAGAAACTAGCAGAAAAGTCAAAAAGAGGGCAAGAAGCTAGCAGAGAAGGCAGGAACAGAGGGGAAGAAATGAGCAGAAATGGCAAAAAGAGGGCAAGAAACAAGCAGAAAAGGCAAAAACAGGCCAAGAACCTAGCAGAGAAGGCACAAACAGAGGGCAAGAAACGAGCAGAGAAGGCACAAAGCAGAGGTAAGAAATGAGCAGAAAAAGTAACTCCGAGGGAAAGAAATGTGCAGAAATCCCAGTCAACCCATCCTCTGAAGCAGACTCTAAATCCATCTCATCTTAATGATTGGTGTGTGCGTGACTTTTACAAAAGCTGTTGAGGCTTACCTGCAATTAATTTCTATCCTCCATCATGAGAACCAGTGAGGCAGTAAAAGACCGAAGCAACATCACTGGCAGGAACCAGGAGGCGAATGGCAACACCAACAAAGGAAACGCCAGCAAGTAGGAAACAAGAGGCAGCAAACGGGAGGTGAAAGGCTGCAAGCAGGAAACAAAAGGCAGTAAACGGGAGTTGAAAGGCAGCAGTGAAGAAACGCCATGAACAGCAAAGTAGTGGGCATTCTGGAGCTGTAGGAAGCTAAAATTAATGCTCAATTCTGGACCTTGTTATTTCTAAATCAGACCTGCTTACCATTGCTCCCCCATCCATGTAGACTTGCCAGACCATTTCCTCATTCCCTTCCGTTTTCACCTTTCGCACGTTATAACTCTCGGCCAACCTAAAAGGACTTCTACCTGGTTCCGCAACACTAAAAACATTAATCTTGAGACTCTATGTGATTCTGCTATGTGTTCACTTCCTAGTCTAGACCCTAACGCGGATGTCAACGATCTCACTCCGCATTGCCTCTCAATCCTAGCAGTCGAAATCGACAATATCACTCCACTCCAAAGCAAAAGGAAAAGACCCACCCCCTCAGCACCTTGGTTTAATAAAGCTCTCTATGACGAAAGGAAAAACCTTAGAATCTTGGAGAAATAGTGGAGACAATCTCCATCCACCTCCAATCTCTCTCTTTTACGTTCAACAAGATCCAAATACCACAAACACATCTTCCATGAAAAAGCATCACATTTTAGATCCCTCCTCGACTCTGCTAAAAACAGACCCAAAAAACTTTTCGACCTCATCAAAAACCCAAACTGCTCTCCCCAAACCATCAATCCTGAGGATGCTTCAAAGAAAGCAACTGAATTCGCTATATTCTTTCATGAAAAGGTCAAATCACTGGTGGATCAGGTCACCCACCCCACCCCCATTGAGGAGCGACAATCCTTACTCACTTGGCAGAACTTTGCCGCCATCTTAGAAGATGACCTCCTCAAATGCATCCTCGAAACCAAACCCTCCAACCATTCTTCTGACCCCATACCTAGTGTCATTGCCATCGATTTCTATACCAATACTCTCTCTTATTGGACCTGGCTAGTTAATCTCTTCCTCAGTCAAGGATCCCTCCCAGCTCTCCTCAAAACAGGACAGGTTACCCCTCTTCTAAAAAAACCTCCGCAGATGCGAACAACTGCAACAACTTCCGCCCCATCACCAATCTCCCTTTTCTTTAAAAAATCACAGAAAAATGTATTGCAAAACAACTTTCCCAACACATTATGGACAATAATCTCCTTGACGTGTTCCAGTCTGGCTTTATTAAAAATTGCAGCACTGAAACAGCCCTGCTGCAAGTGATCGATGATGTGCTGCATATAATCGATTCGGGGGAATCGTGCCTTCTGATTCTTCTTGACCTCTCTGCAGCCTTTGACACTGTTAATCACAACATCTTCCTTAACACTCTTCAACAGAGAATGGGCGTGGAATGCACAGTGCTTAAATGGTTTGCCTCATTCCTCTCGGACAGATCCCAAATGATCAAGATTGCGAACAGTCTCTCGTCTCCACTGGTGGTTGGTCAAGGCGTCCCTTAAGGTTCTATCCTTGTACCCACTCTGTTTAATCTCTATCTGGAACCATTAGGGAACCTCCTAAGCAAATGTGGAATCCTTTACCATCTCTATGCGTATGACACCCAAATCTACCTCAAGGTGTCTTCCTCACAAGATCTCTCACTAGTCAACTCTACTCTCAACTCTATTCACAACTGGATGTTAGTTCACCAACTCATTCCCAATCCCTCCAAAACTGAATTCCTCCTCCTATCTACTTCTCTCTCCCCGCCTCCTGTTCAATCCAGGATGGATCAGCTGAATTTACTCAACAGTAAACCCATCATTGTCGACTGCGCTAAATCCCTAAGTGTCATACTTGACAAAAGACTCAACCTAATCTCACACATCAACTCCATTGCCAAGAACGCATGTTATCAGCTGCGTCGGTTCTTCCTGGAGAAAGGCCTAAAAACCTTGGTCCAATCACTGGTTCTCTCTAGACTGGATTATTGTAATTCTCTTCTGACAGGCCTACCCAAATCGCCCCTTTCCCCCCTCAAATCCGTCCTCCATTCAGCAGCTCGCTTCATTTCGGGGTCCAAACGAAGTGACCACATCACTCCTATCCTGTTTTCTCTCCGATGGCTTCCCATCGAGGCAAGACCTATTTACAAAACGGCCTGCATCACCCACAAAGCCTTGCACACTTCCTCCCCTCGCTATCTGGCGAATAAAATGACATTTTTGGGAGGCTTGAGACCTTCTCGGAATGCGGAAAAGTTTCTGCTTGAGCCCCCCTCCTTCAAAAGGGAAAAATCGATGGCTCAATCATTCTCAGGTAATGCAGTGAGAATCTGGAACTCGCTTCCTCCATTGCTCCGTGCCACCACCTCCATCCGGATCTTCAAAGCTGACCTCAAATCTCTACTATTCCAAAGACACTTTCAGAACTAATTCCTTCATTCTCAGACCCCGCCAGGAAGTTCGTTAGTCATTGTAAATTGCTGTGTTTGATATTGTGTTCTTGCCTTCTATGTTTTTCCCTACCTCCTCTTGCCTGCTGTGTTTGATACTGTGTTCTGCTATTTTTGTAACGTTCTATTTTGTAACATTTCTCTCATGTAACGTAACTGGTTCTATTGTACAGCGCGTGGACACCTTTGGGTAAAGTCTGCGCTTTATAAAAATGCATTAAATAAATAAATAAAATGCCATTTCAATCTCCTTCAGTACTGTTCTCACTGTGATTGGTGCAACATAATAGCTAATGATACAGGCACATGATTGCTCTGTTGGTACCTCCAATCAGAGATCCATTGGAGTTAAGTGCGTGAAAAATGAAAGGAAACAAACATACTTTTGACATCGCAAGGTGCAACGGAAGGTGAAATATTTGGGTGAAGTACGCGCTCACCCCCCCCCCCAGGAATTATGCCGCGCCCCCCTGGGGGAATGGTCCCCATTGTGAAGACCAGTGTCCTAACACCACAACCTCTTCACAATCTTTCTGAAGTTCAGAATGCAAAAACTCCACCTCATCCTTGACAAGATCTTCTCTCCAGCTAAAATAGGTATTGCTTTTGTTTGCTTTCCTTATTTTCAGTCTGAAGCCATACTCACTTGAATTATGTAGAAGGAGAGCATCAGATAATGAGGTAAGAAAGATTAAATTATGTGGCAAGAAAAGGCATATTATGCAACGTAATACGGTACATTTTCTAGTTTTAGTTGATAATTTTCTATCAACACGGTTCAGACAAATATTTCACCTCATAAGTGCCAATTTCACATCCAAACACAACAATCATCAACTGAAGGATAACCAGTCAACCTTTGAATATGGCCATCTGCTGCATGGCACCATGTGTCACTGAGATTTAAGTAACTTTTGATCTAGAACTAGCAATAATTTTTAGTTAAATTCCGCAGATTATGCAGATGCTGATGGATTATGTGGCGAATCCACAATTATGCAGAAAACGCTGCGGCTGCAAAATCACTTATTTCTAGTGGTCCTGGCTACAGTGCTTAAATGCTAGCTCTCACAGTCACAAGAGAAAAAACAGTCAGCACCACCTGAATGCCCAGAGGGAGCCATTGGCCCCACAAGGCGCTAAGGTCCTTAAAGCTCAGGCTCCATGTCACCTTTCTCTGGCCCAACTCACATCAATAGATTTGACTTCAAGGTAAATGATCAGACATCATGAGGTCATCTACACAAAACAGGCAGCCACACACACACATATGAAAAGAGACCATAGTGGACACCACACTGTCCCACATATAAATTAATAGGAGTCACTTTGCGCTGACACTGAAAAAACCCTGGTTTCATTCAGGTATCAAAATTGAAATGCACCTGAAATATACTACTTGTTTTTGTTCTTATCCTGCTGTAACTGCTAATGTCTATAGTTGATGAAACCTAATACAAATTGTTTAACAGTCAGTAATGTAACCTCTGATGCAGTTTCAATGTTATTTTCCAGCTCACTCTCTAACAGATACTCAAATCTTACATATGTTATGTTATCGTCCATTTGTAAAGCGCACATACACCAGGAGGTCTCTTGGCGCTAGGTAACTGATCGGCCTTCAACCCCAACAAGATTTACCTGTACCACTGTCTAAAAAGCAATGTTTTCAGGAGTTTCCTAAATGTGACAAGCTCCATGATGGACCTACGGTTCAAAGGCAGGCTATTCCATACTCGAGGGCCGACAGTGGTGAATCTACGCCCTCTGATCCTTTGTTTTTTCCAAGGGGGAATCGCCAAAAGGTGCAGGTTACTGGATCTTACAGCTCTCGAAGGGCAATATTTTGTAATCGGGAACTTCACAAATGCAGGATAGTTCATGTAGAGAGACTTAAAAAACATGCAACACGCTTTAAACACTACTCTCTGAGCGACAGGCAACCAATGAAGGCCCTTCGTCGCCTGAGAGATGTGGCAAAGTCTGAACAAGGTGAATATTAGTCAAGCGGCCTGGTTTTGGATTAACTGGAGCCTGCGCAGGAGGGTTTTAGAAAGACCCAGGTAAATTGAATAAACGTAATCTAATCTAGACATAACTAGATCTATGCCTACTTGAATCAGAGCTTCCCTAGTGAGATATTTTTTTATCTTTTTAGGTCTCGCCTGGCGAACGCAGCGTGAAGCGCTGCTGTCGCCAGCGAGATCTATTGTTGCTGACCTGCCTCAGAAGTGGGACAGGAGATGGGCACGCGCAGGCTTTGGCGGATGTGAGTTGGTGTACGCGCACGTACAGCCACGCGGTGTGCACATCTCCTGTCCCCCGGACATCCCATGTGCACCCGCAGCGTCTCTTCTCGTGCTCCCTCCCCCCTTTCACTTTCACTTTCGGGAGCGAGACTCGCCTCTCTGCTGTTCTGTCCCCGCGTGAACACAGCGCGCGCATGGCGCACTTTCACTTTCTCCTGCATTAAAAGGCATACAATAAATAAGACGCCCGAGAGAAAACACTCTGCTTGGGTCGCCGCCCATTACCTTACGTGGTGCTGCCTCCCCCCAACGCCGAAGTGTCTTCCAGGCTGCCCCCATTGCGTCTCCCCCACCACCAACCCCTCTCTGCTGCACCTCCAGAGAACCTGCCCACCTCCAACTGGACCTGCCCTTCAGCCAGACGTGCAAGGCGGCCTGGACCATTCTCAAGCCGCGGCTCTCTGCCAAACTCGGCCTGTGTGCGGACCTCTATCCAGCCCAAACCCCTAATCTGTCCAAGATCACAGCATGCGCACCAAACCCCTAATCTGTCCAAGATCACAGCATGCGCAGCCTCGCCAATCTACCCCACCATGCGCGACTCCGCCGACTGGCTGCCATAACCCCTGCCAAAGTGCTGCCCGGCTACCTTGCGCCCGGACCCGCAGCCAAAAGTAGACATGCGCCCCCTGCCCCAACACGGGGAGCACCCCAGGACCGCCAGAAACCCCAATCCCCATCCACCTGCATCCGCCCAGTGCTGAGCCCGTTCCTGCACTCACCACAACGCGGGGGTGCTGCATCCGAGCCCCGCCCTGGATCCTCTCAGGACCGCCAGAAACCCGAAGCAGCGACCACCAGCAACCGGGTAAGGGGGGGAGAGTTGTCCCAACCTGCGGCTCCAGAAACAACTGGAGCGGAATCCTCGCTGTCAGCCCCCGCCGGCGCCCATCTCCTGTCCCCTGGGCATCCCATGTGCACTCGCAGCGTCTCTTTTCGCGCTCCCTCCCCCCTTTCACTTTCGCGAGCAAGGCTCGCCTCTCTGCTGTTCTGTCCCCGCGTGAACACGGCGCGCGCATGGCGCACTTTCACTTTCTCCTGCATTAAAAGGCATACAATAAATAAGACGCCCGAGAGAAGACGCTCTGCCTGGGTCGCCGCCCATTACCTTACGTGGTGCTGCCTCCCCCCAACGCCAAAGTGCCTTCCAGGCTGCCCCCGTTGCGTCTCCCCCACCACCAACCCCTCTCTGCCGCACCTCCAGAGAACCTGCCCACCTCCAACTGGACCTGCCCTTCAGCCAGATGTGCAAAGCGGCCCGGACCGTTCTCAGGCCGCGGCTTTCTGCCAAACTCAGCCTGTGTGCGGACCTCTATCCAGCCCAAAACCCTAATCTGTCCAAGATCACAGCATGCGCACCAAACCCCTATTCTGTCCAAGATCACAGCATGCGCAGCCTCGCCAATCTACCTCACCGTGCGCGACTCCGCCGATTGGCTGCCATAACCCCTGCCAAAGTGCTGCCCGGCCACCTCGTGCCCAGACCCGCAGCCAAAAGAAGATATGCGCCCCCTGCCCCAACACGGGGAGCACCCCAGGACCGCCAGAAACCCCAAGCCCCGTCCACCTGCATCCGTCCAGTGCTGAGCCCGTCCCTGCACTTACCACAACGCGGGGGGTGCTGCATTGGAGCCCCGCCCTGGATCAATCAATCAATCAGTGACACTTATAAAGCGCGCTACATACCCGTAGGGTCTCAAGGCGCTGGGGGGGGGGGGGTGCCGCTACTGCTCGAATAGCCAGGTCTTCAGCTTCTTCCTGAAGGAGAGGTGGTCTTGGGTCAGGCGCAGGTCGGTCGGGAGGGAGTTCCAGGTCTTGGCGGCCAGGTAGGAGAAGGACCTTCCTCCTGTAGTCGCTCTTCGGATGCGGGGGACGGCGGCGAGGGCGTGGTTGGCTGATCGGAGGTGGCGCGTGGGAGCGTAGAAGTTGACTCGGCTGTTGAGGTAGCTCGGGCCTTGGTCGTGTAGGGCTTTGTGTGCGTGGGTGAGGAGGCGGAAGGTGATTCTCTTGTTGACGGGGAGCCAGTGAAGGTCTCTCAGATGTCCGGAGATGTGGCTGGATCGTGGGATGTCGAGGATGAGTCTGGCTGAGGCGTTCTGGATCCGCTGGAGTCTCTTCTGGAGCTTGGCGGTGGTACCGGCGTAGAGGGCGTTACCGTAGTCCAGTCGGCTGGTGACGAGGGCCTGGGTGACGGTCTTCCTGGTCTCTGTGGGGATCCACCAGAAGATCTTCCGAAGTATGCGTAGGATGTTGAAGCACGCCGAGGAGACGTTGTTGACCTGCCTGGTCATGGAGAGGGAGGAGTCCAGGATGAAGCCCAGGTTGCGTGCATGGTCTGTCGGTTTGGGTGCGATGCCCAGGGCGGGAGGCCACCAGGAGTCGTCCCAGGCGGAGGGTGAGGAGCCCAGGATGAGAACCTCCGTCTTGTCCGAGTTCAGTTTCAGGCGGCTGGTCGTCATCCACTCGGCTACCTCTTTCATCCCTTCGTGCAGGTTGGCTCTGGCGGCGGCGGGGTCGTTGGTCAGGGAGAGGATCAGCTGGGTGTCGTCGGCGTAGGAGATTATGCTGAGGTTGTGTTTGCGTACGATGGCCGCGAGGGGGCTCATGTAGACGTTGAAGAGGGTGGGGCTCAGAGATGATCCTTGGGGGACGCCGCAGATGACTTCGGAGGCCTCTGATTTGTACGGTGGTAGGCGGACTCTCTGTGTTCTTCCGTCGAGGAAGGAGATGATCCATTCCAGCGCCTTGTCCTTGATTCCGATGTTGCTGAGGCGCCGTACTAGGGTGCGGTGGCAGACAGTGTCGAATGCTGCGGAGAGGTCTAGGAGGATGAGGGCCGCTGTTTCCCCATTGTCCATCAGGGCTCGGATGTCATCGGTGGCGGCGATGAGGGCGGTCTCGGTGCTGTGTTTGGCTCGGAAGCCGGACTGTGAGGGGTCGAGGGATCCGTTCGTCTCGAGGAAGGCGGCCATCTGCTTGTTGACGGTCTTCTCGATGACTTTGGCTGGAAACGGGAGAAGCGAGATGGGGCGGTAATTCTTGAGGTCGGTGGGGTCCGCTGTTGGTTTCTTGAGTAGAGCGCTGAGTTCGGCGTGTTTCCAGCTCTCGGGGAAGATGGTGGTGTCGAAGGATGTGTTGATGATGTCTCGCAGGTGGGGTGCGATGACAGCGTCGGCCTTGTTGAAGACGTGGTGAGGGCAGGGGTCGGTCGGTGATCCGGAGTGGATGGAGTTCATCGTGCGGGTGGTGTCTTCGGTGCTGATCGGGGTCCAGGCGTGTAGGGTGGTGGTGGGTGGGGGTGGTTGGTCGGTCATGGTGTGCGTTGGTTGGTTGTTGAAGCTACTGTGTATGTCCGTGATCTTGTTGTGGAAGTATGAGGCGAGGGAGTTGCAGAGGTCTTGCGATGGGGTGATGTCGTTGTTTCCTGCGCTGGGGTTGGAGAGCTCTTTCACGATGTTGAAGAGTTCCTTGCCGTTGTGTGCGTTGTTGTCCAACCGGTCCTTGAATGCTGTTTTCTTGGCGGCGCGGATCAGCTGGTGGTGTTTCCGGGTGGCAAGTTTGTAGGAGGTCCTGTTGTCCGGTGTCGGTTCCCTTTTCCAGACTTTCTCGAGGGCTCGGAGGTTCTTCTTGGAGCACTTGAGTTCGTCGGTGAACCATGGGGCCTTCTTGCTGCCGGGTCTGCTAGGCGGGGTCCTCAGCGGGGCGAGCTCGTCCGCGCAGTTGCTGATCCACTTCGTGAGGTTGTCGGCGGCCTGGCTGGGGTTCGCTGAGCTGGCAGGAGGGTGCTGGCTCAGGGAGGTGGCGAGCTGGTCTGCTGAGATCTTGTTCCAACTTCTGCGGGCGGCTTGTTGCTGGTGTTGGTGGGTCGTCGTTCTCTTGAAGGTGAAGTGGACGCAGCTGTGGTCCGTCCATTGAAGCTCTGTGGCGTGGCTGAAGACGATGTCTGTGATGGATGAGAAGACTGCGTCGAGTGTGTGTCCGGCGAGGTGGGTGGGGGTGGACACCAGTTGCTTGAGTCCCAGGTTGGCGAGGTTGTCGAGCAGGGTGCTGGTGTTGTGGTCGTTGTTGTTCTCCAGATGGAAGTTGAGGTCTCCCAGGAGGATGTAGTCAGCGGAGGGGAGGGCATGCGGGCTGACGAAGTCGGCGATGTCCTCGCTGAATTGCGTGCGTGGTCCAGGGGGTCGGTAGATCAGGGTGCCTCTGAGGGTGGTGTTCGGGTTGGTGTGGATCTGGAAGTGCAGGTGTTCGGCGCTGGTCAGGGTGTTGTCGGTGCTGGTCGTGAAACGGATGGCGTTCCTGTGGATGATGGCGATGCCTCCTCCCATCTGGTTGGCGTTTCGGTCCCTCCGGACGATCTTGTAGCCCTCTGGGATAGCGATGGCGATGTCGGGAGCTGAAGAGGCATTCATCCAGGTCTCCGTGAGGAAGGCAACGTCAGGGGCTGTGGCGTCTAGGAGGTTCCAGAGTTCGATGGCGTGTCTGTGGACGGAGCGGGTGTTGAGCAGGATGCACTTGAGGTGGGTGCTGCTGGTGTTCGACTTGGCGGGTGCTGGTGTGATGTTGGTCTGGGTGCAGGAGAACTTGCAGGCGTGGCAGCTGAATGGTCCGTGGGTGCATCGTGGTGTGGCTTGGTGGCAATCTGGGAGTCGGCCGGTGTTGAGAGCGATGAGGGTGGCGGCGGAGTACGTCAGGCGGGTAGGTCGGGGTCTTCGTGGGCCAGGGGTCCTGGCGCTGGACGCGATCCGGTCGCGGACGGGCGCAGACGGGCTTACCTTTGGCGCACCTTCGGCGCTCAATCGGCGCACCCGCTGCGCGTGGCCGCTGCGCGTTCGCACGGTCGCCATTTAAGGCGAAGTGCGCGGGTGGGCGGAGCAGCTGGGAGGCGGGAGCGGGGAGGGTTACAGAAGGCAAAACGGGGCGGAAAGCAAACACGGGGAAAATGAAATAACAACAGAACAGGCAAAAATACGATAAACAAGGGAAAAAAAAGAGAGTTAGACCAAGCAGGCACAGATTCACGTCAAGACAAGGGCAAAAACAACTGCAGCGGCGGCAGCCGGCGGACGAGGCAGCAGCGAGGCAGAGGGCAGGCAAGGGGCACACGCAGCAGCTGGTGGCCGTGCGGCGCGGGGGTGTCCCACAAGTGGGTCACACTCACCTGCGTCGCACGGTCGCCATTTAAGGCCAAGTGCGCGAGTGGGCGGAGCAGCTGGGAGGCGGGAGCGGGGAGGGTTACAGAAGGCAAAGGGGGCGGGGACAGGCGGCGGTGGCGGGAGCGGGGAGGGTTTACAGAAGGCAAAACGGGGCGGAAAGCAAACACGGGGAAAATGAAATAACAACAGAACAGGCAAAAATACGATAAACAAGGGAAAAAAAAGAGAGTTAGACCAAGCAGGCACAGATTCACGTCAAGACAAGGGCAAAAACAACTGCAGCGGCGGCAGCCGGCGGACGAGGCAGCAGCGAGGCAGAGGGCAGGCAAGGGGCACACGCAGCAGCTGGTGGCCGTGCGGCGCGGGGGTGTCCCCGCGCCGCAGGACTGCCAGAAACCCGAAGCAGCGACCACCAGCATCCGGGTAAAGGGGGGGGGAGAGTTGTCCCAACCTGCGGCTCCAGAAACAACGGAAGCGGAATCCTCGCTGTCAGCCCCCGCCGGCCCCCATATCAGAGCCCACCCAAGGACAGTGCCGTCCACCTCCAGGCACGAGGCGCGATCCCGCCCCCCCCCCCCAGTCATCCCCCTACCCCATGCAACCACCATGCGCTCCTGCTCCAAACCCCCACGCCTCCTGTGCCCTCTGCTTCCCCCACCACCGCTCGCTCCCATTGGTGTCCGGGGCGACTGTGGGGGCAAACCTCCTGTACCACATTGTTGCAGCCATGGCCGAAAACATTTAATTTTTAAATGTAATTATTATATTGTAATGGTATAGAAATTATTCATCAATGACCCGGGAGTGCTCAACAAGAAGTGATAGCATGGTGCAAAAAACATGATATGGCGACAAGTGTGGATACAAATAAAAACAAGACTCAAGAGAAAATTCCAGGTGGATGAGGTCTTGTGATTCTAATTGTAATACAGTAGAGTGTTTCAGTGCTAAGGTCCTCATCAGGACAGTTTATAAAGAAGAGCACTCCACAGCATGCTGGGTAGTCTAATTCAAGAAATGTCATGAAGCAACAAGCACTCACCGGAAACCCAACACAGTGGTAATCATCCACGGAGTATTGTGGAGATACTGACAGGGGTGGTCTTGTTTGTATTGGTCACCCTGTAGGGCTTTAATCATTGAGAAAAGACATACACAGCATTATAACAATTTTATATCCGAATAGAATTAATCTGCTGACCACCTTGAGGAAACTGAAACTTGAGTCAGCGGTCGCGGAAGGCAGGAAATGAAGTAGCAGTGAACGAATTTGAATTTAACCCACCTTCCTGCTGAGCTTAGTGCAGAGAAGGGTCTAAGAGGTTAAAAGTTGAAGGAACACTTGTTGAAGTTGGTCAGAGTGCAGAATTCTCAGGAGTCAGCTGTGGAAATACAAATGAAATGGTCATAGTGACTCTGTAACCCTAGAATTAAAATGTTGATTAATAATTCCTTCTTGATACTTTTTCCTCTGGGTTACTTCTAGTGAATCGCCAGAAAGAACTACTGAAACCTCAATAATTGTTCTTTTGTAACAAGAGGCTCGACTATACTCCCCAGACTATTTCCATCTTTAAAATAATTTGTTAGACAATTATTAATTGAGGTTACCAATTATGAGACCTGCTATTTAGAAACTGACAAACTCTCTTTAATGTTCTATGCTGAGGGCGAACCGTATTTGACGCTTCAAAACTGAATGAGGTATCCATTGCTTCGGGTTCACAAGTTTTCAGTGACCTTAAATGCCTGCATAATTCTTTGATCCTTTGGATTTTGCTACTTATTTACATTAAGATACTGTCCTCTTAGAAAATGAAGGCTTCATTAATAAAAAGGGAAAGCTAGATGAACCATGCTAAAACCCCATTAAATAACTATTAACAAGCATTTGCAGTGCAATAGGTCTCGCATTATAAAAGTGTGAGCAGTTGGCATTGCTAATAATAATGCAACACTAGCTATTGGCTTTGTAAATGATAATGGCATTTATTTATGTGTTTGCTTTATAAAATAGATTAAAAAAGGCATTGTCATGAACAATGCCAATAGCTTAAACTTTTGCAAATGCGAGACCTATTGCATTGCAAATGCTTGTTTATACGATGTAGCTGGCAGAAGCTAGTTGATGTCACGTCTCCTACCTGCTGCTTAAAGGATAGTTCCGCATCTATTGTTAAGCTCAAGCTTTTTACTGTTTTTTTGGGTGCTGGAGGATAGCCCATCTCGTTAGGCCAAAACGATGGAGACCAATAATTCATCTTACTGTTTGTAATCAGTATCTCCGTTTTATCGGGATTCAATTTCAGATGATTGCTGTTCATCCATTCTCGGATGAACAGCATAACACTTCTGAACATCAGAAAGGCTCTGTCTTGTTTCTACCTCACCGTGTTACTGCCCATGGGGCTACGTGGATCTAGTTTTCATTCTCAGTCCTACAGTCTCAGTACTGTTCACCTCAAACCTCAGCTTCATAACATCCGCAGTGACATCAATCTAATTAGCTTTTTCTGTCCCATATCTCATAAGAGAACATCTGTGCTCTTCGACTCCATATTTGCCCCCTCACGGACACTGGCAGCTGAGAGTCCTTTGACTTGGCCTTCATCAATATGACATATAGGGTGAGGGTTGTGCTGTCACCGTGTATGTATTTTGTCATCCCATTTCAGGATTAGGTAAGATGCTGCTCTTCTTTTAAACCGGTCTGTTATGCTTCCCCACTCACCTGCAAAGCTCAGGTCTTCTGTAGGAGCCAGAAACGTCTATACACTTCCTCCAGAACAACTCATAGTGCACACCCAGACATGTGGGCACTGGCAGATGCTCGCAAAGGGAAAGGGCTTGGGTAAGAGAGAGACAGAGATCCTCTCTAGGGACTTCTTATGGGGAATGCGTTGGGTAATGTGTAGTCAGATTTCAAATTTAGGTTTTTAATATGTTCTGCCCCAAAGAAAAACAGCAAACTATTGGTGTCACATTACAATACAAATATGTAAAGGTCTGACAATAAAGAGTGCGCTCTACAGTAGTGGGCTCACTTGAGAGTTTGCTCAACTCTCCAAAGGTTTCTGTGGCACATTTACAAGCCCCTTGCAACACATTTACGCCGCTTTTGCGCCACGTTGCGACGCATTTACAACGGGAAGCATCTAGGTAGATGCGTCACGTTGTAAAGCACTGCGTCAAATTATACCTGCGTCAGGTATATTGTATGCAGGGTGGGTGTTTGGGCGTTCCGACCCATGAAAGCCACGTAAAAGTGACGCTGTGAAATCTACAAGATTTTACTGTGTCACTTCTACGACGCCACTGCATCAAAACCTTACGCCTGCCTGAAGCAGGCGTAAGGAGGGATGCAGCACCATGGGAATAGGCATTCCTGAGCATTGCTGGAGTTGCGTCGTGCTTGCAACACGACTCCAGCAATGATGCCAATGATGCGTGATGCATCTGTCGATCCTTGCGCCACGGTGCGCCGCATTGTAAATGCGACACATCCATGGTGGCGCAAGGGTTTTTTTGCATGACGCAATTGAACTAACACATCTCTGCTAATATGCAGAGCTGCAGCAGTTCTTGTAAATCTGCCCCTCTGTCTGCAAAATGTAGTTTTCTTCTGCAATGAGTTGTTGCATTCAAACTCCTTTAGATACCTTTAGTATTAACCTTGTTCCCCAAGAAATTACAGCACTTCAAAGAGGAAGTCCACTAAGTCGAAGAAATCACAGCACTCCTAAGTGAGTGTCAAACTAGAATATTCAATGTTCCGAGTATGACGTTGAGGTGTAAGGCCCAGATAAGAAACCCCATCTTTAAATGCACACATTCTTGAGTTGCCTTCTCTCCCTAAACACAATGACAGTTGACACACATTCATTTGCGTGCACACACAGGATTACATTACTCATAATCAGTTTGCTTACAATACCATTTCTTAGGCAGTCTATCAGAACACCTTAAACATTCTGTACAAGGGCTCATTTCAGCATTCAAGATGTTGGCATTAGTTTTCGGCTTCTCAGCGACTGAACTATCACAATAGAATAAACAATAGCGGCCTGACTGGGCTGCGGCATGGTAACATGGAGGATGTTAATATATACATGACATCAAGCCTTTGTTTATCCAGAGGGGCATTTTCTTGCATTGAGAGGTCAGTCCATGCCGGGATTCCAGTTCAGCTGATTCCTGTCACCGAGGGATGCTGTCCAACTCTACACCAAGGTGCTTATTTACAAGCCTCCTGTGCCGCTGGTGTGTGACGTTTTTTGATGCACCGGCGGCGCTGTGTGCTGCCCCATATTTACAAGGCGAGGCAAAGCCACCCTAAGTGGCTTTTCATGGCCTTGTAAATATGGCCCCTTTTCATGCATCACTTTGCGAGAAAGGGGAGTGCCATGGGTGTTGCTGTGGGTGTTCCCTTGCAACACTACTGGATTCTGCCGCATTCTCAGATTTACAACATTTCATAAACCTAGAAATGCGTCAGAATCCTATGCCTAGGAAGGTGTAAGGAGGTGCAACAAGGAGAAATACTTTTATTTCTCTTTGTTTTTTTCCTTTTTCTATGTGTACTCCATTCTGCAGCACACATAGAAAGAGGATAAAGCCTCTTGTGATTGTTTTTGTGCAGGAAGGTATCCCTTCCTGCACAGAAACAATCATCCCCGCAACACAGGTATCCAGTTGTGCCCCACCGCAGAGGAAAACATAGGGATGCATCATATTTTTGCAAATATGACACATCCCTGTGCTTTTAAAATGACACAGCTCAGTGAAGCAAAATAGCATGAGGTGTCGCACTGCTTCATTTTGTTGTAAATAATGCCCTATGATGGGAAGTTTGCTGACACTTATCCACAGGTAATAGGGAGTTAGACCACCCAATAGGGTTTTGGCAGATCCCCTCACCTTAGACACGATAGAGTAGAATGTGCTAGTTAGGAGTACACTTTATTATAGTACTTCTATGCATGCATATAGTTTTCTTTAATGAGCAACATGGTTGAATTGTTCATCGTCTTCACCATTCTCGTAATGTTAATGACATTATTGGTTTCCTTCTATTAATCATTGCAGCACAAGTATTCTACTCAAGAATCACAATGCGTCAATAAATATTGAAATGCTTCACTGTGTATTTGTTGTACATCTTTTTGGGTATGCATAAGTGTCCGAGTGAAAGGGTTCTAGATCTGTTACCATGATTTCCTTTGGGAGTGGGAGTTGTATGTTCTGAGGTTGCACATCCATTTGGTACCCTGTAAGGTTAGGGGTACAGATGGTGCACTGGGAGCTAGTAGGCCCATAAGCCATCATATCCTGAGGGGTGCTCAGAATCAGTCTTGCACCAGTTTAACGTTTATGTTGTCCAACAAATCCACAGTTTTACTTGAGAAAGTCTGTTGTGGGGCCACTAACTTTCTAGGTTGGGTTCTTAATAAATGGATCACCTCAGTAGTTTTCTTTTGTGTACCCAAAGACCCCTACTCACCTACTAACAGGAGACATCCTTGGTGTTAGGGAAAATATCCTCCTCAGCTGAGTAGGTTAACCCTATGTATTGGCTGTAGGTTGTTCAAGCTTCAACCTTTCAAAGTATTTCCTCATAGAGGTACCCTCTCTTGATTCCACATATTAGAATGTCTGAGAACGACGAACCACTAATTGACATACCAGCTAACTGCAATAATGTGGTAACACAAATGCTGTACAACGTGGTCTGTCCCAGACTAGTGGAGACGTTCCCTTCGTTGTTGAGGCCCACAAAGTGTTCAGGACAGAGGTATTCTATTCATTAGTTACATTTCCAGCAGCACCTACAACTTCAAGACTGTTTCACACATACAATGCAGATACTGTTCCTAATAACAACACAACTTATGAAACTCTAGAAATACCATAAACTTACCAAGAACATCAAAATTGGTTTGAAGACGCCCTACTACCTACAAACAACAATTTTAGACTGGACTCAGTTAGCAATGAGGGAGCAACAAGGCCAGTCTTAGCCAGATACACACCATATCCAGATATAGATAATCTGAGCGCTCCAGAACTACGTACATTATACATAGATCTGGTTAAAACATATATATGTTTAACACAGTTTTTCAAGTGAAGGGAAGGGTTTGTGGTATTTATGCCCGCCCCTTCAAAATGTCCACCGGTCAAGTGATCATGCCCATACATTCATACATTACCCAGTGGCGGCCGCCGATGGGTATTTATAGTTAGGTCAGAGTTCCCATAGGAAATACATTTTTCGTGTTGCTAATAACTTTGGCATTGTTTCACGAATCACCCGGACATTTTCCCCAAAACTTTTCTTTTTTGCCTAGTTTGTGCATGGAAAGTTTGGGGATGATCTGTCAAGCAGGGGCCAAGAGAAAAAGGGGGGTTCCCAAAATGCAAAATACTAATGCATTTTTCATCGACTTTTTTAATAAGACCTAACGCGAAAACTGCGAATAGACCTACACCAAATTTTTAAGGAGGCTACACCTTCGTCCACAGATTATGCTTTTTGTGATTTTGTGTAAATCTGTTTAGTAGTTTTTGAGAAATAAAGGGCCAGAAATAAGTGTTTATTTAGAAGTTGGATCTGCGAGAGTCTTGATCGACTCTTTCGGGAGCAGCAGTTTACAAATGGAGGATCCTGATTGGCCCATAGAGCTTTATTTGCCTTGGGCATCTCGCTCCTTTAGGAGTCAGATTCCCATGACAGTGATCCCTCTGATTGGCTGCCAGCAATATGAGAACAACTGTACTGGTAGCCATTAGAGGACACTGGGGCCCAGAAATACAAATCGTCAAAAAGTGTTGTGATCCCACAAGACTCTTAGTGGGATCGAAAAGAAAATGGTTGACAGGCTGTATTCCTTAGTTAAATGCCCTTGGGAGCCCACCATCAGGCGAAAACTTCAAAAGTGGGAGGGGGCCACTCAGCCCCTTTCCCAAGCATGGAGAGGCCAAGAGCACCCCATCGCCTGGAGCAGAATTTATTATTAAAGGGGAGAGGGGCCATGTGGCCCCCCTCTGTCAGCCATTAAAGGCCCTCGGGAGCCAACTCCTGGAACTTAAATGTGTTAAAAAGTGTATGGTGCCTTGTGGCCCACATCCTGACACTCTAGAGGTCCCGGAGACCCCATATCCAGGCCAAATTCTTCAATGAAAAGGGGGGCAATGTGGCCCCCCCTCCCCAAGTCTCTAAAGGCCCACTAATGTCCACCCCCAGGGCCGAAATATGTTAAAAAGTGGAGGGGGCGGAACAGCCCCCCCTGATCACCTTAAGGCCCCACTGACTTCTTCCCCCAGGGCCGGCTCAGGTGCTGTGTCCCGTGGATCCCACCTCCAGGACATAGCAGTTTTCTTGCCCTCAGCAGCACAGGCAAGGAAACCTGTGTTTACTCTGACTTGGCTGGAGCATTTTCAAATCTCTCGCCAAGCGGTAGCAAACACCAAGTCCTCTCCCAGCAGGAGAGAGCTTAAAAAATGCTCCCTTCCACTGGGAGAAGACATTTGATCTGTTTCCCTGCCTGCAGTGAATTGGGAAGGGAAACAGATCAAAATATTGCTCAAGCCCACAGGGAGCAGCATTAAGAGTTTTATGCAGGGAGCCAGATTGGGCATCGAGGGCCTTGAGGCTCCCCATGGGCCCCCTATGAGAGTATGGTGGGTGCCCTGGGTGGTCCCAGGTCCAAAGTCAACTAGTGAGGGGGGCGTTTGTCTCCCTCCCCCTTAGAATGATGAGGGCCCCATGGGATAGAGCCCCCGGGGCTGCAGTTAGCCCAGGGAGGGGGCCGCGTGCACCCTCCTCCTAAAAATTGTGCCAGTCCCCAGGGGATGTAGTAACCAGGGCCAAAATCAGCCCAGGGAGAGGGCCACATGCACCACTTTTACTGAAAAATTATGTCTGGTCATGGGGTCCACAGGGCTCAAATCGGCCCAGAGAAGCGAGAAGTGGGCCCCCTCTCACCCTGAAAATGTCACTGGGCCCCGTGGATGGGGTCACCAGGTCCACAATCGGCCCAGGGTGGGGGCCACATGCACCCCATCTCCTTTAGTTTTAAAGCCTGACCTTGGGGATAGGGATAGGCCTAATAAGGCTTGGGTAGGGGGGCCACAGGGCCCCCTTCCCTTTCTTTAAATAATTGGTCTCCGTGGATGGGGTCCCAGGGCAGATGACAGCTCAGGGAGGGGATCTCCGATGCCCCCTCTCCTTAAAAAAATAAAAATTACATGACCTTCGGGATGGGCTCCCCAAGGCCTAAAGATGCTCAGGGAGGGGGGTTGCGCAGCCCCCTCCACTTTATTTTTAGAAATGGACCTGGATTTGGGGTCTCCAGGGCCTAATAAGGTTCAGGGAGGGGGTCCGTGTACCCCCCTCTCCTTTAGTTAAAAAAAACACAAGGCCTTGAGGGATGGGGTTCCCAGGGCCAGGCCCTATGGCCAACCCCTTACTGACATTTGTCAGCAGCGGGGTTTGCATTTATATATGGTAATTAAGTATAACTTTACGTTAAAAAACACCCAGAAATTCACTGGAAAAAACAAAGATCAAAGTAACATTATAGTTGGGTGTGCTGAAAAGATCTGTTTTTGTTTAAAAAGAGTGATTTCAAATAAGGGGGACAAAGGGGGCTTTTTCCGCTCACAGAGGAGTGGGATGTCCAGTCAGGTAGAGTGCCCCGACAGTGAGACTACCAAGAAGAGTATTACCTGCTGTTCCTCAATTGAAGGAGAAAGTTGGTGAATCAACAAGAGAGCTGGATTAGACTACATGCACAATGTATGCGAAGTGGGTAATCCTTTTGTTGGATATTAATGCCCTCACACACCCTTTCAGGTGTCATGCTTCATCATATGGGCTGCTCCTCGTCGGGCCGGCGGTGCAATGCCTAACGGGCTCCCTAAAAAGAGGCACTTTATCGGAGTTCTTTAATCCAACAGCCGTTTGGTGAAGTGCGGGTATGGGGGCCTGGTTAATGTAGATATGGAAGTGATTTTAAAACAGGGTTGATAGTACCAGTATGGGAATTCAATTTTATTCTAACGGTCTCCTTCCCTGATTAAAATAGTGTAAATGGCACTCAGTAGAGTATAATGTCTCTAATTAGAGTGCTTAAAATTAGTGTTAATGGTCAACATGTTTCTCGCTCAGAGCTCGTGCACTCGCGATTCTTCAGGACCTATGATGACTATCTACAAAAAAAGGGGGAAGACTATACAATATTTTAAGTCTCTCAATCACAACAAGTTTGAATGTGAAATAGTATCATTTAACTAAAATACCTGTCGTGGTCTGGTGCTACCCTATTTAGTAGGACTGCGGACCACAACAGTACTTGGTGGACTAAGCATGAGCCAAGGATCCTCTAAAAGTAGGTGTCTGCCCCGCTCACGCTGCACTTCTGGACCTACCCACGCCACCAAGTCTGGAGAACCGTAGAAATTAAACCAGAGAAATTCACCAGTTATAGTTAGCAGTACTAACTATAACTTGTGCCCCCACTATGCACTGCTATGACCTCATATATGACATCGCTCATGACATGTTCTATGACATCATTTATGACTGATGAAATCACTGTTGACATCTTGCAATAAGTGTTTTAGTCTGTTTTATAGTTTACATAATGGGGGGTAAGTACCATATTACTTCTCAACCTAATTTTGTACAGCTTGGGTCCAGCTAATGGATGTATGTGTTTACAAAACACATGTACTCCTAATGCACCATAGGTGTGTAGAGGTATTGAACATGTTATAAGACATTGTATTCAAGAGTAAATCTGTGCGTAGGTGGAAGATGACTTGTTTTAATTTTTTTTCACACAGGTTTTTTGGTTCTGCAGAAAAGATTTCAAACAGGAGAAAGAATGTAGTAGTGTTGTGAGGTAATGTACGTAGGTGACAGGTATGTTAATAACGTAACACCGTACTAAGGAATGAATAGAATGTGGTGAGGTAGGATGGCATATAGAACGAGGATGGCATGCGTAGGAAAACGGTTGATGGATGTACAATGATGTGTATGTATCCCCTTGGAGTGCTGGAGTAATATTACAATAAACTTAACCAGTGGCGGCTCCTCGGCTAAGGCGGAGGAGCGTCGCCCCACTGCTTTTCACAGTGAAAAAAATGGAAAAATAAAATGATAATAACTCAACGTTATCATTTTATTTGTTCCTGCTGTGGCATCTTGGCTGGGCCGGGCATCTGCTTTTCTCAGAGCAGGTGGAGGAGTGTTGGGCATTATATAAGTGCGCATGAATGTTTTAGCCAGCCCTTTTGAGCTAGGCAAGCATTCACGCGCACTTTGCACATTCTCCATCTAGGCTGCATTACAGCCTGGGTGGAGAATACGCCAAGGCTCCCATTCTCTGGTTGAGCGATGAACCTCGGCACTCAGACCAATCACAACGCTGCTGCGTTGCAGCTTTGTGATTGTCTATTGGGCATAGCTGCCAAGGTTTCGGATTGCCATATGTGACATTTTCATAATTTCAGTGTAATTATGAGTGACATTTCAACAATTATGTGTGACATATTCTCGCAAACAAAATCAAGCAATGAAGATGAGGGAAACATTTAAATATAAGAAATTACATCCTTTTGAGGAACGAGAAACTCTAATATCTTAAAACTGTTGTAAAGCAACAAAAAAGAAGGGCACTAATCTAGGAAAAAGCAGTTAAAGCTAATCCTCGTGAAAAAATACAGTTTTGCAAACATGTGTGGGTCATGTAAGTTGACATCTACTGTAAAAGGTTGTAGTTTTACGTTCCTCTCTGACAAAGAAATGTGCCCAGGCACTTTGAAAATCTAAGTTTTGCTTGAAATACAATGCTTTTCCAGCAGAGAGTACTTGAATGAGGCCTGTAGACCTTTTGCCCCCGACTCCTCTCAGGCGGGGTAAGGAGAGAGTGGCCCATTAGGCCGAATCCGGCACTCACTCAACAAGAAGGTGAGTGAATGATGACTTCTTCCACCTGGGTTTGTTTACAGTCCAGGCTGCCCCAAAGTTGCCCTGAAAGGCCAACAGCCTGCCCTCTGGAAACTGAGCAATGCAGGCAGCCGCGGTCGGTAGTAGGAGTTCCTGCAGGGCGGTGACGTGGGGAGGGGGAGGGGCAGGGTGGGGGGTAGTAAACTATGGATTTCGTTGCGTGCACTGCATCCCCAAATGCGATGCAGTGCACGCAACGAAATTCGTTTTATTAATTTATATGTTTACTTACCTGTAAACCTCCGTAATCCATAGTTTACTACCCCCCACCCTGCCCCTCCCCCTCCCCACGTCACCGCCCTGCAGGAACTCCTACTACCGACCGCGGCTGAATGCAGGCGAATGTGTCTCAGTTGTGCTGGTGAGCTGTGGCAAGCCCCTGCTTGGCCTAAAGCGCCCTCCCTCCCTTTTTGGAGTCAGGCTGCAGGTGCGGAGTTACCGCTTTCGGAGTACAGTGGGACTCCCTCGCTTCACTGCCTTGTGGTACCGCGCCCTGCCAGTGAGGGTCATGGCAGCGCCAGTCACCCTTTCCCTCTGCCTGCTCCAAATCGTCCTGTTTCAAAATTTAAAAAAACAGCACCAAAACACAGCAGTGCAGCATGGCCACAAGAAACGGCAATCTTCGTCTATAATAACTGAATTATCTGCAAGCAAGCAGGTGCGTGGTGTGCTTATAAAGATCAGCTGTGAAACAGTCAAGCACGTAATTAAAGAGGAATGTATCGTGCCACATGGGCTCTGCGTGCTAGCACATTTGACCGTAAATCTTTAAATTAATGATACCTGGGCTACGTTGGGCACTTCCTGCGTCGAGGGCTGGCCTCCAGCAACCCAACTCAGACTCCGCCCGCAGCATTTGAGCAATGACGGCCGCCGGGCATGATTTAGGGTCGCGGCTCCGCCACATAGCTGCTGCACAGTCAGGAACGTTTTCTGGGCACTGCAAACCACTCCGGTTCATGGTTCAATCAGCAGCCTAAATGTTTGCCGCCAGCTGAGGATGCAAACTTCTAATTCAACTGCGGCTGGCGGGCGGGCAACTGCAGCAGGACCCACCGCCTATCACACTGGGCACTCGCCGACTCCTCCCAGTGAAATGCTAATGCTGGGGCCGCGCAGTGAACCCAATCCTAAGGAGGTCAGACTGTTACATTGTAAATAGTAGCAGCTTCCCTCGAGCTCAGGCAGCCCCCAAGCCTGTCGGGAACAGCATAGAGCGAGCGCTGCCACTCTGCACTTTGTTCACAGTAAAAAATGGTGGGTTAGCAGCCAGCGTTGTGGGCGCCACACAGCCCAGGAGGTGCTAAAAATGCGTGACTTTGCATTTCAGTGGGGTGATGCGGATCACCACACTGAAATGCGTTAGTGTCACTCCTGATGGGTGATGCTTGGCAGGGAGCATGGGAGCCCGGGTTCTTCCTGCTTTCTGTTGGCACAGAAGAAGCCTGGCAGAGGATGGAGTGGATGAAGGAGAGGCAGCGGCCGGCCAGACGGCCGGTAAGTGATATTTTTTAACCCCACTCCACTCCTCGTCGTCTTACCCCCTTCCTACCCCACTGCTGGCTCCAGCGAGCAGCCGCCACTGATACTGATACTTCACTTCTAGTGCACCACAGTGTGGAGATTTACTAAGGAAAGTGGCGACAAGCCTCCAGCACAGGATCCTACATGCCTTCACAATTTCCATTCCGGACAGAAACTTGCAAACTCTTCATGGATGCGTGGAGAATAAGCGGCAACTAAGACTGTACTTTTAGAGGCAGAGACGAATACCGGCAGACTATTTACAGCAAAAAGAGTGAGTGGCGTTGAAATCCCAATTTCAACCATATTATTTCACCGCCTCATTTACCTTACTAACTGTCAAGCCTCGCGCAAAGCCAAGCGTATTCTCCGACTCCAGTGCTCCAAACTGCACTTTCCTCTCAGCGTCAGAGTCGTCATTTCTGACATGTACATGTTGTTTATGTGCACATGCCGCCATCTTGTGGTACGTAGTAGTACTGCAATAAGAACATCGGAGAATTGCCGGAAGAACATAACGCTCTGAAATAAAAAATAAAAAAGACTTTAAGAGTGTGGCATACTGTGGAATATATATATTTTTCAAGTAAGTCCTGAGTCATTATTCTATTTTTGTTTGTTTCATTACTGCATTTTATTCTCTAATATTTACAGATTGATAAATAATGTTGTGTCTGGAAATGCTTTTAATCTGTCTCTCCCGCACCATTTGCACCTACATCTGATGATGATTCCACTAGATGGCAAAAACGGCGTGAATATTTTCTAAATTATCTATCTACATGTGATGAGGATGACGATTATTCACCTGAAAAATAGAAGAAAATCCTATTACATTGGGTGGGGGGCCTGTTGGTCTAAAAACGAATCTCCACTCCAAGAAGTAATAGCAGTAGTAAAGAAAGCAGAACTCACAGGCAGGTGCACCAAAGCTGTTTTGTCGGAAAACAAGAAAGACAGTACAGCGGAAGAAAAGTCGGACCACAAGGAGTTGGTGAACAAAGTTGGAACAGGGAAAAAAACAGTAGGGAGTGCTGGAGCGGGTAGTACAACATTTTGTATACCCCCCCATTCTGCATGTTTATATTAATCCGAATAATAAATTAATTGTAATATTACTAATTCATTTGAAGTGATAACTCATCAACTATATTAACAAAAGAATTACACGTGGGAATTGCACCATGCATGGCTATATTAATTGTAAACTATCTTGAGTACGCATATTAATAGTAGAAAACTAGAATACTGCATGTTATATGTCGCTTTGGTGATGTATTTGTGATTTGTGCTTTAATTAGTGAGTATAAACCGCTCTGAGTGTTGCTTCTGCTAGATAAATACACACACATATGGGTATTAGCAAGGAGATAACATTTTATTAGCAATTTCTATGTTTTAATTACGTTTTTGTGTTTCTTTTGCTTAAGTTGACCATTTCGGCCTAAACAAGATGGCTGAACGAGACGTTAAATGTGACTGCCCTGACAACACGAGATTCTAGGTGAAGTGCGCAGACGCTACCGCCAGCAGCAGTGGCCTGGACCTGACCCCGGGAGAACATGTACCTTTCAAGGACGCTCCGGGAACCCATCCAAGACCAAAGACAAAGCTCAATTTAAAAGCCGGAACAAGCAAGTTTGATGACTTCTTCATTCGACACCCTGAAAACTGTACCCCGCTACCCCAAATGGACCAATCAGGACTCTCTAAACCCCGATCTTGATACTTTTTGACATTATTTTCATTATAAAAGTAGGTAGGGAATTAGGCTAAATAACGCTAACGCTATCGCTGATCGACACGCTCTTCTTTGATGAACTCGATTTCCTGACGTTATGCTGACGGAGAGGACGGTGACACTGCTGGACAGCTGTTATCCTGAATCTTTGAGAGACTGAATTGCGGCCTAACTTTGCTAATTAAATTCTTCTTGACTGATTGACTTAGAGAACGACTTTAGCCAGAATAGGTAAATATGATGCTCTGAAATTCTGATGATGATTTTTAACGTTTCTTGTAATATTTCTTAGATAAATAATATTTGATTAATTGACAAATGTGTTGTGTCGATTATTTAAGAAGAGATTTTGATGGGATTTAAAACTAGATAAATGACTGTGAATCTAAACCTTCAAACCACTAAATGATCCATCTCCTTATGAGAAGGATATCTTAAGTCTGAGGTCAATGTGTTTAAGAGTAAGGAAAAGGTATCCCTTTCATTTCAGTGTTTGGAAGCGTATTTTCCTCAGGAAAAACAGATCAACAGAGTGTAAGTATACTGGTGTTATGGGCCCCACCAATGAATGTATTTGAGTGAATTGGATGCTGAGGTAGTTGGTTTGTGCCGAAGGGGGAATTTGACGTTCCGCGCTGCAACAGTTTTCTGGTAGCAAGACGATGGTTTTTATTGTTTTGATTTGTGAATATTGCTTGTAAATAGCTTATTGATGATTGGTTATTGAAATTGGTTAATGTACTAACACTCTATGGTGAGTCGTGTTGAGTTTTATGTTGTTTGCACGGCTTCTGGGATGTAGGAAGTCGAAAGTTTGTAACGGTTCCATAGTAGAGCAGAGGTAAGCGCTGTTCTCGGGAAAGACGGAATTGTTGTTATCCTGTAGGTACACAGGAGAAAACGTGTGACGATTGAAGTTGCACAACGCATTGTCTGGGTTCGATTCGGTGACATCGCTGTGTGTTGCCATTAAAGACATTTTCTGTGTGGAAGAAGTATGTATGATAGCGAAGGTTACCTGTGAAATTCTGGTCTTAGGTACCAGGGATCCAACTGGCATTCCGATAACGCTTATCACTGGAAAGGTAATAGGTACTCTCAGCTTGTTAGAAGGACAAAGGAGAGGTAAGCGCTGCTTTGTTAACGTATGTCATAATTCTGCAGCAGGACAGACTGTTCGCTGTTCTCGGGAAAGACAGGATTCTGTGTGAATGTACTAAATTTTTCTTGTGTAAAAGTTTGTGAACGAAATAGCATTCGGGTTACTTGTGAAACTCTGGGTTTATTTCTCAGGAGCATTGGGTCTCCAACTATGTGTCTTAAATACTGGAGAAACGGTTAGCTAATGCTTATTAGGAAGGGTGAAGTAGAGGGATGTGCTACTTTATCAACGGAAGTAATGATTCCGTATTAGGGCAGAGGTAAGCGCTGATCTCGGGTAAGACGGAATTCTCGTGAGAAAGATCTATTGCTATTCTTTGGTTAGCAAAGCGGACAATGGAGACGTTTTTATGTTGTTACTAACAGAATTGTAGAAATTGAAACAAAGACTTACTGAGCAGATTTGTAAAGGAGGGGTAGACAGGAGCAGGAGCTGCCGCAGCGGCTGCTGACATCAGAACGACCGCGCTGGGATTGGACAGTCGGTCAGAAACGTAAAACGATCCGGATTGGTGTGTTAGTGTGCGCCGCACTGGGAGTGGAGAAATACAGGGTGACGTAAATGCTTCTTATTTGTGCGTTAGTGTGAGTCGCGCTGGGATTTGAGAATTGTGACAGTGACGTGGACGTTCTGTATTGGTGCGTTAGTGTGAGTTGCGCTGCAATTGGACAGAGTAGCGGTACAGTCGTAAGAAGAAACTAGTGAGACACGAAAGAAAGGAAAATGTATTACGATCCACCAGAAAATGAGAAAAAGTCTTGGTTTGGTAAAATTAAGAAGTGGTTTAAGAAGGACAAACCGATCATAACTAGGGAAGGACAGTTACTGCCTCCACCGAAAACCCCTGCATCCTTTATTGTTGCAAAATATGGATATCACACCTGTATTTGGTTAGACAACTGGGTTAAGTTTACAGAGAAAGACGGAGTGTTGGCTTTTCCAGAGCATGGTTCATTTAATTTGGCTGTTTTGAGAAATTTGAGAGAGAAAATTATGAATTTAGAACCGAGACCTAGACCGACTCAATTTGAGGCTTTGACAGAGTGGGAAGACGAAATGCATGACCGAGAAAGACAGAGAAATGGTAGAGGATATAGGTACCTGTTTGGTAGATCATACGGACATGAGACACATGATGATCGAATGAGAAGGTGGTGAAATGCGAGTATGACTGAGGGCTTGTTTCCCATAAGAACTGCAGGAGAAAATGAAGGACGAAAGTGTGTAGAAAAGAGGCATAATGTGGAATCGAGAGGGTATGGAGTGAATGAGTCCGAGGATGATGTTCTTGATGATATGTTCTATAAGAATCCACCACCATACCGACCAGAACCAGAAATATTAACTCCAGGTGCCCCAATGAAAGAAACTGTACGAATTATAAAAACGGAACCAGAGTTCCAAGATTTGGGAAGAAACAATTCCATTAGAGATATAGAAAAGAAGTCTGGAGGAAAATTGGATGGAGAAAATTCAGCAGAATTAGCAAAAACAACCCTAGAATTAACTGAGAAAATAAGAGAATTGACTAAGAATTAGGAAGCGGTAACTGTACCAGTAATGATAGGTCCTGTAATGCCTACTTTTGACAAGCAGAAAGACAGCGAACATTGTTTGACAGTCCCTTATAAAAGTAATAAACCGGTTGAACAACCAAGAATGAGTCAGAGTGAGAATCCATGGAGACAGACTATGAGTATGATTGAACCAAATTTTTCAAATAACCCGTTTGTAGGTCAGAACTGTGCAGAGAAACGAATGAAAATGATAGAGACGATGTCAGAAACACAAAAAGATTTTGGACAAGGAAATGTAGAGAAGCCAGTAGGACCGTCTACAGAGGAGTTGAGTGAATGGTTGAGAAGCTTGCAAAAGAAAGACAAGGAATCTCAGTCAATAGATGTAGCTAAATTATGAACTGTACTGGAAGAATTAATAGTAGGAACTATCCCGACAGAGAAATAAGAAACTTACCAAGATGAGGAGTTGTTATTTCTGTACAAAAGCGTAACATGGAGAGCGAAAAGTCTTCATGAAAGATTAGAAGAAGTGGCAAATGAGATGGGTATTGATATTGAAAAGGTAAAAGCCTTACAGAAACCCTATCGAGTAGATTTCACTAAAAAAGACATTGAAAACATGAATACCACAGGACGAATAGGTCAGATTAAGGATATAATTATTTTGTAGAGAAAATGGGGAGATGTGGACAAATGGAAGAGCAGATGGTATTGTAAGCGAGACGAAGTTTCAGACAAAACATTTTCAGCCTATCCTATGAGAGAAAAAGAAAAGGTTGTGGCAGAATACCCTTTGAGAGAGATTCCGGGAGGAGGATATGGACTAGACAGGCTATTTTGTCATTTATGAATGACTTTCCTCGACTGCGTGAAAAACCCGTCGAGTGGTATAGACAGGTGGACAGATTTGTGAAACTATCCAAAGTATTGTGGATTGATTTGAATAGCTTGTTTGACATAGTTGTACCTGCAGATCTATGGACAGAATGTAAAATAGTCAATCAATCAACAAAGCTTTATTTCGATATTTGATATCATAAAAACACATTTATACATTAAAACACGATTCATAAAAAATACATTAAGAGAAGGGTCATATAAAAACTTTTTGTTACAATAAATAATTTAAAACAGTGTATTAAACTTTAACAGCTTTGTGAATAATAAAAACATTTAGTACAAATACATCATATAGCCTTCCGCCTAATCAACCATGCCCAACTTAGAAATTTAGCCACCCCGCACACTAAGGTTGTGCTAACATCATCCTTTAGTATTCTAAGTGCAACAGAGTGGTCCCTAGTTCCAAGCTGCAGGCACACAGGTTTTAACCATTTCAATCTAGGTTTCGAATAGGCTGGGCATACAAAAAGAAGGTGAAGAATGTTTTTAGTAACACCTAAGCAGTTTGGGCAATCCACAGGGGTTTGATGCGGGGGCTTCCACTTGCTGGTACGATCACGGAGAGGAAGAGTTCCCATCCTAAACTGAATAAAGAGGGATCTATCCCTGGGCTTCATGATAAAGTCTAGATAGGGCTCCAGGCGGGGCATAGACTTATGCTGCCGAAAAGCCTCAGTCAACCTGCCTTGGTTAGGGTCCCTCTGCTCTTGGTTGTCAACCCATGCCCAAAAGTCTCTCTTAATTTCTGCCTTAGATAACAGGGCCCCAGACTCCCAAGCAGTTACAAGGCCCATTGCCAAAAGAAGCTTCTTTATATTAGCTAGCCATCCAATTTTATAAGCTCCTTGAAGATTCATAACCTCTCTTAACCCATCAGCGTACCTAGAAAGCTCTGGAGTACGCCATAGCCCCGCCCAATATAAGAGAGGACGCAAAGTAACTAAATCTTTAATAGAGCGCCGACCCAGATCGCTCAAGAGTGGCTTGGTTGGGGTGCCCCTGGGAGGGATACAAGCTCTCTAAAGAACTTATTTTCTGAGGAGACTAGCACATCTACACAGCCAAAGCCCCAGAGTTCTGCACCATAGAGGGCACAGCCTACAGCTTTTGCAGCGTAGATTTCCAAAGCAGGAGCAATGGGCTTAGTAGTAGAGGCACGATGTTCCCTCCCTAGTACTCCTACTACCCGCTTGTAATTTAACGCCATTTTATCAATGTGAGGCTGCCATTTAAACTTGTCGGAAATTCTGATCCCCAAATAGTCAAACTCTTTGACGTGCTCTAATGGCATCCCGTCAAGAAACAAAGTAGATCTGGACGCTCTACTCGGGTTAAAGTAAAGAAGCTTAGTTTTGGAAGTATTAATGGCTAGGCCCCTCAGCTTACAAAACAAACAGAAGCGATCCAACAGCTTCTGTAGTCCTGCCGGAGTTTTCGATACTAACAACGTATCGTCCGCAAAAAGTAATACGGGGACTTTATCACCCGCCAGGCCCGGAGCGTCGGCATTGACTTCAAGCAAAAAAGAAACTACACCGTTCACAAAAAGGGTGAAGAGTGTGGGAGCCAATGCACATCCTTGGCGGACCCCTCTGTTCACAGGGATTTTATCAGTTTTTTCTTCCTGCGACCCCCATCTGATGCGGGCGAACCAAGAGATTCAAGATGGGCGGAGGAATCCCCATCTCCTGCAAGACCAGCCAAAGGCGGTCACGGGGGACCAAATCAAAGGCGGTCTTCAGGTCAATGAATGCCAAGTAAAGACCGCTCTGGCAATAGTAACCCCCTTCCAATGTAAAAACGCTAGCCTAAATGCCTGATCAATCGTGCTTGTACAGGCCCTAAAGCCCGCCTGGAACTGTGAGATAATATTATTTTCATCCGCCCATGAGAGGACCCTCTCCAGGAGAACCCTGCCAACCAACTTCTGTCCAGCGTCTATAAGACTAATTGGACGGTAGTTGGCAGGGTCCCCCCTGGGACCTCTCTTATAAATAGGAATTACTTCGGCCCCCTTCCAAGAATCCGGGACCGGTGAGCCTTCCAGCAGAGCATTAATAAAAATCACAAAGTAAGCGGCCCATCCCTCAGTGTTTGCTTTAAATAGGTCACCCGGAATTCCATTTTGTCCCGGGGCCTTAGCGGGTACAATCTTATTTATAGCGGCCTCCACCTCTTTCTTCTCTATCCTATCAAATAAAACCTGAACAGGATCGGTGGCTGTGGTGTCACTTGGAGGTCCTAGGCTGCCTAATTGCTCATCCCCTCCATACAGTTTCCTAAAATGCTCAAACCACTCCCTATCCGTTATATGATTAGGAATTTGATCCAAATCACGACCATTGGATCTTCTCACTAAAGTCCAAAAGAGCTCGCCGTTTTTAGACTGGCTCGCAGTTTTTAGACTGTCCCAATGCGATTCTTCCCATTCCCTCTTTGCATCTACAATGGCCTGCCTGTATTGTAGTCTTGCCAACCGGACGTCACCCTGGTTATTAGATTTAATAGCAAGGACCAAACTGACTTTTTTCAGTCTACAGTTTCTATTGAACCACTTCTGTGCTAACTTAGCACTCATCGGGTGCTTTTTGCTGGGGTCTAAAAACAGGCTACCAATCAGATCTATAGTATCCGCATAAATTGTTACTGCAGCAACGGGGGCGGCCCTATCCTTACATGCTGCAGAAAGCCTAAGAGTCTGATCACTAAGAATTTCATCTAGGTTACTTAATCTTAGTTCATTCAAAATGAACTTAGGCCATTTGAGGAACCTATTACAATTAGATGGTAAGACTGTCTTAGTTAGCATTCTCAATCCAATGATAGAAGTGTGCTCCTTTCTATGCCACATTTCCAACATTGTAAGAGACAGGGGGTTATGATCACTATTTACTGATGGTATAATGACCATATCATCCACAAACTTCCATGCCCTCCTGTCAACCAGTATATAGTCGATTCTACTTTGACAGGGGACCCTGTTGTATGTAGTTGCTCCCATTACATCAGAAATCGTGTGCCCATTTACAGCTCTTAGCCCAAATTCTAGTATTAGAGCATTCAATTGGATGACAACCGGTGACCATCTCTTCACTGGCTTAAGCGACAGAGAGGGGATGCCCCATCTGGTATCCTCATCATAAATTCCCAGGATGTCATCTGCTGCTAGAGGCTCAAATGAGCAATTGAGGTCGCCGGCGACCAGAATAAAGGAGTCAGAAGGACAGGAATGGAGCATATCTGAGAGAACAGAAATAGTAGAAGATTTTGCCCCCCCTTGGGTGCCTCTAGCATATATGTTAAAGAGTTCCCAGGTATTATTACTCTTCGTAGCCTTAAGAGAAAGTCTCATTACATCTAGTGTAGGACAAGAATGGTGGGTAATCTTAAGATTGAGCTCTACCCTAACCCATACCATAAGCCCTCCAGATGGACGACCTCGACCTACCGAAGTAGCTGGTACATAGAAACAGGAGAGACCAGGCTTATACAGCGGTTCGAGGCTCCAGGTTTCCTGAAATAAACACAGGTCATACCCATATATAAAATCACTCCAGTCCGGTAAAGAAAGCTTATTTCGTAGGCCCGCCACATTCCACGAAACAATCTTAAAATGACTGGAAAGACCATCACAGGAGGTTAAGGCACATGGAGAATGATCCGAGTGTCGGCCAGCAATGTTAATAACCCTCTGTGGTGCACAGGCAGGAATTGGTAATTCAGGAGCCAGAAACTGGAGTGGTACAAGAGGACTAGAAGTACTAATGCCTAAGGGGAACAAGGGACTAGTTGGTACTCCTACTCCATCCTGGAGTCAATCGACAGCCTCCAGACTGCTGAAATGATTTTCAATGGGGGTACGATCTAAGGATGATAGAGCCCCCTCCCATTCCGCTGTACTAATGTCCACCCATCCGCTAAAGATGTAAAGTGACCTGGAGGATAAAAGTAGGTCAATGGAAGAGAGCGAATAGTTACTCCTGAGCTAGGGTGTCTCCAGTTACAAATATGCTCAACTATTTTGGGGTCGTTGAAGTTGATCAGAATGCAATCCCCCTTATGTTCTTAGCCAGGTGTCCTACCCATGGCACCCTCCTAACCATAAGTATTTTACACACTACGTGTAGTGGCAATGGTCTGTTTTTATTTAACCAATGGACAACCCTGTTCCTCAGAGTTATGGGAGATTCAACTTCAGTCTTACCCAATTCAGGGACCCCTGCTAGAATTACCACAAACGGACAGGCTTCCGGGGGTAAATTTAGAATATTTTTCCCCCTAGGAACCTGGGCTATGGAGACCCCACCACCCTCACTAAACTGAGGTATATTATACTGGCAAGATTTACTGACAGCAGCCACAGCTATGCCCTTATTGGCTTCAACTAGGACCTGATGATCTGTAGTCAGTGCTGAGGGGTCTTTCAGGACAACCGGGACTTTTTCTCCTCTGACTTTAACTTTATCCAGTGGTTGGGAAACCCTACAATGAGCATCCTTCTTTAAGGAATCAATGATTCCCGCAAAGTCATGCTCAATCCTTATTAGGTGCTGTTCAATCTTACTTAATCTATCCTCCACTGGACGAAGGAGAAGTAGATCACATAAATTGGTCAACTTGGGAGCCATCCCCTCTGCCCTGTCGGCTTGGCTAGTCCCCCCGCTTGCAGCCTGATATACCGTTCTGATGGGTGATGGGTGAACAAAAGGTGCAACTATATTTGCTGTAGCATCCATATCAGGCTGCTCCAATATAGCAGGGATTGGTCTAGGGTTTCTAATGTGTCTCGTGGCTTTCTTTTTTTATTCCCGCCGTTGTTATTCTTCCCACCATTTTTATTAGACAACCCTTGCTTATACTTAGGAATAGCCCCTGGGTGTCTCTCCCGCAGTTGCCTGGTGTTATTCTCTATTACTAAACTGGGGACAGGTGGCAACATATGGGGAGATGTCAGTAACGAGTCGGAAGCCGTGGACTGTTCTCCCGAGGAGACATTAGTTATACCACAGGGTAATAAATGTGTGATCGGGGATTCTACAATTGGGCATACAACAGTACCACTATTTTGGCCTTGCTGGGCAGGAGACCGCACATTAGCAATGTGCCCCATTGAAGACCTCCTGGCCATCGCAAGGTCCTGGGAAACTCGATGTTCCATTATCGTAATCTCCTGATCTATAACACTATTCACCCTGGTAATAAACTGGTCCATAGTTCCTGTGAGGTTAGCATTGACCACTCTATCTCTAGCCTCCTTCGATGGCATGACAGAGTGGCTCACAGTCAAAAAGTAGCACAATACACCGCGGACTGGATTAACCAATTTGCTCGTCTGTAGCCACTGAAGTACTTACAGTTCTGTGCTCCTGCTTCAGGTGACAGAGGGGTTGCCCAACCCGGCCTACTTCGGCCTACGACGGGCAAGGTCGGGCCCGCCCTTCGCCCGGGCTTCGCCCGGGCACCGCCCGTGCGCGTCCCGCGCTGCGGGGCAACAGCGGTGTTCAAATAGGTCCCAGGCGCTGCCTGATGACTTCAGCGGCGAGCGCCTGGGGCAAAGACTGCTGGGAAGTGTAGTTTTTACTCCTGGCCGTTCCCCTCACGGCGGCGCTGAAGACGGTGAGTAGCGGTGAGGGATTCAATTCCCCCAGCGATGGCCGTTCCCCTTACGGCGGGCTCTGAGGCCGTGTGGCTCCAAATCTGCAAGGCGTGTCCCGCGCTGCGGGGCAACAGCGGTGTTCAAATAGGTCCCAGGCGCTGACTGATGACTTCAGCGGCGAGCGCCTGGGGCAAAGACTGCTGGGAAGTGTAGTTTTTACTGCTGGCCGTTCCTCTCACGGCGGCGCTGATGACGGTGAGTAGCGGTGAAGGATTCAATTCCCCCAGCGATGGCCGTTCCCCTCACGGCGGGCTCTGAGGTTGTGTGGCTCCAAATCTGCAAGGGGTGTTTGTGCCAAGTGAGCCCGGAGTCACAGTCACAAACGTCTTCTTCTTCCTCCACAGAAAAACAGGTTTCAGCCACAGCAAGGATGATCTCCACGAAGGAACAGGAAGTGGGCGTGGTCTCAAGAGTGAAGTTTCCGGAAGCCAAGCCATAGTAATAGATTGGCCGACACAGGAATACCCAAGGGATCCGAAGACAGGAGCTCCAGACCCTGAGGTAATGAAGAAATATGAACAGGTTATGGCATTCTTGAACAACAAGGTACCCCCTAAAGAGACAGATTGGGTGAAAATTGACAGAACACATCAGGAAAGCAAAGAATCAGTATATGTCTATTATGAGAGGTTAATTTTAGCCTTTAAACAGTTTAGTGGAGATGAAAATTTGAGTGACAAGGATTTGAGTCATTTCGTATACAGGTTTGTATATGGTCTTCGTCAAGAAATTAGTGAGATGATAAAACAGCATACGGTAGATTGGCAAAATAAGAAAATAGACAAAGTATTGAGACATGCTAAATATTTCAGTGATGAAATTGAAGCAAAACAGCGAAAACTAAAAGAGAAGGCAATGTGGGCACAGGTAAAAGTAGCAGAGAGACAGGAAGCACAATTAGTGGAACAAGCTGGGTCAAAACAAAGATTTAATCCTGGGAAAAATAAATGGAATATTGAGGAAGCTAAAAAGAAATTTCCGTGTCATAATTGCGGTAGGATAGGGCATTGGAAATCCCAGTGTAAGAATCCACCAAGTACTAATGATGAAAATTCATCCTTGAATCCACAGGTGCAGAATGAGGTGAGTGGTCAACAGCAATGACAACAGCAGGGTGTAACACAGCAAAACCACCTTTTCCACAGAACAAAAATTGCCAGAAGTATAGTAAGGAGAATAGATTCTACAACGAAGAACAGGTAAATAAGCCGCAACGCGCTAGCGCTGCTTCGCAGTATTGGCTGCAACGCGATGAAAGCGATTCAGAAGAGGGTTATTGACAGTGCCGAAGGGAGGAAGAGGAGTGCGTACTTGGCGCAACTCTAGGAGTAGACCAGACAGGCCCATTCGTAGATGGAAAAGTTAATAATGAAAATATTACTTTCCTAGTTGATACTAGTGCTACTCGATCAACTGTTAGATCAGCTGATGTCAAGAATCTTCCTCTCTCGGATGAAATGATCCAAGTAGTTGGTGTGTCCAACAGACAGATTAAAACTTACCTTACAGAACCAGTGAAAGTTAGTATAGGGAAATTTTCTGAAATGCACAGATTCGTAGTATGCGATACCAGTCCTGTGAACTTGTTAGGTAGAGATTTATTGTGCAAGATGAATTGCACTATATTTTGTACTCCAGATGGAATAGCCTTTGAAACACCAGATGATGATGTGCTGTATAAAATGACATTGGCAAATAGAGAGAAAGAGGTTACAGGAACCTATGCTGTATTCAACCCTGACGAACTACCAAAAGAATTGAAACAATCAGTAAAAGCAGAAGTTTGGGACTTCACAGGAGAAGATGTAGGATTGATGAGGAATGTAGATCCAGTAAAAATAACTGTAAAAGAAGGAGTATGTTATCCAAATGTCCCACAATATAAATTGACCCCTGAAATAATCGAAGGAGTTACTCCTGTGATTGAGAAAATGATAAAACAAGGAATTTTGGGAGAAATAATGAGTAGCCCATGTAATTCACCAATAACAGGACTGAAAAAGCCTAGTGGGAAGTTCAGAATAGTGCAAGATCTGAGAAAGATAAACAACATTGTTGTACCATGTTGTCCCATTGTACCAAATCCATCTGTGATTTTATATCAGATCCCTCATGACGCAGAATGGTACACAGTGATTGATTTGTGCCATGCTTTCTTTTCCATCTCATTGCACCATGACAGTCAGCAAATTTTTGCATTTCGTTTCAGTGAGCGTATTTTGGCGTGGTGCCGAATTCCACAGGGGTATACAGAAAGCCCCTCAATATTTAATCAGCTATTGAAAATCTCTTTGGAGAGTCTAGAAATGCCTGAAAATTCAGTACTAGTCCTGTATATCGATGACCTACTTGTGGCATCGAAAACTCGTGAAGCTTGTGAGGTAGACACGGTAGCTTTGCTGAATCATTTGGCAGATGGAGGACTAAAAGTGTCAATTTTGTAAGAAAGAAGTCCAATATTTGGAACACAGAATCGAGAAAGGACACAGGAAAATAACAATAGACAGAATCAGGATCATAAAAAGAATGAGTCCAGCAATGACCCAAAGAGAAGTGAGAATGTTTCTGGGAATGGTTGGATATTGTCCTCAGTGGATAGGTAACTTTTCATTGATTGCAAAACCTTTGATACGATTGACAAGAAGTGATGTGAGAGATCCAATTGATTTGAACAAAGAGGAGTTAGCAGCATTCAAGAAGTTAAGAGAAGGATTGTGTGAAGCGCCAGCATTAGGTATGCCTGACTATGATAAGGAGTTCGAGTTGTATTGCAGTGAGAGAAATGGATGTACACTCTCTGTTCTAGTACAGAAGCACGGGGAATTGAGGAAACCAATTGCATATTTTTCATCCATGTTGGACCCAGTAGCTGTAACCCTTCCTGGGTGTCTGAAAGCAGTAGCTGCTACATGTCAAAGTTTGGAACAGAGTGAGGGCATTGTGATGGGATACCCTGTGAAAGTGTTTGTGCCTCATGATGTGCCGATTCTTTTAACAAGGAGTCATACTCAGTATATGACGCATAGCCGACTGACTAAGTATGAAAAGGTCATTTTGGGTGCAACAAATGTGAGTCTTGTGAGATGCGTGAATGTGAATCCTTCAACATTGTTGCCTGATGTAGAGCATGTGGAGGTAAGAGATGAAGCAGATCATGATTGTTTGGATGTACTTGACTTTTGAACAAAACCAAGACCTGACATAAAAGATGACCCTTTACCAGAAAGTGATTATGTGATGTTTGTTGATGGATCTTGTTTAAGAACAGATGATGGAGTGCTGAGTGCAGCATATGCTGTATGTACAGTCGCAGCAGTGATGGAAGCATCTTATTTGAAAGGAGTAAGGTCAGCCCAAGTAGCTGAACTTGTTGCCCTGACCAGAGCATGTAAGATTGGGAAAAGTGTGAGAGTGACTGTGATAACTGATAGCCAATATGGCTACGGGGTGGTCCATGATTTCGGCCAAATTTGGCTGCAAAGAGGCTTCCTGACCTCAAATGGAAATCCCATTAAGAATGCTGAAGTGGTTGGAAAGTTGCTTGAGGCAATACAGCTGCCTAGGCAAGTGGCTGTGGTAAAATGTGCTGCTCATAGTCGCAGAGGTGATTACATTGCCACTGGAAATAAATTCGCCAATGATATGGCACAGTATTGTGCACAAAATCAGAATTCAATCAATCGGGCAAAGGAAAAGGAAATTATTTCTTGTTTCCCAATGTTTACTAACACTGTGGGAACATGGGATGAGGTAAGACAATTGCAGGAAGAAGCAGGAGAGGAAGAAGTAAAACAGTGGGTAAAAGCAGGATGTGCACCAAGAGAGAAAGATCATGTGTGGGTCTATCGAAGACCAGTTATGCCTGATAGCATGATGTCTGCCATGGTACGGATGTATCATGGACAGGGGCATATAGGGAGAGACACCATGATTAGGTCTTTTAAACAAACTTAGTATTTGTCAAAGATGTCTAATTTGTCAGCAGTACAACCCAGGAAGAAAAACAGTGGTGAGTCTAGGAACAATAGGTTGAGAGGGAGGACCTTTCACCAGAATGCAAGTAGATTTCATTGAAATGCCTCCTTGTAACAGGTTGAGGTATGTTTTGGTGATGGTGTGCCTATTCTCCAGGTGGGTAGAGGCGTTCCCAACAAGAAGAAATGATGGAATGGCAGTGGCAAAATTATTGTTGAGGGAATTTATACCTAGGTTTGGGTTCCCACTAACAATTGAATCAGACAGAGGAGGACATTTTCATAATGAGATCATAAAACTGATTTGTGAAGCATTGAATGTACGACAAGAACTGCATTGTGCCTACCGACCAGAGGCTTCTGGTGTAGTAGAACAAATGAATGGTACTATCAAAAACAGAATAGGGAAAATGTGTTTAGCCACATGTATGAAATGGCCCGATGTCTTGCCTCTAGTGCTCATGACTATTAGATCAATACCAGACAGAAGTACTGGTTTGAGTCCTCATGAGATCATCATGGGAAGTGCAATGAGACATGTATTTATACCAGTCAACAAGCTGATGACAATAACTGATGACATGGTATTGGAATACTGTAAAAGCCTGGCTGACACAGTTCATTCTGTGTTTCATCAGGTTGGAGCGGATGCCACCACTCTTGAAAAGAAGCCAACTCATGATCTAAGTCCAGGGGACTGGGTAAGGATAAAAGTGCACAGAAGAAGAAAGTGTTTGGATCCCAGGTGGGGAAAACCAAGGCAAGTCATCTTGTCTACAACAACAGCTGTGAAGTGTTCTGGATTGAAGAACTGGATCCATGCAAGTCATAATTTGAGAATTCCAAATCCAGTTGATTGTAAAGAAAAGGAGTATTTTGATGAATCAGAATCCAGTACTGAGTCAGATGACGGAGAGCCAAAAGATATAGAAGGAGAAAACTCTGAAAGGGGGGAGACAGATCCAAGGTTAACTTTGGTCCCCAGAAGTAACTCCCTGAGGAAAAGGTTACAGATTTCTGAATCCAGTTCAGACTCAGAGACAGAACAAGGAGCACATTCATCTGAGAAAGAACAAAGGAAGAACAAAAAAAAGGACAGTGGAGAGACAATAAAAGAAATCCGTGAGAAGGAAGTGACAGATGAAGGATTGAGAGAAATTCCACCGGAAACAACACCTTTAGATGGACAGGTGCCAGATACAGAGAGAGAGGGAAAGATTGTTGCGGAAGACCCCCGAGAAGGTGTAGGGAACTCCAAGTAGTCAGCAGGAAGATTGCGTGACGGAGATTCGAGGAGGGACAGAAGTAGGGAAAACAAAAGAGGTGGAAAAAGAACTCGTTGAAGGTAAAAAGCAAGTTGAAACAGAGTCTGAGGAAAGCGAAGATGAAATACCAGAAGGCCGAGTTCTGAGAAAGAGAGCTTGGAGAACTGAAAAGAATGATAAAGGGAGTAAACTGAAAAGAGCGGCCAAAGACGAGGTGTGGCCAAACAAAATAAAGAGACTGAGCTATTGACTGACACGTGTAAATTCACCAAGAGCTGAACAGGTGAATGAAGTAACGAGTCAGGAAAAATCGAAGGAAGAAGAACAAATAGTAGTCAAAGAAAGCATAAGAACAAGGAAACCTAACCAGAAGTATAAATCACCGGAATGGACATATGTGGCCCTGCCTGAAGTAAAGGAAGAGGCGGATAGCCAAGGAAATCCAGAGGTGGTTGTACCGGAAGTGGTTGAGAAAGACGAAGAATCGGAAATCCTGAGAGTTATCCGATATTGGAGAAGAAGCGGATGTTCAGGACAACCTGTATGTTGAAAACGAAGGGAAGGTGAAAGATGATGAGATGCCAAACTGAATGAGACAAGGAAGTTACTGATCGAAAAACAATAAAATACTGAAAAAGACAAAAACTGGTAGAACCACGTAGGTGCTTAGAAGCCTTGGGTTAGAAACTAGTTGTGAAGTAGAAGAGGCTAAGTCAAAAGACACGGCTCATTTAGAAGATGGCAAACATAGAAAGTAGCAAAAGTAGATGTACCTTCCTTGGAAGATGGTGCAAAATGTGTTGTTAGGATTATTATTGCTTCTTTGGAGTATTCTTGCTCTACTAATTTCATTTAAAGTTACTGTAGATACCTTAGAAGGACATAGTGATAACATAACTAATATAGGGAAAGTTAAAAGGGTAGCTCCAACTAGAATAGATAAAATCTATTTACATAAAGATAGGTCAATAACAGATTTTTCTAACAATGTGTTTTCAAAGTTGTTGTATGAATATATAAAAACAATGGACGTAAGGGATTGCTACGTATGTATGCAATTACCTGCATCAGTATCTGAAGGATTGACTTATCATCACCTTCCTGTAACATATGGAATAACATGTAGTGGAATAGCTAGTTTATTTTATCAAACAGGTAAATTAGAGTATTATTTTTCAGATGTAGATACTATATTTTCACAAGTACCAGCAATTAAAAAACTAAACAAGGTAAAACCTGCAAAGATATTAGGTGAATTTTTTTTAGAGACATATGAACTAACTTTAGAATATATATTTAGAAATAACTTGACTTGCAGTTTAAAGAAAGAGGAGAAGACATTTTTAGATATGGTTGAAGAAAGGAGATTGAAAATGCAAAGGAAGGTTTCAGAAGGGAAAGTGGAGAAAAAAGTTTGGGATGTAGAAACAGAGAAGCACTTGAGAGGAGAAACGAGTCCAACTATGGCTTTAAATTGGCCTCAGAAAGGGAAATTGTGTATAAGAAGGAATCAGACGGCGTATGACAATTATTTTCTAGGGAATAGTGAGTGCCATGATACATACCGAATCATGGGAGGATGGGGATTTAAAGGTGGAAGAGATCCAGTTTTTCCAGGACTGTATTTCATTTGTGGGAACAGGGCATATTATTGTCTGCCAGACCACTGGTATGGCACATGTTATGTTGGCCTGGTTTTTCCAAAGATTTTTCACATGGATAGAGGAGAAGATGGTGTACATAGTTTAGGTAGTTATTTAGCACGTGGCAAGAGAGAATCTTGGACTGAAATTGTAGGTGACATTTTTGGAGCACTAATACCCGCAGTGGGAATGTCTCTGAATGCGAACAAAATTAGAAAACTTTCAACAGTAGTGGATCGCTTGTCAACAAGCACCGCTGGAGGATTCTTATTGGTAAATACTGAAATGGTTGCCATGCGTGCTATGGTAATGCAAAATCGACTTGCCCTTGATATTTTATTGGCAAAAGAGGGTGGAGTCTGTGGAATGCTGAAAGTCCAACATTGTTGTACTTACATTCCTGACGAAAGTAGAGATTTGAAAAATTATGTTAAAAACATTACAGAATTGCATAATGAAACTGTACCACTGGAGGTTGAAGGTGTCTGGGAGAAGATTGGTAAGAAAATAACAGCTATTAAAGACTTTGTAGTAAAACTAGGTAGTACATTTATAGGTAAGATATTATTTCCATTAACATGTGTGATTACCTTAGTATTAATAATTAGACTTGGTTGTATTTGTTGTAGAAAGAATAAAAACCAGAAAAGAATAAAAAGAGAAAACACAAGGAGAAGGGATAAGATACAAGAAAGAGAATTTGAAGAAATAGAACTAGAAGAGTTAAAGGATAGCATGTATAAGACAGCAAAAAGAGAAGAAACAGGGAAAACTGAAATATGAACGAAACAAGAAATCAATTCAAATTTCCGTAAAAGGGATACAACATTTTTAATTAGTGTGGTGATATATTCACCAAAGGGGGGATTGATGGAGCGGGTAGTACAACATTTTGTATACCCCCCCATTCTGCATGTTTATATTAATCCGAATAATCAATTAATTGTAATATTACTAATTTGTTTGAAGTGATAACTCATCAACTATATTAACAAAAGAATTACATGTGGGAATTGCACCATGCATGGCTGTATTAATTGTAAACTAACATGAGTATGCATATTAATAGTAGAAAGCTAGAATATTGCATGTTATATGTCGCTTTGGTGATGTATTTGTGATTTGTGCTTTAATTAGTGAGTATAAACCGCTCTGAGTGTTGCTTCTGCTAGATAAATACACACACATATGGGTATTAGCAAGGAGATAACATTTTATTAGCAATTTCTATGTTTTAATTACATTTTTGTGTTTCTTTTGCTTAAGTTGACCATTTCGGCCTAAACAAGATGGCTGAACGAGACGTTAAATGTGACTGCCCTGACAACACGAGGTTCTAGGTGAAGTGGGCAGGCGCTACCGCCAGCAGCAGTGGCCTGGACCTGACCCCGGGAGAACATGTACCTTTCAAGGACGCTCCGGGAACCCATCCAAGACCAAAGACAAAGCTCAATTTAAAAGCCGGAACAAGCAAGTTTGATGACTTCATCATTCGACAATCTGAGAACTGCACCCGCTACCCCAAATGGACCAATCAGGACTCTCTAAACCCCGATCTTGATACTTTTTGACATTATTTTCATTATAAAAGTAGGTAGGGAATTAGGCTAAATAACGCTAACGCTATCGCTGATCGACACGCTCTTCTTTGACGAACTCGATTTCCTGACGTTATGCTGACGGAGAGGACAGTGACACTGCTGGACAGCTGTTATCCTGAATCTTTGAGAGACTGAATTGCGGCCTAACTTTGCTGAATAATATTCTTCTTGACTGTTTGACTTAGAGAACGACTTTAGCCAGAATAGGTAAATATGATTCTCTGAAATTCTAATGATGATTTCTAACGTTTCTTGCAATATTTCTTAGATAAATAATATTTGATTAATTGACAAATGTGTTGTGTCGATTATTTAAGAAGAGATTTTGATGGGATTTAAAACTAGATAAATGACTGTGAATCTAAACCTTCAAACAACTAAATGATCCATCTCCTTATGAGAGGGATATCTTAAGTCTGAGGTCAATGTGTTTAAGAGTAAGGTAAAGGTATTCCTTTCATGTCAGCGTTTGGAAGCGTATTTTCCTCAGGAAAAACAGATCAACAGAGTGCAAGTATACTAGTGTTATGGGCCCCACCAATGAATGTATTTGAGTGACTTTGATGCTGAGGTAGTTGGTTTGTGCCGAGGGGGAATTTGACGTTCCGCGCTGCAACAGGAGCACACAAGAAACTCCTAAGAGACAATGTTAGATTTAGAGATACATACCAAATAACGAATGGGATGTACAAAACTCCAAAGGAAAACATTTTTAGATGTAGGTTTACAGGGCATTTTGCTAATGACAGGAAGTGTCAAGCACCGCAACCAAAGATGTTTGGGTGTGGTATCATAGGGCATTTTTTTTAAAGTGTGCAGGAAAAAAAAGACCGTAGCGATCAAAATGTTGGAGGAGGAATCTGGTTCGGAAGCATTAGATTCAGAGGAAGAGGATAAAAATGTGTGTCTTAGAGAACTCCTCTGAGGCCTTGTCACCGCCCACACCCACAAGGCAGGACACAACCTCAACCCCATCTTCGCGGGAGGACACGTCATTCGCTTCAGCTACACCACGCAACCCATCTGGACGGACCACGACGGCATCCACTTCATCTCAAAACCCATTGCACACAGGCCCACACCTCGCCCCCAGCACAGAAACTTGAGCAAGATCACCGAGGAGCACCTCCACCGCGCTCTTTCCCCACCACAACCAATGCCAACTCTGCAGCCAACACACTCTAAAGATGGATCACCGACTGTGCAGACACCCTCGCCCCCCTACGGAACTCCAACAGACAACGCACCACGAAAGCCACCTGGTTCACCACGGAACTCAGAGATTCCAAGCGCAGGCGCCTACTAATCAAGAAAGCTTGGAGAAACAGCAAAACCTCCAAAGCACGCTCTGCCTACAAGACTGCCATGACAGAACACCACCATCTCATCAGAACCACAAAGAAGAATTTCATTCAGAACAGAATACTCACCAACTCCTGCAACCCTAAGGTACTCCTGAGCCTCATACAAGAATTCACCAAACACCCTAGCGAATCCTCCGACGTCCATCCCTCCCAGTACCACTGCAAGAAACTCGGCTCCTACTTCCATTTTAAACTCAGAACCCTCTACAGCAACTTCGACGAGCAGAACCTGGACACCAAGCCTAATCCTCCAACTGACAATGCAACCCAGCCCACCATCACCGCCTGGACCCCTGTCACCACAGAAGACACCGCCACAACCATGAGAAGTATACACTCAGGAACGCCTACCAACCCCTGCCCACCCCACATCTTCCACAGAGCCGCCTCCACCATAGCACCTGAACTACCACGTACCATCAACTGCTCCCTCGAAACAGGCACTTTCCCCGACGACTGGAAACGTGCAGATGTCAAGCCCCTCCTCAAGAAGCCCACCGCAGACCCGATGGACCTCAAGAACTACTGGCCCATCTAGCTCCTCCCCTTCGCAGCCAAAGTCATGGGGAAGATCGTCAACATCCAGCTCAATAACTTCATAGAAGCTAACTCGATTCCATCCAATCCGGATTCCGCAGCAACCACAGCACTGAGACCGCCCTCGTAGTCACCACGGACGACATCCGCACCATCCTCGACCAGGGCCACATGGCTGCCCTCATCCTATTAGACCTCTCAGCAGCTTTCAACACTGTCTCCCACTGCACACTAACTGCCAGACTCCACGGCGCCGGCACCCGGGAAACCTCCCTTGACTGGATCCGTTCCTTCCTCACCGGCCAAACCCAAAGAATCAGACTTCCGCCCTTCCTCTCTGAACCTACAAAGATCAGCTGCGTAGTGCCCCAAGGATCCTCACTCAGCCCCACGCTCTTCAACATCTACATGGCCCCTCTTGCCACCATTGTCAGAAAACATGGACTCAGCATAGTATCCTACGTCGACGACACCCAGCTCATCCTCTCCTTCACCAATAAACCCGACATCAAGGTATGAAAGACATCGCCTCCTGGATGAGCAACAGCTGCCTAAAGCTCAACTCATAGAAAATGGAGGTCCTTGTCCCAGACCCACCCCCTCCGCATGGGACAACACCTGGTGGCCCTCCGCCCTTGGAAAACCTCCCACAGACCAAACTTGCAACCTCGCCATCATACTCGACTCCTCCCTCACCATGAACCGATCAATGCCGCATCCTACACATGCTTCAACACCTGCGCATTCCCAGCAAGACCTTCAAATGGATCCCCCCCAAATCCAGATGGATCGTCACCCACGTACTCATAACCAGTGGACTGGACTTTGGGAACACCTTCTACATTGGAATAAACAAATCTCTACTCCTCAAACTCCAGAAAATCCAGAACGCCACAGCATCGCTCGGCATCCCACGCCAACACCACATCACCGCATCGCCACATCACCCAACACCTACAAGAACTCCAGTGGCTCCCCAGCGAAAGAGAGTGACCTTCAAGCTCTTCACTCATGCCTACAAATCCCCCCACAAAATTGGATTTCAATACCTCAACGAAAGAATCTTTTTCTATGTGCCCTGGACAAGCCTACAATCTTGCCCTAGCCAAAATCCCATGCATCCACACAGCCAAAGTGGGGGGCGATCCTTCTCCTACATCGCTGCCAAGACCTGGAACGTACTCCTACTCACCATCAGATGAACCCCCAAACTGCAAGCATTCAGGAAGAGCCTCAAGACCTGGCTTTTCGGATGAGACGAAGCTGTGCAAAACTCCTCCCCCCCCAGCGCCTTTAGACCCTCACGGGTGATTAGTGTACTTCACAAATCTCTGATTGATTGATTAAATATAAAGGTACCATAGTAAGAAGCCCAAATGTGAAATCTGTATGGGTTAAGAAACTTAAACCTGTGTTGGGAGAAATCCTTGAAATCCCGTATATATCCCCTTCACAGGGGAACCAATTGTGTTGCTGGCGTTAAGGAAATTGCATTTTGTGTTCAAAAACAGGGAGGCAGAATGTTAGCTGTATGTCTCTAAATCAGGTCATCCAGTGTTAGGATGGTGGGGTCAGGGCGAATTGGGTGTAATCCTTGACCCAAACAGCTCTGAACTTGTTTCCGTGGTTCAAGAGAATAACATGTGTTAAGCAAGTATCATTGATTCATTCATAGAGTATTTTCAGGTGCCATTGGAGAATAGAAAGGGTTCCCACTTAAGATAATACTGAAGGATAATGCATTACCCTGTGTGCATAAGGCCAGGAATATCCCCATGGGAATTAGAGACAAAGTGCAAAGAGAATTGGAAAAAATACTTTCTGCTTGTATAATTGAAACAATTGAGTCCTCTGACTGGGTCACACCATTAGTGGTTGCTAGGCTTGCGAACGGTAAGCTGAGGTTGTGTGTAGACTTTAAACAGGAGAATCATGGTGTATCAATTTCCCTTACCAAAAATTAATGAAATGCTATCACTAACCAAGGGGGTGAATGGGCTCATCACCATTGACCTAACATCATCTCACCATCAGGTGGATTTAAATCCCAACAGTTGTAAAATAAGTGCCTTCAGTACACCTTTTTGATGCAACCAATTTTTAAGAGTCCCTTTTGGATTAACGTCTGCAGCTGCTATGTTTTAGAGGCTAATGTTTAAGCTATTCAAACAGACATGTAATGTAATTTTTTTTCAAGATTTTATCTTGATTATGGGAAAAATCTAAGGAAGTACCAATTTTTGCCAACGTGCACACTAATGTTTAATTGTTCAATCACAATATACGCTAGTGATTTGAGGTGTGCTACAACCACCTTGGCGCCTAGTTTATGGGCGTCTGATAGGTAAATCCGGACAAGTGTGCAAGTAGGGGAGACCCTACTTGCAGGTGGGAGCACTATTTCTTTAACAGACTATGGGCCATATTATCAAGTACGGCGGTAAAAATTATCGCCGGTTTAGCGGCAGAAAACTGCAGCTAAAGCGGCAATAATGGGCTTGATAATATGCCCTTGTGAATTCCCATAGAAGCCCATGTTCTGGTGTCAACATGGGCTTCTATGGGAATTCTCCAGGGCATATTATCAAGCCCATAACCGCTAAACCAGCGATAATTTTAACGCCGTCCTTGATAATATGCCCCCTTATTCTTCTAATAGTTGGGGAACTTTCTAACATTTTAAAAGCTTTGGAGGAGGAAATACTCACTATTAAGGAAGAATTATCCAATAAGATGTCTGATAACTGGGATGACCTTCTACAAGATCTCAATGAAAAGCTTGATAGATATGCCAAAGAAATACACAAACGAAAAATCAAAAAATTCCGTCGTGAAACTATTGATTATAAATAGGGCTCCCGGTTTTATGGTATTTTTTTTGTTGCCATTTCCGTCTGTATTTATCCACATTTATTTTTGCCACAAGACGAGGCTACAGCTAGTATTTTTTCACGTTTATTTAAATTGACAATTTTGTTCGTTTTCTAGTGCAATATAGGCTATATTGTACTAGAAAACGAATAAAAATATGGTTAAAAAAAAAGGGCAGGAAGTGTAGGGTGGAGAGAGAAGTTGGGCTAGCTGACCCACAGCAAGGCTGTAAACACCTGCTCAAACTCTTGTTGCAAAAGGCCAGGAAAAAAAAAAAGCGTAAGCTAGTACGTACATGGCAGCTGAAGCTAGACCACCTAAAAAGAAGACTTGCTTGATCACACATTGCATTCCAACGCATCTGTGAATTAGGGTCATACTTGCTCCGTCACCGTTTCAGAAAGGTCCAGCGCCAATGTAAGCACACAGACTATCCAAGAGAAGCTGCTGATATGGAAAGGAACACAGCAGTGTTGTGCATGCATTTATCGTAATGGGCACACTTTGGTTAAACAGCCATTTGAAGCAGTTTCGTCACTTGGTGGCACAGTGCTCAAGTTGAGAACAGTGCGACACTGGAAGTTCCAAACACTACAAATGTGCAAGTTCTAAAACTGTGCTTGCTGAACTCACATAGTTACCACCACCTTTCTTGGATTTAACTTACATTTTGAATTTCTTAAGTACAACATGTTGACTTCTGCATTGACCATCATCGTATGAAAAAAAGAAAGTTGAAAAGCCTGTCCAGATTCTAAATTTTAACCACTGTTCTTAGAAAAGGATAGCTTCACTTATGCCAGCAACTATAATAGATGTGTCGCCGTTTCTGGGTCACAACCAGTATAGCAAAACAAGTTTGCAAACTCAATGACCTCAGAAACGATGTCCATCTTTTTATTGAGCCGAGTGTACATAATACGTAGTCTCACAACCCATACTGCCGATCGAATGAATACCATTATCTGACTTTACATGACCAACGAGAGGCAACATTCCAGCGAGGCGGGCAATCAAGGAATGTGTATTTGAAAAGCATACATGTAACTTACTGGAATCATCAGTTCGTCCTTTCAGCGTATGTAGTACGGAAGAGATAGGCGGGCGAAGGTGAATCATCTGTTAGCGTTCTCTCGCACTCCTTACAGAAGAGAAGGGCCTCGGAGTTACAAGGAGATGAATGCTGCTAATGGGTGGTGTGGTGTTTTGGGCCCGGGGCCCACATGCTGATCACTACAGGTGGTAACCATAGCAACAAGATGACGCCAGTGGAAATATAGCGAGGACGAGGGAGGCGAGTAGTGAAAAATAGTCCGCATTTTGAGGGCTTGTTTTGCAAACGTGGCTCCTGTCCATTCGCCAGCACAAAGGCACTGCGGTACGACTGTCGTCTTTCATTTTGGTTCCATGCCCCTCTTAACCATCCCACAGTCACTGGACGGGCAAAGATCTCTCTTTTAGCCCTTCACTAGCTGTAAAATGTGCCTGTGGGGATCTACGTGTGCGGGGTCGTGTACAATATAGCTTCAGGAGCACTTTCAGCCAAAAAGACACATTTAACCACATGCCGATAAACAGATCTCAAAGTGTGATTGACCGCCAGCCGCACCCGAGTACTTAACAAGTCTTTAAAAAGACCATTCACAAGTTAACAAGGCTTTTTCACCCCTTCTTACCAGACTGCGGGCAGTGTCTACAGGACCCCCTGTGCTCAATGGCTTAAACACCGAAACGAAATGTAAAGAGCTGTCTTTTACACAGACAGCAGAATTGTTTATTTGGAACGTCGGTAGCAAAATACCCGACGGCAGCGTGGCAAAATTTGCTAGTATTTTGCTGTTTCTAAATATAAAGACAGACAAAGGAAATATAGATTTCCGTCTGTATTTATATGTACAAATCCGTAAAAACTGAAAACCGGGAGCCCTAATTATAAACTCGATGAAGTCTATACGTGGGCTGAGGTTTATAATCAACGTAAATGGCAAAGACCACAAACTTCAGGTTCATCGCAGGAAAGCATAGTTTCAGATTCGGATTTGGCCCAAAACCGTCCACCAGTTAGTAAGAATGGAGGAACTGTTGAAAAAAGTGCTACCGTGTCAGGAGGAGCTGAGTCGTCTAAATCTACTTTTTTATCCACCAGTCCGGCGGCAAACCACCGTCCAGACAAACCTTTGCAAAAACAAGGAGGGGTAAAAGAACAAGTCAGACAAACGATCCCTTCGCAGCAAAATGAGAGCAACTTAGTTATAAACATTTCTAAAGTTCAACATTCTAAGGCTAAAACTGCTGTCTTGAAGAAAGGTACTTCGTACGTACCAACTTATCACACCAACATAGTAGAGACTGAAATTGCTTTCTTTAAGTTTGTGAGAACTCTTACACTGAAATATTTCTTCAGCACGTTGGAAAGTACAACGTCTTTTCAAGAAGAAACTGAATCAAAAGAGTTTAAACCAAAAAGTACATTTTGTTCACCAATATCACATAAATCCATAGACACATTTGAGCGACTGGTGAAAGCTGAGATCCTGAAGATTGACTTCCGGAAACAAAAACGAGTGAACTTCACAACTAAAGAATGGAGCACCCTTAAACAATTGGCAAACAACCAACAGTTGACCTTCCAAAAAGCCGATAAAGGAGGTGCTCTTGTTGTGTTAGACACGGAATTTTATGAACAAAGCGTGTTTCAACACATCACAGACAGCGATACATATACCAAACTAGACCAATTCCCTACCATGAGCTGCCAAAACTTGCTGAATCAAATTTTAACGCGAGCCGTAGAGATGGGCTGGGTTAGCAATAACACTAGAAAATTTCTATAAATCGCATATCCAAGACGGCCAAGACTGTATATGCTCCCCAAAATCCACAAAAACTTGGAGAAACCACCGTTTCGTCCAATAGTCTCAGCATGTGGATCACTGTCAGAACTGTTAGTGTGAGAAGTTGTCCTGGTATATGCTGTTCACTAGTTAAAGTGACCACCTTGTACCATGCCAAGCAACCCTTATGGTGTGGTTGTAAGTCAACCTTTTTGGACTAGCTGTCCTAGTGGTAGCGTAGGCTAAGCAGTGTTTGAGGCTAAACTCGTTAAAGCGTGTTAAGCAAGCTGTTTTACCATATTTAACCCCCCTTTATACCAATGAAAGGACACCACACAGATATATATTCAAAAAATATATGTATTTATTACTCAAAGTATCCCCTAGACTCTTTATGAGCACAGGAGCACAAATCGTTAAACAAGACAATGTTATAATATACAGAAGTTGCACTTTATATGGATATAGGCCCTGGTGGCCGATCAAACCATATACTAAAATAGTGGTATAAGTACCACGAACAGGAAAGGGAAAAGGCCTAGTGCCTCTAGAATCGCTGGGCCTACAAGGAGCTAACTTCAGTTAGTGACCAGGAGGTCCACGGGTCGCGTGTGCAGTGAGGAAAGTTACACGCTTGCTCCCATAGATTTTCAATGGGTGCGTAAAAGTTCAAAAGTTACTGCTGGAAGGGTCTTCTGGATGGACTACGAATTTAAGATTCAAAACACAGACACTAGAGATGTTTCTCTACACTTGGGCACCGGAGTGCCAGCTTTACCTCACCCACAGGAAGCGGGTGCATAGGTCTCGAAGTGCGTCGGGTTTCTTCTATCGATTCAATGGAGCCTGGTGACAAAGATGCTGCAGGCGGTCGGTCCAGAAGAGATGCGGTGGATCCAAGAGTGGATCGGAGTTGTAGAAGACCTGAAAGCAGAGGGGACAGTGTTCACAGTCACTAGCCAGTGACCGGCGTGGCACCAGGTAGGTACCAGGCGATGTCGAGTGCAAACAGGTGATGAAGTGTAGCTTGTCTCCGCAGCCACGTGGTCCCTGAAGGTTGACGAGGTCCAGGAGTTGGTTCACGAGCTGTCCCACGCAGGCTCTCGCTGTCGGCGGTGTCGGCGGCTTGAAAGAGGCAAACAAGCCTTGGCAAAGGCAGGAGTCGTGGAAAGAGAGGAAAGCTGATTGTTCTGACCAGCAAGGTCAGAGGGGCTGCTCTTTTGGAGAGCAGCTAGGGCCAGTCTGGAGCAACCAGACCAGCATCATTGATTTCAAATTAGATCGCCAAAATGGCCACTAGCCAACGGGCCAGGGACCAGGCAGGCGCGTCGAGATGCAAAGTGCAGAGGGGCCCCACGCAGATCGTGGAGATGCTGGAGGGCTCACCTTTGGTGCAGATGCTGCTCGGTGGTTGGGCTTCTCAGGACTCAAAGCACAACTTGGAGGGAGCCTCTGTCGTTGCGCTTGCAGCTTGTCGTCGGTCTTTCAAGATGGCTGGCTCCACGTGTCTCGGTGCCTCCACGGGTTCCTTCTTTTCAGGGACTGTGGATCGGGCGGTGAGAGGTCTGGAGGTCCAGGTCTTGTTGGGCTCTGGGCTCGGGCTCCGGTGGGAGGCGGCGGCAAAGCAGACGTCGAATAGCTGGTTGGTGCTTGCGTTAGCAAGATGGTCACTCCCTGACCATAGGGGAGATTTCCTTCAGTCCTCTGTGCAGCAGAGTGTCGAAGTTCCCGTCTTCTTCTTTGTAGTAAGTTGATTCCAGGATGTCTGAAGTCTTAGGACACAGCTCCTACCTTTAAGCGGATTCTAGGGGCCAGACTACCTGCTAGGTCCCTCCCTAAGGGTGGGACCAGGAAGGGGGGTGGTCACACCCCCAATCCTTTGTCCAGCTCGCCCCAGGTCCGGGGCTGGTGTGCTCCAGGACCGGTTTGAACTGGCATATGCACCGAGGCTCCTTGTGAGCCTCGGGCATGTCTCATTCCATTCAAGCCCTACCTGACCACTACACAAAATCCTGTCTGGGGTGGTGCTCGCACCTCCCCTGGCAGGAAACCCTTTGTCCACGTCTCCCAAGCTGGAAGGACTCCCAGCAGCAGGAGGGCAGACTTGTGTCTGTGGTGGCAGCATCCATTTTGTGGAGCTGAGGCTATGTCTGGTTTTACCCGGGTTTCAGGTACTGTACATGTCGTGTCCCTCTAGAAGGGTAGAATGCTAACCCCGTCGCCAGAATTGGCGAGGGGTTAGTATTCCAATTCGTATGACACCTTAGTCGACATGTTTTGATAAAGCCAAACCAAAGATAGCATTTAACCGCGAGGTTCATAATGCACTTAAGAGTATACGGTATGACGATATCTGGAAACGGTAGAAGGAAGTTGTTCCGACCACTGCAGACTGGCTCAGCTCATGCCAGAGCACCATCTCACATGGAACCAAGCACTCTGCCTTCAGGATTGTCAAGGCCTGCCATAGGAGTGACTTATAGTTTACCAGGTGTCCCATTTAAGGTTAGGTATAGGTATACTACACCTAAGTAAGAGGTGGTTACACCAACTTACCCCAGCTGAGTGATCAGCCAGTTGTGTCAAATTGCTAGGCCAGGCCAGGGGTGGCATAATACATGCTGCAGCCCCTGGTAGGCCTTAGATACACCAATGCCCTGGGTACCTAGTGTACACTGGTACAGGGGCTCACAGGGTGATCCAATTCCAATTGGTTATGCACCTAGGGTGCATAGTGTCAATTTAGTTAGAGAGAACAGCAGGCTGGGGGTCTGATTAGCAGGCCAACAGCCTCAATATGTCAAAAACCAGTGAAGCAAAAAGCAAAAAAATTTGGGGTGACCATAGGATAGCAGACCCTACTCTCCTACAGTTAGGAAAATACCTTGATTACTTTTTGCAGCCCATTGTACAACAACAAGAATCATACATTAAGGACACTACTTCTTTGCTTAACGCATTATAAGAACTTGACGTAAATGGTATTGAAAATTGGCATTGATGCACAGTGGATGTCACTGCCCTCTACACTTCAATTCCACATGCCGACGGACTTGATGCAGTCGAATTGGCTCTTCTCAAACATGAAGATATTAAAGCAGAAAAAGTGCTATTGATGGAACTCTTGCAGTTCGCATTATATCAAAGCTATTTTGAGTGGCATGGTGACTTTTATGCCCAGAACAATGGAACTTCAATGGGGTTCACTGGAGCCCCTTCGTATGCCAACATCTTTATGGCCAAATTTAAAACTGAATGCATTCTCAATAATCAAGAATGGACTCAACATCTGGTCCTGTGTAAACGATATATTGATGACATTTTAATAATATGGAAGGGAGATTTGATTCAATTAGAGAATAACATCAGAGCTTAAAAATCACATTCACGATCGCATCAAATTCACTCATCAAATTGAAAAAACCAGCATAAACTATCTAGATGTCTACATTCAAATTGATTCAGGCACCAAAAGAACAAGCGTATTTACTAAAGCCACTAATACTAATAACACTCTACATTTTGACAGTTTTCACCAAATTGCGCTTAAAGAACATTTGCCATACTCTCAATTCATCAGACTTAAAAGAATCACCTCTGATTCGGAAGAGACTTGGGGGCATATTATCAAGCACTGCGTTAAAATTATCGCCACTTTAGCGACAGAAAACTGCTGCTAAAACGGCGATAATGGGCTTGATAATATCCCGCAGAGAATTCCCATAGAAGCCCATGTTGACACCAGAACATGGGCTTCTATGGGAATTCTCAAGGGCATATTATCAAGCCTATTATTGCCGCTTTAGCGGCAGTTTTCTGCTGCTAAAGTGGCGATAATTTTAACGCCGTTTCTTGTTAATATGCCCCTAAGTTTGAGACACACAAATTTATGGATACATTTAAAAAAAGAGGATATCCAACACATATTTTGGAAAAGGCCAATCAAAGGATTGCAATTGTTGATCGAGCGAGTTTATTATGCCGCACCATCCCTAAACAAACTAACCCCTTGGTTTGTGTTTTGAAACATTCCACACAAGCCAATGTGATTAAATATATAATCATGAAGCATTGAAATATCATTCATACTGAACAGATTTAAAGATTTTATTTCCCCAATGACCGACTTTCGCAATGCAAGGATCCAAAAACCTGAAAGAACTATTGACAAGAGAGACCAGTGACACAAAGAAAACTTTTAAAGGCATGCAAAAATGCATGAATTGCGTGCATTGCAATAACGTTATGGTTGGAGATTGTTTTATTCATCCCAATAAAGGTCATAAAATCAAATGAAGTCATTCAAGTACCTGTGACACTGCCAACGTCATTTACGCTTTAAAATGTCCATGTGGGAAAATCTATGTGGGAAGAACAGAAAGGAAAGTGAAAATACGTATAGGGGAACATAAAAGCAATATACGTAATGGGAATGAAAAATCAACCGTTGCAACCCATTGGATGGAAGCAAGGCACAATATAGTGCAATTACGTTTTACTATACTGGAGGCGCAAAAAGGAAAACAGGATATTGGCCCCCAAAAGGCACTAGCGAGATCAGAATTTTATTGGACAAAAAAACTGCAATCACTTCAGCCTTTGGGGATGAATGATAGAAATGAATTTAATTGCTTTCTATAATTTTGTATTATGTTATTCTGAATAATGTGGTAAGGTAGCTCTCTGTAACTATATGTGATTGTTGTTTTAAGGTACAATTACGTCATGATAATTGTCATTGGATACACACAGCTTCAATAGTCCGAAAAAATTGTATTTTGTTAACATTAGAAATGTTCGTTGTATAGGTGCACTTTTTTACTTTATTATACATCACTTTGTAACATCAGCACCCTGTCTCTTAAAAGCGTTAGCTCTTCGTTTAAATGAGCATGCCATACTGTGTCATTCACATCTGTGCGGAGGAAGAACACACAAGTAATCTTCCCGGTAAGATTCAAAGCAATTGTATTGTCTGCTAGCGCGTAAAGCCTCAGATCTTTTGAAAACCCGGTAATGGCGCGAGTATTTTCACAACTTTGTCGGCATGTTTTAATTTCAGAGAGCAGCACTTTATTAGTTTGTGGAGTCCATGAGCGCGTAATAATATTGATTGCTTGCCCTTATTCAAGCGACACCCGGTAACTGCGGGTAAACTTCTGTTAAGTTCTCGGCGAATTAAAATCACAAATGTTTAAATCAATTGCACAGGAAACCTTAACCACGCATGAATTACAACACATGCGTGGTTACCACGAAAGCCTTTACCACGCATACCTTTACTACGAGATACGTAGTAAATGCATGTGTGGTAAAGGCTAAAATTAGAAAATGGAGGCTTGCGGGGTCTCCCCCCCCCCCCAAAAAAGAAATAAGTGGGAAAAAAGGGGGCTTGGTGGGGGCCCCCCTCCAAAAAAAACCTCACCTGATGTCACATCGAGAAGTGCAGGCAATCGGCGTCGTTTGAGAGGAAACGGAAAGAAACTTCCAGTTCCTCTTTACGACGTATGACGTCACTATGGAGGATGGAGAGGAGACGAAGTGAAGAGGTAAGGGGAATTTTTGTTAAAAAAAGAAAAAGGATTGAGGGTTAAGGGCAGGGGTAAATATAAGAAGGATTGGGGGCTGGGGGGTCACGTAAGGGTACAGGGGAGGGGTATAACCTTTACCAAGAGTATGCCCTTACCATGCATAAATTTACACCGAAAATCGTTGTAAAGGCATGCGTGGTAAAGGAATATTCGTGGTAAAGGTTATGCGTTGAAAAAGCATTCCGTTGTAACGCATGCTTGGTAAAGGCATGCGTTGCAACGGAATGCGTTGTAACGACATACAACCCAATTGCACATCGTAAGAATAAGTTCCACTCACTGTAGAGCTACGGTGTGTTTGAATTCAACATTTTCTTTTAGATTTCAGATTCTTACACCATTTTCTATGGGCTTCAAAGGTTCTATGTTTTTTTACCGAGTCACTTCGTTATTGAATCACTGCACTAGTGCACTTTTTGATGATATACCATTTTAGATCGGAATTTGAATGTTTTGGACTGAAAGTTGAATCGCCCTCTGTTTTCTGTTAATTTCAGCATTGCCATGTTCGACCTCTGACGAAGGGTCACGTTTTCGACCCGAAATGCATTGGGTTTTGAAGAATTTAATTGATTAGAACACTTCATGGATTGAATACTTGATGACTATGTTGGATGAAATGCGCATGTTGTTGAATGCAATTGAAAAACCAATAAATCACTCTATTCATGTATTACAAATCAGCTTGAAAGCATGAACATTAAAAAACCTTGAATCAGAATTTTGTTGATAACAGTCATCTGTTAAAGAAATAGTGCTCCCACCAGCAAGTAAAATCTAAGGAAGAACATGATTCCAAATATCAAAAGTTTATAAAAATGTTAGACATTAATGGCGTCACTGCAGAATACTCAAAATGAGAAATTGTAGAAAAAAGGTTACGTATATGGGACACGAAATCAGTGGGAAAGGTATAGAACCTAGATATGGATTGGTAGATGCAATTAGGAGTGCACCAGCCCCAAAAAATAAGGAGGAAGTTACAGCATTTTTGGGACTGGGAGAATTCAACACTAGACATGTGAACAATTTCTCCAGCAAGACATATTACATAAGACAATTGCTCAAAAACAAATGTGTGTTTAACTGGTCTCGGGATTGTCGAGATGCTTTCAGAGCAATTAAGGAAAGAATTTTGTGTGCAGGGATTTGATCCCGATGTGAGATGCACAGTTTCTACAGAGGCAAGAAATAGATGTTGCAGTGCTGTCTTCACACAGGTAGGCAAGTCGGAAAAAGAATGTGTTGTTGCATTTGCTTCCTGTTCACTAACAGACACTGAAGAGAAGTTGTCTGTAGTTGAGTGGGATGCACTTGCGTGTGTATGGGGGTAGCAGCATTACAGACCATTCATATGGGGGATGTTGGTAATATTGCGCAGCGATCACAAGCCACTTACTAAGGTGCTCACCACAGGTGGATTGTTTAATGCATTCCCACGTACAACTTGAATGTCCATCAAATTATTGGATTACAAAAATGAAGTGCAGTATGTCCCAGGAGTGAAACAAATAAAATTACAGACTTCTTATGTAGCTTGCCATTATCTGCACAGCCTGCAGAATAAGGGATAGAGAAGTATTGTGTGGCTGATGTGACAGAAAGGATCCACGGCATCCCAGAAGAGGAATGGAAGAAAGCTTCACATATGCGTTTCTAACAGAAGATGCATAACGGAGGGGTGGCTGGCTAAGAATAAAATAGCAGGAAATGTGTGTGTGTTCTGGGAGCTGAACAATGAATTATCAATCGAAAATAGTATGGTTCTACGTAATGGTAGAGTAGTTCCCCCAGAAAAGATGCTAGACATTTGTCATTAGGGATATCTAGGGATTTCAAAGAATGAGAGTTGTGTCAAGGAACTCTACTGATAGCCTGATATCAATGTGGCAATTGAGAGGAAGGTGAGAGAATAAATGTTCTGTACTGAGTGAGTAAACATTAATCACTTTCAAATCTTCATTGTGCCCCATGAGGTCTCCAGATATGCCATGGAAAAGAGTTGGTGTGGATGTTGCTGGTCCCATACATGAGGATGGTCTGGCAAAATATCAAGTGGTTTTAACGGATCAATTCTCAAAATAGCCAGAAATCAGCATTAGGTCGAAAGTACATTCAAATGTCATGGTAAGTGTTTTGGACAAAATATTTTTGATGGGGGGGGTTGCCGAAAGCCATAGTGACGGACAAAGGGACGCAATTTAAATCAGAGAGGTTCAAAGAGTATTTGGAAAGGAATGGGGTAAAGCAAAATACCACAGCTGTGTACCATCCAGCCAGTAATGGTACTGTTGAGCGCTTCAAGAGAGTAATGAAGAACTCCCTACAACTGTCTATAGAAGCAGGTTTACAATGGGAAACTGAGGTATTGCGGATGGTGTCGGCTCACAGAGTCACAAAAAACCCCACTACTGGGCATAGCCCATTTGAACTGATGAGGGGCAGGTTACCACTAAAGAAAGATAATTTGGGCTGGAGATGCAAAAACCAAGCAAAGTGAGTGGGTGCCAGGGGTGGTTAGAGAGAACCTAGAAAAGTCGCAGAAACGTATTAAGGACTTTTATGATCACAAACACAGATGTAAACAGATTAGCATACAAATAGGAGATTTGGTAAGGGTTAAAAGGCAAGGTATCATTAGGAAGTATGAATGGAAATGTTACCATCCTTTGAGTGTTGTGAAAGTGATGTGCAATTCTGCTTTACTAAACGATGGCAAGGTGTGGCATTTAAGCCGCATAGCCCCGTACAAGGGCAAGACGGGAAAAATGCCAAGTGATTCCCCATATTGGCTGTCAGGCGAAGCTATTGGAGAGGATCAAGAGCAGAATCACAGTGGAAGCTCTGGCAAGGCTGGTGGTCAGGGTGTGAGTGGCACATTGGATGCTACATGTGTACCATCTGAAGTTCTAAATAAGTCATGGGAAGTGGATACCAGGAGTAGATTTGGATGGAAAATTACCAAAACCATCCAAACTCAGAGATTATGTTTTTAAGTGTAATTTAGTTATGAGCAGTGTTAAGGGAAAATAATGTACAAGTTTAATGAGTTCTGTAATGTACAACATTATTACACATCTTTGTAAGCATCCACTCAATGTATTCTTGTTATTCTTAGTTTATTTTCATTATGTATATTTTTTATGTTATAGAGTTGTTGTTCAATTATTTTACTATAATGGGGGGTCTTATACATAGTTGACAGGTATGTTCATATGGTAACACCGCACTAAAGAATGATTAGGATGTGGTGAGGTAGGATGGAATATAGAATGAGGACGGCATGCATAGGGGGCGGTTGATGGATGTATAGTGTCATGTATGCATCCCCTTGCTCTGCTGGAGTAATATTACAATAAACTTTACTTCAAGTGCACCAGAGTGTAGAGAATCACTACAAGTATATACTAACTTTTGTAACAAGTCTTGCGTTATTAGAGAAAATGGAAAATGACACGTTACAATGCGTACTAATACCACTCGTGTCATTACAACACGGGTATTACTACACATTGTCATTCACCACGACCTAACATTGCAATGCATACTTTTACCACGAATATGCCTTTTGCCTTTACCACACATGCCATCACAACACAAAGGCATGTGTGGTAAAGGTAAAGGTATACTCCTAATAAAAGTATCTGAGGTATGTTACACAACCCTGCCCTACCCTAAACCCTAATTTAGTACCCCTGCAAGCCCCCCCGAGCCCCAATCCTTTCCCTACCCTAAATCACTACCCCTGTATGACCCCCAAACCCCAAATGCTTTCCCTACCCTAAAACACCACCCCTGCAGGACCCTCACCCCAACCCCCAGTCCTCTCCCTACCCTAAAACACTACTCTGCATGACCCCCTGACCCAACCCTACACCCTAAAACACTACCCTGCATGACACCCTACCCCCAGTCCTCTCCCTACCCTAAAACACTACCCTACATGACCCTCTCTCCAACCCCAGTGCTCTCCTTACACTAAAACACTACCCTGCACAGCTCCCGACCCTACCCTAAACCCAAAACACTACCCCTGCACGACCCTCCCCCTGACCCAAGGTCCTCTCCCTACCCTAAAACACTACCCTGCATGGCCCCCGACCCTACCATAAACCCTAAAACACTACCTTCTGCACGATCTGACCCCCAGTCCTCTCTCTACCCTAAAACACTGCCCCCCGACCCTACCCTAAACCCTAAAACACTACCCTGCACGACACCCCAACCACCAGTCCTCTCCCTACCATAAAACACTATCCTGTACTACCACTGCGACCCCACTCTAAACCATAAAACAGTACCCTGCACGTTACCCCGACCCCCTTTTACCCTAAAAAAGTAACCCCCACCTCAGGCCCAATCCCCCTTACCTCTCTCTCCTCCTGGTTCCTCTCTCTTGTCTCCTCCTGGTTCCTGCTGCACGTCGGGTCTGAGGGGTGATGCACATCGTCGTGAGGAAACAGAAGAGCCTCTGTTTCCTCACAAAGAGGTGGATCACCTATATTTTTTTACAAGGCATGTACTTTCACCACGCATACCTTTACAACGAAATTTGTTGTAAAGGCATGCGTGGTAAAAGCACATGCCTTGTAAAAAAATGCGTAGTATTGACTACGCGTTGTTACAACGCAAGCGTAATGGTATGCAGGGAAACATTTGCGTTGTAATGGCTGTTTCCCGAGAAAATCATGTCAGCATTTCTACTTAACAAAGAAGACCGTGTGCATCAGGTACTTACCTATGTACATGTGCTTGTCTTGCTTCAGAGGATGGGCCGTCTTTATAGGTTCACCACAGTATGAAGGGTGCACATAGTATGACCTTTAGCACCTTCAGATCTTGGTTAATTTTAGCAAACAGTGTCATTTTTTACATCTGTTACATATAGTGTACACTGTTCTTAGTAGATTCTTTTTAATACTCTATGGTGTATTTCTCACGAGAGTCTCACTGATTATAAATAGTGTGGTATAGAATAAACTCTCTCCACAGAGTAAACACTGTTTACAGTACCCAGTCCTCTACTGATATTAACTTTACTTCTCATTGTAGGCTTCGTGAATGTCAGGGGTTCGATACAGATTAAAGCTGACTCTAATAGAGCATTTGTTTTGGAACTGACATTCACTATTTTTAGTAACTTGGCTTTATGTGAACAACTATATACACATTAAACACCATACTCAATGAGCGGTTCCTATATATCTGTGGTTGATTGTTAATGTGAACTATGCTACCTGTAAAATGTATAGCATAAGGTCATTGTTGCACATAATGCTCGCTTCCTACACCAAAGGGAGTTGTATCTGTGATGGCACTAATGATGTCTGATACTCTCCTCAGCTGTTTTGTACTTCCTGTCTGTCCTGTAATGCCATAGCAATTTATAGAGCAATATGTGGGAAAACGAAGTTTGGGTGATGTCATCAATTATGTCATTTGAAAACTCATCAGTGATGTCATAAATGATGTCATAGGACATGTCATGAGTGATGTCATATATGAGGTCCTAGGCCGTGCAGTGCACGGCTGGGGCGCAAGTTATAGTTAGCACTACTTACTATAGCTGGTGAATTTCTGTGTTTTTTTAATTTTAGTTCAAAATGTTAATGTTATCACTAACATATTTACCTAACTATAACGTTACTTTAACCTTTTTACCCCAATGAAAATATGTATAAATATTATATAGGCCATGTTTGCATCTGCCTAAGGTGACATACTCTTGCACCTGCTGCCTTACTCCCTGGAAAAACAAGTAACTTCTTTCCCAGTTGAGCTGTTTAATGCACTTACTTTGTTGAGGAGTCTTTGACAAGCACCCCAGATATCCATCAGGGCTATGGCACGTACTCCCTTAGGAATTGGAACCAGAAAAAGTGGCATGAGTCCATGTTTGAGTCAACATATTAGGGGCATATTTACAACAGGATATCACCACCAGACCATCACTTTTAGCAACGTTCTGGTGGTGATATCCCCTTCTCCTTATTTAAACAGTGGCGTTGAGCCACTTAACTTAGCATAACGCTGACTTGTAATTAAGGCCCCTTTTCACGCTTCACTTAGCGTGAAATAGGCATACAATGGGTGATGTAGTGGGCATTCCAGCACAACACCCTTTGCATTTTGGCGCTGACCCATATTTACAAGGCTGGGAATTAGCGCCAAAAACTAAGACAAGGGATATCTGGTCTTAGACTGGCAATGCGAAGAGAAATTGTTAATTTCTCCTCTTTTTTTGCTCTTTCCATGTAATCGCCTTTCAAGATTGTTTATATGCAGGTGTCCCTTTCTGCACATAAACAGTGTCCCTACAACGCAGGCACCCTTGCAACATGGCGCACGGGTGCCTGCTCTCGTGTGAGGCAGCTTTATTGGTGCCAGCACTAGGGGAAACGAAGGGGTGCATTTTAAAAATGTCAGAGAGCGGCGTTACTAATTTTAGTGTAACTTTGCGCTCCGACATTTTGTTGTAAATATCCCCCTTTGTTTGTTTGCATAGAGAGTAAACTAGCCCTTTAAGCAGTGTACGCGAGAACTGTAACAATATATAGGGTGCAAAAAATAAAGACTAGCCATGCCGGAGTTCTCTGAATTCTGTACATTTAAAATTAAGTTAAAAAGTAAACAACACATGGAATAAAGAGATTTGGCCTATGGGCCAGGTTCCATGGCTGGGGAAACAACCGCCTCATAGTCGTACCTTTAGGTTAATCTGAGAAATCCCTATTTAAGAGGGCGGCAGCAGTGCAGCGCCTCGGTTGAATGGGTCCTGCACACATTGTCCCTGAGATGGCACTGGCAGCACAAGCAATTTTCAGATTTGTGTGCGTTTTACGACTTAGAGACAAACTGGCACATGCATCGACAAAGACTTTTGCGATTTCTTAATTGCGATTTTTGCATTTGGGATGATGCATCCCAAATGCAAAAATACCGGTCGCAAAGGGGCAGATTCTGCTAATCTGCCCGTTTGCGACCAGTTTTCTCGTTGATGCATGTGGCCCAAAGAGCTGTATCAGAATCTGTGTTTTTGGAAAGCAGGGTCGTCGGAACAGAGGGATTGGCTGCTATGCAGTTAAGGTAGGAGTAACTTTCAGGCCTTCCAGAGAAATTCAGTTCCCCTTAAATGTTTTCGGCTCAATTTTAGGATGTGAAAGCAGTGATGAAGAACAGCACTTGGGTGTATGAATTGTCCCCTGGCAGGAGTAGAAAAGCATCTGTGTCGAATTATTTCCATCAAATAGCTCTAAAAGGATAGTTTGCCCTAAAGGGACTCTGGCTATCTGTGCTGCATAACGGTAATGCCTTAAATCAGCCGCAGTGTGGCAGCATTGCATATTAATTCGTATTAAAATCTCGCTAAATATTTCTGTGTTCTGTTCTGGATAAGGCCCTATTGCACTTTGCTCTTCAACTACTCTGGAGATGGATATTTAATTTTACAGAGGGGATAGTCATGCTAGACGTATTCTCCATGGAGATGTTACGACTGTAATGCATTTTAGGGTACAATGCGACTTTTATTTAAATAAACAATTTTATTGGCACTTAGGAAAAACAATGGGTGTATACAATGCATGGGCAACTCATGGTCAGAACAGGGAAGAACTTAAAGGCATTCAGTGATATATAATTTATCAGTCTGGTCATGGCAACATACAACCTGGATATATTGACTATTATAGGAAAGACCTGTGAAGTATTGCACAGGCCCCCAATTCCCAGCTGTGTCACCTTCATCAAGTCTTCAAGCCCGTGTCGCATCTAGGGGCATATTATAAAGAGCGGCGTTAAAATTATCGCCGCTTTAGCGGCAGGAAACTGCTGCTAAAGCGGCGATAATATTCCCTTGATAATTCCAATAGAAGCCCATGTTCTGGTGTGAACCTGGGCTTCTATTGGAATTCTCAAGGGCATATTATCAAGCCCACTATCGCCACTTTAGCAGCAGTTAATTTTAACGCCGTTCTTGATAATATGCCCCTAGTCTCCCCATATTTTGTGGTGTTTCTGTTGACATCCTGTGAATTTATATGCCAGGATCTCGAGGGTCAGGCAATGGCCTGAGAGGTCCCTAGTGCACCAGTACCTGGATATAATCCTCTTAACAATAACAAGAGAGATGTGCAGAAGCGCTAATCTGGACCGACTGATTTCCAACTCAGAGATGGAACTGAGTAAAGCCAGCTTTGGGGTATCTGCCAGCTGCCTTCCCAGAACTTCGCCCAAGGTACGGAGCATCTCTCTTCAGAAAGGTCTGAGACATAGTCATTGAGGGGTAGATTTATATAAATGCCACGCAATGCAGCACAGCAAAACACCTTGCTGCACAAAAACAATCCTCAGAGGACTTTTCCTCGTCCTAAGTTTGCTGCAAAATGAAGCCCAGGTGGAAAGAGGAAAGAGGAAAGAACAGGGAGAATAAGATATCTCTCCTTGTTACCCCTCCCCTGGAAAAGTGTAGAACTTTGATGTAGGTTTACCACTCATAGTTAATGTGGGAATGGAACAAAATCCATTTGTGTATGTATGGGAACACCCACACTCCATGCATGGAGCGCCTTCCAAGGGCAGAGTAACGGAAGGCAGCGGCTTGCGCTGCCTTAAGTTCCATCAGATTTACCAAGGCACTCAGGCCACAAAAAGTGTCCCTGCGTGGCTTGATAAAGCTCATTGTCGGTTTTGCTTCTCTCTGCGTCCCCTTGCATGGTGCACGGGGGAGACAAAACCTTTGAAAAATACGGCCCTGTGTGTGTCGATGCTCTCCCAGCTGTCCACCTCACCGCAAGCACTCTGCGAAGTGAACCTGTTACTGTCTAATGAAGTATACTTTACGCAGATATTGAAACAGAATTGTGTAACTGTGACCACCTCCTTGGGCCCTCTGGCCTTCCTGCCATTCTTGATCTGTGAGAAGCCCAACATCTGCATCCTGGTCTTTCTAGAGAAGGGCCTATACACTGACACGCGACAGGGGTTTCCCATATACAGAGTGCATGGTTTCATCCTAGCATCTATGTGTGTCCCTCCGTGTGCCTGGTGACTAGAAAGGTAGACTGCTTCTGATTCCTAACTCCACCCTAAAAGACCCCTTTATCATCGCTGCATGGAGCTTTGTTACATTGTGTTGCATGACTTTTTCATATATCTGTGCCATAACTTTAGGTAGTGCCCTGTGTGGTGTGTGTGTGATGAATTTGTGGCAGTGACATGATGCTATCAAACTAATGTCATAACATCTCTCTATCCCACCCTACACTTAGAAAACACAATGTATCTGTCAGGGAGGTGCACATTTCAAACCTGCAACCACAATGCAACGATTGGTGGTACCATTTAATCGGTAGTAACAATACCCACAACTAAACTCCCTTTGAATGGGTAGCAAGGTGTTAAATGCAGGTAGGTCACACAGCACAGGCAGCATCCATCAGTAGTATTCATTGAAGGAGTCAGCATGAATACATGCAGCAAGCAGAAGCAAAGTGCTTCAGGCGCATCCCAACTGTCTCCTCTTGCTCCTTTCAACTTCCCTCTCCCGCACAATCATCTACCTAAACATTCCACAAGAGAACAAGCAGCACAGGCCAGAGAACACTTAACCAGGAACAACATTCCAAGATACAAAACACCTCCCCTTTTTTCCAACCAACAACAACATAATAAGAATAAGGACAAATATAAAAAAAAATAAACAAAAACAACAGTAATAACAATAATGAAGCAACCATAAAAACAAACATTCTATCTGGAAATCACAATCATAATACCCATGCAAAAGTCATAGTTTTCGTGCAAAAATCGGAAACAGCTTCACAAATGCATAGCCTAAAATTGGAAAAAGATCGTGCTCAAGTGAGAACAAAATCTCTAAATCTGGTCCCTTACAGATGTATTTATTTCATGAACCGATTTCATTTGTATCAATAATGAAAGTCTTACTCTTTGCAACCTCAGGTCTCTTCACTTTCACTAATTGTGCACCATTACACCCTTGCCTGTTGAACAATTTCACAGCACATCCATTTTTACTAATCTCTATCACCTGATAATGTGAACCATGCCTCACTTTCCGTTAATTTATTTATTTATTGAAGCGTTTTATATAGCACTTGCCCCACCCAAAGGTATCGGAGCGCTTTACAGCTAACGAAGCGTGAGAGTCACACAGTATGGCAGCAATACAGGCTAGCTCAGAGACGCCAGCAATTGTACACATAATATAGCAGCAGTATGCGGGTTGGCTCTGAGACGCTTCAAGTCGCTTCTGAGGTCTCCGCGAGAAGTTCACCAATTGCTGCAAGGAAGTCTTCTAATGTCCTGGTTGTGAGAACGTTGACTAGGGTTGCTCCTCTATCAGGGAGGGGGTGTATGGGCAGGGGAGGAGGGGGAGGAGGAGGTGGAAATCTTAATGTCACAGTTTCGGTGTGTTGCAGTGTGCAGGCTTTGTGGGCTTCGGTGGCAGCTGTCAGTTCCAGGGGAGGTGATTAAAAGACGATTGTGTTGCAATGTGCAGGTTTGAGAGAACTGGCGACACACTATCTGCTCGAGGGAGAGCGATTGAGGTAGAGGTTTTTGAGCTGTCTTTTGAATTTTAAGAAGGAGGACGTGGTCCTGATGTGGACTGGAATGGAGTTCCAGATTTTGGGCGCATTGCCGGCGAAGGATCGGGCTGCATTTTTTTGCTTGCAAGTTTTCAGAGGGATGAGGAGTAACGTGATGGAGTTCCTGAGGTTCCTTGTCTGACTGGCCTTCTTGAGTTTAGAGGCCAGGTATTCGGGTTTCCCTGTGTGCAGGGCTTTGTGAGTGAGGCAGGCAGTTCTGAAGCTGAAGCTGGCACGCATTTCGACTGGGAGCCATTGTAGTTCTCTGAGTGCAGGCGAGATGTGTTCATATCTCTTAACTCCAGTGACTATTCTGGCTCCTGCATTGAGAGTTGTTTTGAGGGGGGCTAAGTGGGATTTTGCTGTATCTGTGAGGATTGCATTCCCGTAGTCAAGTCTAGATAGCATCAGTGATTGGGTAGCTTGTTTGAGGGGGGATAAGGGGTTTTATTTTATTGAGTAGCTTCAGGTTGAGGAAGGCGCTCTTTGCGGTGTTCTTGATGTGTTTGGCCAAGTCCAGTTTAGGGTCTAGGGTGATTCCCAGCAATTTTACAGAGTCCGTCAGTGTGGGACTTCTAGTAGAGTGTCATTAAGTCTTTGAATGTCATCGATGGAGGAGGTTTCAAGATACATCTGGGTGTCGTCTGCATATAGGTGGAAGGGGTTGTTGTTTTTTTTGAGTATGGAGGTGAGGGGTTCCATGTAGATGTTGAACAGTTGTGGGACAGCACTGATCCTTGGGGAACACCCCTACTGACGGGGTGAAGGTCGGACAAGAGGTTTTTGATTTTGATTCTTTGGGTGCGGTTTTGGAGGAAGGAGGAGAACCACTGTAAGACCACCTCATCAACACCTACCCTTTCTTGTAGAACCTTAATGAGTCGGTTATGGTCAACCGTGTAGAAGGCTGCCGATAAGTCCAGGAGAATGAGTAGGCATCATTGATCTGTGTCGAGTGACTTGAGGATATGATGTTTATTACCGCTGTCTCTGTTCTAGATCCTTTTGTGAAACCTGATTGGTGGGGGTCTAGAAGGTTGACGTTGTCCATGTGTTGAGTCAGTTGTCGGAGAACGCTTCTTTCCAGGATTTTGGAAAGGAGAGGGAAATTTGAGATGGGTCTGAAGTTGTTCAGATTGTTGCTGTCCAAACCTGGCTTTTTCAGAAGTGGAGATACTTGTCCGACTTTGAGGCAGTCAGGAATGACTCCGGTTCTCAGGGAGCTGTTTATGATCTTGCTCCAGAGCGAGGCTAGGGAGCGTTTAAGCTTTTTGGACAGTTGGGCAGGAATGGGATCCAGGACATGGGATAAGGGCTTGGATGGGGAGATCAGACTGACTATCTCTGCTTCTGAGATGGGGTTGAAGGATTTCCAGGGTTTCGGGGGGAGCTTGGGGGTGGTGTCTTCTGTTCCTGGTGCCGGGCTCTTGTAGAGGGTGCTGTGGTAGTCGTCTAGTGAAAGCTCGATCTTGGTGATTTTGTCGTTGAAGAAGATGGCGACAGGACCGTTTTAAGCTGTTTCCTGAAGAGAAGGAGTGCAGGTTCCTTGCGAAGGTAATCAGGTAATTGATTCCATAGTTTTGGGAGTAGTACGGAGAACGCTCTGCCCCCTTTGGATGCAGTATTGTACCGTGGAAGGACCAGGCGGCAGGCCTCGGATGACCGCAGTATGCGACCGGGTACGTAATTCTCCAGGTGTTCTTTAATGTACACTGGGACTTGGCCGTAGATAGCTTTATGGACAATGCAGAGACCCTTAAATTTTGCTCTTTGCTTGATGGGGAGCCAGTGCCACTTGCACAGCAGAGGGGTGGCGTGAGTCCTTCTGAGCTGCCTAAAGATCAATCTTGCTGTGTTGTTCAGTACTACATGTAATTTATTAGTACGTTTCTGGGGAGGCCGATGTATAAGGCATTGCCATAGTCTAATCTAGACACAATTGTTGCTGATACAATAATCTGTAGTGAGGCAGTTTAAAGGAGGGGGATACGTTTCTGCAGCTGTCTTAGGAGACCTATACATGTTCTGACCACTGTGGTGATTTGATTGGCCATAGAGAGCTCAGAGTAGATTTTTATGCCCAGGCTTTTCACAACAGGTACTAGTGTGGGGGTAGTACCCAACTCTTGGGGCCAGAAGCGGTCACTCCAGGGATTGCTTTTCGTGGGGATGACAAGGACTTCTGTTTTGTCAGGGTTAACTTTTAGTGAATTGGCTCTCATCCAGTTTACTGTGAATCTGAGGATATTTTGCACCAGCTCTTGGGCATGGGCAGAGTTATCAATCCAGAGGACAAGCTGCTTGTTGTCCGCGTAGTTGAAGACTTGGCAGTCCATACGGATTATAGCTGCCACCAGAGGCTGTAGGTATATGTTGAAGAGGAGTGGGGACAGTGCGGAGCCCTGGGAGACGCTGCAGGTGAGAGTGCCCCTGTCCGATACCTCCTCACCCTCTGGGATCGACCTGACAAGAAGGATTCTAGCCACTGGTATGCCTGTCTGCGAATGCCCAGGTCAGTGATTCTGGCCAGCAGCTATGTATGGCTGACCGTATCGAACACCACTGATAGATCTAGTAAAATCAGGACGCTCGTTTTTTTATTGTCAGCCATAATTCTGAGTTCATCAAGTACAGACAGCAGCACTAGCTCAGTACTATGATGGGCTCTAAAACCCACCTGTCTGGTTTGGAGTAATTGGTGTTCCTCCAAGAAAGACGAAAGTGTCTTAAGGGCGTGTTGTTCGACAACTTTCGCCAGGAAGGGGAGATGGGCCTATAATTTTTAAGATTAGCGGCATCTGCTTCAGGTTTCTTTAACTGGGGGGGGTGACTCTGGCCTCCTTCAGGTTGGAGGGTAGGAAGCCAGTCTCCAAAGAGTTGTTCAGCAGAGCCAGGGTCTGCCTTTCCAGCCCGGGGAGGGCCATTCGGAAAATCTTCGGGGGGGCAGGGGTCTGCAGCAGAGCCCGATTTGGTGCGATTCGTCAGTAGTGTCAAAGACCCAGAATATAGATTTGGGAAGATGGTGAGTTGCTTGCAAGGGGGAGGGGCCTGAGTCTGAACTAGGGAGCCCTGATTGATGGGGTTGTTATCAATCTCGGAGCGGATATCCCTGACTTTCTGGAGAAAGAAGGTCTGGAACATGTTGCAGTCTATGGGCGCGGCTGCAGCTTTCAGCTCAGCCTTTTGGCTGAGTTATTTCAGTATTTTGAAAGTCTCTTTCTGCTTGTTTGGTGTGTCTGTAATTTGTGCCTCATAATATTCAGCCTTCCTGGTCGTTATAGCTTTTTTTATAAGCGGTAAGTAGGGTTTTATAGGTTGTCAGCTCCGTTGGGTCGTATGCTTTTCGCCATCGTCTCTCGGCTTGGCGGAGACTTTGCTTCCTTTCCCTCAACATCTTGTTAAACCAGGGGGCCCCCTTTGTCCTTGTCTCTGACTCTTTCCCTCCACTCCGGTGCCACTTGATCAATGGCATCACGTAGGGCGTTCAGGAGAGCTTCACTCCCCTGGTCAAGATTCCCTTCCTTAAGTATTGGTGGGGGGAGCCTTTCTTAAGGTATCTACTAGTTTGTCAGCCTCAATTTTGTTCCAACTTCACAATCTTCTCCACCCTGGGGGAGGTTGCGACAGTTGGTCGTCCAACAGGACCCAGCAGCTAATTAGCGAGTGGTCTGACCAGGCACAGGAGCTATCCACCAGTTGATGGAGTCCCATTGAACTCATCGCTGTCTCAAATTGGCTGATGAGCGGCTCTCTCAGAACAATATCCCAGTGATAGTTGAAGTCACCATCCACTAGGAGTCGTTTGTACCGGGAGCAGAGGTCTGTAATAATCTCTGAAAAGAGATCGCTAAATCTGGGGGTTGACTGCAGTGGAAGGTAAACAACCAGGAGTAGGAGGCAGGAGGCTTTAAATGAGATTTTGACCCCTAATATGTCTGCGTTTTCAATGCTCTCTGCCCACTATCTTGGTAACCATAATTCGAGTGTTAAAGAGAATGGCTACACCCCCTCCTCTCGTCTTCTCTTGTCTGTCATGCCAGAGGGCGTCAAAATCCCCTGGGAGGGCTGCAATAATATCTGGAATCAAAGTATCGCCCAGCCAGGTTTCTGGGAGTGCCAGGATATCGATGTCTCCATCCTGGAGGAGGGAAAAGATTTCAATGCGGTGCTTCTGCAAAGAACGTGTATTGAGAACTGCCACCTTCAAACCTGGTGGGTTACCTAGTGCAGTGTTTTTGTGGGCTGCTGGATGCAGGGTCATAAGTGTGCCCGCTCCATTGTTTCTCAGGATTTTTTCGGCTATCAGCTTGTCTACCACGTTTCCGCCTAGGGCATGGCCCTCTGTGGCTAGGGTCTGTAGTTGTGCAGCTGAGTAGATCCGCGATTGACCAGGGGTTCTGGTCCCTGGCTCCGGTCGGACGCCGACGGGCGCAGATGGGCTTGCCTTAGGCAGGCCTTTAGCACGCCAGCAGCGTGCCTGCTGCGCATGTCCACTCCAGCGTGGCACTTGAAGTGTTTCCATCTGCCCGCCCACCAATCAGCGCTGTGCTGAAACAGCTGATCACCCCCTAGGCACTAGACCGCGATTAGCAAGTGGAAGTGCTGAAACCAGGGAGGGTGCAATTGGCAGGGGGAAATGCGCGTCAAGGTAAGATTCCAAATTCTATTTTACAAGTGTTGCATTTAAAACAAGGAAACCAAGTTTAAAAACGATATAGGAAGGACTTTAGAAATACATTGCTTTAAAACCAGGATCACACAAGTTAAAACAAGTTAAAACGAATTCAGTCAGGTTAAAACAGTTCTTTTAAATTCAAATTTCAGGTATAGAAAATTCTCAATGCCTTGGGGGACCACCTCGTAAGCAAGCATGTCTCACCCTCTCTTGCTGCATGTCCGCTCCAGCGTGGCACTTGAAGTGTTCCCTTCCGCCCGCCCACCAATCAGCACTGCGCTGCCGAACTGGTGTACTGATTTGAGTTGATCGCAGAGGATTGTGCAGGGGTTGTTCCGCCAGTGTCTTTCTGTGGCTCTTAGAAGTCTTCTTTGGGAGTTTACGTCTGTGTTGAACCGGGATCTTGATGGAGTGTTTCTGACTCTTTTTAGTTTCAAGGGGGCAAGTTGGTCCAGGATGGAAGTCATAGTTGTGTTGTAGTGAGAGGTGAGTTCTGTGGTGGAGAGATCATCTGCGGAGGTGGGGAGGAGGGGGCTTAACCTTTCCTCCAGGTCAGATAGGGGCATTTGATTTAGATTTCTCTTTCAGTTATGGGGGTCTTGAGTGGGGGGTTGGTGGAGGATCGGTTGATTGAAGTGGAATATTATGGTGCGGTGGTCGGACCAATCCACGGGCACGATGTGATGGATCATGAGTGTGCTGCATTGGGCAATGATGACATATAGGATAGCCCCTCTCTTCTAGGCTTCCCCAGAGCAGTGTTGAGTAAGGTTGTTGTTGTGAAGATCGTTCAGGGTTTGGATTAGCAGGTTGTTTTCTTCATTCCAGTGTAGGTTGAGTTCGCCTAGAATTAGGAGGTTAGAGTCTCGGAGTGAGCGTTGCACAATCAGGTCAGACAAGGTGTTCACCGAATGTGGCGCTGCTGCCTGGCAGATGATAGAGGAGATGGCAGAGTTTTGTTGTCACTTGTCTTGATGTTGGCGGTTAGGCATTCAAAGGTGTTGTAGTTGAAGGTGTCGGTTTCTGCCACGGCGATGTTGTTCTTGTGAATAATTGCTATACCCCCTCCTCACTGGTCTTTACTGTCTGGTTATGATTGCGAAGCCTGGGGGCCCAAGCATTTCCATGATTGGGGAAGAGAGCTCATTTAGCCATGTCTCGGTGATGAAAGTGATGTATATGTCGTGGGTGAGGATGGATTCTGCCAGCTCAGTTGCGTGTTTGCTGGCTGATCGGCAGTCTATGAGCATGCAATTAGTGGAGGTCCCCTCTTTTTTGCATTTCTTTATTGGGAGGGCCCTGGGGAAATAGGTGTGGGAGGCAGGGGGTCTTGGGGAGCTTGGAGGGGAGTAGTGTCTTCCGAAACCAGTGATTACCTGGATCATGGATTTAGGGGTGCCGGGGGGGAGGGTGTCGTACGAGGAGGCAAGATCCGATGCTGCGCTGGACAACATTGCAGTTCTTGTTCTTTTGGGTCTTTGGGTTTGGTTCAAGAGGGGGTAGTGGTTCAATTGGGGCCAAGAGCTTTGGAAGGCCTTTAGTGCTTGGAGCTGGAAGGAGTGGGAGTCGGGTCAGGGTGTTGGCTAGGCTTTCGGAGTGTGGCGAGGTTAAGTAAGATTTTGTTAAGGTCTAGGATTATAGTTTCTAGCTGGCTCTCTAGCAGGGTGAGACGGTGAGTCGTCTCCTCAGAGGCGGGTGTGGGGGTGTTCTCTGCAGGATAGTCTCGAGAAGGCCAGAGCTTGTTGATGCTATGTTGCCAGTTGGAGTTTGGGTGGTCCATGTAGTCTCTGTGTGGGGCCGTGGGCATGGGTGCGGCAGCTCGTGACGTGTTTACAGCTTCCTATTGGATGTTAGTAGCGGGGGTATTTGGGAGTCGTTGCCTGTGGGGTAGGGTGTATAGCTGTTTCTTGGGGGTGGTGATATAAGGAGGTAAGGTGGAGGTGGTGATCGGCTGGGGGTAGGAGAGCCTTATTTGCGGCGTACCTCCGGTTAGTAATGCAAGGGGGATAGTGTTGTGGGTGTTTTGAGGAGGTGTGCTTGGAGTCTAAGGGGGGAAAGGTTGGCGGTGTTGGCATATGGCATGCGATTGGTTTGTGGGCTCTCCTGGGGGGTTAGGCTGTCCAGGGGAAGAGAGTGAGTCAGGCGGGGGAAAAGTGAGTGAGGGGGGGCATTCCGTAACGAGGGGAAGAATGAGTCAAAGGCATCTAGGTTAGCGTTGTTGTCCTGAATCAAAACAGTGCCGTTGGAGTAAATGATCACAGAGGTGATGCCGCTCCGCCTAGGGTGGTTAGGGGTGGAGATTGACAATTTGCAGCTGTAAGGAGTGCTAGTTGTATTGGATATATGGAACTGTGATCTGACCAAGGAGTTACAGTTTACAGGCCTTTCTGTATGGAAAATTATATCCATTTTCATCAGTCCTTTGGAGGAGCAGTGATAAATGTCCGCGAATAGTGTTTCTGGGTGTTGTCTGATCAGCCTGTGTTTGAAGTTTAGTTTAGCTTTTGGTGAGAGATTGGGGGGGGAACTGATGGAGAAGGAGTTCGGGCCATGTGGTTTTAGGTGGTTTGCAGTGGAGTGGCTGATGGAGGATGGCGTGGCAGATGGCATTTTGAGAATTAGGGTGCCCAAGTGCCTGTGCGAAGCCTCTGCCTGTTCTACTATGGGGATTTCCTGGAGTGACTGTTCTCAGCGGGAGTGGGAGATGGCCGGTATTGCCGAGTGGGGGAGGCACTTTGCCGCTCCTCAAGCAGCTGTTTGTGGCTCAGCCAGCGGCTTTTCTCAGTTTATCCTCCACTACCTCAATTTTGTGTTGTGTGTTTCCGTTCTTTCTCTTCGTGCTGTTGTTAAGGGAAGTGCTTCAACGTTGTGGATACTTGCAGCGCCGCCATCTTTAGATCAGACGTTTCTGTCCTGATATGTGGATATTTTGGTGGTAGGCACCCCAGATACTTCAAGGCAACAGGAGCGCCTGGGACTGCTGTTGACCAAATTAGTTCAGGATATTAAGTAGGGTTGTATTTTTTACTGTAATTCCTTCACGTGCTGTTGTTAGGGAGAGCGCTTTGCTGGTATGCAGGCTCTTTGCGCCACCATCTTAGGGTCAGGTAGTTCAGTCTTAGTGGGTGGCCGTCGGGGTGCTTGGCAATCCAGTGATTATCTGGCTGGGGGCATTTCTGTGACAGCTGTTAGTAGATGAGATCTGGCTAGAAGCGTAAGGAGGCCCCGTATCACTTCTCTGCTGTGGTAGATGGTCAAGCGTCCAGGGGTGGCTGAAATTTACAGAACTGCCTTCTTAGGGTCAGGCATCCGGGTTTTTTCTGATAAATGGCCTGTGACGTTATTGCGGCCGGCGAGGTAGAACAACAACTCTGGATTCAGGCAGATTCACTCAAACCCAATCACATCTATCAAAAGACAATTTTCTAGTTTCTTTACACACATCATACCATTCTTTGCTAATTTTCGGACTTTTCAAAATTTCTTTCTGGTTTTTGCCAACATCATGTTCGAGCATACAAGTGGATGACACATTGGATAAATTGATTAATCAGGCCGACCTCAGAAGATCTTGTGTAGCATTTCCTCTCGCAGCCAGAAATAGTGAAATACCATTCACACTGATCATGTCTACAGTGTCAGTCAATGCGTGGAATAAAATCTGACTAAAATATGACATGATGAGGTCCTTCATATATAATGGAATTCTGATCCTTAATTAATAGTCTGTCTTCCATTCAGACATCGCCACAATGAGGTTAACGGTCTAGTGTTCATGAGTATCTCTTTTCAGCTTCCTGTTAACCTGGCGTAATTTTACGTCATACCCTTTAGCATAAATATTTCCGGCCATTGACACCGGACAGGGTTTGCTCTGAACCGAGGCTGCAGGATGTTTAAGGTAAGCCTTAACTAATTGAAGGACTCAGTTTGGAGTTTTGACCGATGTAGCTTTTCTAGAACTAAACTGCTAGTAGTCAATGGTTTTCGTAGGCATACTGGGTCTTCTACATCGGCTGGGAAGTCATAATTCTGCAGATTTAGATTCTCAAATTATCTCTCGATCATGCTTGTTTAGTAGCTAATATCTGTACTCATTGCCTTAAACTACCATGATAGAGTCAGAAAATAAACTTGGGCACGCCGCCCTCTGACGATATAAGTTTACCCTCTAATTAGATCCCTTCTCATTTAGATTAGCCTTGCTTCTCTGAGAATTATCAGATGATAAGCCATGAGCTATGAAAATACGAAGGTATGCTGTTCCTAGAGAGGCTGTTAAAGATTGGGGAAAGAAGAAGGTCAGGAGAAGGTCTCTCCTTCTGGAAAAAGACCCTCACACATCCGGCAAACAAGCTGTCACGTATCGTCAGCAGGTGGCCCAGATGTCAAGTATCATCATCAGGTCTGCTCCGGATCGGGGCGGCGCTGCAATCCCCGATCGGCGACCTTAGAGGCGCCTTTTAGTGGAGATCTTTATTCCATTCATTGCCGGTTGGTGAGTGCAAGTGAGGGCCCTATTGTGATGTGCGTGTGAGACTAGGTGTGTTTAAAATAAGTAGTGGAGATCCTAGAAAACAAGTTTTAATAAGAAAGGTCCCACTCTTAATTAAGAACAATAACGTGCGTAATCTTACAGTGAGGGTGTCTGAATTACGCTCTAGTGAATAGTGGTCAACATGTTTCTTGCATCGGTCAGGTTGACCGCAATTCTTCAGGACCAGAAAGTTCACACACTTATTGGTAGTGGTAGTAACTAATACTTACCACCGATACAGCACCCTAATAAGTGGTTACTTTAAGCTATAAAATCATACGCCTGTAAAGAAAAAATGGGTGGAAAAAAGAAGGTACATGTTAAATACGCATATTTGCTAAAACCAATCTTCGTTTTTAATTGCCTCATACACTGCACCCACAAGGTGTCATGCAGTATTGGTGATGTGCACAATTATCACATGCTAAATGGTGATCTAAAAAATACTCAATGACTAAGATAATGCAATAGTCAAGTGTGACGCTCTTAACTGCAGAAATAGTAAGTAGAAAAATAAGTTTTTAACCGTGTTAGATGGATCAAAACACGAATGGGGAATAACATGAAGGGGAAGTAACACTCACCCTGGTGTCCCAGGTCTCTGGTGTCAACGAGATGGCGTTGAGAAAAAACACTGAAAAGTGCAGTGTTCTATTGACAGGAAGGCGCCCTCCAAAAAATATAAGAGGGGTGCAAATGAGTCAGTCAGGTTGATGTGACTAGAACCAATAGTTATAAAAATGCTCACAAGTTACTCAAAAATTGCAATATAATTAGAAATCCCTCGTAGGGACCATGCTTCAACCAAGAGATCATGAGATCGAGGCAAGGACAGTGGAACGGTCTATATTTATCTTAATGGGAGGATAATAGTCTCGTCCTAATACTAAACAATCGTGAGTTAGACGGAGTACTAAACTCTACCCCGTATCGTGGTTAGTACTTACGGCAATCCGTGGTTCCGAATGCCTTCGTTCCTACCCTCTGACCGCGCCAGCTCGGTGGACAACTCTGGTTGCTAGCGCGAAGCATACATAGGCCCTTCCAGCCAATCGGAAATACCGGCTCATCGGTGTATTTCCAAAGTACAGCACGTACGGGAGTTAAGCCTGTCATCAATGGCTTTCGGGTCCGGTCAGGTGGTGGTCAGAAGCCAATCGGCTTGAAGCGGCTGGATAACCAGCCAATAGGAGATGAAGTTAGTTTCCTGCAACTCATGGTAACTGTCACTAGGCAACGAGGTGTTGTGGACGATGTATCGAACCTCGATGAGCCGGTATTTCCGATTGGCTGGAAGGGCCTATGTATGCTTCGCGCTAGCAACCAGAGTTGTCCACCGAGCTGGCGCGGTCAGAGGGTAGGAACGAAGGCATTCGGAACCACGGATTGCCGTAAGTACTAACCACGATACGGGGTAGAGTTTAGTACTCCGTCTAACTCACGATTGTTTAGTATTAGGACGAGACTATTATCCTCCCATTAAGATAAATATAGACCGTTCCACTGTCCTTGCCTCGATCTCATGATCTCTTGGTTGAAGCATGGTCCCTACGAGGGATTTCTAATTATATTGCAATTTTTGAGTAACTTGTGAGCATTTTTATAACTATTGGTTCTAGTCACATCAACCTGACTGACTCATTTGCACCCCTCTTATATTTTTTGGAGGGCGCCTTCCTGTCAATAGAACACTGCACTTTTCAGTGTTTTTTCTCAACGCCATCTCGTTGACACCAGAGACCTGGGACACCAGGGTGAGTGTTACTTCCCCTTCATGTTATTCCCCATTCGTGTTTTGATCCATCTAACACGGTTAAAAACTTATTTTTCTACTTACTATTTCTGCAGTTAAGAGCGTCACACTTGACTATTGCATTATCTTAGTCATTGAGTATTTTTTAGATCACCATTTAGCATGTGATAATTGTGCACATCACCAATACTGCATGACACCTTGTGGGTGCAGTGTATGAGGCAATTAAAAACGAAGATTGGTTTTAGCAAATATGCGTATTTAACATGTACCTTCTTTTTTCCACCCATTTTTTCTTTACAGGCGTATGATTTTATAGCTTAAAGTAACCACTTATTAGGGTGCTGTATCGGTGGTAAGTATTAGTTACTACCACTACCAATAAGTGTGTGAACTTTCTGGTCCTGAAGAATTGCGGTCAACCTGACCGATGCAAGAAACATGTTGACCACTATTCACTAGAGCGTAATTCAGACACCCTCACTGTAAGATTACGCACGTTATTGTTCTTAATTAAGAGTGGGACCTTTCTTATTAAAACTTGTTTTCTAGGATCTCCACTACTTATTTTAAACACACCTAGTCTCACACGCACATCACAATAGGGCCCTCACTTGCACTCACCAACCGGCAATGAATGGAATAAAGATCTCCACTAAAAGGCGCCTCTAAGGTCGCCGATCGGGGATTGCAGCGCCGCCCCGATCCGGAGCAGACCTGATGATGATACTTGACATCTGGGCCACCTGCTGACGATACGTGACAGCTTGTTTGCCGGATGTGTGAGGGTCTTTTTCCAGAAGGAGAGACCTTCTCCTGACCTTCTTCTTTCCCCAATCTTTAACAGCCTCTCTAGGAACAGCATACCTTCGTATTTTCATTCTCATTTCTGGGCTCAGTATGCTGGACCTGTCTTAAAATAGCCCCCTGTTCCTCCACTTTTGTTACAATACCTAGCACGGGGTTTACCTCGTAGGAACCAATTAGGATACCAAGGACACTCAGAATCCTCAAGCCTTGGCCCGTCTATATCAGTAGAGGACAATAAGTTTCCTTGTCCTCACTTTTATCTATTTCCTTTTCACTCCTTGCTTCAACTTTACCATGGACGATTGCCAGGGTTTAAGTTTTGGCGATGATGCAGCTGCAGAGATTTTACGTACACCATCTTTACTGGGGTTAGACACCAGCTCCACTTCTGGAGCTCAATCTGACGATCTAACAACCCTGACTACCTTGAAACGAGAGTGGTTAAAAATCACATTGCATGGGGCGATGATGACGGAATACCTGAGGGCTAATATCGCCCCTAATGGACTTATAGTAAAGAATTTTCCCCGTCTTTTTCTTGAAGACATGATCTTTAAGAAGGAATGGTCCCTGGTGTCCTGGAAGTGCACCAGGGATTGGTTGATACTTATAATCAACACAGCAAAGAGACTAGCGGATGCACTCCTGATCAGAATTCAGAATTTAGAGGGTATTGTTAAAGTCTCCCTCACTACCATTGTCTTTAAAACCAAATTATCAGAAATTAACAATGAGATAGCAGAAAATAAAGAATTTCTGATGAAACAAAAAATCACCAAGCTACAAAAAGACATTAAAAAAAAAAAAATCGATAAAGAGAAGGTTTATCCATATCTGAAGGCAGACTACACATCAGTGTTAAACAGCTACTCCTCAGATGAGGACTCTAATAGCTCTAGACGCAACTCCAACACAAGTAGTGATTCCAGCAGCGGAGGCTACTCGAACAATAGGAATAGACAAGGGCAACAGAATTACCCCTCTTTTCCGATGATCCCGTTTCAGGGACAATATCAACCGACTCCCCCGTTCTGGCATTTTCCCGGTTTCCAACAGGGTCCCCCTCCCCCCTTTTACCAACAAGGCCCCCCTTTTTTAGGCAGAGGCTGGGGCAGAGGAAGAGGGCGGAGAAGAGGAGAAGAGAAAAGGGTGCACTGGCAAGATCAACCCTCAACATCAATGGAAACCAGGAGCCAAACAAAGAACAAGAGACGTTAATTGTCAACCTCTCACCCCGCATACTGAATGAGACTGAAAAAACAGTTCTCCAAAAAGGTTTGGGATTTGTCCCGACACCTAGGATCGACTCGTTCAGAGATATGTGTGAAATACAGGCATTTTTTCGCAAAATACGTCTGAAGGCTTTTTTCTATGGAGAACCAGAGATCTCTATTGAAGACTCGGGCTTACACAAACCCTCCACTTTTACACCACACAGTGGGATGATCCCGAATGAGGTCCTAACCTTTGAGCAGGCAGTCCTGAAGGAATGGAAACAAATAAAACCTGCTAAGATCTTCCACAACATCACTTCAGGTGAGGAATCTGCACTACGGTCTTTGAGTGACGATCCGTCGATTACTATCAAACAAGCAGATAAGGGGGGAGCAACGGTAATAATGTCAACTATAGATTACCGTACGGAGTGTCAACGCCAACTTAATGATAGGAAGTATTACCTACCAATCACAGAGGACCCTACCACTCGACTTAAAACATTGATTAACACGATGGTTTTCCATGCTGAGACCCACGAGTGGATCACTACGAAGGAAGCCACCTTCCTGGTGACTGCTGAACCAAAAACCCCGTACTTCTACTGCCTTCCGAAAATACATAAGGGGACTTATCCGGTTCCTGGCAGACCCATCGTGTCCGGAATCGGTTCTCTCCTCGAACCACTCTCACAGTTTGTGGATCACTTCCTCAAGCCTGTAGTCCAGAAAACTCCCTCTTTCCTTAGAGACACCATGGATGTTCTCAGACTTTTAGAGGGGTCTCAACACCAGGGACAAGTGGATCTCCTCGTCACCCTGGATGTTGAGGCCCTCTATACCAACATTCCACAGAGGGCTACCCTTGAGGTGATGGAGGATGTTTTTAGTGAACTAGAATGGGGTTCATCGACACCACGTACCTTTGTTCTGGAATGTGCTTCTCTAGCTCTCACGGAGAATTTCTTCGAATATGAGGGCCAACTATTCCATCAAGTACAGGGCACTTCGATGGGGAGTACATTTGCCCCAAGTGTGGCCTGTATCTACATGGCAGCATTTGAGGAGCGAGCCATTTACCACGAATCGAATCCCTTTAGATCTAACATCCTACTGTGGAAGAGATTCATTGACGATATCTTGATCCTATGGAGAGGTGACAGAGTCCGTTGTGATGAATTTTGCACATGGGTTAACACCTTAAACCCTTATCTGCGGTTTACCCATACAATATCTGACAAACAAATCCCTTTCCTGGACCTCTTGATCCTACTTAATGATCAGATGATGAGCACCACACTCCATCGTAAGTCCACCGATCGAAACAGTTTGCTACATTTTGATAGCTACCACCCTGTAGCTCTTAAGCGAAATCTCCCTTTTGGGCAGTTCCTCCGGATCAGGAGGAACTGTACTTCCGTGCCTGACTTCATACAGGAATCTTTGATTCTGACTAACAATCTCCTCCAACGGGGATACAGTAGTCATTATGTAAAGAAGTCATTTAAAAGGGCCCGTAATAACAATAGGGAAGGGCTTTTGGAACCCAGGGAACATACTAGCGATGATTGCCTGACCTGTGTATCTACATACACGCCTAATTCGACAAAACTGAGAAACATCATTAGAAAGCATTGGAATATTCTGAACACCGGGACACTTTCATTGACTACCCCCCGGTTTGCTTTCAAACGCACCTCCAACCTCAAAGACAGGCTTGTACACACGAGACCCAAACAACATAACAACACCAAACAGGCCACTTTATGGAATTTACCTCCCGTAATGGGACATTATCCTTGCGGTTCATGTGTTGTATGCCCCCTCACCAAAATTATGAAAAACATTGAATTTCCAAATGGGTTCACCTGGCAGCACAGAACTCATACCAATTGCAATACCCCAAATTGCATTTACCTTATCTCATGCCCTTGCAATCTCCCCTACATAGGGATGACGACAAGACCGGTTAAAACCAGAATCATTGAACACCGGAGTAATTTTAGGTGTAACAAAGTCAACACCAAAATGACAACCCATTTCTTTGATAAAAAACATGCCCCTGATTCTCTACGGTGGACGGTCCTCCAATCTTTCAAGAACATTAATAGAGCTAAATTGTTCTCTGTTGAACAAAGGTGGGTCATGAGATTATCGTCCCACCTGGGAGGCTTGAATGAAGATATCCCTTGGTCTAGCCTGCTTAATACCTGAGTCTGATGATTTACTACTTACTGGCCCTTGATTTATGAATCATCACTCTGGGCGCACATCAAATAACAGGTGACCTATCTAGACAATGCTGACCTGCTTTGGGGTTTGCTACAATAGATCTTGACACCATTGTTCTCTGACTTGTGTTTTTATCCCTCTGATAGGTGTAGTACTTGCTACTCAACCAGCAGTGCACACCATTGTTGAGGGTCCGCCCTTTCCCTGCTTTGTTTATACACTTTAAGCATATTTATGATCTATAAACTTTTTTTCAATATGTTAACCCATGAGGTGTATGTTCTACTGGACTACATTCTTGGGTTCACGTTACTCTTGATACATTTATGAATACTGTGAATCCACTCTAATATGCCAGCACGTTACCTTATGAGCGTTATGTGCGAGGACGACACCGAGGGTTCCTTTGCCAATCTTTTGACCTTAATCTTTCCTGTGTCAACCACTCGACTCTGACTATTCCTTTTTTTCGAATCGGCGCGCTGATCAGCGACACGCCTTGTCTCATGCCTAACTATAATCGACTTGGCGGTACGAGGTTCGATACATCGTCCACAACACCTCGTTGCCTAGTGACAGTTACCATGAGTTGCAGGAAACTAACTTCATCTCCTATTGGCTGGTTATCCAGCCGCTTCAAGCCGATTGGCTTCTGACCACCACCTGACCGGACCCGAAAGCCATTGATGACAGGCTTAACTCCCGTACGTGCTGTACTTTGGAAATACACCGATGAGCCGGTATTTCCGATTGGCTGGAAGGGCCTATGTATGCTTCGCGCTAGCAACCAGAGTTGTCCACCGAGCTGGCGCGGTCAGAGGGTAGGAACGAAGGCATTCGGAACCACGGATTGCCGTAAGTACTAACCACGATACGGGGTAGAGTTTAGTACTCCGTCTAACTCACGATTGTTTAGTATTAGGACGAGACTATTATCCTCCCATTAAGATAAATATAGACCGTTCCACTGTCCTTGCCTCGATCTCATGATCTCTTGGTTGAAGCATGGTCCCTACGAGGGATTTCTAATTATATTGCAATTTTTGAGTAACTTGTGAGCATTTTTATAACTATTGGTTCTAGTCACATCAACCTGACTGACTCATTTGCACCCCTCTTATATTTTTTGGAGGGCGCCTTCCTGTCAATAGAACACTGCACTTTTCAGTGTTTTTTCTCAACGCCATCTCGTTGACACCAGAGACCTGGGACACCAGGGTGAGTGTTACTTCCCCTTCATGTTATTCCCCATTCGTGTTTTGATCCATCTAACACGGTTAAAAACTTATTTTTCTACTTACTATTTCTGCAGTTAAGAGCGTCACACTTGACTATTGCATTATCTTAGTCATTGAGTATTTTTTAGATCACCATTTAGCATGTGATAATTGTGCACATCACCAATACTGCATGACACCTTGTGGGTGCAGTGTATGAGGCAATTAAAAACGAAGATTGGTTTTAGCAAATATGCGTATTTAACATGTACCTTCTTTTTTCCACCCATTTTTTCTTTACAGGCGTATGATTTTATAGCTTAAAGTAACCACTTATTAGGGTGCTGTATCGGTGGTAAGTATTAGTTACTACCACTACCAATAAGTGTGTGAACTTTCTGGTCCTGAAGAATTGCGGTCAACCTGACCGATGCAAGAAACATGTTGACCACTATTCACCAGAGCGTAATTCAGACACCCTCACTGTAAGATTACGCACGTTATTGTTCTTAATTAAGAGTGGGACCTTTCTTATTAAAACTTGTTTTCTAGGATCTCCACTACTTATTTTAAACACACCTAGTCTCACACGCACATCACAATAGGGCCCTCACTTGCACTCACCAACCGGCAATGAATGGAATAAAGATCTCCACTAAAAGGCGCCTCTAAGGTCGCCGATCGGGGATTGCAGCGCCGCCCCGATCTGGAGCAGACCTGATGATGATACTTGACATCTGGGCCACCTGCTGACGATACGTGACAGCTTGTTTGCCGGATGTGTGAGGGTCTTTTTCCAGAAGGAGAGACCTTCTCCTGACCTTCTTCTTTCCCCAATCTTTAACAGCCTCTCTAGGAACAGCATACCTTCGTATTTTCATTCTCATTTCTGGGCTCAGTATGCTGGACCTGTCTTAAAATAGCCCCCTGTTCCTCCACTTTTGTTACAAAGCCATGAGCTATATCAGTTTCATGAGGTAACTCTACATATCGTGTCATAAATACTCTCGGTAGTGGTTATCCATCCACTCCTCATGGCAACGATTTATATTTCAGCCATATAACTACAAACCCCGACCTTCATATGTATGTACCACACATATAATTTCTGATCTACATACTTCTGGTCTCGCTAAGCAAACTTCTTCTCACTTTCTTTCACACCGCCCAAGCCCCACAGTCCTTCCTCTATTCTCCTCCCTCCCCCTCCTTTTTCTTGAACTCTTTATTCAAGTCCATCAGAGAGCACAACTCTTGGGTGTACTCCTCTTGCACAACATTTTTTAATTACTTTATTCACTTATTGGCACGTTTTTCTTAATTGCAAACCAGCAAATGGTGTAGCTGATTGGTAACTCAGTACACGTTACTAATTTTTAAACGTTCTCTTCACAGAGGAGGAAAGCTTTTAACTATGTATTATGTGTTAGTTTTTTATTTGAGACTCAGTGTATATTTTCATTATTTACTTTTAGATATAGGATTCATTGTGGATCTCCTGATCAAGGCGCTTTGCTCATCGAAACGCACGTAGAGATACTAAGAAGATTCATCAATACATCAAAAGCCACTAGATTGGTTTGCTGATCTGTGATGTTCTTGTAATTTTTTCATCTGTTTATCGTTATTTTTACCACATTATGATTAAATTGTCTTATGACTGATCATATGATTTTTTTATATTGTATGTGTTCAATATTGTTTATCTTGTGGGCTGTATTGTGATGTCATTATTTCATATTTGTTTTTCATATGAATCGCTCCAAAACCTGGAATAGTTATTTTAAAGAATTTTGTATGAATAAAATGATAAAGTCAATGCACATTCTTAACTCATTCTTTTTTTTGCAAACCAAAGCTATGGGAGACAACCTTATAGACGATTCCACAGTCTCATTTCTACCCCTCCTTTAACTTAGTAAAATGTTCAAAATCTTTTAACTTCCTCAATTCTTCACTAAATACAATGCCATATCTCTTCAATAGAGACTGCAAATTGTTAGAAATAGGGGTCTCTAGTCGGCAGAGGTTTGCACCTTTGTCCAAGTAGGGACCCTTCTTCTAGATAGGGTAAGGGGGATACACTTCTAAAATAACCCCTGCTCACCCCCTTGGTAGCTTGGCACACGCAGACAGACGTTTCAGAGGCAGTGTGAAAAGCATTTGTGCATGCATACAGTAACACAGTGAAAACACTACAAATGGTCACCACACCAGGTTAGAAAAATAAACAAACTTTATCTAGACCAACAAGACCAAAAATGACAAAAAGTGCAACATACAATCCTCATAAAAATAGTTACTGAGCAAAATAACCTTTAAATTGCTGGAAAACATGAAAATACAGTTCCTCCAATTAGGTAGCTTCGTCCGGGGCTACAGTGATACTGAATACGACAGAGTCTAACAATTCCAGCCAACCACATCGATACGGATTAGCTAAAGCGTCGACAAACTCAGAGACAGTACCTTTTGTTGTTGCGGCCGACACGATGGTATGAGCCAGTCTGGGGAAACCATTGCCGTTGCGATGTGAGATGGAAGCGTTGCAGCGTGCAGTGTCCTCACGACTCGGGGCAGGCAGTGGCTCATTGACGGAGTCGGTGAGACCAAGACTTGCACTGCAGGGTGAGACAGTGCTTGATGTGGTGGGTGCTAGCAGGTCATAATGCGGCGACGGAGCTGGTCGATGTTCGAGTCGGGCAGCAACAGTGTCGATGACATCAGTGCAGCATGTAGCGAAGCGGTGCAGAGTGCGATGTCCACAGGACGGGGTGCAAGCAGTGGCTCATTCATGGAGTCGGTGAGACCAGGGTTGATGTTCCTGACACCTCGTTAACCGGGGGCAAGCTCCACTTCAAGCCCTTGGAGATCTTCCTCAAGCAGGGGACACAGCACACAGCAAAGTCCTTCTCCTTTCTTTGGCAGAACCAGCCACTGCAGGCCAACCCCAGACAGCACACAGCACAGGGGTAGTACTCCTCCTCCGGTTCCTTCAGCTCTTCTCATAGGCAAAGGTTCCTCTTGATTTCCCAGAAGTGATCTAAAAGTCTGTGGTCTGGGCCCCTCTTTTTATACAGCAAAATCATTAGTTCTCTGGTGGCAGAGTAGCCCTGCACGCAGTCAAAACCAGTTTTGTCCTCTCTGGTGCTGCTTCCTGGCAGGAGGTGGAGATAGCATTATATCAGGCAGACCAGGCCCATTCAGGTGAAAGTAAATCTCCTCCCCCTACTCTATGTGCAGCCCAGGTCTATTCAGCCCCGCCCTGACTCATCCAGAATCTCTGGAGCCACTACTCATCCCCAGTCCCAGTCACTCCAAAGCCAGACAGTCAATACACATCCTAGCAGAGGCACACTGGATGGCTAAGCAAGAACATGCCTACTTTCTAAAAGTGGTATTTTCAAACACAGAATGTAACAATCACATTCACTAAAAGATGCATTTTAACATTCTGAGTTCAGGCATACTAAACTTTATTTTCCTACCTTGTTTGCAGGGGTAGTTATGTTTATAAGATGTTATAAGCAAACTCCCCATTCTATCCTATGGGAGGAAACAGATAGCCTTGCAACAGTTAAAAACGAAATTGGCAATATTTCACTATCAGGACATGCCACACACACCAGGGCATGCCCTACCTTTCACATACACTGCATCCTTCCCACAGTGGTACCTTGGGCCTACCTTAGGGTGACTCATATGTAAGAAAAGGGAAGGTTAGGGCCTGGCAAGTGGGTGCACTTGCCAAGTCGACATGGCAGTATTAGACTGCACACAGGCTCTGCAATGGCAGGCCTGAGTTACATTTACAGGCTGCTTATGTGGGTGGCACAATCAGTGCTACAGGCCCACTAGCAGCATTTGATGTACAGGGCATGGGCACACACAGTGCACTGTACTAGGGACTGACTAGTAAATCAAATCTGCCAAACATGCAATCACTAATCCATAACAATATTTTACAAAGGGAGCACTTGCACTTTGGCACTGAACAGCAGTGGCAAAGTGCCCAAAGCATCTAGACCAGCAAAAAACGAAGTCCAACACACAGCAAAAACACAGGAGGCAAAGGCAAAAATACAGGGGAAGCCTACGCCAATGTTACCAGGTCTAATATGTGTGCCCTCCATCTAAAATGTGGGGAGAACTACCCACCCTCTTGGGAGATCTGTTCACTAAGGCGGGAAAATCTGGACAGACCATTAGCATTGGTGTGTTCGGTACCAGGGCTTTGCGCCACCGTGAAGTCCATCCCCTGTAGGGAAATGGACCACCTCAACAACTTCTGGGTCTCACCCCTCATCTGCATCAACCACCTGAGGGGCCTATGGTCTGTCTGAACCCGGAAGTGAGTCCCAAACAAGTAGGGCCTCAGCTTCTTCAGCGCCCAGACCACAGCAAAAGCATCACACTCAATCGCACTCCACCTCTGTTCCAGGGGAAAGTAACCTTCTACTAATGAAGGCTACAGGTTGGTCTAGACCCTTCTAATTTAGCTGTGAGAGCACAGCCCCACACCATGCTCTGAAGCATCTGTTTGCACCACAAATTCCTGTGAGAAGTTCGGTGTGTTGAGCAAGTGCGCCTTGCATATGGCAGATTTCAGAGCATCAAAATCTTTTTGGCAGGCGACAGTCCAATTCACCTTCCTGGGCTGCTTCCGGTACGTCAGCTCTGTCAAAGGGGCAACAATGGTGCCATTCCCCTTGACAAGTCTCCTGTAATATCCGTTGAGGCCTAAAAAGGCTCTCACCTCTGTCTGGGTCTTGTGGGGTTCCCAGGCCAGAAGGGTGTCAATCTTAGGCTTTAGGGGCGTCACCTGGCTGCTTCCTACCTGGTGTCCTAAGTACACCACAGAACCCTGCCCGATCTGGCCCTTGCTTGCCTTGACTGTGAGGCTTGCCCTCTGCAGAGCCTTCAACACTTACCAGAAGTGGTGCAGATGTTGCTCCCAAGTAGCACTGAACACTGCAATGTCATGCAGGTAGGCTGTAATGAAATCCCACAGTCCAGCCAACACCTGGTTGACCCACCTCTGAAATGTGGCAGGAGCATTCTTCAACCCAAAGGGAATCACCCAGGAACTGGTAGTGCCTCTCTGGTGTTGAGAATGCTGACCTCTCCTTTGCCCCATCAGTTAAGGCAATCTGCCATTACCGAGACGTTAACTCAAACGTACTGAGGTACTTGGCAGCTCCCAACCGATCGATGAGATCGTCAGCTCTGGGGATGGTGTGTGCATCAGTCCTGGTGACTGAAGTGAGCCCTTGGTAGTCCACACAGAACCGGAGTTCTGGCGTGGCAGCGGGTGCAGCAGCCTTTGGGACCAAGACCACTGGGCTGGCCCAAGGGCTGTTTGAGGGCTCAATCACCCCTAGCGCCAACATCTTGGAGACCTCCTCCTTGATGCAAGCCTGGACCCTGTCAGTCACTCTGTACATTTTGTGTTTCACAGGAGGACTGTACCCAGTGTCAACATCATGAACTTTTCAGACACTCAGCCCCAGTCACAGATCTGGGTTGAATCCATTATCATTCTTTAGCTCACTTCACCACCTCAGTTCAGACCCAGCTATTTGCAAATCAGTCTTGACCCTGTGCCTCATGGGAACAGTCCTGCCCGAATTGCCAAGCCAGGTCTTCCCTGAACCGTAAACAAGCATCCTTGACCGGTTTCTGGGTAACACCCTTCATCAGCCAGGCAAGCTTGAATCCAGTGGCAAAGTGAGGAAGGGACCCACGTCTGGGCATTCCCTGCCGACTTAGGGCGAACAAAGCAAACACAAGGAGATGATGGACGGAGCGCTGAAACTTTTCAGACACTCACCCCAAGTCACAGATCTGGGTTGAATCCATCATCATTCTTTAGCTCACTTTGCCACCTCAGTTTAGAGTGAAAGTGAAAACAAAGGGTATGCGGTTCCTAAAATTGACGCAGGGTGTATTAGAGACACGGGTAGTGCTGTGAGCAGAATAAAGTGAAAGACAGGAGTAAAAGTAACTCCTTTATTTGGAAAAGAAGACCCTCACACACCCAACAAGCGGGTGTCTTGCTTCATCACCGGGTCTTTGCTCCTTATCGGGCCGGCAGGTGCAATGCCCGATCACGCACCCATTGGGGCCTTCCTATCGGAGATCTTTATTTCCAACGCCGGTGAGTGAGGTGTGTGTGGGGAAGAGAGGTTAATAGTGAGTGTAGGTGCCAGTCAAGTGAAAAAAGTGTACTAAAACAGGGATAGGTGATCCACTTCAAACAATTTTAATAAAGCATGGTCACCCTCCTGATTAAAAATAATCCGCACATTTCTCGCCGTAAGGTGTGTGAGTAAATATGCTAAGGGGATTAAGGGGTCAACATGTTTCTTGCCTATTGATGTATTAAAATGGCAATTCTTCAGGACCAGGAAAAGATACGGTTACCTACACCTTTTTGGTGGTGTCCATTACCTCTAAGAGGTATGTGGGTGGATACACATACAGCACCCTAAAATTGTGTGGTACCGTGGGTCAAAAAACATACAACCTGCGAAGAAAGAAAAATACAAATGAAAGCATCATAATAATACAGTACAAGCCACGATATCAAGTTAAAAGCTAGACAAGTGGTAATATCTAGGTGAAACCGTGACATGCTTGGAAATGAGCAATGTTGGTAGGACTTGTTGAGGGATTGAAGCAGTACAGATTTTATAAAATTAATTCTTGGACTAGCTCAAGAAATGTTGGGTTAGAGATCAAAGATAGATATCAAAACTCACCCTGTTAGGTTGTGTTGGGGTCCAGGCCGGGGTGAGAAGAGCACTAAATTTTAGTGTCCTGCAATGGGGAGAGATAAATAATGTGAGGTATAACCCTAGTGGAGAACACAGACACCACCCAAGGACACCTAGAGGGAGTCAATGCCTTCATTGTGTCTACTTTAAGGTGAGTAAGGCTACCCACGGAGCAATCAAGTGCTGAGCCTCACAGGAAGCCGAGAACACAAAAAAAGGGACTCAAGAGTAAAGTTCATTGCGCTCTGTTGCAAGCCCGTAACTTAGAGCGGCAAGTGGTGAATTTTATGCATGAGCACTTGAGCTGTACTGTCCACTTGGAGCGTGTAAGGGTACCTTCTGTTGGTCAGTGTCAAGAGAGCTGCAGTCAAAATAACCTATGGTAGGTAGATCTGTGCGTGTGGCGCACAAAATGAACTGCTGTTGCTAGGCATGAGCAGAAACAGAATATCATGCGAAGCAAAGATCGTTATGTTCTGGGGTGGCCGGTAGCCTGGATGTCAACCTGAAGCCTACAAAGAACACCTCTACCTGTCGAAATATCGAGCAGTCGCCAAAGTTAGTGGTAGGCATTTTGTGCGCAGTGTATACTTTTGTGTTCCAGCATGCGGGTTTTAACTGTACGAGTGGTCATACCTATGTAAGGTAGGCCACATGGGCATGTCATCATGTAGATGCATTTTGATGAATTGCAATTAGTGTGTTTACAAATATCCCAAGTCAACCCGTTAGGAAATACCAATGTTTTACTCACGCGTGTCTGGGGACACATAGAACAAGACCCACAGGGGTAATGGCCCTTAACTGGGGGAAGATCCCACAACGTTCTTTGAGACCTAGTGGTGGATTTCTTTGGTCTGGTGTGTATGAGTAAATCCTTCAGGTTGTTAGTGCGTTTAAATGCGAACCTGGGAGTCGCTACATCCAAGTCTCCAGTGTTCAGGATACCCCAGTGTTTTTTGATGATGGATCTGATCCTATTAGAATCAGGGTTAAAGGTGGTCACACACGTGATAGAGTGGTCAGGTTCTTTGACATTGATGTCTAGCAAGCTCTCTCTGTTGTTGTTTCTTGCTCGTTTGCGAGCCCGTGACACTACTAGTTTGGGATATTCTCGCTGGACCAGATCATTCGAGAGGGTCGCGGACTCTTTCTGGTAGTCTGACACAGAACTACAGTTCCTTCTGATGCGCAAAAATTGCCCAAAGGGGAGATTCTCCTTCAATGACTTGGGGTGGTAACTGCTGAATAGAAGGAGGCTCTTCCTATCAGTTGGTTTTCGGTATAGACTCGTGGTAATCTTATTTCCTTCAAGTCGGATGAGGAGATCAAGGAAGGGGACTGCAGTGTCTGAAATCGTGTGGGTAAACCTCAAATAGGGGTTTAGGGTATTGATCCACGTACAGAATTCTGTACATTTCGTGTAGTTTCCTCTCCAAAGGACCAAAATGTCATCTATGAACCTTTTCCAGAGCAGTACATTCGCCGAGTAGGGGTTGGAAGGATGATGGATTTCCCTGGCTTCGAAAGCCGACATGTACATACATGCTAGACTCGGCGCGAATGTACTGCCCATAGAAGTCCCTTGGGTTTGATGGTACAGTTGGGTATTGTACTCAAAAAATTTTTGGGTAAGGGCCAGACTGGCACATTCCATTATGAATGGTACAGGTGTGGTGAAAGAATGTTCACTGTTCTGCAGGGCAGCTTCAATGACCTGGAGCGTAGCTTGTTGGGGTATATTAGTATATAACGCCTCAACATCAAGGGTAAGCAACAGGTCTATCTCCTGTGGTTGTTGAATACCCTCAAGGAGGCGAAGAACATCAGTGGTGTCTCGGATGTACGAGGGAGTAGTTGTAACCAAGGGTTGGATAAAATGGTCAACAAATTGCGATAGTGGTTCCAGAATGGATCCTATGCCTGACACAATGGGCCGGCCAGGTACTGGAGTCGTCCCTTTGTGTATTTTGGGGAGGCAGTAGAAGAAGGGGATCACTGGTTCTTTTGCTATAAGGAAAGCTGCCTCTTTCTTAGAGATCCACCCTTCTAATTCCGCTGTCGAGACCATGGAACCTATAGTCCTGGACAACTGTGGGGTAGGATCTTCCTTGATAGGAGTGTAGTATCTAGTGTTGGTAAGTTGTCTACGGCATTCAGTGTCGTAGTCAATTGAGGACAGGATAACGGTTGCACCGCCCTTATCTGCCTGTTTGATTACAATCGTATCGTCATTAGCCAGATCTCTTATAGCCAATGACTCACGGGTGGACAGATTATGGAAGGGTGTTCGACTGGCATCCAAGTTAAGATCCTTTAACACTGCCTTCTCGAAAGTCAACACTTCCGGTGGGACCATATTTCTGGTAGGCGTGAAGGTCGATGGTCTATGTAGCCCTGAGTCATCATTGGTCGGCGGTGGACGATCTTGAAAGAACGCCTGTAGCCTGATCTTACGAAATAGTTGCTGGACCTCACAAGTGTCACGGAATCTGTCTATTTTAGGTGTGGGGACATAGCCCAACCCTTTCTGGAGTACTCTTTCTTCCACAGGAGTGAGAACCCTCGGGGAAAGATTGATCATCAATCTCTCTTGTCCCTGGTTTGACTCCTGGTTTCCACTGTCCTGGGGGGTTGTTCCTGCCATTGTACTCTTTTTTGTTGTTGTCGTCCTCTTCTGCGCCCTCTTCCTCTGCCCCAGCCTCTGTCTAAAAAAGGTTGTTCAAACCTAGGTGGGAAGAAGGGCGGGGGAGGGCCTTGATGGTATATAGGGTATTGCCAAAAGGGGGGGCCCTGATATGATGGCATGTTGTATGCCGGATGACCTGATGGCTGGAAAGGTCTTGTTTTCCTGTTGTTACTGTTCCAACTCCCTGTGCTGGATTCACTGTTGGTTGAGGAACTCCGTCTAGAAGGTCCTGAACTCTCATCTGACGAGTAACTGGTTATCGTGGAAGTGTAATCTGCTTTGAGATAGGGATATACCTTTTCTGTTGAGAACTTCTTTATATCCTTCTGAAGTTTAGATATTTTTTGCTTCATAAGGTACTCCCTATTCTCGGCAAGCTCAGCGTTGATTTCTGCTAATTTGGTCTTATAAGCAGCAGTTTGGATGATGACTTTGATCGCACCCTCTGCTGTTTGGATCTTGATTAACAAAGTATCAGCTATTCTTTTTGCAGTGTTGATAATCAAGATGAGCCAGTCCCTGGTGCATTTCCATGCTACCAGGGACCACTCTTTTTTGAACAGCGCATCCTCTAAGAAGAGGCGAGGAAAGTTCTTCACAATCAACCCATTGGGAGCTATATTTGCTCTAAGATATTCAGTCATCATGGCACCGTGGAGTGTAACTTTGAGCCACTCATGTTTGAGGTTGGATAATGACGTCCAGTCTTCTGTATGACTCCCAGAGGCAGAGCTGCCATCAGGGGCCAGTAAAGAAGGTGTTCTAAGAATTTCTGCAGCTGCTTCATCATCAAAGCTCAGTCCTTGAAAGTCCTCCATAGAGAGCTTCTTTATTAATAAGTCCACAGGGGACCAGGGGTTCTAAAACGTAGAAATGGTAAATTCTGAGCGTAATCTACTGATGAATGGTCCAAGGGGACAGAATCGACCCACTTGGTATCCTAAATTTCCCACGGGGGTTACCCGTCCAATAAATCTCACACAAATAGAGGGAAAAGGGGGGGCTTTTTAATAATAATCAAGTTTATTATTATCAGAGGTCCAGCATACATGCCCATGAACAAGTGAAAACAAAGGGTATGCAGTTCCTAAAATTGACGCAGGGTGTATTAGAGACACGGGTAGTGCTGTGAGCAGAATAAAGTGAAAGACAGGAGTAAAAGTAACTCCTTTATTTGGAAAAGAAGACCCTCACACACCCAACAAGCGGGTGTCTTGCTTCATCACCGGGTCTTTGCTCCTTATCGGGCCGGCAGGTGCAATGCCCGATCAGGCACCCATTGGGGCCTTCCTATCGGAGATCTTTATTTCCAACGCCGGTGAGTGAGGTGTGTGTGGGGAAGAGAGGTTAATAGTGAGTGTAGGTGCCAGTCAAGTGAAAAAAGTGTACTAAAACAGGGATAGGTGATCCACTTCAAACAATTTTAATAAAGCATGGTCACCCTCCTGATTAAAAATAATCCGCACATTTCTCGCCGTAAGGTGTGTGAGTAAATATGCTAAGGGGATTAAGGGGTCAACATGTTTCTTGCCTATTGATGTATTAAAATGGCAATTCTTCAGGACCAGGAAAAGATACGGTTACCTACACCTTTTTGGTGGTGTCCATTACCTCTAAGAGGTATGTGGGTGGACACACATACAGCACCCTAAAATTGTGTGGTACCGTGGGTCAAAAAACATACAACCTGCGAAGAAAGAAAAATACAAATGAAAGCATCATAATAATACAGTACAAGCCACGATATCAAGTTAAAAGCTAGACAAGTGGTAATATCTAGGTGAAACCGTGACATGCTTGGAAATGAGCAATGTTGGTAGGACTTGTTGAGGGATTGAAGCAGTACAGATTTTATAAAATTAATTCTTGGACTAGCTCAAGAAATGTTGGGTTAGAGATCAAAGATAGATATCAAAACTCACCCTGTTAGGTTGTGTTGGGGTCCAGGCCGGGGTGAGAAGAGCACTAAATTTTAGTGTCCTGCAATGGGGAGAGATAAATAATGTGAGGTATAACCCTAGTGGAGAACACAGACACCACCCAAGGACACCTAGAGGGAGTCAATGCCTTCATTGTGTCTACTTTAAGGTGAGTAAGGCTACCCACGGAGCAATCAAGCGCTGAGCCTCACAGGAAGCCGAGAACACAAAAAAAGGGACTCAAGAGTAAAGTTCATTGCGCTCTGTTGCAAGCCCGTAACTTAGAGCGGCAAGTGGTGAATTTTATGCATGAGCACTTGAGCTGTACTGTCCACTTGGAGCGTGTAAGGGTACCTTCTGTTGGTCAGTGTCAAGAGAGCTGCAGTCAAAATAACCTATGGTAGGTAGATCTGTGCGTGCGGCGCACAAAATGAACTGCTGTTGCTAGGCATGAGCAGAAACAGAATATCATGCGAAGCAAAGATCGTTATGTTCTGGGGTGGCCGGTAGCCTGGATGTCAACCTGAAGCCTACAAAGAACACCTCTACCTGTCGAAATATCGAGCAGTCGCCAAAGTTAGTGGTAGGCATTTTGTGCGCAGTGTATACACCGCGCGCTGCTATTGGTAAGCGTGTACACGAGTAATGCAATGCAAAGTACCACGTCCGATCATCGGTAACAAATACACGTCTGTACTTACGATTCCGCCAGTATGGGAACGTTGTGTACCTAGAACCTCACCAGCCTCTGTAGTCTGGTGCTTACTGATCCGGGCAGTTCCTTGTTATACACCTCAGTTTAGACCCAGCTATATGCAGATCAGTCTTGACCCTGTGGCTCATGGGAACAGTCCAGCCCGAACTTTCAAGCCAGGTCATCCCTAAAGTGTAAACAACCATCCTGGGCCCGGTTTCTGGGTAACACTCTTCATCAGCTAGGCTAGCTTGAATCCAGTGGCAAAGTGAGCAAGGGACCCACGTCTGGGCATACCCTGCCTGCCAGGCTAGCTTGAATCCAGTGGCAAAGTGAGCAAGGGACCCACGTTTGGGCATACCCTGCCAACAGTCATCCTCATGCACCCTCATACATAACAATAGAGGGCCTCATTTATGAAAACTGTTGCATCGCTGCATGAAAACAGTTTTCACTGCTCCTTGACATATGATGAATGCGCCATATTTACTGTATGACACATCATGACGCAAGGAATGACAGATACATCAGTAAAACTAACGTATCTGTTGGCGCACAAGTGAGGCATTGCTGGGGTGTGTCTGAAAACAGACGCAACTCCAGCAATGCGTCCTTTCACATGGGGCAAGCCCCATGTAAAAGGGCCAGCATCAGTCGCACGCCTGCTGTGAGACAGGTGTAAGATTTGACGAAGTAGCATCCTAGAAGTGGTACAGTGAAATCTGATAGATTTCACTGCGCCACTTTTGCAAGGCTTTTTGCGGGGAAATGCCCACCCTGCATGCATTATACCTGACGCAGGTATAATGTAGCGCAGGGCTTTACAAAGTGATGCATCTGCCTAGATGCGTCACTTTGTAAATAGGGCACAACATGGCACATTTTTTACGCCACTGGTGCATCACTGGCAGCGCTAAAGTGTCGCAAGGGCTCATAAATGACCCCCAGATTATTCATAGCAAAAACCAAAGGAAATGATGGACGGAGTGTTGAACATTGCAAGCACTCACCCCCAGTCAACTGATCTGGGTTTAATCCATCACCGTTCTTTAGCCCACTCTGCCACCCCAGTTCAGACATGGCCATATGCAAATCAGTCTGACCCTGTGCCTCATGGGAACAGTCCAGCCCGAACTGCCAAGCCATGTCTTCCCTGGACCGGAAACAAGCTTCCTAGGACCGGTTTCTGGCATTTATGCCGTCTTCAGCCAGGCTTGCTTGAATCATTTCATTTGGTTTTTGCTTTGTTCGCCATAAGTTGGCAGGGTATGCTCAGACGTGAGTCCCTTGCTCACTTTGCCACTGGATTCAAGCAAGCCTGGCTCAAGACGGCTGAAATGCCAGAAACCGGTCCTAGGAAGCTTGTTTCCGGTCCAGGGAAGACATGGCTTGGCAGTTCGGGCTGGACTGTTCCCATGAGGCACAGGGTCAGACTGATTTGTATATGGGGGGAACAACCTTTACAACGCAACTTTTACAACGCACTACCTTTACAACGCATTTTTACAACGCATAATCCATTACAACGCATGACATTACAACGCATGACACTACAACGCATTTTTAAAAACTACCTTTACAACGCATTCCATTACAACGCATACTACCATTACAACGCATACCATGACAACGCATAATATTACACTACACTATCCAACACTTACCCTACTGTTGCACCCCCTGGAGTTAGAATAGTAATTTTTACCCCTATACTATCCAACACTTACCCTACTGATGCACCCCCTGGAGTTAGAATAGTAATTTTTACCCCTATACTATCCAACACTTACCCTACTGATGCACCCCCTGGAGTTAGAATAGTAATTTTTACCCCTATACTATCCAACACTTACCCTACTGTTGCACCCCCTGGAGTTAGAATAGTAATTTTTACCCCTATACTATCCAACACTTACCCTACTGTTGCACCCCCTGGAGTTAGAATAGTAATTTTTACCCCTATACTATCCAACACTTACCCTACTGTTGCACCCCCTGGAGTTAGAATAGTAATTTTTACCCCTATTCTATCCAACACTTACCCTACTGTTGCACCCCCTGGAGTTAGAATAGTAATTTGTACCCCTATACTATCCAACACTTACCCTACTGTTGCACCCCCTGGAGTTAGAATAGTAATTTTTACCCCTATACTATCCAACACTTACCCTACTGTTGCACCCCCTGGAGTTAGAATAGTAATTTGTACCCCTATACTATCCAACACTTACCCTACTGTTGCACCCCCTGGAGTTAGAATAGTAATTTTTACCCCTATACTATCCAACACTTACCCCACTGTTGCACCCCCTGGAGTTAGAATAGTAATTTTTACCCCTATACTATCCAACACTTACCCTACTGTTGCACCCCCTGGAGTTAGAAAAGTAATTTTTACCCCTATACTATCTAATACTTACCTTAAATGTAATTTAATATTATGCGTTGTAATGGTATGCGTTGTAAAGGTAGTATGCGTTGTAATGGTAATGCGTTGTAAAGGTATTTTTTTAAAATGCGTTGTAGTGTCATGCGTTGTAATGTCATGCGTTGTAATGGATTATGCGTTGTAAAAAATGCGTTGTAAGTGCATGCGTTGTAAAAGTGTGCGTTGTAACGTCATACATCCGTATATGGCCATGTCTGAACTGGGGTGGCAGAGTGGGCTAAAGAACGGTGATGGATTAAACCCAGATCAGTTGACTGGGGGTGAGTGCTTGCAATGTTCAACACTCCGTCCATCATTTCCTTTGGTTTTTGCTTTGTTCGCCATAAGTTGGCAGGGTATGCTCAGACGTGAGTCCCTTGCTCACTTTGCCACTGGATTCAAACAAGCCTGGCTGAAGACGGCTGAAATGCCAGAAACCGGTCCTAGGAAGCTTGTTTCCGGTCCAGGGAAGATATGGTTTGGCAGTTCGGGCTGGACTGTTCCCATGAGGCACAGGGTCAGACTGATTTGCATATGGACATGTCTGAACTGGGGTGGCAGAGTGGGCTAAAGAACGGTGATGGATTAAACCCAGATCAGTTGACTGGGGGTGAGTGCTTGCAATGTTCAACACTCCGTCCATCATTTCCTTTGGTTTTTGCCCAGGATTATTCATGTCATTAGATATTTTCTGGTCAACCTCCTCACCCACCAAATTCACATTATTTCTCTTTGCATTCATGCAACACACCCTAGCAAAATGACCAGCAATCCCACACATAATACACTATTTGACAACAGCAGTGCACTGCTTGAATCAAGCCACAAGGAACTTAGACCCACACCAGTAACAAATACTGTCAGAACTAAAAAAACGATTCTTATCAACTGGTTTGTTAACTCTAAACTTGTCCCATTTAACCAGCAACACTGTGTCATCAATTCTATTAAGTTCCTTAGCAAACTGTTTGGAATCGTTAATGCTATTAGCTATATCTTCTAAAGGTGGATTCTTGCAGGTAAGCAACCTCTCCTGTATCTTTTTATTGTAACACTGAGTCACTAAATGATCTCTGATCAACTGGTCCGTGAAGTTCCAAAATTCACATTTGGCCGCCAGAACGCATAGCCAAGCAAGGTACATGTCTACTGATTTGCTTGCACTGTGTTCCCTAGAGAAAAATGTATGTCTCCTTAAAACCAAATTTGAGGACTTAAAAAAATGCCTCTCTAATCTCTTTACCGCCTCCTCATATTCATCTAATTCATCTTCCTCATTGCCTGGCATAAACACAGGAATGTGTGCAAATATTTATTGGCCTTTTAAACCCAAGGAGTGTTCAAGTAACCATTTCTTTCTGTCAGGCTTAAATATAAATCCATCAATAGCACTTCTAAATGCATTTAAGGCTCTAAACCATCCTTTTGAGCCTATGGTTGGTTCTCCTGGAGACATCAGGAATGTTTGTGGAGGATTAATAGCTTGCGTATTGTTATTACACAACTGTGAGAATATAACGTGGAAACCAGAAACTGATGCTTTGTACCTCATATTCTGTCACAGAATTGCCAAATGATTATGAAAATGCATCAAAAACAATAATAACAGTAAAAGGAATAAAATGATGGACAGGATGCTGAACAATGCAAATATTCACCCCAGTCACAAAGATCTGGGTTTAATCCATCGTTCTTTTGCTCACCACACCACCATAGTTTGGACCCAGCCATATGCAAATCAGTCTTCATCCTGCTCCTCATAGGAACAGTCTAGCCCGAACTGCCAAGCCAGGTCCTCCCTGGACCGGAAACATGCATCCTGGGACCTGTTTCGGGGCATCACCCCTCATCAGCCAGGCTAGCTTAAATCCATTGGCACAGTGAGCCTGGGACCCATGTCTGAGCATTCCCTGCCAACTTAAGGAGACAAAAGCAAAAGGAACAAATGATGGACAGAGTGCTGAACAATGCAAAAATTCACAGCCGTGAATCAGGCGATGTGGCAATTCTTCAGCCTTGAAGCAGGGCCTGTGTTAGGGTTGGAGCAGGTGCCATGGAAGTTGGTGACACAGTGCTTGGGATTCGGGCTGCGATTATTTTTCAGCCGCAAAGCAGGCGCTGCATTGATTTTTTAGCCACACGGCAAGTGCTGCATCGAGAAAATGGGCACTGAGAGACGATGCATGGATGTTCTCACCAGGTTACACTCCCAAGGGTCCCAAAATGGATTTGGCATCATTTTGCAAGTCAGGGCTCTCAGTAGAAGAGCTGAGGCACAGGTAGGTGAATTCTTTGATGGCTCTGAGACTTCCTAACATTGGACAAGCATGCACAAGCCCTTGGAGAACCTTGAAAGCAGGATACAGAAAGCAAAGTCCAGTCCTTTCACTCCCTGGAGAGAAGCAGCAAGCAGCAGGCCAGCACAATAAAGCAACAGGCAGAATGGCAGTCCTTCCTACAGCACCCAGCTCTTCTTCCTGCCAAAATGTCCTTAGTCCAGAAGTGTTCTGATTTTGGGTTGTCAGAGATACAATACTTGTACTCCTTTCTGCCTTTGAAGTAGGCAAACTTCAAAGCAAAGCCTTTGTAGTGCACAAGACCTTGCCTTTCCCTGACCTGGCTTCAGACACACTACAGGGGGGGAAGAGACAGCTTGGTGTGTGGACAGACACAGCCCTATTCAGGTGTCAGTGACAACTCCTACTACCACTCTAGCTCAGGAAGGTCGATCAGCCTGGGCCCATCAGGAACGCACAAGAGCCCAACTGTCAGCCAACCCAGATGTGAATTCTACAGACAGGCAGCAAGGTCAAGTAAGAAAATGCCAAGTTTCTAAAATTGGCCTTTTCAAACACGCAATTTAAAAACCAACTTCACCAAAAGATGTATTTTTAAATATGAGTTCAGAGACCCCAAACTCCAAATCTCTATCTATTCCCAATGGGAAATTATACTTAAAAATATATTTCAAGGAGGTCCCCATGTTTCCCTATGGGATAGATAGTCCTTGCAATAGTGAAAAACAAAATAAGCAGTATTTCACTATTAAGACATGTAAAACACACCAGCACATGTCCTACCTTTCAAATACACTGCACCCTGCCCAGGGGCTGCTGTGGGCCTACAATAGGGGTGCTTTACATTGGGCCTGGCAAGTGGGTGCATTTGCTAGGTCAAAATGGCAGTTTAAAACTGCACACACAGACACTGCAGTGGCAGGTCTGAGCCATGTTTACAGGGCTATTTATGTGGGTGGCACAATCAGTGCTGCAGGCCCACTAGTGGCATTTGATTTATAGGTCCTGGGCACACCTGGTGCACTTTACTAGGAATTTACTAGTAAATGAAATATGCCAATCATGGATAAGCTAACCACCAATCTAATTTACACAGGGAGCACTTGCACTTTAGCACTGGTCAGCAGTGGTAAAGTGCCAAAGTTCTAAAACCAGCTGTTAGAATTGGGAATCTCTGGTTGGCACAGGTATGCACTTGTGACATGCAGGGACTCTTACTTCTAAATCAGAGTAAGGGGATCACCCTTTCAAATAACCCCTGCTCACCCTTTAGGTAGTGTGGCGCAAGCAGTCAAGACTATTCTCAGGGCGTCATAGGTTAAGCATTTGTGAACACATACAGTAATACAATGACACACCACAAATGGACACCAGTCAAGGTTGTATCAAAAATAGTTTTCTTTATATAAGGCTTAGCACAAGACCAGAATAACGAATAAAATGACCACAGTATTATTTTAAAGTTCAATGTTCTTGTAGAAAGGCTTAAAATGCAAAAATAGGCTTCTTTCAGTTAAAATACACTTTTTTCACATAAGTACGCTTCTGTCAAGGCTCTGTACGGTTTGTACCTGGATGTGCGACTCGTTGGCATTCAAAACAAGGGAAGTACGAGTTGAACAATCGTGGCGGACTCCGGTGTCCGTGGCGTGCACGCTGCGGTGCGAACAGAACAAAGTACCTTGGTGTTGTAGGGTCCGCGACGGACAGTGCAGGACAAGTCGATGGGTCCGGGTTGTAGTTCGGCAGCGTATTCGGATGCTGGTCGGGTCGCGGCGTCGGGACACGGCGTTGGTACGGGACCTTCAGGGATTCGTGCGGATGTCCCGGATCGGCTTGCAGAGTCCGTGGCGTTCGGCGTTCGAGCCGTACCTTTGGTGCGGATAGGCGGCGACACTTCTCGGCGAGCCGTACAGCGTACGGGGAGGATCAGCGTGATGCGGCTTCTCGGCTCTGAGTACGGCACGGTGCAGTACGTCTTAGCAGCGTACGGACCATACCTGTGGGACAACGAAGCTTGGGTCCGGCGTACAGGAATAGGCAGCCAGGGCTGTACGACTCGAATCGGCGGGGAAGGTTAGGTGCGATGCGGCCGGGAGGGATACGGTGCGTACTAACGCTTTTAGATCAGCGTAGACACACGGTGCCGGGCGGCAAAGACACGGCTTCGTGGCGGATGGGGTACGAGTCGTACTGGGGCCAAATCCAGCGGGAAACAAGCAAGAATTGTCCAGGCAACTCAGTTTTGGAAGGCAGATGAGTCCAATGGTCCTGGGACTCAGTTCAGGGGGCCAGCTCTTCTTCCAAGCCCTTGGAGATTGTTGAAAACAAAGTGCAAAGTCTCTCTTAGTCTTTTCTTCTCCTTGCTCAGCAAGGCACCAACTGCAGGCCAATCCCCCAGGTTAGGGAAAGTTACTCCTCCTTCAGCTTCTTCCCGGTCCTTCTAGTCAGGCAGAGTTTCTTCGTGGTTCAAGCAGGATCTCAGCACTCACCAGGCGCTAGAAACAAAGTCCTTGATAGATCAAGAAAACAGCAAAAAGGCCCCACAAAGTCCATCAGGCATCCAGGGGCTGGGCAGGGCCCAGGGAGGCAAGCCTTCCCCTGGGCCCCAGCAGCAGCACGCCCCTGGTAGATTCGAGTCAGAGCAAGCACATTTTGTAAGGGGTCACAGCCCCTTTTTATACACATTTTTCTTTTGTGACACAGCACAGGGTGTAGGGCAGAACCAGTTACAACTTGTTCAGGAGCACTTGAGCACTTTGTTTTGCTCAGCCCCTCTCCCTATTCTCAGAACAGGCCAGGGTCATCAGTCGCACCACAGGGGGCGGAGCCAGCATTGTGTGGGGAAAGCCCAGCCCTATTCAGGTCCTAGGTGTACTCCTCCCACTCATCAACCTGCAGAGCTCTCCACCCACCACGGGGGCAGACCCACCCTGATTCCTGGAGCCAGGCACACCAGCCAATCACACGCCAGACAGTCACTGCACATTTATGCCAGTGTCTAGAAGTGGCGCTTCTATACTAGCTACAGTAACGCCGCACACATCATTGCGCAGCATTCACTCTCACGAGTTTGCACATATCAAACTCGACCCTGCACTCCCCGCGCATCAGGAACTAACAGGGTCACTCAGATCCCCCATGCATTCCTATGGGAGGGCAGGTCAGTCTCATTCAACCACACAGAGCGCACGCGCTTTCCACTGGGACACAGTGTGAAAGCGCCTAGAGGCCTAAAACCACTAGTACAACACAGGAAAAAGGCTAGGATACTGCAAAAAGTTCTAGGGGTGAACTTGCCAGAAGGGCCAAGTCCAACACCAGCACAATCGAACTGCAGTACACAGTCAAAAAACAGAAGGTCAGAAGCAAAAGAACAGGGGAAATCACACCAAAGATGCAAGGTCTAACAGAGCTGCCATGATCCGAGTTGGAGTAGGGATCATGGTGGGTGTTGAGACTTACACAAATATTGAGTTGGAAATATTGTGATTCAGAAATATCGACAGCAAGAATATCATTGTCAAGAATATCAAATTTAAGGTAAGAAATATTGTTTAAAAAAATATAAAAGTCATTAATAGTGTTTGCAAAAATATGTCGATTTTTTAATTAGTGTTATGTATTTGAGTTTATATTTTAAATGTACGTGATGTATGTTTTTGTATACGTATTGTTCATGTTTTTTAATATATGTTTTACATTTTTAGTAGTAATGAATTTAATTTTGATTACATTTTGAATGTTTGTGTTTCAAAGCGGGTTGTGGGTTTATAGGGAAATAGGATGGGAAGTCATTTAATTATAATAAATTGATGATTAGTTTTTATTTATTTAATTTAGATTTTATAGTGTTAATTGTGGGAAGGAATTTATTTGTAATTAATTATTAATTGGTTGTTAATTAATATTAATTAGTTAATTGATAATTAATTATGGTAATTGTGTAAAAAAAATAGGTGCAAGTTGTGGAGTTTATAGGGGTAATGGGAGGGAAGTAATTTATTTTTGATGAATTAATAATTAGTTGTTAATTTATATTAAGTCACTGATTGTGTCCTTCCTGAAACCCATTTGATGACTTTATAAAATGTGATGAGATTCAACATAACCTGAAAGTTAGCAAACACAAATGTCTCCCAAATCTTAGTAAGAAAAGCAAGGAGTGAAATGGAAGGTAATTGTCTAAAACATCAAGAACTAAAACAGTTTTCCTAAAGTGGCTTCTCTACAGCAATTTTCCCCAAGGCAGCAATAAGACCACATACTAAAGATTTTCAAAAAACTTAAATAAAAACATTTTGATTTAAAAGAGTCCATTTTTATTTCATCCAACTCATCAGACAAATGTTATCTGGAGACCCAGAAGCTCACATGGAGTTTGAAGTTTTAGAAAACAATTCCACTGTTTAATAATAGATCTAATGTTTAGGTCTGTAGAGTCATCAGCCTAGATTGGCTAATAACAATTTCTATGGCAATATTTCTGAGAGAATTCTTGAGAGTTTATTGTCAAACAAAAAATGATAGATTCCCACATAGCTCATGAGAAGGGGAGACCACACTTTTGGCCCCGGGAAGAAGTTGAAGTTCTTTTAAAACATTAAAAATGTATTTGGATGACCCATTTGGGTCACCCTAGATAATTATTTTGCCACCAAAAAACCTCCTTAGACACAATTGTGTTTAACACTCCTTCAGGCCCCAAACCGTGCGTAGTCATCTCGCTCTCAACTACAATATGCTACCCTCTGGTTTAATATCGCTTCCATCTAGCCCACACACCCGAGCCTACACCATCTCCCGGCCCAAACTAGAGCTACCAATAACAAATGTGGTGCTTTATCCTGTACTACACTTGTCTATGCATTTGCCTACTATATACACACCTTCGCCCTGACAACCAATGTCTCCTCCAATTGCTCCTTCAGCCACTCTATTTTTACAAAAGTCCATCAGTTCTTACTGTTAATACGCCTGCAGTAGTTAAGCCTATCACCATTGTTCTGACTGCTATTTAACAGGTATGCATAGATTAGTCCCTTCATTCGTTCTTATCTTATTTGGTTTTTCTTCTAGTTTTACTTTCTATGGGCCTTTGCTCACGGTATACATAATTTGAGTATTTGCCTATGTTGTCCATTAAGTATGTTTTGTACATCTCTGTGCTACAAACTGTGTCACAGATTGAATCTCTCCAGTGTTTATAAAGTCCACAGGTGGGCAACATTTTTATTGTACCAGGACAGTTTCAAGCACTTGTTTTTTTTGTTTTGTTTTTGAAAAATATTTTTAAGTCCTTATTCACCTTTATTTTCTTAACCTCAGGCCTTGCAACCATCAGCCCCAAAATATTGCCCTAGCTTCCATCTCGAGAGTGCCCTAGGCTTATAGGCCTGGAAAGATGTTAAACCATTTCCGAACGAATCCTTAGTTCTAGGTTCTGTGTAATCATAGGACCTTGGAAATTTTACGGTTCCGATAGATTCCCTTCCAACCAGGCAGCAAACGGCACCCAGAATTGTGGTCTTCTTAGAGACCTCGGGGGGGTGTCCATACTCCAAACATGTTTCGCCAAGCTCAACCAGTCGGCAGAGGTGGGAGCATCCTTTGCTACCCACTTCCAGCAAATCGACCTCCTTGCCAGCAGAATCAAGTAGAACACCAACCTGGCGCTCCTTTGATTAAGTTTCATCAGAGAGTCTGCTTTGCCCAACAAAAATGAATCAAAGGCTTACCTTGATTTCAGCCCGAAGGATCTGGCGAATGACCTTGCATACCCCCTCCCAGAACAACTGATTCTCTGGGCACTCCACAAAAGATAAATATCCTCAGCCCTTTCCAGTCAGCACCTCATACAGCATACCGGACTTTATTTCCCCAGTTTTGACAGCTTGTCCGGGGACCAGAATACTCTGTGCAGGGAAAAATGTGATTCCTTCTCAGATAAGCAGGTTTTACTGTAGAATAAAGTGAACACATAGATATCTGCCAAAGGTCCTGCATTTGAAGCCGTAGCAAACACCTTCCACACAGGTCCTCTGGAGAGGTGAAGTCCCCCTCCATCTTGTCCAAGATAAGCAAATACCATCAAGATATCTCCTTTTTTTTTGCTTTTCCCTTCCATAGCTGTTCTTCAAGCACATTCAAACTCCCTATATCATCCTTCCAGTCACGGGCCTGCCTCTTTAGATGCCAGATCTTATAGACTGAGATGTTACTCCAGGTTGCTCCTTGAGTATCTTCATCTAAATCCTGTGTCAACTGCTCCGACCTCTCTATCCCTGCTTCCTGATAGGAATTGTGAGCTTATCTGCCAGGCATTCAGGTGTTCCGGGGACTCCTAAACTGGTGCATTTTTACTATGATATACCAGTTTTATGGCTCTTCGTATCCGTGCCCATAAGTAAGCCATTGCTTGTAGCACATTCAGCCTTACTTTTCTGTAAAATTTTATGTCCCCAAGTTTGTACAAGAAGTGAGATTTATCACCCTTGACATCCATCAGCATCACCTCATACAGGCTCCCACTTGCTACTGTTTCTTTAAGTAGGCATTTGCAGTTCTTCAGCTGGAAGGCCCAAGCATATACCTGGAAATCCGGCAGCACAATCCCTAACTGCTCATTTCTCCTTTGCAGTTTCTTCCTCAAACTGCGTACACCGTTTGATGCCCAAATGAATGAGCTTATGCTGCCTTGAGCCTCCCTAGCCATTCTTTCTTGAAATATAGAGGAATTGCATTAAACAAAAAGATGCATTTCGGCAGGATAGTAATTTCTATTAAGTTTACTCTACCGTAGATCGTTAAAGGCAGATGAGACCAGCTAGACAAGAGTGCCTGAACCTACTTCATTTTTTAAATTAAGCTTCAATATTTTATCCATGTTTTGTGCAATTTTGATGCCAAGGTATCTCATCTCACTTCTAACTTCAGGGTGAGCCTCCCCCTGATCCAGATCATTATCTCTGTCTTGGAGGTGTTAACAGCATAACCGGGTACCTTCCTAAAGTCCCAAACCAGTTGTTCTACTACTGGTAATGACTCTTTTAAGTTAGCTGTGTATATCATCAGGTCATCAGCATAAAGGGAGATCTTTATTTTCCCATGACTCGTACCTGAATGGCACGATGTTACTCTCTGCGTTTCCTTTCCAGTGGCTCAATATATAGACTGAAAGCAGGGAAAAAAAAGGGGACAACCCTATGTCGTCCCCCTCAGAATTTTAAACTCTGATTGTCATGTGTCTCAATTAAGACTAGAGGAAAACACTGCCATTTTTACATATACAACGGTTTTTCCTAAAGTTTCTTGCACGCTCACATAATGATTTTTGCCACACATTTCAACCGTGACAGTGCTGATTAGTTTCTAGGAAACTATACTTGCTTACAAACCATCTTCCCAAGAACACTATCATGATATCTTAACACATCATGTACAAGGTTAATACATACATAGTGCAAATATGATTATTTGTTTCGTACATATGGGGACAATCTATAACACAAACAATGGTGGCCGGTCCAAGATCTCGGCCTAAGGCAAGGATGCCTTTTATTATAAACATATCAGTATCAAAGAGAGAGTGAGGATGTATGAGAACTAGTTCATATCCCCTAAGTAGTTATGGTTTATCAATGAGAACTAGTCTGTGAAGACTTAGCGGGAACTGTGTAATTGCCAGAAGGAAGAAAATGTCTTTCTTAATGAAGCCCTCACCCGCCAACCTAGTTGGTGGCATGCTTCATCATCGGGCCCACCTGGTGACACTGAGTGTGTCCCTGGTGTGCTACAAAGCCTGTGTTACAGCGGAGCGGGTATAATTGCTGAGTGTGCAGTGTGGGTGACGTGAAAGGTGAAGTTAAAAACTGTCCATTGATCCCAAAAGGTTAATTTTAATGATTGGGCCTCTGGTAGTATTAAAATGCAAGGCAGCGTATGTATCTTGCCTTTCAGGTTTCACAAGGGCGACCACGCCCCCATTGTTTTTCTTTTTCTCCCCCCACCATAGTGCCAGAACCTCTGCCGGAATCATATGGGGCACTCGTAGCAAATCGCAATCTTGAGAATAATCCCTATCATTCTCACTCATCATGTGCTTTTTCACACACTATAGCGCATATACCCAGTAGTGATCACAAGATTTACCACGACGTACTGAGCGAGCCGCCAGTTTATCGCTATCACTGCGGCCGTTTATCTTTGTTGAAATGTGGCCATTGGGCCCATAACAAAACTACCTTTCTGTGTGTTTGTTTTGTCCTCGTTTTTCTTGTTTCATATTGTATGTAAAGGAGTGATTTGAGGAGGAACTGCCTTCTCACACATTAAAGCACCTTAGCACGTGCTACACATATGTTGACCTATACCCTAGAACAAGTATAGATCAAGCACTTCACATTTTTTAGGTCCTGAGGAAAGCCAGTTTATAGAAGAGGCCTGGCTGAAACATGTCAACTGTTCACAGGATGTAGGAGTTCCGTAAACACAACTCCACCTACATCTGCTGCCTTGCATTTTAATTCTGCCAGAGGCCCAATCATTAAAATTAAATTTTGGGACCAATGGACAGTTTTTAACTTCACCTATCACGTCACCCACACGGCACACTCAGCAATTATACCTGCTCTGCTGTAACACAGGCGTTGTAGCACACCAGGGACACACTCGGTGTCACCAGGTGGGCCCGATGATGAAGCATGCCACCAACTAGGTTGGTGGGTGAGGGCTTTATTAAGAAAGAAATGTTCTTCCTTCTGGCAACATCACACAGTTCCCATTACGTCTTCACAGACTAGTTCTCATTGATAAAACACATTTTGTTATAAACAAACATCTATTTCTAGGTGTTGGCAGAGGAGCACTTTGCTGTCATTTGCGAGGTCTCTACATGCTGATGCTTTGGCCCAGCAGCCTGCTGATATTGCTATGAGGGGTGTCCCAGCTTGTGACCACGATGAGGACCTACATTCTTTCCCTTCAGGTTACAGGGATTGGATCCTCCAGTATGGGGATCCTTTGCTGAATATTCACACACACGCCCGAGACACTTAGGTTAGGGGATGCATGGTAAGAGTATGCCAGATTTTTTTATATTGATTTATATGCTTGCATATATACATTGTTTTAGCACAATGGTGAAACTTTTCATTCTGTTCACTTTCCTAATAATGTTCGAAAACACCCCAATATGTATTCCTTCTATAGTTCTCTGAGAGAAAGAGCACAAGTGACTGAGCAAAAGGGTTCTAGATCTATTACCATGATTCCCGGGGGATCAGGGTTGTCATGTTCAGTGGTTGCCAGAACCATTTGCTGCCCACCTAGGGATAGGGAGGCTTATGGTGGTACTGTGAGCTAGCTGGCCTACAGAACGACATATTCTGAGGGGTTACATGGAATCAGTCAGGCACCATACCAACGGTTATGCAGTTCACAAACGTTCAGTTCCTACCATATAGTGGAAACTACACAACATGATGTTGTGCCTCCATTTATAAGATCTTTGGCCGCAGGTGTAGAATATATTCTTTGGATCAACCTTCTGAAGGTCTCCCCCAAATATTTTAATTTCTAAGACGGTCTTCAAATAAGATTAGTTTACTCTGTCAAACACCTTCCTTACGTCTAATGTAACAGTGGCTAAAGGAGTCCTAAAAGTAGTGGTGAGTTTGATGGCACCTATTCGCTCATGCATAAGCTCATGGAGGGCATTGCCCTTCATAAAACCCTTCTGATCGTTATGGATCAATGTCCCTGGCACCAAACTTAACCTCTTAGCCAGGATATCACTGAAAAGCTTGTAGTCATTATTAAAGAGTGATATAGGTCTGTATGACTTGCACATCTTGGTATTTTTCCCTGGTTTCAAAATTAAGGTCACCACCACCTCTCCCCATGATTGTGGGAGCGAAACCCCATTTCCTAATATTTCACCAAACAGTTGTGTCAGAAATGGGATTATTATCTCTCCTAAGACACATAAAACTCATTTGGGAAGCCATCCGGGCCAGTGGCTTTCCCTCTATTACTTGACTGGACTGTCTTCCTCACCTCTTCCGTTTCTATCTCTTGATCTAACTGGACTCTCTGATTATCCAACACTTGTTTTGTAATAGTACTTTTTTACTGTTAAATGTTATGTAAGATAACTCAGTGGGTAAATGTATTTCCCTCTGCTTTGTTATATACAAGACACGCAACAGTAGCTCATTTTTTCATCTCAGCGCCGCTCAACACCCTGCTTGATGTTCAACATTTGTGTGCTCCAATGTCTGCAAATGTAAAAATTTGAAAAGCTGGTAAAAACAAGTTTTCGTCAATAGCAAATCTTTAACTAAGTCGAAAAGGAATGGGGGCCTCATTCCTGCAGTCATAGAACACATAGTTAAATATGGGCCACATTGAATAATAATGTTGCAGTTAGACAACAGCCAGCCTGTAGACTTACAACCCACACATGAGTCTCACATGGCTATATATGGCATTCCCAGGAATCATGTTCATCTCGGTGAGTGTGCTTCAGCAATGTCCAGGATGCTCCTGTCACCAGGCAAACCACAAACTTTATTGTGGCCTATATTTATCATCTCCGTGAAGTTCTATGTGTGACTTTAAAGCAACAGAGGCATTCCAGGCCAGGGCTCGGGTTGCCTCACACCATCTCTACACACAGGAGCTTAGATCGTTGATACCCAACTCTCTGTATCTTTTAGAGCTCCAGCACCCCTCCATTTGTGTCTGCCTGTAGTAGCAGCTTGCCTCCTTATACAGTCTTAGTCTCTCTCTCCCCCTCTCTCTCTTGTTTTGAAGGTCTTAAAACATAGTTATTATTATTTATTTATTTTATATAGAGCAAACTAGACCCGAAGATATCAGGTATCAGAGCACCTTACAGAACACCAGTTTCGTTACAGATGGACACATTCATTTTTGTTAGACACAGGAGATTAAGTGATTTGCCCCGAATCACAGGATGTTGAGCGTCATTGCCGAGACTCGAACCCGGTTCTCCAGCTTCGAGGACGACCGCTCTAGCCGTAAAGCTACATCCTCTCGCCTGTTTTTGTACAATTTTACAATTTCCTTTCCCTTTGGACTATCACCTAAATCCCCCTCATGCACTCCTTTTCATATAATGAACATGATATATGCCAGCATAATTGTCGGGAAATCTGGGCACCTCAGATTGGTTTGGATAGTACTTGTTTTCATCACACGCCACAGAAAATTTCTATAAATTTAACACGTCACACTTTTCAGAGAGTGTCAGCCAAAGCAAGGCACGTTTTCACGTGTTCTAGTGAAAGATTAGTTAAGAAGCACTTAGCAGACAACAATTTAAGTAACACTGATGATACTGTGCGTAAAAGTTGCACACAATTACCCATAGTGCCTCATCGTCATTATGCAATCCTAGGCTAATGCAAAATTGTAGTCCTACTACTATGTTAGTGAAATGTCCCACTTTGTTGTTTTTGCAAAAAATGGGTACCCTATGCTCATGGGTCATGCTCCCACCCTCTCCGTACTCCAAAGATACCCAGGCAGGCAAAATCATCGCTGATAATCTTTTTCATATCTCATGAAAGCCCACTCCAGTTGATGTAGAATTTCCCCGGCGCTGTGTTTCCAATTAGCACGAATATTGGTGGTGTAGTAAACTGTAAAACTGAAGCGTTAGCCAAAGCTGCCACCTGGTGGTGAAATTTAGAGTTTTCAACTGAGCAAGCCAGGTTGCCGCCGAGCCTAGCTGTTTGTTTGTACCCAGCTGTATCTAATCTGTTGAAACAATATCAGCAATCCCTATATATAATCTAGAAAGAAGAATCCTACCCTACAAGCCGCAGCACAATACACGGGGAATAGTGTTTTTGCACTGATTGTCCCATCAGCGTCTCATGCTTTGAATGAATATCCACACAGTAGTGTTTGGTGAATGTGTGTGTGTGTGGGGTGCCACATAGCAGCCCTACAAATGTGTACCCGTGGCATGTTACCCAAGAAAGCACCGAAGCTCCTTTTTCTGCGAGTAGAATCTGCTCTTGGGGGCATATTAACAAGGGCTTTATCTCCGCTTTTTTGGCTTTAAAAGCCTAATGAAGCAGAGATAAAAATATTGCCCTATCAACAACAGGGTGCAAACATGCAAAATCGCATGTTAGCACCCTTTTTCACTACGCTTCCCTTTGCACCTCTAATGAGATGTAAAGTGGGCGTTCCAGAGCAAAATAATAGGAGAAATGTCGCTAAGCGACATTTCTCCTATTATCAAGCTTCACGCTAACCCTGTTAGAGACAAAAAAAGCAGCGCTAACCACGGTTAACGCTGCTTTTTTACGTCTGCTAATTTTCAGACTTAGCCATGTAATCCAATGGGAGGTGGATTACATGGCTAAGTCCACCATGGGCTATCAACAAGGATATCCCTATCCTTGTAGTTTTTTCGCTGCATTACCAGTGATAAGCTCCCAAAATGCCGCTATCGCTGGATTTTTTATCACCTAGGCAGTTCGCGTTGTTAATAACGCGATAACCAGGCGATATTCTCCAGCGATAGGGGGCGTTAAAAAAATTAACGCTAAGCGCCCTTAGCGTTAATTTCCCCTGTTCCTTGTTAATATGCCCCTTGGTTCGTATGTAGCGCTTTTCGGTAGCAAAAACGGAATGCACCTAACCATCCATCATCGTAACCTAGCCTTTGGGATGGGATTGGCAGTGTGAGGATGTGAAAAAGCAGGAAATAGTCGTTTGGTTTACCTTATGGACTTAATATAGTCCACATAGTACATGCCGAACATTCGTAAAACTAATATGTGCAAAGCTTTTTCCACTGACTGTGGATTTGGGGGAAAAAATAGGCATTTCCATCTAATATTTCAGATGAAATGGTGATACTACTTCAAAACGAGGGTGAGTGTACAGTATATCAGAGGAGGAAGAAAGTCCACCACAAATATGAAAGCATGGGAGGAGCATACAAGTACATTTACAGAGACTTTGTGATTTAAGGTCCAAACCTTATATAATCATTTTACAACCACCTGCCCATGCTGTCCCATGTACTAAATGAGCCAAGTACCTGTATAAACTGACAATGCTTAACGGTTGTAACAGCTACCTTTAGGGAAAGTTAATATAGTGTACAGGAATGTAGTAGCTCAAAATGGCTACTATGAGCCTAGTGAGAACACTTTTAGTCCTAAAGAAGGACTATATGCAATTTAAGGGGAATTGACCCTTTTAGGATCTTCCATGAACACCCTGATGACTGAAAATCTAAAAAGAAATTATTCTCTATTTTAATAATGTGCAGCAATCGCCAATAAATGAACCATTATTAATGTGTATAAAAGCCAACCAATTGCAGATGTAACAGAAAGCATACAATGTGTCATAGTAGAACTGTTAATGGTTCAACAAGAAGGTTTGAAAAATAAATGATGAATTGCTTCAATTTTGTAGCATAACACTTTTAAGTGATTGGCTTCTTAACTTCTTCTAAGATATCCATGAAGCCCTCTGTAAACTGTAACTAGCCTAGTTCTAATACTGCAGGTACAAGATTGGACGATTTAGTGACTTGCGGTTGAGCTGCAGTGGTTTCCCATTATTTCGATTAAGTTTTGATGACGTTGTAACTTCTTGTGTGGATTAAAGATGATATCAACATCCTCTCCTATGCTGCAGACACACAACTCATACTCTTCCTTTTGGACAAGACCCCAAACATGTGGAACAAGTTAATCGCCTGCATGACTAAAAGCACCAACTGGATAAAGGCCAACTATCTCAAGCTGAACACCAACGTGACAGAAGTAGTGATCTCCAGCAGGAACACCACACACTGGGCCTCCTGGTGGCTGGTTGACCTCGGTCCATCTAGCACCCACCTCAGGAACCTCAAAATCATTTTTGGAAACAAAGTGGACATGACTGCACAAGTCAACACTGCCACACCATAATGCTTCCACATCCTTTAGATGCCGCAGAAAATCTTCAAATAGCTGCCTTGCAACACCTGATAAACTGTCATTCACATATAATCATTACCAACAAGCTGGACTGTGGCAACACCATCCATGCCAGAATTAAAATGCAACTCACCAGAAGATTACAGACCATCCAGAACATGGTAATCAGACTCACTCTCAACCTCCCTCATAGGTACCACTTCACACCACACCTCAAGCTCCACCACTGTCTCCTGGTACACAAACGTGCAGTTCAACCTCCTCCCTCACACTTTCAAGGCACTGCACAACACAGTCCCCACCTACCTGAACAGTCTCATCTCCTTCCACAAACCCTCCAGACACCTCCACTCTGCTGGACGCCTCCACATATATATCCCACATATTCAAAGAAACAAATCCAGAGGATGGGGCTTCTCCTGCATGGCTGCCAAAGCATAGAAGGACCTCCCTCTACACAACTGATCTTCCACCTCTCTTCTGGAACTCTGCAAGAAGCTGAGGGCCTGGCTTTTCAGTTACTCCCCTGCCTGCCCTTGGTGAGCCTGGTCACATCTGTTTAGTGCTAGGATACTCATCTGGGTGATAGTGAGCTCTACAGATTCTCATAATATGAAAAGACGTTTCCAACATATGAGAATACCAAGGGTGGCATGTTCATGTTGAAGAAAGGAGTGTCAGAGTTATTGCTGCTAGTTTCATTTTGTGTACTACATAAGAAATCGGTAGCAGGGGGAAAACACGAGCAAATATTTCTAACCAGTTTATCTATGGCCATTCTCCAGGGACTGTGGGTGTGGGTACTTGAAAGTGAAGCTTTTATGGTTTTAATTTTTGGTGTTGGTGAACAGACAAACCATTGGGTCTCGTCAGTTGTAGATTGTGAGAGCTGGTCTCCCTTTATTGGGTTATTTAATATGTCCTGCTGAGCAGGTCCACAAGATTGTTGCTCATCCCAGCACATGCTCCACCAGCAAGTGTATCTGACATTGAATCACTGAGTGCAAAATCTTTTGTTTTAACACAGACATTTGAAGCAAAGGCATACTCCTGAGGTATTTTATGTAGAGCAGGGTAGTCATAATGACTGTGTGTGTGAGGACTACTTTGTGTTGTAGCATGGGCAGAAACTGGAATGCTTGAAGAGCTAGTTGAACTGTCAATAGCTCCAACACAATAATGTGTAGGATGCTTTCCCGTGCTGACCACCGACTTTACATCATTAGTTTGCACATGTGCGCTCCACAACCTGAAAGAAATGTGTCTGTTGCTATGGTCACTTTCATGTGAGAGTTGATGAATAGTCTGCCCAGCTATAAGTTCATGTTCTTTCTCCATTGCAGTTTGTGCTGAACATTGGGCTTCACCAACACTGGATCCTCAGACTTTCTAGGCATTTGTGACAATTGTTTGGCTAGAGATTCCTGCAATGGCCAGGACTTTTGGGACTATGGCAATACTAGAGGCAATCATTCCTAAAAATTCTAATTATCATTTTCATTAACAGAAACTGGAAAAGGCCTTGAAATTGGGAAAGAGTCTTTGAAATGCCAACACCCTCCTAGTGCTGGGATAAGGTTTCTCTGTGTCTGCATTAAGTCTTGTCCCTAAGAAGACCTGTTGGGGCATATTTACAAGCCCTATCACCACTTAAACATCACTTTTTTGACATGTGGTGGCGATATGGGGGCTATGCCTTAATTACAAGGCATTGTTAAGCCACTTAGCATTCCGCCACAACACACATTGATTTTGCAGCTGCCCCATATATATAAGAGTGGCATAAATATGGGGCAGTGCCAAAATTAAGACCAGGGACAACTAGGATCAACAAGGCACAACGAGGAGAAATGCTTTATTTCTCCTAGTTTTTGCTGTTTTATGTGGCTGCATTGTTCAGCACACACAAAAACTGAAAAATGCCATGCATGACTGTTTATGTGCCAGGAAGTGTCCCATCCTGCACATAAAAAATAATTTTAAAAATGACGAGTTGCAACTTCTATATGTAGTGCACAATCGGCAGGATCCAGTGAAGTCCGCAGTAAGTTTGTAAAACGGGAGGACATCCTTGAATGTTTGACTACGGGAGACCCCCGCTTTTAGGATCCGTTTTATCTTTCACCTTTCACAAACGTTATTTTTACCAGTTGGTGGGTCCGTAAGTATGGCTATTCCATCACATGCACAGCATGCACAGCACACCTTAGTGAGTGTGCTGAATATCATTTACACATTCACGTGGCTATTTCCATTTTTGTAGCCACATCAGCATTCACGTTTCTTTGGTCCTGAAGAAAGCCTCATTCATAACAGGGAGGCTGAAACATGTCGACCAGCAATTAAAAGATATTGAAGATTGATTTTAATCTTCACGATATCTCACCTTGTTTTTAACGTGTCCCAGGACCCTATTAATAAATCATTACCCGGTTGGGCATCCTAGAGACATTTTTAAACTGCACCACTTTTTGAGCACATTTCACACTGACAACCTAAAAAAACAACACTCCGCTGTAATCCAGGCGTCGAAGCATAGCTGGGTTGCACACGGCAGCCCAGCCGGGAACCCGATGATGAAGAATGCCACCAACTAGGTTGGTGGGTGAGGGTTCTTCTTACAAATCCTTTATATTCTTGTGCTTTAGTGCATTACACTGAGTCGGAAAAATCTAAGGATATACCTACAGGTCCATCCACGTTTTTTGTATTAATTACCAATTAGGGGAAGAGGACGCATCCCTTTGTTCTTCCTCGCTCTCTTTTTGTTCCTAGCTTACTACACAAAGTACACATAGAAGTAGAAGTGTACAATCTTAAATCACCATTTAAGATTGTTTATGTGCAGGAAGGAACACCTTCCTGCATATATGTGAAGGAAGGTGTTCCTTCCTGCACATAAACAATAATTTCCCACAACACAGGCACCCTTGTTCTATGGTGCAAGAGTTCCTGCATTGGTGCTAGGCAGCTAAATTTAGCACCAGCACAGGGGGAAACACAGGGCTGCACTGTATTGTTGTAAATACAGTGCAGCCCTGCATTTCAGAAGTGGTGGGCGCAGCATTAAGCGAAGAAGGCTAACGCTGCGCTCCGTCACTTCTTTATAAATATGCCCCAATGGGTCTTAAATGTGACTTCACATTTATTGTGAAGCCGACCTGATAAAAAGCTGAATAACTTAATAAGTATTTGCAAGGCATTTTTCTAGACTTATCCCCATTACTAGCCAATCTTCCAAGTATGGGAACACATGAATGTGACCGCATCACAAGAGTACTGCTAATATCTCGCCACACATTTGGTAAACACCCTTTGGGTAGTTGTCATTCCGATCTGTGATACTTTGAATTGATAATGAACTCCAATTACCACAAGTTCAGGTAGTGTTAATTTGTTTGTCAGATTAGAAAGGATTAGTTCGAGTATGTTCTTGTAGTTCCCCACTGTGAGGAGTGTGATGACACTTTGAACAGTGACCATTTTGAAATTATTGGAAGTAAAGTCTCATATCTATTTTAATATCTTGTCCTTTTCGGGGCTCAGGAAGTAAATGGATTTCACTTCTTGTGACCACGTCTCGTCAAGTAAAAGGCTGAGATGTTTCTTTTGAATTCTGTGAGCCCTTGCTGGTAGATTAGGAGGGATGTTGCGAAACTCCAAACAATACCAGTAAGTGATGGTAGATAATAACTGAACTGAGATTATTTCCTCACACTGGGGAAGGATTCTCCGAATCTACCCTCTACAGGTGTTGGAGCGTCAGGACAGAGAATAAGATGGTCATTGTTTAGAGACAGAGTGGCCTCTACCTTGTGCACCTCTGGCCTTCCTTCTTCCATTGCCATGAAAACTTTCCCTGGAATATAATGGACACCTGACATACTGTTATCCTTTTTGAAGGGTTGTTTGCTGTTCCTGGTATCTTTGTGTTGTAGCACTAGTTCCTGGTTTTCAAAACACATAAATAGAAGACATTGATATTTACAATGCCAATAGCTCAAACGCTCCCAAAGGCAAGACCTATTGCATTGTAAATGCTTGTTGTTACAATGCATAGACAAGAGGTGCCCTGCCCATGACAGCACAAGAGACGTGCTCTGTACCAGTATCCCATTCTGCATATATTGTATGGGAATTACATGTTGGTAAACACAGTAAAAATGGAGCATCAAATAAACTAATGTACTAAACCTGCACCGTTATTCACCAATTTTCTAATGTGGTGTATGGTGGGGGGTGGTGCGAGTAGCCAAATGGCTGACAAAATATTTTAAGTCTTGTTATGCTGCAAGACCATTTCCCACTTATTCCAGAAACTAGAACACAGATATGCAATTGCACTTAATTCAAGATTTACTACGACAATGTGTATTGAAATGCAACATTTAACAGTGTTAAATTCCCAATCTGAGCGAAGAGGAGTAATTTTGACTCTGCTCCTGAAGCTGGCTGCACCCCCACTCTTCAAATTCTCAGTAACCCCCCATCCCCAGATGTTCTGGTCTAGTTGCACCCCTGCCCGGGTATTATCTGTTCATTACGGTCCGTGCTGAAATAGTGCCCTATTAGGCACGGACAAAAATACAGCATGCTCTAATGTTACTTCCGCATTCATACTGTGTCTGTTTGCGTGATTTTACCTTATGTCGTTCTCCTTAATGCCTTGCATTATATTCCGAGCACACAAGGGCGGTTCCTGGTGATGGGCAGAGGGGCACATGCACTAGTGCCAGTTATGTATCGGCAGGGTTTTGAATTTATTTTAAGCAGGCTACATGCGGACATGGTGATAGCCCGGGTCTGCAATCATTGAGATCGCCAGGGACCACCCCTTTATAACAAGATAAATGTCATATTTTGTAAGCAGCGCCGGGCTTGCACAATATCAGCTCAGTACTTCCCAGGGCTACCTGTGAATTCCAAAGCTGCCTCTCATCATTACGCCTTCCTTTCTGAAGGCCTTATGGGGGTGTGTGGCCAAGTAACATAACTGACTCTACCCAACCTAGTGATGAGTTAGGAAAGGGAGGGTTACATGCTGTAAACAGAATACACTGCGCGAGCTTGTAAAAACAAGCGCTATTAGCATCACTCTTCTGCCAGGCTCCTGCATTTATTTTAATTTTACATTTTTAATGCAGTTTTGAATTAAAAAGGTACTGGCGCCGAGCCCAGCGGTGCACAGCTTGTGGTCTTAGGCTAAATCTCCCTGTGTTTCTGGGAGCAGAGGCAGGCTGCTGATACCGAGGGCAAAACAGAACGCTGCTGCAGATTGTCACAAGCAGCAGGCGAGGCAAGGTCACCCTACGACTGTTCCCCGACCTTCAAACACGTAGGTCGCTGAGCCCAGCCCTCGGTATGGCAAACGGCCGGGGTGCAGGTGTTGTGTGCTCGCAGGTTCTGTTCCTCGTGATGGGCAGAGGGGTCATGCCCCTCCAACTTTACAAGCCTGATAGCCTACATCTACATACGCCACGGTCCCCAGCGCTTTGCCGGCTTCACCAGCCCAAAATCCATGTTTTGACCACCGCCTCCTGTTTTTCAACAGCACCCTTCGTGCCAGACTTCACCAAGGAAGTCCTTGTGGAGGCCGGCACAGGGGTTGCTGTTGGCTAACAGGAGGCTTTGTGGAGGTGTCGCAAAGCGATGGGGACCCGCAGCCTATGTACATGTGGGACAGTCATCGGTGGGCGGAATGTATCACGCAAAAGCGGCTATATCCGTATTCGTTGGAGACAAAGCCGCTGCAGTTACTGGGGAAGCTGGACACAGTACTGCTGCATGACAGGCTGCCGCTGGCAGCAGCAGGTGGAGAACAACTGCAGGCTGTGGAAAATTTAAAAACCAAAAATAAGCACAAAAAAGGGCGCCGAGCTAAAACATGAGGCGTGGCATATGGCGCTCTTGCATATGAAAGTTTGAAAAGAAAAGAACAAAAGTAAAACATAAGGCATGCCCACTGGATTATAAACAAGGAGCAAGGGGCGCGAACCAGGCAAACAACGAAAGTAGTCCCTACATTAAAAGATACTGCCCTGCAGCGTAAGTTAACTGTAGTTGGTCGATGCTGCTTCCTCCAGAAATGGAAAAAAACTGAAGTAACGTATCAGACCACTAGCCAACAACGAGCGAGATAAGAAGAGCAACGTCAGATTTCACCAATGGCAAGCGACAAAACAAAGAGAAACTCAATGGGTGGAGTTTCACTAGTAATACTGATTACTTGATGCCTCAGAGAGGCAGCGCATGCGCTGCCTATGCGAGACCTAAAAAGTGGACTCTTTTTTGGTTTTTTATGCATAACAGGAGGTCGAATCCCCTTTGTTCCCCCTCTCCCCCCTCTTTGGTTATATGTGTTTCATTACATCTGCAAGGCCGGATCATATATCTACACCACTGATGATGACTTTGAGCGCTCAAAAGCCTTCAGTTTTCTGAACGAAGTAAAGAAGAGATTCCAGACCACGTATGGCTTGCGAGCCCAGACAGCCCTTCCCTGTGCTATGAACAGCAAGTTCTCCAGCTACTGGCAGCACAGCTGAAACACAACTCTCAGAGCAAAGTACCGGACCGCATAGTGGAAACCCAGCCCAAGTAGATGAGCTGAAAGGAATCATGATGCGCAATACCGACCTTGTTGCACAGAGAGGAGAAGGATCAGCTTATTTTTCTTTCTCTCTGCGTGCACCAGGTTGCAACATATTGCATTAAACACCCACTCCCAGAAGAAGGCAGAATTGGCAGAAATTATTGCAGCTGAAAAAGGGGCTTACTCAAAATATTCTGGACTGATTTACTGAACTTACACCCTGGAGGGTTGTTGATTTGTGTGGGCACTTGCCAGGCAGGTAGGGGGGCTGACCTTTCTGCCCTACCCAGGATGACTGCTGTTGAACATTTTGGGTGATTTGCCTGGTGATAGGTACCCTGGCAGGGCCGATGCGCTATATAGTGCCCTGGGGTATGTGTTGGTATGGAACTATGGGCATTGTCCATCTCTTTGAGTCATGGAGGAGAAGTTGCCACTGAGCCGAAAAGGTTCAATCTGCGCTAGTACACTGGTCCAGATGCTCCTGGTTGAGGACATGGGCAATGGACAAGGAAAGAGGCCTGCTGGCACTTTTGCATTCTGAAGAGTCTTTGCTGCTTATGCCTTGTATTCTCATAAAAATGATGTGTGCTTAACTATGGTTATCGTTTTAACTGATATCACGTGAAAACGTGGCCTTGGTTATACCACACTAATTTGTTTCCAATCTCTTTGGGAGTAGTTTCAGTACGGAGCAGCGACCAGCACGTCTTGTTGATTCATCTGTCACATTCAAAACCACCAGCAGGAACCTTGCCAATGCAATGTGTATGAAAAACATGAAGCTAACACTCTTCGTCATCCTGGTAACAATTGTGGTGACCAACATCATTGTGTCTGCAGCCTGTGGTGGGCCCTCTTGCCGAGCAGTGTGAACAAGTACAGTGTGGCTCGTAAGTCTTGCATCTGGTTGTTTCCCCTCCCGGTGGCAGAAGCACACTCATGGGTTGTGACTACTCTGGGGAGAGACTTCTACAGCATAAGCGAGTAGGAAACTGAAGGGCATATTTACAATAAAGATACGCAATGCGGCATTCAAGTCAGCTTGCTTCGCCACGCAGCGTCATAAGGAAAGTGCAGAAATGCATTGTATTTATGGAAATACAATGCACCCCTGTCCTTTCCTTTGCGCTGGCGCAAAATTGGCTGCCTTGCACAAACGCAGACACCCTTGCACCATGGTGCACGGGTGTCTGCATTGTAGGAATGATTACCTGCACAAAAACAATCAATGGAGGAGTATTCCTCCTTCTATGTGTGCTACTTCTCCTTCACCACGTCCACCACCACCACATCCACCACAACCACCATGTCCACCACCACCACTATGTCCACCACCACCATGTCCACCACCACCATGTCCACCACCACCATGTCCACCACCACATCCAACACCACCACGTCCACACCATGTCCACCACCACCACGTACACGTCCACCACCACCACCACCACCAAGTCCATCACCACCACATCCTCCACCACCAGCACGTCCACCACCACCACCACGTCCACCACATCCACCACCACGTGCACCACCACCACCACACCCACCACCACCAAGTCCACCACCATGTCCACTACCACCATGTCCACCACCACCACCATGTCCACTACTACCACATCCACCACCATGTCCACCACCACCACCACCACATCCACCACATCCACCACCACCACATCCACCACCATCACCACCACGTCCACCACAACCACATCCACCACCACCACATCCACCACCACCATGTACACCATCACCATGTCCACCACCGCATCCACCACCACCACATCCACCACCACCACGTCCACCACCACAACCATGTTCAATACCACCATGTCCACCCCCACCATGTCCACCATCACCACCACATCCACCATCACCACATCCACCACCACCACGTCCACCACCACCACCTCCACCACCACAACCATCACATCCACCACCACATCCACCACACATCCACCACCACGGCCACCACCACATCCACCATCACCACCACATCCACCACCACCACCATGTCCACCACTACCATGTCCACCACCATGTCCACCACCACATCCACCACCACCACATCCACCACCAACACCATGTCCAACACCACCACATCCACAACCACCATCACTATGTACACCACCACCATGTCCACCAACACCACGTCCACCACCACCACCATGTCTACCGCCACATCCACCAACACACTGTCCACCACCACGCCCACCACCACATCCACTACCACTACAGCCACCACCACCATGTCCACCACCACCACATCCTCCACCACCACATCCACCACATCCACCACCACCATGTCCACCACCACCAACACCAGGTCCACCACTAGGTCCATCACTACTACTACCACATCTACCACGTCCACCACCACCACGTCCACCACCACCAGCACATCCACAACCACCACCATGTCCACCACCACATCCACCACCACCATGCCCACCACCACGTCCACCACCACCACCATGTCCACCACCACCACCATGTCCACCACCACCACATCCACCACCACAACCATGTCCACCACCATGCTCACCATCACCACGTCCACCACCACATCCACCACAATGTCCACCACCACCACATCCACCACCACCACTTCCACCACCACCACGTCCACCACCAACACCACGTCCACCACCAAGGCCACCACCACCACCATATCCACCACCACCATATCCACCACCACCACCACGCCACCACTAACACTTCCACCACCACATCCACATCCACCACCACCACCACCACCACATCCACATCCACAACCACCACCACATCCACCACCACGTCCACCACCACGTCCACCATGTCTACCACCACCATGTCCACCACCACCACGTCCACCACCACCACGTCCACCACCACCACATCCACCACAACCACCATGTCCACCACCACCACCATGTCCACCACCACATCCACCACCACATCCACCACCACCACCACATCTACCACCACCACCACTACCTGTGACAGGTAAAGTGTCACTGGAGGGCAGGGGTGATAGGAGTGTCAACCCTGGCTGTACATGGGACATTTAAGGATGCATTGGGTGGGAGAAGACGGGAATAGGGGCTAGAAGTATTACACCAGACCCAAGATACATTTTGAAGAGGAGCAATGTCACAAGGGCTCCTGTAAAAGCCTTCGCAGAATCTCTACCTCACTGTGGCATACTTGCACTAGCGACTTACTCAAAACAAGCATTGGCATAGCCAGTAGGTCTCGCCTTTGGGACCTTATAAGTGTTTAGCCATGCAACACTTGATGTTGTTGCACCAAGGATATTGTGCTGGATAACTAAACACTTATAAGGTGCCAAAGGCGAGACCCATTGGCTATGCCAATGGTTGTTTTGAAAGATGCAGGGGCATATTAGCAAGGCGATGGGATAAAATTATCACCGCTTTAGCGTCCATTTTCAGCATGGACACTCAAACGCGTGAATCCATGCCTTAGTGCCTGTTTCCTGAACGCCCAGCTTTGCATCTCTAATGAGATGCAAAGTGGGCGTTCCTCCTCAAAATAACTGGAGAAATGTCGCTAACCGACATTTCTCCAATTATCAAGGTGTACGCTAACATGCAGAGCGATAAGAAAAGTAGCGCTAACAGCGGTTATCGCTACTTTCCTTACGCCTGCTTTTATTCTGATTTAGCCATGTAATCCAATGGGAGGTGGATTACATGGCTAATCCACCCTGCCCTATCAGCAAGGTATCGCCGGTCGCAGTGCAATTATTGCTGGATTTCCAGCGATAATCGCACTGTTTTGTGGCTAATGCATGGATTTCTATCGCTTGGGAGATAAGCGTTGCTGATAGCACGCAATATCCGCGATAGAATCCAGCGTTAGCCTGCGATAATTATCCTCGTGCTAAGAGCGCTGAGCGATAATTATCGCAGGCCCTTGCTGATATGCCCCGCAGTGATTTAGTTTTGGCTGCGGCTAGAAAGAAATATAATCCTTTGTATAAAAGGATGGAGACGTCGTAGCCATTCAATTCCAGGAGTTGTAAGTGACATCGAGTATGGGGATAAAATAACTGTGAATATGGAAATGTGGACAGAGGTCTCATGAAGCACCAGTGCTGTTTGGAGACTAGCTCTGCACCATTTGAGCAGCTTATGTGTATGTCTGTTGGTGAGGCGGTAGTTTGTTTCCTCCTATAGTACTGTTGCTGGTTACCAGCACACCTGTATCACCACACCTGGTCGTATACCTCTTGTCTTGTACCTAGTCCCATTGATCCACGCATCTCCACAAGTTGACTGGTATGGTTCGGGAATTAAATGTTACCCAACTGCGTATGTAATTATTTAGTGTGCCAGGGAGACTCATTGGAAATCTACCCGTATGCCTGCCTCCTTTGTGAGTGTAGGGGACTCCTGGATACCTGCAATAACAGTATTCTGTTTCCTTCTATAAATCATTGCAGTGCACGTATTTTAATCAAGAATCACAATGCCTCAATAAATATTGAACCTGCATGCTTCTGTATATCTTTAGGTATGCATAAGTGGCAAAAGGGTTCTAGATCTGTTACCATAATTTCCTTGGTGGATCAGGGTTGTCATGTTCTGAGGTTGCACACACATTTGTTACCCTGTAGACTTAAGGGTACAGATGGTGCACTGTGAACTAGCAGGACTATAGGCCGACTTGTCCTGAAGGGTGATCAGAAACAGCTTCGCACCAGTCCAACGTTTATGTTGTCCAACAAACAAACAATTTTACTTAAGAAACTGCAAGCCATATGACACACTGAGCTCAACAGATCTTTGAATTGTGTACGTTGGAGCAGTGTGCGCACATGATATGTTACAATTTGCATGGGTTGTCAGATATTAATAGGATGGTTTTTTTTAGTAGTGTTTGCTGGAGGGGTGCATTCACACACAATGGCTCACAGCATAAGCTTGGTCTGTGTAAGCGCAGGATGTGCTCAAAGTGGCAAATCACAGTAACAAGCAGAGGAGTCTCAACAGCACCGCAATGTCTGCTTTTCCTAAAGTTACAACTCCCAAACCGTACATGATATCTGCTCAAGAGTTAAGTGCTAATGGTATCCTTCCATCTAAACAGGACTCTGTGTCTTTGTGTTTTGGCTCTTTCAAAAGGAAGGCTTCCTTTGGACCCACCTACGGTCAGGAGAAACCTCTCAGGCACTTAAGGAAAATTGCCACCTAAACTAAAGGAGCAAATCCCAGTTCGAAGTTATCTGAACTTCAGTGAAGGGTTTGTCCATCTGTTGGGCTCAATGGCTCTGAACATTTGTCTTTACTAACAATATGCCCCAGGAAGTAGAACAATGCCATTGGTGTGTCCTACCCAGGGCCTGCTTGTAGAACTCACTGGAACACTCCTTACAGGAACTAAAAACACAGCACAGTAAAACTAAGCAGCTAGATTGTGATGCTTTTTAGGTTGTGTATTGAAGTAGGAAAGATGCAGACTGACTGATTTAATTCTAGAGTGAGTCTGTTTGCATCAAACCGCTTTTCAGTGAACCACATAAATGCAAGAGCTGTTTGTTTTGTTTGAGCCGGTTGCATGATGGTGCCTCTTGCTGTGAAGCACAAATGTAGATTTTCACCCATGTTGCCCTGTATGCTGGTTACAGTCTTCCTTATGGGCCTGCAGTGTGACATGTTGCTGATTTTGTTCTGAATTCAACATCTTTATTTATTTATTCTGTGTGCAGATATTGCCAACTTCAGTCTTACATTTGGGTCTTGTGTGCATAATTGCGGTATAGTTGTGTCTTTGGTGTGCATGATTTTGTATTCATCGCTTTTGTATTCTATCTTTTTTTTCTTGTGCGCATGTTTATCTTTTGTTGTTAGTGAGTTCTTCTATTGGTTTCCTTGTGTACCTAGGTTCCTGTATGTGAATTGTTTTCCTCCTTTAAAGTACTTGTTACAGTTGTTGTTTCAGGCTTTAGTGCATGTTTCTACCCTCATAGATCTGCTTCTGTTGTGTGCACATTGTGCTAGCTATGTATAATTAATTCGAGAAGATTGAAGTAGGTTTGATTTACCAAGTTTGCAATCCCCAAAGCTCATCCAGTAGCAGGGAAAGAGATTTTTTCTGATACCTCTGCTCATTGCTCTGTTTATATTTATATATAATAAATCCTTTGTATTGGCACACAGTTGGGTTAAAGGCAGGTCGTGCATCAATCAACATCACGGCTGAAGCCTTCATTGTGTCTGCATATGTGGGTTGCCATCGATTCTGGAGTTAACGTACTTGGTAATGGCCCTTCTTATAATAAGTTAATGTGTTTGGTGATGTTTTTCACCAAGGACAAATACCTTTTTGGGCATGTTGGTAGATGGAACTTGTAAGAAGAGACTCAAATCTCTTAGGGGCATATTATCAAGGAAGGAGTTAAAATTGCCGCCGGTTTAGCGGCAGAAAACTGCTGCTAAAACGGCGATAATGGGCTTGATAATATGCCGCAGAGAATTCCAATAGAAGCCCATGTTCACACCAGAACATGGACTTCTATTGGGATTCTCAAGGACATATTATCAAGCCCATTATCGCCGCTTTAGCTGCAGTTTTCTGCCGCTAAACCGGCGATACTTTTTAACGCTGTCCTTAGTAATTCCACTTGCACAGTGTTTTCAGCGCAGGATGCCGAACAATAAATCAAAGCCTTCCTCGAGAGAAAGGTGGAGTTGAACTGATCGCTTGTCTATGTTGTTTAAGCAATGGTATTTATTTTGATTTTTTATTTTATTTAATACAATTTTATATAGTTCGAACATTACCAGAAGGTGTCAGAGCACTTTACAAAAGAAACAGTTGCGTTACATAAGGACTTTGGATTACATGAGTTACATACGAGATACAAACAGAAAAAATTGCAAATGTGCAAGTTGTAAAGTCACACAAGGAAGAGATACAAACGGATAAACTCTAAAATCACATAGGAATGGTAGTAAGTACAAAGGTCTACTGCATATACTAGTGATTAGAGTTCTAAATATACAAATAGTAAAATCACTCTGGATTACATTTTAACAGCGATTAGGCTTGGACAATTATATATTACATATTTACATAGTTACAGAAGCATGGCTCAGGTATAGGGAAAAAAGCAGGCAAGGGGACAGAAATTCAGGGGAGAGAGGGAAGGACTAGGGGAGATAGAAAGAGAGTGAGGGAGGAAAGAGGTAGGGGAGGGGGTGATGAGTGATGGGATCAGGGGCATCAGCATTATTCACAAACGATGAGTAGTTGCTGATGTGTGAAACTGTGAGGCTTTATGCCCTTGGTTTATCCGTAGTACAACAGGGCTATAGACTGCCGAAAGCTCGGATGGAGCGCCCACCGGGGAACAGGGGATGCCTCCGGTCGCTAATGTTAGAGGGACTGGCTGTTGAGATGGCACGGAGTTATCACGAGGCATTATGTCCTCCGCAGGTGCCATTTTGAAGTCAGGCAGCGCAGATACCAGTTTGACTCAAAGTTCGGGGGAGTTGGGTTAAAGGCAGGTCGTGCATCAATCAACATCACGGCTGAAGCCTTCATTGTGTCTGCATATGTGGGTTGCCATCGATTCTGGAGTTAACGTACTTGGTAATGGCCCTTCTTATAATAAGTTAATGTGTTTGGTGATGTTTTTCACCAAGGACAAATACCTTTTTGGGCATGTTGGTAGATGGAACTTGTAAGAAGAGACTCAAATCTCTTAGGGGCATATTATCAAGGAAGGAGTTAAAATTGCCGCCGGTTTAGCGGCAGAAAACTGCTGCTAAAACGGCGATAATGGGCTTGATAATATGCCGCAGAGAATTCCAATAGAAGCCCATGTTCACACCAGAACATGGACTTCTATTGGGATTCTCAAGGACATATTATCAAGCCCATTATCGCCGCTTTAGCTGCAGTTTTCTGCCGCTAAACCGGCGATACTTTTTAACGCTGTCCTTAGTAATTCCACTTGCACAGTGTTTTCAGCGCAGGATGCCGAACAATAAATCAAAGCCTTCCTCGAGAGAAAGGTGGAGTTGAACTGATCGCTTGTCTATGTTGTTTAAGCAATGGTATTTATTTTGATTTTTTATTTTATTTAATACAATTTTATATAGTTCGAACATTATCAGAAGGTGTCAGAGCACTTTACAATAGAAACAGTTGCGTTACATAAGGACTTTGGATTACATGAGTTACATACGAGATACAAACAGAAAAAATTGCAAATGTGCAAGTTGTAAAGTCACACAAGGAAGAGATACAAACGGATAAACTCTAAAATCACATAGGAATGGTAGTAAGTACAAAGGTCTACTGCATATACTAGTGATTAGAGTTCTAAATATACAAATAGTAAAATCACTCTGGATTACATTTTAACAGCGATTAGGCTTGGACAATTATATATTACATATTTACATAGTTACAGAAGCATGGCTCAGGTATAGGGAAAAAAGCAGGCAAGGGGACAGAAATTCAGGGGAGAGAGGGAAGGACTAGGGGAGATAGAAAGAGAGTGAGGGAGGAAAGAGGTAGGGGAGGGGGTGATGAGTGATGGGATCAGGGGCATCAGCATTATTCACAAACGATGAGTAGTTGCTGATGTGTGAAAGTGTGAGGCTTTATGCCCTTGGTTTATCCGTAGTACAACAGGGCTATAGACTGCCGAAAGCTCGGATGGAGCGCCCACCGGGGAACAGGGGATGCCTCCGGCCGCTAATGTTAGAGGGACTGGCTGTTGAGATGGCACGGAGTTATCACGAGGCATTATGTCCTCCGCAGGTGCCATTTTGAAGTCAGGCAGCGCAGATACCAGTTTGACTCAAAGTTCGGGGGAGTTGGTATATAAATATTGCCCTGCATGTCTCGCCCGTTTTTGTGCCTGCCGCTGTCCCTAGATAGCCGTTTCAATGCCTTCCTGGGCGGTCTGCACTTCTCCCCACGCTGTGTGGCATCGAGGGGAAATGGTGGCCACGTCTTCACCCTTTTCGCCCCGTCTTTATCGCAGGATGCCTTCACCGCAGGCACTGCTCACCAGTCAGCGGCGCCTGCATGCATCAACTCTGGGCACAAACGGGAGCGGCGATCCATTCACTCCCCCGCAGCACCGCTCAACTCATCTGTGGCCTCACAATACAGGCTCACCGCTCGAGGCAGCCGAGTATTCCTTATCTCCACCACAGCTCCAGGCAATCTCGATGGCGTGTCCGCCCGCTCCACTTCTCTCCACCTACAGCCACGGACCTCCTCAGCACCACCGGTCTTATTACGGGGGTTGGTCGGACCCGGGTCCGTCTCTCCTGCCGATCCCTCTCAGCAGGGTCCGGTCATTCTGAGATTCGGCGGTCCTGCTTCACCTGCTGCCATCTTCCCTCCCAGCTCCCTCTCACCCTCGCAATCGCAAAATATGGGCAAACTCACGGGAATTAGGTCCAAAGGAATTCCACAGCCGAGGAGCTCCCGGACGGAGCTCCTTACCGGCGGCCATCTTGTCTAGGAAAATGGTAGCATCATGTAATACTTTAGCAGCAGCTGACATTCGTTTGCGTTTGAATATGAGTGTGTGGTTATTGGACAGCTATAGTGCACTCTCCTCTCTGTTGCATACTTTCAGTGTGCGATATGGAAGTGTCCTCTTCAGGGAGAAGATAAATGCTGTGAATCTTCATGAGTCAATGCCTGGAACTTCTAGACCCCTAGACCTGTGTATGGGATTTTAGGACACAATGTTTTATGCTCTTCCTTTGCACCCTGTCTGTTGCTCAGCCCAAGACAGATGAGGGAAGGAGCTTGGAGGGACTATTTTTTTGTGTACAGTTGTTTAATTCTTTCATCAAGAGTGTTGTTTGTTTTGGGGGGGGCAGAATGCAGTCATCTGCAGCTACTAATGTTCATTTTGTTTATGTAAATTACAGTTAGTGATTATATGTACATATGTGTTGAACTTTAAACTCTGTGGGGGCTTATTTATAAGCCCCATGCGCTGCTGGTGAGTAACTTTTTGTGACGCTCCAGTGTCGCAGGAGCCTGCTCCATATTTACAGGGAAGCACTAATGCCATTTTTTTGGGCTTAATGTTGCCTTGTAAGTATTGTTACCTTTAACGCAGTTTTCTGCTATAAAGGAGCGTGCAAAGTGTGTTACTGGGGACGTTCCCAGCAACATCCATGGCTTTTTGACACTATACCAGATTTACAAGAAATCATAACTCTGAGTCGGCGCAAAAAACGTACGCCTCCCGAGGAGAGGCGTAAGGAAGGCACAATGAGGAGAAATATCGTTATTCCTCCTTGTTTTTCCTTTTTCTATCTTTGCTGCATTCAGTAGCACACATAGAAAGAGAAAGAAGCCTCCTGTGATTGTTTTTGTGCAAGATGATTTGCCTTCCTGCACAAAAATAACCATACTCACAATGCAGGCACCCTTGCACCATGGTGCAAAGGTGCCGGCATTGGTGCACTGCAGCCCATTGTGCACCAGCGCAGGGGAAAAGGACAGGAATACGCTGTTTCTGATAGATTCAGCGCATTCTTGCCCTTTTCTTTTGCTGTAGGGCAGTGCAGCAGGAAGGCCTTGGGCGCTACCCTACGGCAAAAACTCATAAATGAGGCTCATACTGTGTTGTCAGTGCCATCTAACACCTCATCCACAGAGACCCTGGTGCCTCCTGCCTCTAAGTCACTACTGGACTGTGAAGGCAGTACAATAACTCTACGCTGGCATAGCCACTGTCTGCTGTAGACTTGATCTTGCAGCCTTGCTCCTATTCTCAGCACACACTAACTGAAATACTGTGCTATTTTCCATTGTCTATCATCACTCTTTCACATCTTTGGGATGCACCTCATTCCTCATTCATTGTTGGTTTTATTCTGGACGTACTTATTTTCCTTACTCACTGTAATAGCTGTAGTGCGAACGAAAATTGAAATCACACTGTTCTGTGTGCACAATCTGGACTGCTGTGTGCACACAGAACAGTGTGATTTCAATTTTCGTTCGCACTGCAGCTATTAGAGTGTGTAAGGTTGGTGTGTCCAGAACAAAACCAACAGTGGTTGTGGAATGAGGTGCATCCCAAAGACGTGAAAGAGTGATAATAGACAGTGGGAATTAGCACAGTATTTCAACTATCTCACAGTTGGTTATAACTTTAGAAATGTCACTTTTAGGAGCATTGTTTGGCTTCTCATCTTGAAATGTTATTCGTCCAACACTATTTTAAATACTCTATTTATAGTTGTTTTTCAGACTGCAGTTATTAAATACACAATTGCATTTAAATCATATCCACCACCTTTGCAGGCAGATCAAATTTAATAAACCAGTTCCTTTCAGTGTTCACACATTGGTGCAGGTTTTAGAGGTTCACATATAGATCCCTGAACGATTGTTGGGAAATCAGGTCCTCCCAAAGATGCACACTGTTCAGTGAGCAGATACATAGAAGATTCTGTTTCAGAGTACCAGACCCTTCATGGCCTGTCCAGATCTATCATGATGTACTAAGCCTAGTCTCTTCTGGCCTTCTAGAGAACCTGGATAAGTGGAGGCAACGGTGGGAAGGCTTAATGCATTCCCAGGGAACTTTAAGGCAGAAACACTAGAGAGCAAAAAGCTCAACAATGAGCATTTTAGGAGGTAGTGAAAACATCTACCAAAGAAATGCCTCATTGGGAAAATACATCTTGAACTGCCTCTGAGTGCAGCTGACTCTCGCAGTTGGCCAGATGATACCTGCTGAGCTTATCCACCCTGTTGATTAAAGTCCCAGCCTCTAAGGAGAATTTAGAGTCAAGAAACTTCCTTAAAGGTCCAGTCAACATCATGGCCTCAGCGTCTCCTAGCATGGCACACGTGACTCCACAACACTCCATAGCAGTTCCATGTCATGTTGTCTATCAGAACTTGCATGTGCTTGCCCTTAATGAAAGGCAGAAAGGCTTTGAGAGGCAGCCAGTGGGCATACAGCTCCAGAACACTAATGTGGTGTCTCTGCTCCAGCAGAAACCAGAGGCCTCTGATCTCCACCTCATCTAGGTGTCTTTCCCAACCATTGTTCATGCATCTGTCAATAATGAACTCTTGATGTGGAAGGGAGATCGGTCTGCCACACATCAGTCTGGAATATTTCATCCACCATTAAAGGTCTCATGCTGCCTCATCTGAGACACTGGACTTGTCCAAGAGACTTTCCCATTGCTGAGCTCCACTTCTAGACCTGCATGTGCCAATTGGCATGAGGCACCAGCAGGTTACACGATGACTGAAACTAAGAAGCCTCAGAACTATCTGGGCTGGAACACAGGACTGAGCCTGAAACATCAGGATCATATCCGTAATATCCTGGACTCTGTGCGGGGGTGACAAAGCTTTTCTCACCACTGTGTCCATAACATTCCCTATAAAGGGACTCCTCTGAACTGGCAGAAGGTGGGATTTCAGCTCATCGATGAAGGAGGGATATGTTTACCTGCAGGTGGACTGTGACTCACTGTGATGACTCTAGCTTCAATAGCCAGTCGTAGATGTTCATGGGTATGTGCAGACCAGACCTGCAAAGATGGGCTGCGACCACCACAATCACTTTTGTAAATACTACAGGGGTAGGGCTGAGGTGAGGTCAAAGTGCAGAAAAATGAAGTTACAGTGTTCCTACCCCCACAACAAAGCAGAGGAAATGCCTGTGGGATTGTAGGATGAGTACCTGGAGAAGTTAATCCCGTAAGTCAAAATACAATACCCAACATCTGGATCTAGGGCACAGAGGGCCAGGGCCAGAATAAGCATCTTGAATTTGTCCTTCCGAAAGAAGGTGTTTAAGAAGCAAAGGTCCACAATTAGCCTGAGCACAGTCAATCTAGGCACCACTACGTAGCTAGACTAGCACCCAATGCCCCTCTCCTTGTCTGAAGGTCTCTTACCCCTTTGGCTAGCAATGACTGAACCTCTTTGGAAAGGATGGAGGTATCTTCTGTCAGTCTTCTGAGTGAAAAGAGGAGGAAGAGTGTACGGGGGTGAGTTACAGAAAGGTAAGGGTATAACTATGAGAGACAACCTGCACAACCCACTGTTTTGACTAAACCACACACAAGATGAGGAGCTAAACAATAATCCTGGCCCCACTGCCTGTGGTTTACTCCCGAAGGGGGAATCGGAGTGGTTTAGTAGTAGAAGGTGAAGAGGTAGATGAGGACTGACCATGTTATTGGTGATCCCATTGTCTTACCTGGCACTGGATCCTGACTGGATGGGATGGTGGCCGGGCCGAGTTGGCTGCCATTGCAGATAAGCCTGGCTCCAGGAGTGTCCCCTGAACTCCCAGATTGTTAATGGAAGAGGCGTGGAGCACAAGACCAAGGAGTGTGCCATGGCACAGCTACCTTTAAACTGCTTTAAAGCGGGCGGAATCACACCCCAAGGAAGATGATGGTGCGTCTTTAGAGATCCGCATTAGCTGACTCCCCATTGCCAGTATCGGCACCCTTCGCTGCCCAGGTATGCCACTCAGCCAGTGCAAATGTGCAGAAGAGTATCAGATTTCAGCTGTTGTGCCCAGGTGAGATGGGTGAGGTTCATTGACTCCCAGTGCCAAGACTATGCCACGCACTGCCAGTCTCCAAAACGCTACATTGAGGGGAGCACTTGGAGCCTGAGCAATTGGTTACAATAAAAAGAAGAGCACTTACCTCTGCTGTACCTCCTACCATCATGCAGTGAGTGTGATAGGTGGCTGGGGGCAGAGATGATTCTGGGTCAGGCAGTGAGGAGAGCACTTCTTTGAATGGTCAAAAATGGAGAGAGATATTTCATTTTTAATACAAGGTGAAACTGAAAGGAGTGTCGACCTTTCCGCCTGAAGGGAACCACCAGAGAACGGTATCAAAGTCCCATATTGGCTACTTAGACTGAACTTACTACATTTGGCCAGCCTCTTCATAAAAAGGCACGATTATTGCTCATGTCCAGACAAACATTGTTTGGGGGACTTTACGTAACTAGCCACTGACAGACATCCACTTCAGTCCCCACAAAAAGCTGGTTTGTATAGATCGACAACCCTACTTTGACTGTTAGGTGCTTCAGGCTTGTTCTAAAGACACTACAGAACAAATATATCCTTTGAACCCTAAACTGCCTGTGGCCTGTCTCAAGCTACATCTTATCACTCTCTATAGGCCAATACTTTATACCCCTACTGAATGGCAACTTTACCAAATGGGCGATATTGATAATAGAGAGATAAAATATGACAAATAGATGGCTTGTGAGCACATACGTGGGAACATTATTATTGTGCTGGACCAGAAACTACGTTGATACCTGTGATTTGTCTCCTGATGTTAAAACTGGACAGACTGCTTTTGTTCATGGATGCAGGCTTCAAAAACCACTGAGATGATGGCACAAGACATGGTCACAGAAACAGTATTGAAAGAGCTGATTGCCATGAGAATGTTTGTTTCCTTGGTTGAAGAGCACATTCTAAAACATGTATAGATGTCCTCTCAATAAGAGAGGATGTGACAACTTTTAACTCAAGGGTTGTCAGGCACAGAAGACAAAAGCCATAGGTAAGCCCTTCTGTGCCTGTCCGGACCTAGACCGCCCCCCAGCACCACAAAACCTGATCCCTTTGGCCCCTGCAGCTACACCCCAACCTCCACCAGTGCACTCAACCCCAGACAGCACCACAAATGCTACTGTAGTGCCACCCCGTACTCCATAGTAGGCTTTTTCACCTGCTCTCACTGTCACTTCACCTGCACCAACATGCTCAACATCACACCACTCAACCCCGCACAAACCACTACTCCTGCCAGAAAGAAACCACATAATCAACTCACGCGCATCCTCCTCAATGCCCGCTCACTTTGCAAACATTCCACCAAGGTCTGGGACTTCATCAACACCCTGTAGCTAGACATCATCTTCCTCACCCGGATCTGGCACAATCCATCCTCCGCCCCCGACATAGCCATTGCAGTACTGTCAGGCTATAAGATCACCCACCATGACCGAACCAACAAGCCTATAGTAGACAAAACAATGGTTTTTATTAGAAATATATTTGTATAATTGGTAAACGATAAGCACAATTGCACAATTAGAACTGAAGTAGGATGTGGAGTAAGTCACACCAAATAGTCCACTATTGAAAATAATATAAGCCAAAACGTTGTTGGTACTCTTTAATGTATTCTTCAATATATATTTAGCTATAGGTATAACAAGTGCACAGTGGCCCATGTGAGCCAGAACCCAAAACAACACCAAAATTGAATAACCCAAATATACAAAAAGGAAAAGAAAAAACTGGTTTCCATAATTACAACAAACCACCAGGGAAATAATACAAGTATCACAACTGAACCCTCTTTTCAAGCAAAGGGACATGTAAAAGGTTTGTTTAAGAATGTCAATGACGTTTAAACCATCTGTAGGATATGGGGGTCTCATCAGGACCACAGGATGTAGGGGACACCTGAAAATACAAAGGGTGTGGAAAGACTATTTAATAGATGAAATAAACATCATCATGGGTCTGGTATGTGTAGATTGTTTACATACCTGATGGAGGTAAAAATAAACCACAAGAGTGCACCCCACACAAAGTGCTCAGTAAGAATAAAGTACTTACAAGGGAGCCCTGACTGGGAACAAAATAAACAAGAAATAGAGGAAAATAAATTAGACTACAACCCCAATTGCCACTTTTAACTGACCTATAAGCTTCTAATATATGATACAAAGTGTACCCAGGGCCTGTACGTTAAATGCCATTAGCAGACTGCAACACCTATTGTACCATCCACTACAGCGGCAGTGCAAACATGGCTTCCTACCTACCATTGTAGCCTGACTGGAGAAGTTTAAAACTGCATTCTGACCTGTCAAAATAAACCCTTTCAATAAGTCTAAACCTTTTTTTTATATATATTAATAAGTTACACCTAAGTAGGCCCTTGTAGTGCTAGAGGCACTCCTATGGTTTGAACCCACCTGTTGACCTTTGACTACCATGATTTTAATTGCCGTTTGGTGTTTAACTTTACCCTAGCCTGAATGTACGTCCTGCATATGCATTTTTCCCTTGAAGATTTCTTTCATGTAATCTCTTTGCAGCTTGTCAAGAACAGAATGTGTGGGATGTGCATTTGAAAGCATGAGAGACAGAGATGTGTGTAATGTACTTCTTGGTCTCGAAGTGCAGTTTTATGAGCAGTGGTGCTCAAATGTGCATTATGTTGTACATTGGGAGATGACGTGCAGTGATATAGGCAGTGGTGCACAAATGTGCATTGTGTTGTATATTGGGAAGTATTATGAAGTTCTTACTATTGGCTTTGACATGCCCTCATGTTATCTTGAATTCTGACTTTGTCTTGCTTGAGCTTTTTGTGTGCACAGGCAGACCCCGATATTGCTCATGTTGTTTAGGTTATTCATGTTCAAGGTTGCTTTGTTATAGTTGAATGTACTGCCGGAGACATTCGTAAGCTTTGTTAAGATAAAGGCTGGGATACGTGAAAGGTACGTGAGAACTCCTTTGCCTTGGAATGCTTGCATGGAAAGTGGCCAACTCCAGTAGGTTTCCTTGGTGCAAGGGAAAGCCTCTCGGAACCTTCTAGTGTGTTTTGAGATAATAAAGCAGGGTGCTTATTGACCTAGAAACTGGGATTGTTTGAGCCTGAATGGTAGACGCATCGTCAGTGCAGGCATCTGGTTGCTGAGTCTCCTGACCTCAGCTGTGAATCCCCAGTCTGGAGTGGACCGGGAAGAATGTTTGCACCAGGTGAAGTTTTTAATTTTTAATTGTTGCCATTGTGATATGTGGCTGTTTGCGTGCATATTCAGTTTCCAGTGGTTATAACAGTCATTGTGATGCGTGACTGTCAGTGTCCGCCTTCAATTTCCAGTGGCTATAATTATCTGACATGTTTTCTTTGAATATTGACTTTGTGATGTGTGAGAGTCTGTGTGAGCATCCAAGGTAATCATTTGATGTATTTAGTGTATATACCTTTCTGATTTCTTGCAGGAAGTCCAGCATAACTTGCTAGTGTTTTATTTTTACTTGTGTTTTATTATCCATGCATTTAACAGTTTCATTTGCCAAGTGTTAAATATATACATTTGAATGTTGTTCATTTGACATCTGGGAAAGCCTTTCTGTTAGAGAGCATTGCATAAATAAAACCTCAACCCTTATTCTGAGAACAGTGTTTGACGTGCTTCATTTTATAAAGTAAAATCCCTTTCCAGGAGGTGTTGTGTAATGTTTATTTGTTCATCGTGTTTGAGTTACCGTGTGGGAGAGTGGTATTCTCTATTATATGGAAGTGCGAAGCAAGACAGCCCTCTAGCCCATCAGGGAAGCTGCATGATATTTAAAGGTGGGACCTGTAGAAAGTTAATGTTAAACATGCCTGTACAGCGAGTAGCACTCAAATGCTACTTTAACTGTAGCAGATTGGCACTTCCACAGAGAACATCCGGATGCACTGTTACATTTAATAATGCTATATTTGAGTAGAAAGCTACTAGAAATATAATTCTTGGACTCTTAATAATATTATTTAAAACTAAACCAAATTCATAAGTGAAGTCAGATTTCTAATAAATACTTAGGTAAAAGTACTTTTAGAAAGCTACCTTTTCCCTGCCTAAAGCCTCTGGGGGCTAATTTGCATATCATCCATTTGTAGCCCTCGGAGTGCTCAAGCCCTGAATGAGATGTAAACCTGCTCCCAGAGAAGAGACAAAGACCTGGGTGTGGAGAGGTGTTATTATTCCTCTGGCAGCATATCCACTTGAGCACTGGGCAGGACCTTAGTTAACTTCAAAAGCCCCCCCACCCACCACCTGGACAGACTTTTTCTTTTGTTTCCCTAGTCAGGCAGGTGCCAATCTCAGTGGGGAGGTAGCTGCCCACATCACAGGTTTGGAGTAATCAGAGATGAGGGTTTGCTCATTTCCATGGCCACACATCTGGGGTAGACTTACAGGCTCTGCCCTATGGGAGAAGGATTTCAATATCTTGGATTTAGGCAGAGAGGGGCACAGTGGAAGTTTTTTGTAGTAGGGAACACATGAAATGCTGCAAATGTGGTTAGGGTAACCCATGGGAACTTTTTCCTCATTGATTATGGAGGTGCCACAAGTTGATACTAAGCATAAATGTGGTATCCCCAGTATCCTCCTCAAAACACTACTAGACTTGAGGAAGATCACAAGAGGACTGAACCTGTTGTCTGAGACCTGATAAAAGCCCCAAAAGACTGGACCTGCTTTCTCTCACACCCAGCACAAATAAGTGAACGCCACAGGTCATAAGGAGGACCTCCTGTACAGGGATAAAAGAAGTTACAAGTCCTGATGCCCTGAAACCCTTGGCTGGGTGTGGGTGGACTACTTCAACCACCCCTGAAAACATGGCAAGTAGAAACGTATTTACTCGAAAGACCTCTGGGGAATCAGAACAAACCAACAAGCCAATCCAACCAAGGTGTGTTGCCGCTGGGCTGAACATTCAGGTTTACCCAGCTTGGAGCATTTTCATGCTGGCAAATTCTCATCAGTGGGACCTCGAAGAAATGGTATCTAGACTGAAGCGCTGCTCTATCTGGAGGAATCCAAGCTTCAAAAAAGTGACTAAGTGCAAGGGAAGAATTCTTGGCAGGGTGAGGATGCCAAAAGTGTCTGCCTGACAAGGTACCTTTCCTGGGTATGAAATTTGAATTTCTCCCAGTCTGAGCTTTCTCATCCTAAACTAATGGCTTCAATGGGAGCTTGTAAAATAGATAACTGGACTCATGGACGCCTCTTTGGCTAAAAGCCTGCTGCCTTGCCCAGCTGAAGATTTTTTACTACCATTTTTGAGACTAAGGGGACCATTAGGATGTCGGGCGGTGGCACCACCGCGGTGCAGAAAAAAGCTATGTTCCGCCCGCGAGCAGCGGCCCTCACGTTCGCCATATTAGTATGGCCAAACATAGCCCATTTCCCGACCGCCGTGGTGCAACGTGCACCGCCATCAAAGTGCGCCCGCCACCACGGCGCTGGGAGCCAATGGAGACTCACCGCCGTGCCGAATGATGTCGGCCCCGCTCCACAAATTAGGATGACTCAAACAAGCAGACGCACCGCAGCGGAGATACCGCCCAACCAGAGACGGCGGAAGCTCGACAGTGGAGCACGAAACCAGAGTCCCGGTCACGACCGCCATGGACGTGCAGACACAGGGTCCAAATCCACATTAGACACCCTAGGGGGGACAGGGACACATCCACAAGGGCACCCACACATCACCCACCTGCCACAAAGTCACCCCTCTGCATCCTGGACACACAGCTACTGCCACCATGCAGCAATGTCCCGGTCACGTCACCACAGCGGTGAACACAAGGGAATACATGAGCACAATGCAGAAGGCAGGGCCAGTGCCATGCATAGGCAGGGCACAAAGACCACAGGGCCACACCCCCTCCTGCTACACACTAGCACACCCCATGAAGGCACTTGCCATGTGCCCCTCCTGTGCACCCCATGCACAACAACAAGCCAGGTCAATACACACCCTGCACCACACAACAAAGAATCATCGAGACAGACACTGCAGGAGTAGTTGCACAGGAACACACAACACACAGCACAGTGCCAGGGAAACACACACACCACCACAACACCACATTCAGGAAAATAAAAAAATGAGGACAAGCACCAAATGAACACATACAAGGAATCAACATCCAAATGGACACACAGCCTGCACAGTCACACAGACATACCACAGACTGACACACAGACACATACACACCCCACATGCCAACAGCAATGGAGCACAACAAATAGGAAAGCCAAAGTGGGATGCACACAAATGGAAGGCCATGGAGACACACAACAAGCATGTGTACCTCACATCACCACAAGGAACAGAGAACAACACCCTCACACCATCAAAGCACACATGGCTGGCACAGTGAGTGAACTCGAACCACAGACAGCTCAGTGCAACAACACAGGGAAACAGCAAGGTAAACCACGTATAGGCACAAGGATGAAAGGAAGGCCCTGAAGTTAAACTGTGAACAGCCACACATCCATACAACTACTTCACATGAGTACACCAGCAGCACTACACACAAGGCCCATCTACACACCTCAGGACTGACAAACACCAGTAGGAATCTACAAACATACCCCCCTCACACCTCAGCACACACCACCAGTGCCAAACACACTGAAGGCTGGCAATACTTGCCAGTCAATACACACATAAACAACCACACACCCTGGGGTCAGCCACAAACATCACAAACAGGGATGCCACCACAAATGTCAAAACAAATACAACAAACACATAACCCAACAGAAACACACACAGAGCCACAACAACAGACATGCCCTGTGCAGCTAAACTGGGGAAAGGCAATGGGAGCACAGACACAACAGGAGTGCACAACCTCATCACTCAGGAACAATGCACAGACAATATACCACAACACACACAAGAAGTGCACCGTCACAGAACAATACAGCCACAGCAAACAAACAACAGATGCACAGGCAGAACAATCACATAGCAAACACAGCAGGACATCAGGGGATGCACACCAGGCAATCACAAGGCAACATACACACACAGCACTGCATGCACAACAAGCTGTGTGTGCCAGCCACACACAGACATCAGTGACAGAACAGCAACCCACACAACACCATACAGCACAGCACAAAGACAACAGCACACCCAGGAAGTGAAGCAATAACACAGACAACACACATACATCCAACACAACACCCAACAGATGCACAAGTCTGGGACACAAAGGTCGAAACAACTTCACCAGAGGACTGGACAGCACACACAGTTAAACTTCATAGGAGCAACCATGACTGACAAACCGCACCAGAACATCACACATGACCCATTGGGGAAATGCCCAGAGGGACACATTGACCCTGGCCAAAGAACTGCACCACAAAGCGCAGTGTCACAAATGAAGTCATGGGGAGGCACACACACATATAAACCAAGGCGACAGCTGACACCAAAGTGAAGTGTACTGCATGTCAGTAGGGGACATGGCAGGCGTGTACTATACACAAAGAGAGGGAGTGCAGACCCACAATGGGTAGGCAGCTGAAGCACAGATAGGGGATGGAATGACAACACACACAACATGCCACACTGGAGGCAAGAAGGCACCTTGTGACAGCAATGCATGAGAAAACACAACCACAATGGCAGTGTGGAGCAGCAGGTCTGCACAGTCTCCACAAACACATGGATGTGCAACAAAACACAACACTGACTTGCCAGTAACTCTCTGCATACTCACAAGTGACAAAAACAACAAGTAGGAGTCAGACAGAATTGCAAGGACACACCAACACACTGCACAGTGCACAACATACAACTCACACATGGGCATACAACCACATCCACAGGGATGAACAATCAAAACTAAAGGCACACACCTCCTGGGTGACACATGTGTGCATTTGACAGTGCAGAGACATGTACACCTCAACACTCCCCACACACTCACCCCTTCACACTGCACACTACCTGGCCATCCAAGAGCACAAATGGAAACTAAGCCATGGGACTAGGATGACTGGCCATCACAAGATGACCACACACACACACACATAACTGGGCACACATAAAGGAAGAACACACATACATGATGAGCCTGGACAGCCTGCCTGCAATACTGTGTGCAGAAACCCACTCTGTGCTGGCAGTGCCCCCCAACCTGACATGTGTACAATATAGCCAACATGAACTAATTAAGTAAATGACTACTACTATCCATTGTAAATTGACACTATTGCCCACACAAGTATCTGGGTCAAGAAGAACTGAAGACCCTGTCACCCCTGAAAAAAAAAGACAGTAAGTGAGCCCAAAAATTCACTATGTTGAAGTGGCACACAGACCATGTGGCACAGTAAACCATTTACACACAGCAAAAGAACTTCATTCAGTAAGGACACTTACAAAACAGGTGCAACTGTCTTTATTCACATATTGCACAGATAGGTACCATGAGAAGAGAAGAGCAAGGCGCAAGATGCAGAGCATGTCCATGAGAAGCTGCACAGGCAGGGGGCACACAGCAGTGAACGACAAGGCCAGTGGGCAGGACAAAGTGCAGAGTGAGTCCATGAGAAGCTGCACAGTCAGGAGCAAAACAGTAAGGCCAGTGGCCTGTCCGAGGTGCACAGTGAGTCCATGAGAAGCTGCACAGGCAGGGGGCACACAGCAGTGAACGACAAGGCCAGTGGGCAGGACAAAGTGCAGAGCATGTCCATGAGAAGCTGCACAGGCAGGGGGCACACAGCAGTGAACGACAAGGCCAGTGGGCAGGACAAAGTGCAGAGTGAGTCCATGAGAAGCTGCACAGTCAGGAGCAAAACAGCAAGGCCAGTGGCCTGTCCGAGGTGCACAGTGAGTCCATGAGAAGCTGCACAGGCAGGGGGCACACAGCAGTGAACGACAAGGCCAGTGGGCAGGACAAAGTGCAGAGCATGTCCATGAGAAGCTGCACAGGCAGGGGGCACACAGCAGTGAACGACAAGGCCAGTGGGCAATACAAAGTGCAGAGTGAGTCCATGAGAAGCTGCACAGGCAGGGGGCACACAGCAGTGAACAACAAGGCCAGGGGGTAGGACAAAGTGCAGAGCATGTCCATGAAAAGCTGCACAGGCAGGGGGCACACAGCAGTGAACGATAAGGCCAGTTGGCAGGACAAAGTGCAGAGTGAGTCCGCTGCACAGGCAGGGGCACACAGCAGTGAACGACAAGGCCAGTGGGCAGGACAAAGTGCAGAGCATGTCCATGAGAAGCTGCGCAGGCAGGGGCAAAACAGCAAGGCCAGTGGCCAGTCCGAGGTGTACAGTGAGTCCATGAGAAGCTGCACAGGCAGGAGGCACACAGCAGTGAACCACAAGGCCAGTGGACAGGAGAAAGTGCAGAGTGAGTCCATGAGAAGCTGCACAGGGAATGTGTGCATTGTACCATTCCATGGTCAGCAACACAGTCAGGGGGCAACAATGTGCAGTACAGGCCCACCTGTGTGAGAGACAGGTGTGTGAGGGTGACTATCACTCAGACTTGGCTGTCAAGCGGATTGGGAGCTGGCTGTGTCTCGGGGACTGTCGGGGCACTTGACCAGGGAGAGAGCGGAACAGCTGAGGTAGAGCTATCAGTGGCTTGGCAAGCCGGAGGGCTGCTTGGACCAGGTGGTGTAGTGGCACGTGGAGGTGGAGTCATGCAGATGGGAGACACGGTGTGGCTGGGAGATTGTGGAGGGGTGCCCTTCCACTTCTTGGGGATCTTAAATGGCTTGACTGACTCTGGATCAATGGGAAGTGGTGTGGGCACAACAGGCACACTCACCACCACAGCTGCAGCAGGTGCAGGTGCAGGTGCTGGCAGCCCCTCTGGTGATGTGCCGGACCCAGCGGAACGCTTTGCCTGGCTTCGCCTCTGCCCCCCTTCCCCTGTTTACTAGGTGTTACCCCTACAGTGCCCTCCGGCCCCTGCTTCACTGGGCTTGGAACGGGAGTGGAGGTGGTTGGTGATTCTGCCTTGGAGCCCTTCCTAGGTGTACCCTTGGCATGCACCACCTCCTTGTTGGGCACAGACACTGTATGCTTTTCTTTGTGCGATGTTTTAGGGGCAGGAGAGTCCTTGGATGGGGATGCCACTGAGGCATGTGTGCCTGAGCTCTGCTGCTTTGCTTTTTGTCCACTGGTGTTGCCTGACGGGCTTTTCTCCCTGCGCTCTGGCGTGGCTTTGTTCTACTGTGGTGGTGGTGTCTGCTCCCGGGACTGCTTGGGTTGCTGCTGCTGTGTGCTTCGTGTGCTGTATCGTGACTTTACCGTATGTGGACCGTGGTCACTATCATCAGACTTGGCCACTGCCAGGGGGGTGGACAAAGGGACCGGAGCTGGACTGTGAGTATGTGCCTGTTGCAGGGCAGACGTCACTGTTGATGACAAAGCCTGGACAGTCCGGTGCAGCCCACCCACGTCTGAATGTATGCCCTCAATGAAAGCAACCACCTGGGCAAATTTCTTGTTGTGGTCAATGAAGGCATTGAGGAGAGCTGTCTGGCCTACAAACAGCTGGCTCAAAAGGTCCACAGACTCAGCACTGATGGCAGCAGGGGGGGCAGGGGCAGCGGTGCCAGGGGTGAAGGACACTCTTCCCCTCTTACTGAGGCAGACACGGGCAGCACCAGAGGAAGTGGCTGGGAGGGTGGCACTGGCCGCTGTGTGGTGGAAGTCGATGCAGAGTCCCCGTTCCCTGTGCCCTCCAACATAGATGCATCCCCACTGGCATTGGATGATGTGCTTTGCGTCTCAGGCTGGGATTCCTCCAGCAGACTCCTGTCCCCCTCTGAGGCGCTGGTGACATCTGTGTCACTGGGCTCCTGTGCAGCTGTTGTGCTAGTTTCACCCCCACTGGTGTCCGTCTCCCGTCCCTCCGTGACCACAGGTGATGCTTCATGAGAGAGAGAGAGATGTAGGGTCAGGTCAGTGACAGCAACAGAACAAACATATGCAAGCAATGCATCACAAAAGATAACCAAATCTACATGTTGCACACCACCCTGTGGAATCACATTGTGCCAACTCACTATATTGACTCAAGCAGTGCGTGGGTACTGGAAACTCAGGCATGAGTGAGCCATGTGATAACCACACAGCACAACACCCTGCTTGTGGCTCTGTTCAAACAGACACACAACTATCTCTGAGCACACCTAGGGACATGTCGCGGAGTTCCTTCTTCACCACCTGGAAGCTGCGGCGCTGGGCTTGCACTTTGGCCGTGTAATCCGGAAAAAAGGTGATCACACTATTGTCGACCTTTAGTGGTGGGCGGGATCTCGCCGTCTGCAGTATTATATCTCTGTCTCTATAGTTGAAGACACGGGCAATAAGGGGTCTCGGTGGTGCCCCGGGCCTCGGCCTGCCCCCCGGCACTCTGTGGGCTCTCTCTATCGAGAAGTAGCGTTAAAGGGTCGTAGGTTGCAAATGTGTAGTTATCAACTCCTCTACATACAGGTCAGCTGCAGGCCCCTCGGCTCGCTCCGGGACGCCTAGGATTCTTATGTTATTGCGACGCGCCCTCCCTTCATATTCATCAAGCTGTTGCGCCATTCGCTGTTGTGCGGTCTGCAGATCAGTCACCTGCTGTTGGAGCTGGGATGTGTCCACTTGCAACGCTATAGTAACAATTTTTAGGTCTTTAAACTTGTCATCCATTTTACGAAAATCCGCTCTGATTAACGAAATCTCTACTGTAGCTGAGTCCAGCGAGGTACGCATTCCGTTTATTGGCGCCATTACGTCGTGCAATGTCGGCTCCGACCCTTGTTTGGAAGCGGTCTATGCCCCATCCTTCTCCATTGGATGAGCGTCTCTCTCCTCTTCTGGCTTGTTCCAAGCGAATTTGGCGAGTTTATTCTGTGCGTTGGCCTTAGGGCCCCTGCCCGACGCCATGTGCGCCCCCCCGATGTCCACCAAGGCGATGCTGGACTACAGGATATCCTGAGGTAATCCCCGCCGCCTACCCAGCGAGTCGTGAGGACTCACCGTCGGCCTGTCTGTTTTCCCTCCAAATCCCTTCTTCCACCTCCGCCAAATCCAGACTCTACTCCGTCCGGTAATCTCTGCTGCGGTCAGACCAAACACAACATCCGAAAAGGGGGTCACAACTGTCCGTGCTGTGTTCGTGTACCTTTCCAGTGACGCTTCAGTACGCACTCAGTTGTCAGTCTTGAACATCAGTCCCATCATCTCAGCCTCTCCTGCGCATCGGACATCAGACCCGTTCTGGTGATCTCACCTATAAGAGCGGGCCCCTCCCCCCATGCACCACAGGTGTTGCCGCCAGTGACGGTATTTGGGTATATCTCTCTGTCCAATGCACAATACACTGACCACCAAAAGTGTTCATCAGCATGCGTGTCCCAACAATTCCGTCGACAGTGTACTCACGTGTGCAGCCAGAAATCTCTCACTGCATATCCAACCTTCAGTGTACTGTCCTTTGCCTGCGGCGCCAGGGTGCCACCTGATCAAGACGCTAATTACGCTCTGTGTCCACCAGTTTATTCAGTGTCTCTCCGTTTGCTATGTCGGTGCAAGGTCTAATTTCTACCGCCTTCAGACAGGGGACGGGGGGAGTGCGCCAAGGTGTGCTTCTCACTGGCCCCAATCTGTGCTCAGTTCTCCAGCTAGTGTCAGGTTCTCTTCCTCGCCACTTGCCCCCCCTCGGCATCTCAACTACCTCTGGGGAGGTGGTGGGGCCCCGTAGGCCTTCTGCAGCCGGGGCCTCAATTTGCGAGGGCCTTACTGAGGCGTCCGCCTCAGCTTCTAAGGGCGTACTTCACTGTGCCCAGCGCACCTGGATCAGTTCGCCTGGGGCCCGGGACTGTCGACTCTGCCCCTATTTGCAGTCCGGGCCTCACCTCCGTAGTCCGCCTTTCACCATTTATTTCTGTTGCCTCTGTGAGGTGGTCGGGCCCAGCTGTTCTCCTAGAGCCGCGACCTCAATTAGATGGCGCCTCCCCGGGACATCCACTCCATGTTGTAAGGCTGCCCCAATGTTATTCCAGACCTTATGTTTGGCCACTGCTGCCGCCGCGTATAATCCCTTTGTTAGAAGGCGACCTCAGAGGGGCCCGGAGGGGGCCCTGACTACCCTGAGACCCACCCTCGAGGTATCGTAGCCGGGCACTGGCGGGAGACTCCTCAGGGGAGGAACCTCGTATCTAGGATCGCACACTCGGCACCACACGACAGAGAGACACCACACGAGGAGTTCTTAAGAGCAAATCTTTATCAGATCGGAGTGGTAGGATCTTTATGCTCAGCAAGGCAAAATATATACAAGTAGAGCGCGGGCTTACCAAGTCTTGGAGGGGGGATAGGAGGTAGCGGGACAGTCTTTGGGGGTATGGATCAAATGCAGGATCGTACCCGGCGCACAGCTCACAATCCTCGAGCTGGGGGATACGCTTGTCGTCGTGGGGTCCGGCAGGACCAAGAGAGTCTGTGGGAGCCGCGAGTTACTCAGCAGGGCTCGAGCGCGAGTTCGGAGGTCTTACGATCTTCAGGGAGCCGCGAGTCACTCAGCAGGGCTCAAGCACAAGTCGGAGGTCTTACGATCTTCAGGGAGCCGCGAGTCACTCAGCAGGGCTCAAGCACGAGTTCGGAGGTCTTACGATCTTCAGGGAGCCGCGAGTCACTCAGCAGGGCTCAAGCACAAGTTCGGGTGTCTTACGATCTTCAGGGAGCCGCGAGTCACTCAGCAGGGCTCAGGCACAAGTTCGGAGGTTTGACGATCTTCAGGGAGCCGCGAGTCACTCAGCAGGGCTCAGGTGTTTCCAAGGCGAATCTGCCGGACAGTCCCAGAGCACCCCTTGTTATAAGGCGACTCCTCTTTGATATCCGGAGTCTGTGCAGGCAGGGGTCTTGTCACCTGGGGGTCGCTTGTTGGGGGTTTCCTGCCATTGTCCTTTGATCCTTTCAGGGCCGGGTCGGGAGGAGCCCCAGACACCCAGCAGGCGTGGAGCCAGCCCTCGGGGAGGCCGGCGGGTCGATCGAAACCCACCTTCTCAGGGAAGTGTGGTAAATAAAATCTTCTTTACCGGACTGAATTTCATACGGAATCTTAAAATAAAGTAAAATAGCTCAAAATAACAAGAGGCAGAATCCGTGGTATAAGAGGTTTTCTAAATGGGCTTTATTCCACTCAAAATGGCCGACTCGAGTCGCGGCCTTCAGGTTCCGTCACCACGAGGGTTCAGGAAGTGAAGTACAATACTTTATTGACAGACATGCATTTTTATAATAAGTACATTACAATGAAACGAATGTAGAAGGCGTAACATTTGATAAGAAAAGTGACATAACAGGTACGTAATCGAAACTAGGCGTAATAAGGAATAAAAGAAACATGATTGGTTAGGATTATCAGACATAGGTGGATCTATAAGATAATACTTGGCATAGATGCGCGCGCAGCAGCATGACGTGTGAGTGACGTGCAACTAGGGGGTGAAGGGACTTGACATTTAGCTCTACATGTGGAGACGAGAAGTCTGGGGGGTCAAGTCAACCTAATCCCAAATCATATCTAACATCCTATGTTTAAAGAACTATGTTATCCACAAGGAAGGACTCTCGGACAGAATCTAGTCTATACTGACTGTGTGCGTGCACAAACGCCTAAGTGTCTATATGAGATGCGAGAGGCAGAAAACTTTCCATGGCAGCAGGGCTATGAATCACTTGCAGGAGGACGGAAAGGCTGAGTCCTTTGCTTGTGAGCTAAAGGAAATGTTTACCTAAATCACTAGACAGGAATGCATCGGCTGGAGAGCAAAATAGATAATTCGAAGGTGAAATACAGCTTCTTGGCAGGCAGGCGAAAACTGGCCGAGGCAGGCACCGTTAGCTGCACAGGGAGTAGGACAAAGTTCATGGATACAGATGCGAGCTCAAGCTGAAGCTGTCAGAGACAGAGAGCAGGGAAAGGCTTTGAGGACAGAATCGGGCCTACTTGCCTGAACTGTAAAAATGGAGTAACTTAGCCATATAAAGTCGGTGGCCTTTCATACTTAGGAATCGAATATCCAGCCCATTGATGGCGGATCTGACAGAGAACATGTCGACGGTAGACACACATATATTTGCGTTCTTAGAAACTGGAACTGGAGGGAACATACATGTATTTGTAACATGCATATAGAACCGTTGGGGTCCAAGATAGGGGACATAACTGATCAGGAAAATCCACATTTCCACATTCCCTCCTTGTCCCCTACTTGCCCTTTAAGAGATATCAATCTTCATCATTCCATCGATTTGCTCATGGAGCATCATTTCTTCTTCCTTCTTCTTCCGGTGTTTTGAACGAGAACTGTGATATGGAATGCATGATGTGGCACACAGACCACAAATCGCTGGTCCACATTGCAGGCATAAACAACAACTGAAAAGCATAAGAAGGCCAATACCTAGGAAGGATAGAACTCTCCATCCCCAGGCTGATATCACACTCCAAAACCACCCGGACCACGTCCAAGTGCCTGGATTCTCGTGTATCTGGCTCACAATCTTATGAAGGCGTGTTATAGCTTTATATACAGATGGCGAATTTTCTGGTATGAATATGCAGCAGCTGGATCCGATGACCCTGCAAGCTCCGCCCCTATCGGCCAGGATGACGTCAAGGACAAGACGATTCTGGAGAACAACAATTCTCATCACTGATTGTTCTTCTGTCAGATTGCCTAGGGCGGCTATAGTCTCGTTTACTACAGCTTCAAGAGTCTTGGTTAGTCTGCGTATCAGCTTACTATTTGATATTGTACCTATATAGGGAAAGATACCTTTATTGAAATCTACATACTTGTCCCATGCCGTCTCAGTATAATCGACAACTGGGAGATCTCTTCGCTCTCTATTGTGTACTAAATGAACATTTCGATAATAATCAGGGGGAGCTAGAAAAACAGGTGGCAAAAGGAATGCTATGTAACAGGTACCATCCCAATCTAGAGGCAGACGCATATATGCAGTCTGACCACATATAAAGTAAGAATGGCGAGAAGCTCTAAATGAAGATTTACCTTGATCACTATATTCTACTGTAGTAACGCATTGGCTATGGCCCATGTGTATGGAACCAACTTTTCTTACACATAATTCACCCTTAACTGGAAATACTGACATAGTGGGCAGAATTAGTTCAACTTCGGTTTTGACATTCAAAATCATAAGATTAGGCGTAAAATTACCTAATTTATACACTTCATTTTCTAAATCAGTTCCTGTTCTACTGGGGTGACCCTCCTTATTAGGGTGACAGACTTTGAATAAAACTAGATTCAGATTTCCCCATATCCAATGTTGTTGATAAACTGCTGTGTCTGGGTCTATGGAATTTAATAAACTAAACCATGCTCCACAGGAGCCATTGTGTGTGAATGGATGTGGAAAGAAAGGCAGAACTCCTTTGTTATTCTGATAGGGAGGGAGTCGGCCACACACCCAACAATTGGTGGCATTACTAGTCTGATGGGAATGATGTAACATACTAATGAAGGTGTTGTTGCGCAGCGCAAGTCTATAGGACAACTCATGTGGGGGTAATTCACTAAAAGAATGTTCATCAGTTATATTGAAAGCACGTTTAGAAACAGGATAATACATATGCAACAATATGCTTGCAGTAACTATTAAAAACTCAAGGAAAACAAAATTAATAAAGTCACAATACAGTGGCTACGCAGTAATTTACAATAAGCATGTCGTTTTATTATGATTCTGGACTCTACATCATTCAGACCTAAGGGATACATGTCGGGACAGATTCAACCGCTTCACCTTGGAGAGGACTTAAACAATCAAATCGTCCGACAGTTTGGATCTGGACCTGAGTTTCTGCTTATAGAGTTCGGTGCTACTGGCTTCAGCCAAAGGTAGCTTTGAGTCAATGGGGGAAGACACACGAGGAGTACTGTTTGTGTCAGGAGGAAGTCCATGAAATTTCTTTATATGGCTGGAATGCACCCAGCCTTTTCTCCCTTCGATCTTCACAGCTGTTCTGGTTGTCAGCAGGACCAACTCAGGAAGCCTCCACCTTGGCTCCAGTTGGGTTTTCCGATCAAAATTCCTGACGAGAACATAATCGCCGGGAATTACATCATGAGGTTTCACCTCGGTGTTGTCGGGAAAAGCTGCGACTACCTGTGAACGACAAGATTGTAGTGCAGACATCAAGGAAGCCAGGTAATCTGTCAGCATATTACAGTCAACATCAGTTATTTTACGGGGTATAGGCGTCCCCCACATATTCGGTGGTCTACCAAAGATCACCTCATAAGGTGATAGCCCTGTTCGAGAGTGTGCTACCATCCTCATGTAAAATAGCGCAACTGGTAAAGCTACTATCCAGTCCACACCTTTTTCCTGACATATTTTAGACAGTCTGATTTTTAAAAGTTGATTATGTCGTTCCACGAGACCTGCTGCCTCGGGGTGTCGGACACAGTGGAATTTCCACTGATATCCCAACAAAAGCGAGACATGTTTCATTAATTCGGATGAGAAAGGCTGGCCGTTATCTGAATATACAACACGTGGTAAACCGTACCGTGGGAAGAATTCTCGAACTAGCTGCTTGGCAGTAGTCGGGGCAGTGTAATCTGATACGGGATACGCCTCTGTCCAACGGGAGAGAGCGCAGACAACTACGAGAACATATTTGAATCCTCGACAACGTTCCATCTGAATATAATCCATCTGGAGGACTTCAAAAGGATGGTCAGGAGGCTGAAATCCACCCTGCTCTACGGGAACACTCTTTCCTGGATTAAACTGACAACATATCATACAGGTACGAACTTTTTGTTTAGCTGCTGCTCGTAAATGTTTGTTGAACCAAATGTGCTGAATGCTGTCTAGCATAGCCTTCTCTCCTAAATGTGCTGGACTGTGAACTGTAGCTATAATGGCTTGAACCATGGAATCAGGGAGAAACCATACAGATTTCTCCTTCGTCATCCATCCTTGATCTGTCTGGATCCCTCCTAGTTCAGTCCACTTCTTTATTTCTTCTGCTGTGGCATGTGTCTGTATGTCAATTACGTCAAGTGCGGGATCCTTAATTGTCATACACTGTGTTGGTGTCTGAACTATTGGCTTTGTCATGTCTAATGTGCGATTCTGAGCAGTCTGTTTAGCTGTTCTGTCAGCTAAATCATTGCCTTGAGAAATGGTATCAGTAACCTTCGTGTGTGCTTTACATTTCATAATCGATATAGCAGTGGGTAGATGTATTGCGTCTAACAAAGCATGAATGAGGGGTCCGTGCTGAATGTGGGCACCATGGGAGGTTAAATAACCTCTCTCTCGCCACAGCACGCCGAAGTCGTGTACAACTCCGAATGCATAACGTGAGTCAGTGTATACATTAACTTTCTTATTTGTGGCTTGAATACAGGCTTGTGTTAGAGCAATAAGTTCTGCTGCTTGGGCTGACAAAGTATCTATACAATTTGTCTCAATAACTTCAGTGTCTGTTGTGACTGCATACGCGGTCACTAAATCTCCTGTATTTGTTCTCATGCACGATCCGTCTACATACAACGTCAGGTCTGGATCTAACAATGGAACGTCTGTCAAGTCTTGTCTAGGTTTCGTCTTTATTTCAATGATTTCAACACAATCATGAGCTAGTGGGTCTGTTCCAATTACAGGTAATAGTGTAGCAGGATTCAATGTATTACACCGTCGGATCTCTATGTGTGGTTGAAACAATGTCAGTTCATAACCGGTAAGTCTTGCTATGGTCAAGTGTTGTGTTTGTGTTCGGTTCACAAGAACCTCTACTGCATGTGGTACTTGTACTGTCAATGGGTGTCCTAATACTATGGCATCGCTTTGTCTGATTGCTAAAGCTGTCGCTGCCACTGATTTCAGGCATGCAGGCAAAGCCTGAGCTACGGGATCTAATGTACTGGAAAAATAAGCACATGGCTTGCGTGATCCTGCTTGATCCTGAGTGAGTACTGACAAGGCAGTACCTTCGCGTTCTGTAACAAAGAGTGTAAAATGTTTGCTATAACATGGTGTTGCTAAAACAGGTGCTTGACATAAAGCTTCCTTTAGGCTTTCAAAAGCTTGTGTATGTTCCTGAGTCCAAGGGAGAACAGTCGATGTGGCTGCCTCCTGTGTGGTTAACTGAATGAGTGGTTTTGCTAGAAATGCGTACTGAGGGATCCACTGCCTACAATATGAAGTGAGGCCTATGAAAGCCCGCACCTCCTTTTGTGTCTGGGGTATTGACATGTTAGCAATTAACTGGATGCGATCTGGTGTAAGCTGCCTTCCCTCCTTGGACAGCGAATGACCAAGATAAATAACTCGCTGGACACAGAATTGCAGCTTAGAAGGAGACACCTTGTGCCCCTTGTCGGCTAGGAAATGTAAAACTGTCAGAGAAGCTTTTTCACATTCTGGCTCGCTTCTCGCTGTGATCAGCAGATCATCGACATATTGAAGCAGTGCAGTATTGACTGGCATGTGGATACTGTCAAGTTCTCGTTTCAGTGCTTGGCTGTAGATGCTGGGGCTTTCTGTGAATCCTTGGGGAGCGCGTGAGAATTTAAAGCTGCGCCCATTTAAACTGAATCCGAACAAGTATTGGCTTTCCGGATCTATTGGGACGCTGAAAAAGGCATTCTTGAGATCGATTACAGTAAAGAATGTTGCTTCGGAATCAATTGCTGTCAACAATGATGATATATCAGGGACCACAGGGAATTGTGGTACAATGCACTTGTTTAGTTCACGAAAATCAATAACCAATCGGTACACTGGTGGGGCAGTAGGATCAGTTCGTTTAAGAATCGGAATTATCGGTGAATTACATACATTGGAGTCTGTTTCTACAACTACTCCCTGGGCAATCAGCTCATCAATGATTTTCAGCAAAGCCACTACAGCATCATGCGGTAACTTGTATTGTCGCATTCGTGGTAGTACCACTCCTGCTTTCAGTGTGACTCGATAGGGTGTAATGTTCATGCAGCCAACATCCGTAGGGCCTTGTGCCCATAGATGTACTGGTAAAGTCTGTAGTCGGGGATCCATGTCTCTAGACACATAGTGACCTTTAAAATCACGTAAAAACAACCTTACTCCTTCCGGAGAACAACATATTATGGCTCCTAGTGCTTTCAGAGTTTTAATTCCTAACAGATTTTCTGGGCATGATTTAGTAAGCAATAAATCTGTAGTTCGTGTCAAAGGTCCTATCGTAAGTGGTAGAGGCTGTGATACTTCATTAACAATAGGTTTTCCTGAAAAACCAAGGGAAACATTTTGAGAGCCTGAGAGGGGTGCCCCTGGAACTTCACTACGTTTTATGGTTGTTCGACTTGCCCCTGTATCGAGTAAGAATTTTCTATCTTGACCTAATAATTCACTATGTACATAAGGTCCTTCTTGATCTACAGGAATCTCGATAAGCGGTAAGTCAACTTCCCTCTCTAGGCTGGTTCATGCGTAACGCTGATACTCAGGGTATTCATACTGTGCAGTCTGATACATTTGTCGTGTTGTGGTTTGTGTGGCAGTAGCAGGCAACGGTGGTGCAGCTGGCACAAACTGTATGGGTTGCTGTGAGGCTGGCATGGACTGTTGTTGAACTGGCATGGACTGTCCATGCTGCATAGCTCCTTGTTCATTCTGATCTTGTCTAACTAATCGTGGTCTCTCCTTTGCAATACCTGTAGCTATATTACGTTTCAGGACTGGACAATCGTGTACATAATGGCCCAGTTGTTTACAGTAATTGCAGGTTCCCTTTACAGGAACTGCAGAATCACCAGAATGTGTCACACCCTTTTTGTGACCATCTGCTGGTACTGTCTGAGAAACTAGCATTTTCATTTTTGTATCCTTCATGCGTCTATGCTCGTGTTCTTGTTCATCCCTAATTCTATTGTGATGATACTGTAACATTTGTAGCATTTGCGACGGAGTGTTACTTTGCCAGGTACTCTCGAATTTCAATATTCTATTCTTCACTGGGGGCAATGCATTTTCCACTAATTTTGTCACAAATAGATGTGGATATGAGTCACTACTTGCTTTTATACCACTATTTATACCAAAACATTTTTCAAATCGAGCATAATAATCGCTTGTGTCTTCATCTTGCTTTTGTTTGCAGGCTGTGATTGCACCCCAATCTTCCTTTTTTGTAGTTAATAAACGTGGCAGTACCTGTACTAGTAAACCTGGTAACAGTTTAACTTTATCCCCGAGCCCTGAACCTGCAGTTCGGCCCCTTTCTTCCTCTGCTAATGCTGTCCAGTCTATCTTTTGGTCTCCCACTTCCCACTCTTTTTCTTTCAGTTTTTCATAAATGCCAGCAGGCAAAAGCACCTTTAATATCGTCATAATATCAGGAAAGGTGTACTCTCCCATCAGTAACATGTCTTTAATTTCTCGGTGGAAACCCGCTGGGTCTTTATCATGACTAGGTACTACTTTCTTCATTTCTAATAATTCCATTTTTGATATGGGTGTGTAAACAAATACACGGTGAAACTCATTGTCTTCGCCTTTTATTGGGTGCACTTCTCGTAAGGGATTTTGTCTATCCATATAGTACGGCGCTCTTTCTCTGCGGGGCAGCGAGAGAGAATCCGGACTTACAAAAAGGACATACTGCTTACGTGACACTAATATCTCTTTAATTAGCTTGTTACTAGAACCTCCCCATCTGTTTGTGAGTAGTTCCGTTAATATATCAGGTAAAGGACCAGGGTCAGCATGTTGGCTCTTATATAATATGAGGAGTTGCTGAATCATATAGATTCCAGCTAAACGTTGTTCATCTGTACTGAGATTAAAAAACGTGTGTGCTACGGTCTCATCACCGTATTTTTCAGGACTGTCAATCCAGTGAACGGCTGATCTGGCTAATTCTTGCTCATCCATGGATACGAGGAGGTGGTAACCCCTTCGTTCTCGTAGTATTTTATCTGCGGCTTGAAACGAATGTTCAGGAGACTTCAGATTTATTATAGGCGTCGGATACGTTCTGCTATTATTTGGGCATACTGAGTGTATGGGATCAGAAAAACATCTAGCATTATCACAGGATCCTCCTCTGCCTACATAGGCTATGGTCTCTGACTGTCTTGCGGAATTCCCTGATTCGGACACTTCATCTTGCTCAAACTCGTCTGTTCCCAATCTTTCTTCATGAATACGCTCTATTTCTTTACGGATTTTTCGGCACATGGCTATTATACAATTTTGCTTATCGTGTCTCCCTTCTGATATATTCTGACTCCATCTTGTAAGAATAAGCATTGCATTCGGGTCTACCCCCGGACGGTCTTGATTTCTGATCACACAGTTTATGAGGAAACGTAACAGTTCCCCCTGTATCTCTACTTTCTGGAATTCCATAGCTCTGTTAATACATCCTGGATCTCGTCCTGTTTGAACAAAATGATATATGTTATCTAGATGCGTAATCATCCCTGGTAACCTCGCTAAATACTCTGCGGCTCGCCTGATACGTAATGATGCCAGGACCATTTCATCCTCTTTACCAACCACCGGGTCATATCTACAATTTACAAGGAGTTCTTTAAGCGTACGTTCACTTACGAATTTAGGTGTACGAGAATGCGCTGACTCTTGAAAAACAAGTTTATTTATTCTGGGTGGTGTAAAGGTACTGCTAGCACCTCCCGTGGCCCCATCTGGGGCGTCGGGTGTGAATGGGTTCGTTGAACGTGACACAGCAACTATGGGCGTCGACACCCCTGTAGAATCGACTGCGGAGACAGATGCGGAAACAGATGTGCTTGCCGACGCTTGCGTCGGGACTTGCTGTTGCACGGGTACAGATACCTGATCCTGACGTTGAACCCCTCCGCCAGACGGTCTATGTGGTGTGGCGTTAGCATACTCGGGAGCTGCATCGTCTAGATATGAGGAAAGAAAAACATCTTCTGCGGTTCTGGGATGCCCTTTTTGATGTACCTTAATTGGAAATAATGGGGGTGGCAAGTCTTTTGGCATCTCTGTAACAGCCTTAGGTAGTCCTTCGGCTAGAAGGGGATACATACCATTCATAAGAGCATTTCTTTGTCTATTTACTTGTTCTGATTTCACTCGGATACCTTCCTCAATTAATAGATTTTCTTGAACTTTATTTGAACTTTCTTTACTCCTCTCTTCTTGTCTACGTGCTTTTTCTGTTCGTCTATGAGATTCTTTACGCCATAACTCAACAGCGTCTTTCTGTGATTGTCTGACCTTTCTTTTCCATAACTCTTCCTCCACTTTCATGATGCATTCTGCATCCCAGGTTCCCTCTACGGGCCACCTTTGACTTTCCGGCAATCCCTTGGTATAATCTACCCATAGATCAAGAAACAATATGGCATCTAAGCCATGCTTATGGTACATAAAATGCCCTGGAGTGTCCCTAGGAGGAATAGGAACTGCTTCTTCAAGCACCCCTTTTCTGGTAGTAATCTGTCTTAACTTCGAGAAAAGCGGCATATTGACAACTGATCTGATACTTACTCTTGAATTCACTTAATACGAAAAACACAATAATGAACAGTGAACAATGAACAATCATTCATACCACAATATGCAAGACATTTAAACACTTTAAATATTGAACATTAAATATTTTAACAATGACCGACAATGATGACAGTCTGCCTAACTAATCACCACGCTGAATTCTTGACAGTAACTGAATACTTCGGAATACTTGATATACTGCTAAACAGTACATATACACTGCTAAACAGTGCAGACCGGATTTGTGTACCCAAATCCGTCTTGACCGGCACAACCTATGTGCGCGTCAACACGCCTCCCCGGCGATGGTACTCACCGAGTAGCTCCTTGAAACGGAAGGCCTCAGAGAATGGACAGGACTCGATGACTGCGGACAGCGGACCCTCTGGACATCGGGATTTCGAGAAACCTGGTGGGCCTCTGTATACCTCGGATCTTGCTCTCTCAGCTAGGCTCTGGTCGGGATACTTCGCACTTCTCACCGCCTCGTCTGGGTTGATCGCAGCCTCAGTCGCCCCCGCTTGACCGGAGGGAGCTTACAGGAAATCCTGCTGGTACGCGTTTATGGTCCGTCCAGTTGTGGCAGGAGACCGGGCCTGCAACGCACCGCCGGCGCGTGAGATGAGAAAGTGTCCCTGTTCGGGCGCCATTATGTGGTAAATAAAATCTTCTTTACCGGACTGAATTTCATACGGAATCTTAAAATAAAGTAAAATAGCTCAAAATAACAAGAGGCAGAATCCGTGGTATAAGAGGTTTTCTAAATGGGCTTTATTCCACTCAAAATGGCCGACTCGAGTCGCGGCCTTCAGGTTCCGTCACCACGAGGGTTCAGGAAGTGAAGTACAATACTTTATTGACAGACATGCATTTTTATAATAAGTACATTACAATGAAACGAATGTAGAAGGCGTAACATTTGATAAGAAAAGTGACATAACAGGTACGTAATCGAAACTAGGCGTAATAAGGAATAAAAGAAACATGATTGGTTAGGATTATCAGACATAGGTGGATCTATAAGATAATACTTGGCATAGATGCGCGCGCAGCAGCATGACGTGTGAGTGACGTGCAACTAGGGGGTGAAGGGACTTGACATTTAGCTCTACATGTGGAGACGAGAAGTCTGGGGGTTCAAGTCAACCTAATCCCAAATCATATCTAACATCCTATGTTTAAAGAACTATGTTATCCACAAGGAAGGACTCTCGGACAGAATCTAGTCTATACTGACTGTGTGCGTGCACAAACGCCTAAGTGTCTATATGAGATGCGAGAGGCAGAAAACTTTCCATGGCAGCAGGGCTATGAATCACTTGCAGGAGGACGGAAAGGCTGAGTCCTTTGCTTGTGAGCTAAAGGAAATGTTTACCTAAATCACTAGACAGGAATGCATCGGCTGGAGAGCAAAATAGATAATTCGAAGGTGAAATACAGCTTCTTGGCAGGCAGGCGAAAACTGGCCGAGGCAGGCACCGTTAGCTGCACAGGGAGTAGGACAAAGTTCATGGATACAGATGCGAGCTCAAGCTGAAGCTGTCAGAGACAGAGAGCAGGGAAAGGCTTTGAGGACAGAATCGGGCCTACTTGCCTGAACTGTAAAAATGGAGTAACTTAGCCATATAAAGTCGGTGGCCTTTCATACTTAGGAATCGAATATCCAGCCCATTGATGGCGGATCTGACAGAGAACATGTCGACGGTAGACACACATATATTTGCGTTCTTAGAAACTGGAACTGGAGGGAACATACATGTATTTGTAACATGCATATAGAACCGTTGGGGTCCAAGATAGGGGACATAACTGATCAGGAAAATCCACATTTCCACAGAAGCGCAGAGGTGTGATGGAAACTGCTCCTCCCTTTCTCATCCCAAGGGGAGCGCGATGTCCTCCAGCCGGAGTGGCGCCTATAGGCTAGGGTCGCGCTGGGGCCGGGCGGCCATCTTGGTGCATGAAGTGGGCACGCGGGCCCGGGGTGGCCGAAGGAGGAAGGCCACGGACGGGGGAAGTCCGGGTCGGGTGTGTGTGTTCTGGTGGGAAGGATCGGCTAGGCCGTGAGCTCGGGGCTGGTGTGAGGTGCAGGGGTCAGGTTTGACTATGTTACGAGGGCCGGGTCTAACACGCGTCCCCCCCAGCTGAAAGCCGGAGAGAACTACCCATCTTCTTGGGGGTTCTCTTCGCTGAGGCGGAAGAATCGGGAGAGGCCATCGGCGTTGGCGTGGTCCGTACCAGGGCGATGTTCCACGGTGAAATCCATCCCCTGGAGGGAGATTGACCACCGCAGAAGCTTGGGGTTTTCTCCTCGCATCTGCATGAGCCATCGCAAGGGGCAATGGTCGGTTTGGACCCTGAAATGGGTGCCGAACAGGTAAGGGCGTAGTTTCTTGAGGGCCCAGACTACGGCGAACGCCTCGCGCTCGATGGTACTCCATCTCTGTTCCCGGGGCAACAGCCTCCGGCTGAGGAAGGCCACGGGCTGGTCTAGACCCTGGTCATTTACCTGGGAGAGGACTGCCCCGATGCCATGCTCGGAGGCATCAGTTTGTACCACAAACTCTTTGGAGTAGTCGGGGGCCTGGAGGACGGGGGCCGTACACATGGCCGTTTTCAGGGCATTGAACGCCTCTTGGCAGGCAGGGGACCACTGCACCTTCTTGGGCTGCTTCTTGGACGTGAGTCCCGTGAGGGGACCGACCAGGCTGCCGTAATTCCGGATGAATCTCCGGTAGTAGCCCGTGAGGCCCAGAAAGGCTCGGACCTCTGTTTGGGTAGTGGGGGCCTCCCAGGCTAGGATGGCGTCGATTTTGGGCTGTAGAGGGGCGACCTGCCCGCTCCCGACCTGGTGCCCCAGGTAGGTTACCGAACCTTGCCCAATCTGGCATTTGCTGGCTTTCACGGTGAGGCCCGCCTGGCGTAGGGCGGTTAGCACCCTCCGGAGGTGCTGGAGGTGCTCACTCCATTCGGAACTAAAAACTGCAATATCGTCGAGATATGCAGCGCTGAATTTTTCCAGCCCGGCCAGGACTCTGTTTACCAGTCGCTGGAAGGTGGCCGGGGCATTTTTCATCCCGAAGGGCATCACGCGAAAGCGATAGTGCCCATCCGGGGTGGAGAAGGCGGACCGCTCCTTGGCTCCCTCTGTGAGCGCAATTTGCCAGTAGCCGCAGGTGAGATCGAAGGTGCTGAGGAACCGAGCAGCCCCGAGCCGGTCAATGAGCTCGTCGGCTCGGGGAATGGGGTGGGCATCGGCTCGGGTGACTTCATTGAGTCCCCGGTAGTCCACGCAGAAGCAGAGTTCCGGGGCGACCCCGGGGGCAGCTGCTTTTGGGACCAGGACCACGGGGCTGGCCCAGGGGCTGTCTGAGGGTTCGATCACGCCTAGGGACAACATTTTCGAGACTTCGGCTTGGATACAGGACCGGACCCGATCAGGGACTCGGTAGGCTCGGTGTCTCACTGGTGGGCTGTCCCCGGTATCCACATCATGGACACACCAGTCGGTGACCTTGGGGACCAGGGAGAAAAGGTCCGGAAACTGCCCTAGGAGCTGGCGGCAATCCTCACGTTGCTGGGGAGTGAGAGACGGAGAGAGGTTCACTCCCTCTACGGAGCCGTCCTTCTCCTTGGTGCACAGAAGATCAGGGAGAGGATCTGACTCTTCTTCGTACCCGTCATCAGTGGCCAGTAGGAGGCTCAGCTCCGTCCGCACAAAGTGGGGCTTGAGGCGGTTCACGTGGAGGACCCGGAGGGGGTCCCGGGGTGACTGGACGTCTACCAAGTACGTGACCGGGCTCTTCCGCTCAACTACTTTGAAGGGCCCGGTCCATTTATCCTGGAGAGCGCAGGGTTTCACGGGGGCCATGACCCACACCAGCTGGCCCGGCTGAAATTCGACCAGCGCGGCGTTCTGGTCGTACCAGCGCTTCATCTCCTCCTGACTCGCCTCCAGGTTGGCCTCTGCCATCTCCCGGAATCTCCTAGTCTGATTTCGGAGGGTCAGGACGTAACGGAACACATCTCGGGGGGGGGCCTCGGGGCGCCGCCTCCCACTCTTCCTTGACCAGGCTGAGGGGCCCCCTGACGGGATGCCCGTAGAGTAACTCAAAGGGGCTGAAACCCAAGGATTTCTGGGGAACTTCTCAGTATGCGAATAGGAGGCAGGGGAGCAGGATGTCCCACTTACGCCGGAGGGGCTCTTCCAGGCCCGCGATCATCCCCTTCAGTGTCCGGTTAAACCGCTCTACCAGGCCGTTTCCTTGGGGGTGGTACGGGGTGGTGAACTTATAGGACACCCCGCACTGTTGCCATAAGGACCTCATGTATCGGGAGATAAAGTTGGTACCGCGATCGCTCACGACCTCGCGGGGAAAACCCATGCGGGAGAAGATCCCCATCAACGCCCGGCCCACCACTGGGGCCGTGACGGTGCGCAGGGGGATGGCCTCAGGGTAACGGGTGGCATGGTCCACCAGGACGAGGATGAACCGGTGCCCCTGGGAAGTTGGGGGGTCCAGAGGTCCTACAATGTCGATCCCGACCCGCTCAAAAGGGGTACTGACGGCAGGGTAGGGTTGGAGGGGAGCCTTGCGCTTCCCTCCACTCTTCCCACTGGCCTGGCACGTGGGACAGGACTTGCAGTGGGCTTCCACATCCGCTTTCATTCTGGGCCAGTAGAAGTGAGTCACGAGGCGACTGTATGTTTTGTCCTGACCCAAGTGGCCTGCGAGGGGAACGTCGTGGGCCAAGCCCAGGAGGAGGTTTCGGAAGCGTAGGGGTACCACCAGCACCCGGCCGGACCCTAGCTCCACCGACTTCTGTTCGCTGTACAAAAGGTCATTCTCCCAATACACCCGGTGCGTCCCCGTCTGGTCGCCTGCGGCCTGGGCCTCTGCCTTTTGCCGGGGCCCGACCAGGGAGGGACAGGTAGCCTGCTCTCGGCAGAACTCCTCTCGGGAGGGGCCCCCCTCGTGGCGCCACTGGGCTAATTCGGGCAGATCGCCTAACTCGTGACTGGGGTGGAGTCGGAAGGCGGGGGTTCGTCACTGGCGATCGACTCTTTTGGTGGGGGGATGGGGGGACCCTCGTCCGGGACCATCCTATCTTCAGGGGTCGGGGCGTCGTCGACTTCCCTCAGGGGGGTCAGTCGAGCCGCCATGGATCGAGTGGTGGCGCACACCCACTCCGGGAGGCCCTTTATCCCTAGGTGGGTCTTGCGCTCAACTTGTCCCAGGGGGAACTTTCCAGGTCGTTCCCCAGGAGACAGTCGACGGGCTGGGAGGTTCTCACTGCGACCTTCAGTTTACCGACCACCCCTCCCCACTCAAAGGGCACCAGGGCTACCTTACATAGGCTTTCTGTGTTGTCGGCTGAAATGACAGGGCAAAATACATTGGGGAGGACCTGGTCTTCATGTACTAAATGGCTGAGGACACCGGTGATGCTGGCCCCGGTGTCACGGAGGGCTTCTACTTGGTGGCCATTGATCGTTACGAGCTGCCCATATTTCTTTGTGTTAGAGGGCAGGAGGCTCCCAGGGACCATCTCTCTATCTCCTAAGGATACTAGGGCCATAGCGGCGGGTTCCCACTCCTCGGCCTCCTCAACCTCCTCCCCCAGGGCTACATCGGCTATCTGTCTAGCAGGGGGTGCTGCCTGGGTGGTGCGTGGGGCCATGGGGCATTCAGGGTCGTTGGCGTAATGCCCGGGCTTCTGGCAACGGAAACAAGTGATGGTTACCCGGTGCCCCCGTCTAAGGGGGGGGCCGGATACAGCTGGTGGGGGTGCCGGGAAAGGTGGAGGTTGGGACTTCGGGGGACTAGCCTGGGACTCTCTCTGCCCTCCCTGGTTTACCCCCCCTCTCTGGCGGGGTGGTCCCTGACTGGCTCGGGGGTACTCTCCTACAGGGCCCCGGGAGACCCGGGTGTTGGTCCAGCGATCCGCCTCGACAGCCAGCTTTCTTGGGTCCGTGAGCTTGCTGTCGAGCAGATGCTGGCGTAGTTCCACAAAGCAGTTGGCAGCCAGGTGTTCCCACAACATAAGGTCGGTTCGTTCTTCCAGGGTGGTTACCTTGCTGCCCTTGATCCACCCATCGAAGGCGCGGCTGAAGAAATTCACATATTCCACCCAGGTGGTACCCGGGATCTTCCTGCAGTCCCGGAACCGCTGGCGGTACATCTCCGGGGTGAGGCCGTACCTTGTGAGGAGGGCCGCTTTCATGTGTTCATAGGAGGTCTGCATGGAGGTGGGTAGGTCGAGCAGGGTGTCTCTCCCTTCGCTCAGGAATCGTCCCCATAACCCAGCCCCCCAATCCTTCTGCGGGACCCGATGGGAGGTCATGGCGACCTTGTAGGCCCGGAACCACTGCTGAATGTCATCATTTTTGTAATATTCTTTGACCACATCCTTGGGGATGTGGACCTTCTGTTCCGTCGGGGCGGCCGCCTCCCGGTTCCCCGGGGGCCGCGCTTCTTCGCTTCTTGCTTTCAGTTCTATTTCCTTCAGGCTGCGTTCATGTTCTAGTTGAAGTCTCCTTCCCTCGTGTTCTCGTTGGAGTTTCTTCTCTTCTAGTTCTCCTTGTACTCGCAACTGTTCTACTGCTAGCTTTTTCTCGGCTAATTTCAACTCGCCCTCAATTTTGAGTTTGGCTAATTCGAGCTCGTGATGGCGACTTTTTTCTCTGTCTGCGAGTTCCTCCGGGGATAGGCCCCCGTCTGGTACGAAGCCTCGCACCTGGTTGCTGCTGCGTTCTCCTTGGGAGGGTCCAGCTTCGTCGTAGGTCTCCCCCGCTCCTTCTGGGCGGGAGGCTCCAGAATCCACCCAAGCTTTCAGTGCCTTTTGCATATCTTCTTTGGTGTTGAGACCAGTGGTAGCGATTCTGAGTTCCTTACAGAATTGCTTTAGTTCTTTGTGAGTGTACTCTTCCAGCTGTTCCACCTGGAACACGGTACTGGCGTCGTTTTCGATGAGAACCACAGTGTTTCCTTCTGCCATCTTTGTCGGTAGTGCGTCAGCCGTTCACGGTACGATCTCTAGATTATGGGCCCGAATCCCGTCGCTTGCCACCAATGTTAGAAGGCGACCTCAGAGGGGCCCGGAGGGGGCCCTGACTACCCTGAGACCCACCCTCGAGGTATCGTAGCCAGGCACTGGCGGGAGACTCCTCAGGGGAGGAACCTCGTATCTAGGATCGCACACTCGGCACCACACGACAGAGAGACACCACACAAGGAGTTCTTAAGAGCAAATCTTTATCAGATCGGAGTGGTAGGATCTTTATGCTCAGCAAGGCAAAATATATACAAGTAGAGCGCGGGCTTACCAAGTCTTGGAGGGGGGATAGGAGGTAGCGGGACAGTCTTTGGGGGTATGGATCAAATGCAGGATCGTACCCGGCGCACAGCTCACATTCCTCGAGCTGGGGGATACGCTTGTCGTCGTGGGGTCCGGCAGGACCAAGAGAGTCTGTGGGAGCCGCGAGTTACTCAGCAGGGCTCGAGCGCGAGTTCGGAGGTCTTACGATCTTCAGGGAGCCGCGAGTCACTCAGCAGGGCTCAAGCACAAGTCGGAGGTCTTACGATCTTCAGGGAGCCGCGAGTCACTCAGCAGGGCTCAAGCACGAGTTCGGAGGTCTTACGATCTTCAGGGAGCCGCGAGTCACTCAGCAGGGCTCAAGCACAAGTTCGGGTGTCTTACGATCTTCAGGGAGCTGCGAGTCACTCAGCAGGGCTCAGGCACAAGTTCGGAGGTTTGACGATCTTCAGGGAGCCGCGAGTCACTCAGCAGGGCTCAGGTGTTTCCAAGGCGAATCTGCCGGACAGTCCCAGAGCACCCCTTGTTATAAGGCGACTCCTCTTTGATGTCCGGAGTCTGTGCAGGCAGGGGTCTTGTCACCTGGGGGTCGCTTGTTGGGGGTTTCCTGCCATTGTCCTTTGATCCTTTCAGGGCCGGGTCGGGAGGAGCCCCAGACACCCAGCAGGCGTGGAGCCAGCCCTCGGGGAGGCCGGCGGGTCGATCGAAACCCACCTTCTCAGGGAAGCGCAGAGGTGTGATGGAAACTGCTCCTCCCTTTCTCATCCCAAGGGGAGCGCGATGTCCTCCAGCCGGAGTGGCGCCTATAGGCTAGGGTCGTGCTGGGGCCGGGCGGCCATCTTGGTGCATGAAGTGGGCACGCGGGCCCGGGGTGGCCGAAGGAGGAAGGCCACGGACGGGGGAAGTCCGGGTCGGGTGTGTGTGTTCTGGTGGGAAGGATCGGCTAGGCCGTGGGCTCGGGGCTGGTGTGAGGTGCAGGGGTCAGGTTTGACTATGTTACGAGGGCCGGGTCTAACACCCTTCACAGAGTCGCACCCCGCCCCGCTGTTCGCATCCACGGGAGGACCGCTCTGCTTAACTACAAGGAGCCGGTCAGGATCTCCGGGTCCCAGGACGCCGCCATGTCAGGAGCCCCAGCCATCCGACCATCCCACGCTCAGGAGACGTCTATTTGAGCTCAACTTTCTTGTGTACTCGCCACACTGGGTCCCCTCTCTTTCCGCACTCTTGGACAGTAACGATGCCTCAGGATTTTTCAGGATAGCCGGCGGGGATGCGGGAGCTCGTTCAGGCTGCGGCCATACTTGTCGGCTGCTAGCCACGCCCCCGTGTGTAAGGATATTTAATTTGCAATGGTGAGATGCGAGGGGGGTGTACATTTCTATTGGGGGTTGGGGTGGAGCAGTGAGTTGACAGTTGTGGTAGATGAGATAATCGAGTAGTCACCACAGTCTAACTGGCAGATGCCATTCACAAGGCAGTGTGGGGAAGGACAGTCCAAACAGTGGTGGAGAGGGTTGCCATCATGGCTGACTCCGTGACTGGTGTCTGGCAGGTGCTTTGCCTCCAGATACTCCCAGGGTCTTCTTGGGACTGCCCCTTTGGCGTGTGGCAGGGGGGGGCCCTGCTGCAGGGCCAGTGGGGTCTGAGGACTCACCCCTCTCTGTGGGCGCAGGGGAGGATGGTGAACTGTCATCCTGCGGCCCACCAGGGGAAGATGGAGGTGTTGTCTGTGGTGCATGCCTGTCCCTCAGTACCGCCACTTGCCCAAGAGGTCCCCGATTTGTCCCATGCGGGTGTCGATGGACCTCATCAGCAGGATGAGCTCGTGCAACAGTTCGTCCGACCGGCCCGTTCGTCCCTGGGCCTGTTCGTATGCGCCCAGGACTCTGGTGATGTGTTCCAGGGATTGGCTCCAAGCCTCCTGGTGTCCGTGGGTGACCCTGCCCCTCCCACCTGCCCTGCTGCCACGGACCGGTTGCCTCACCACTGTTGGCACCCGCATCCTCTCCCTGCCCTCCTCCGTCGGTGGTGTGTGCTGGTCATCCTCTGGGACAGGGAGGGTGTTGCAGGCAGCACTGGTGGTGGTGGTGGTGGTGGTGGTGGTGGGGTTGGCGGTGGCCACACAGGCCGTAACAGCAGGGGTTTGCTGTGAAGTTGTTGGTGCAGATATGGTGGGGGGGACGATGGGGTCCTGGGACCTGTTGCTCCCTGGCATACCAGATGGGCCGGCTTCAAGCTCATCGAGAGTCCATGTACAGGGGGGGAGACTGGCTCTGCAGGTTGCTGGTGTTGTCCTCTGCAGTGAGTTCTTGGTCACCTGTGGGTCAGATGGGAAATGGTCATTGTAATGCACTTGTCAAGCTTTGTGTTAGCTGTGTGTCATGCACAATTGACAGATCATCACATTGTTTACTATGTACACTACTGTGCTTCCTGACATGATGCAGTGGTACAGGCATTACTTGTCCATGGTGTGAGGTGTCAAGGCATACCATGCGACCCGTGCACAATTCAGGATTACAGGGACTTGTTGCCATCTAGGGCCTGGCACAACATGTGTTAAATTGAGAACTCTTTGTTGATTTGTCTGACCTGGCAGACGTCACATCTGGCCATGGACTGGCCATTGCCATCTCCAGCATACCATTGTCCTGTCGTGTGCATATTTTGATTTGTACCACCACACATGCTTTCCTATTTTTCGAATGGTCCTTGTTGCACTTGCCCCATGGCGAAGCATATGTAAATAGGTGCTGTGCATGAGTGTGCCCTGACTTTCTTCTACTTGTGCATTGGTGTGTCACACTTTGGTAGCTGTGACAGTTTCCTTAGCTTACCTGTGTGCACACTGTACTTGGCAATGGGGTAGGTATGCCTCTTTGTGCAATGAGAGGGCTGGTGTTGTCATATTGCACCATTTAATTTGTGACGAATGGGTGGGTGCACATCCTGGCTGCTTACCTGTAATGTGCCCACATTTGTGTTTGTTATGTCACACATGTGTGTGCGTGGTAATGGCTTACATCCTGCTCAGTGGGGTCACGGTGCAGAATCATATGTCTACCTACCTGTAAGTTTGTTTGGTGTACTGCAATGGCTTTCAACTGCTTCTGGGGGTGGGGGGAGGGCTCCATCCTGCTCAGGTGTGGGACAGAGGGAATGTTGGGAGTAGTAGTGCAGGCCTCCCACACCTAGACACCCTGTGAAGATGGCTACCTACCTGTTAGTTTGATGAGGGTGAAGTAATGGCTTCCAACTGCTTCTGGGTTGGGTGGGGGGGAGGGCTCCATCCTGCTGAGGTGGGGGGTAGGGGGTAGGGGGCATGGTGGGAGTGGTAGTGCAGGCCTCCCACCCCCAAACACCCTCACTGTGAAGATGGCTACCTACCTGTAAGTTTGATGAGGGTGATGTAATGGCTTCCAACTGCTTCTGGGTGGTGGGGGGAGGGCTCCATCCTGCTCAGGTGTGGGACAGAGGGAATGTTGGGAGTAGTAGTGCAGGCCTCCCACACCCAGACACCCTCACTGTGAAGATGGCTACCTACCTGTAAGTTTGATGAGGGTGATGTAATGGCTTCCAACTGCTTCTGGGTGGGGTGGGGGAGGGCTTCATCCTGCTGAGGGGGGCAGGGTGCATGGTGGGAGTAGTGGTGCAGGCCTCCCTCCCACAAACACCCTCCCAGGGAACATGGCTGCCTACCTGTAAGTTTGATGTGGGTTGTGTAATGGCTGACACATGCTGCTGGGTGGGGTGGGGGAGGGATCCATCTTGCTAGGCTGTGGGCCAGGGGGCATGGTGGGAGTAGTGGTGCAGGCCTCCCACCCACAAACACCCTCCCAGGGAAGATGGCTACCTACCTGTAAGTTTGATGTGGGTTGTGTAATGGCTGACAAATGCTTCTGGGTGGGGTGGGGGGAGGGATCCATCTTGCTAGGCTGTGGGCCAGGGGGCATGGTGAGAGTAGTGGTGCAGGCCTCCCACCCACAAACACCCTCCCAGGGAAGATGGCTACCTACCTGTAAGTTTGATGTGGGTTGTGTAATGGCTGACACATGCTTCTGGGTGGGGTGGGGGGAGGGCTCCATCTTGCTGATGCAGTGGGACAAGGGGGCCTGGTGGGAGTTGTAGTGCTGTCTGCCTGTACACATGCCCCCATGGTAATGTTGTTAGCTACGTTTTGGGTGAATGGGAGTGGGTGAATTTTGCATCTGTGAGCCATGTTGTTGTGAGTGTGTGGTGCAGATGGATGGAATTTGTCCTAGGTGGTGTAGCTTTGCAGTTGCGCAAGACAGTACATAGCAGAGTGGTGGTAGTCATTTGTTTGTACTTACCAGCCTCCACTCCCCCGGCTACTCCAGTGAGACTCTCTGGATGCAGTATGGCAAGCACCTTCTAATTCCATGGTGTGAATGTTTTTTGTGGAATGGGAGGGCCACCCTCAGTCCTCTGAGCCAGCTCACGGTTCTTGCTCCTCCTCTCCTTGACCAATCTCTTCAGATCATGCCACCGCTTCATGATCTCCTTTTTTGATCTTGGGGTGGTCCCTACTTCATTGACCCTTTGGACTATCCTTGCCCACATTTGTGTCCTTGTGGCTAATGGTGTCTGTTGGGCCAAGCTACCAAAAAGCTGTGGTTCCACTCTGACTATCTCATCTACCATGACTGTCAACTCACTCTCTGTGAATTTGGGCATTTTCTGTGTGGCCATGGTGTGTGGTGTGAAAAGTGGTTGTTGGTGCAGGAGTGAGAGTGGGGGTTGTGGTTGTGATGTGTATGGTGTGTGTTGTGCAGGGGGTTAGTTGTGCAAGTGTGGAAGTGGTGGTGCTGTGTGTGGTGTGGCTGGTGATGTTGTGTCCTTTGCCTCTCCTGTCAGCTGGGGTGTGTGTCCCTTCTCTCATGGAGTATTGCAAAGGATTGTGGTCAGGGAAGGGGCTGGTTTTATACTCAGCTATGTGGGTGTGTCCAATTGGGGTATTGCTGTCAGGTGTGTTGTCCTGTGATTTGTATGTTTCTTTTTGCCATGTGGTTGTGTCATTGGGGTGTGTTTTGTGTATTTGGGGGGCATGACTAGTTTTCTGTGTGCACTTTTTGGCCTTCTTGTGGGTTTTTGCTTCGTCCACCATATTGTTTACGGATCGTCCTAGCGGTGGCTGTGCTTCAGCTCTTCCGCTGGCTCTCCCATTCATCCCATTGTGCGACTGCGGCGGTCGGAGACAGCGCTACGTACCACGGGACCGTCGGGGTAGTCCTAATTTCCCCTGCGGTGTCTCCGCTATACTTGCGGCGGGTTGGTGTATTTTTGCCGCGACTCCGACCGCCACGGATTGATTTTGGCCATCTCCGCCCGCTACGGGCGGTTTTTCTTGGCCCCGTTCCGCCGCGGTCTGTGTTTTTTGGCAGTTGATCCTAATTTGGCCTGCTGGTTTTCCCACGGTGCTGGCGGGCGGTTGTTTTCCGCTTCCATGGCGGTTGGGGTGCTTTTCTGACCGCCATCCTAATTGACCCCGAAGTTGCAAGGTAAAACCTCCAACCGGGTAGAACCTGATTTCTGTATCCAAACCATGCTCCATCGTGGCCAGCATCAAATTTCACTTCGTTCTCGGTCTAGCGCAACCAGTTGACCACAATTGGTGCTTATCTCTTTTGGCACTATTTTTACCTAAAAAGTTAGAAACTCATACCTCCAGTTACCCTTACCGGATTTTTGTTATTTTGGTGTCATTTAATTTATTACAATTTACTCTATCTTTCTAAATTGGTTTGGGATTTGTCTTGTGTTGTTTTTTTACTTCATTATTGTTTTGGTACTGCATAAATACTTTACATATTGCTTCTAAGTTAAGTCTGTCTGCTCTGCACCAAGGACATGAGCTCAGGATAATTGTGTGACTTTAGTGGTTCATCCCGACCAGGATTGTATTTATTATTAAAGGTGGGTAGTTACCAGTCTTAACTAATAACCCAGTTTCTTACAAATGTCATTATTAAGGGGGAGAAAAGGTTGGCTGCCTGCTGGCCCTTCAATTATGGCAACAATAATCCAACCATACTATTTCAGCAATAAAGGGTGATTAGGGAAAGATTACCCAAACATTGGATATTGTCTCAGGCTTCCCTACATTTTACAAAACTTTGTATCCAGCGGAATGTCTGGAAAACCTACTGTAAGAAGATCAATTCTTTTCCAAAATATGCTTGCCTAAGTTGTCGCTCGAGATGTCACAACAGCTAAAAGGGAACATTACGAATGAAAACAATGGACAGGTAATAGATGAACTACCTAATTGTAAAGCCTCTGGGGTAGATGGTTACCCATCAAGTTAAATAAAATAAACAGCGTATGGTCCCCTTCATATGTAAGATGTTCAGAGAAATGAAAGAAAGACAATCTCTGCTTTGGAGTCGAATAGAGCCAGACCTATCTAGCTAATTAACTTTTACACTAAGATACTAACTAAAGTATTGGCTAACAGACAGAAAGGTTCTGCCATCCCTGATACATCCAGACCAAGTGGATTTTGTCCCAAGGAGCTCTTCAGAGGCCCAGCTGAGATCAACAGCTCATGTCTTATGGCATGTACACAATGATATAGATGAAAAAACAGTGATCTTACTGGATTCACAAAAATCATTTGATCAAGTAGAACGCGGCTTTATATTAGAGTGCTGGCCCGCATACCCTAAGGAGAGATTTCCCATAAAATGTGAAATTGGCTTACCTGCGTAATGGCTACACATCGCAATCATTTGTAATACATAGGGGAATGAGACAAGACTGCCCACTGTTCCTGTTACTTTTTGTCTTCACCCTGGAATGATTGGTATTAGACAATCTGCAATTATTTACCTAATTCCTACCCCAACAGGTGAACACAAGGCCCTTTTTATGCAGATGATACTTAAGTAATGTTATCAGACCCTGCAAATTCTATCACACATCTCAATTTGGTTATCTGAAAGTCCTCAGAATTCTCGGGTTATCAAATCAACTGGGGGACGTGTGAGGCCTTATTGCTCACTAGATCCACCACTGCTCATGGACCACACCCCGTTAGATGGAAGACACCCAAGTTGAAATATTTGGGGTTCTTTTTAAATCAGGCCTCGATAACATGGTAACAGGTACCCACACCCCGTAATGAACTCATGTGACAAAAGCACCATGCCATGCCTCAATTATGTTTTTATAATGGTACCACTAAATATATCCAGAAAAATGACGGGGGAGCTATCTGGCATGACAAAATAATTTGTCTGGGGGAGGGGAGGGAGAAGTCATGCCTGAAGATGAACAAGCTGTGGCAGCCGCAGAATATGGGCGTTGTATGACTGCCTCATTTTGAAACATATCGGCTCTCCTTTCAGTTAGCACAAGTTCGCTGCCTAATGCGTGATACCCTAGAAAAGACAAAATGAGTGAAGACAGAAAATGCACTCCTAGGTAGTAGAGAGTGTCTGAGAGCACTCTACATGAAAGACAAAAGAAATCCTGTACATACCCAACTTATTTCACAAGCTATATCCTCTTGGCTATCAAAGGATGGCTGGATGCATACAGGGACACCACTTTGGGGTAATGGCAGGATACGGATTGGAGACCAGAAACCCATCTGGTCAGACTTTATCTGTAATGATATGAAGACTGTAAAGACCCTATAGCAGACGGTAAGGTGAACACTTATAAAGATCCCAAACTGATTTTGAGTTGAGCAAGATCCAGCTCTAGACCCACTGTCTCAGCAAAGGGTTAGGGCTCCATCTAAATATTCTCTCAGAATTTAGACCCCTGGCATATTTGAAGACGTGGTAGCCCCACCAGGGAGTGGTTCTCTGGTTGTGCAGAATCCCAATTTATAGAGTGGTGGTCACACAGATTTCAAAAAGGCACACTGGTGAAGACTGGTTACAACTTTTAAGGACACAATATATATTTACGAGAAGCCAGATTGAAACTAGGATACTTTAAAATCTTACGCTGGTGGCACTGGACACCAATGAGGCTAGAGGTGGCAACATATGTCCAGGTTCTGCTTGCTGCAGATGCGATTCACCGAACTGTGATCCTGTACACTTAGGGGCAGATTTACAAGCCCCGTGCGCCACTTTTGCGCCGCCGTTGCGTCACTTTTGTGATGCAGCGGCAGGGCAAAGCAAGCGCCATGCTGCGCCAGATTTACAACGTGACGCATCTAGGGAGATGCGTCACGTTGTAAAGCCCTGCGCCACATTAAACCTGTGTCAGGTTTAATGTATGCAGGGTGGGCGATACGTCAGAAAAAGCCTCGGAAAAGTGACGCAGTGAAATCTACAAGATTTCACGCAGTCACTTTCCCGACGCTGGTGCGTCAAATTCTTACGCCTGCTTCAAGCAGGCGTCAGGCGTGACGCACCATGTTAGGGATAGGGTAGGTTGGAACAGTGCTGAAGTTGCGTCGCACTTGCGACACAACTTCAGCACTGCGCCAACCTTACGCCGGCAGATGCGTCACGCATCTGCTTGTCCTTGCGCCATGATGCACCGCATTGTAAATGCGGCGCATCTGCGGTGGCGCAAGGGCAAACTTGCGTGACGCATCTTCCCTGGCGCATACCTGCTGATTTGCAGGGATGCGCCAGGGAACATAAATCTGCCCCTAAATCTGAAAAAGTCAATAATTGCAAAGCTATTGCTAATAGATTTGAAAGGTACCTCAGATATCTATGGGGAATTGACAGGCTCAGCTGCAATGGTTCATGATTTCTCTCTGTATACAGAGTTCACGCTGCAGTATGGGTGATAGTCTGCTACGAGGATGGCGTGGCTAAGGTCTGCATACTGAGATTGTGGTGGACCGCAGCCTGCTCGTTGGAGTAGACATGGAGGCATGAAATGTTCTTTATGGCTTCATATGAAGAAACTAATCTATCAGGTAAATGACCAGAAGCTTCATATGAAAAAACGAATCTATCAGGTGCCCCTTCCCCTTTACGCAGCGCAGTAAGGTGGCTTGCTGCTTTCCGCTGCGTGAAAGAGTGATACATCTGGCCCTGAGTATTTAAAAGGAGCTGAGGGGCATATTATCAAGGACGGCGTTAAATATTATCGCCGCTTTAGCGGCAGAAAACTGCCGCTAAAGCGGCGATAATGGGCTTGATAATATGCCGCAGAGAATTCCCATAGAAGCCCAGGTTCACACCAGAACATGGGCTTCTATGGGAATTCTCAAGGGCATATTATCAAGCTAAAGCGGCGATGATTTTAACGCCGTTTCTTGATAATATGCCCCTGCGTCTTTGTACAGCCTGGGTATTGAAAGAAGGTCTATTAACTGTTGGAAGCACCTAGAGGAGGGCAGAGGAGCCGACCACCGGATACAACAATATGCAGATAAATGCGGAATGCATGGAGTGTTCTTTTATACCCTTAGCACCCTATACCTGATTTTGATTTAGTACCGTTACATTGACGGATGATGCTAGAAGGTTTTATTCCCAGGGTTTAGGAAATACAGAAATGGAAAAAATGGGAGGCGAGGAAAGGGGAGAGGAGAGGATAAGAAAAGAGAAAAGAACAGGAATGGATAGAGTGAGGTACTTATATGTTATGGATACAGTGTAAAATTGGATTATCATAAATGATCTCTGTTGATAACTAATATGTTTACTTCTTGCAATAAAGTATTAGTGGGGGGGAAAAAAATGAAACCTGCCTCCTCCTCTTCACCAAAAAGCCTGTAGCCATGAAAAGGCCTATCCATGAGCGATGCCTGCCAGTCCGCGGAGAAACACGTAGCGCATTTAGGAATGATGACAGACCACCACACTGATGCACGTAGCACGGCCACCATAATCTGTGGTGTACAGAGTGCCTGCACAATACATTTGGCTGCTCCTGTTCCTTGTGCACAGGTATTTTAAAACTCCTCAGGAAGACAGCAGGCTCTCACTGACATATCCCTGAGGGTCAGGTATCTACCGAAAAGGTAGCCACATTAAAGGATCGCAGTGCCAAACTGGTGCAGGAGAACACATCAATGCAATTCAGTTGTCAAAACAATCTATAAAAAAAAAAAAATTATCCGGTGGAGAAAGTCCGTCCCTGGCGCCCCAGGCAAATCTGGCTTTTCTTCCTGGAAGAAGAGTTACTACTGCCATTGCCTGGAGTAGTTTTGTGAAAATGTACAAGATGGAAATGAATCGGATGGATGTGTGCGTGTGAATGCCTACAAACAACCATGTATGTGCACGTTCCAAACGTCCAAGGCCAAGTACACCTAGGAATGCTTTGAGAGGGGCATACTATTGCGGATTTATCAGCACTTGCTGTTGAAAAATCAGCATTTACACCTGTGGAGTCCCTTTGTGAATTCCTACTAGGCATAACAAAGGTATTATTAGCTACGTACATACGTTTACAATAGAATTTGCCCGTGTGAATAGGTATTGTATTGTATTGCAGCATTTATGTAATGCTTACCAACCCTATGTGAAGCACTTGCCTACATGGGCAGCAAACTGTGCCATGTAGGGTGTGTGGCTGGAAGGCTGTAGTCTGTTTTATTAATCCTATGTGGAAAGTGCTTCCATGTTGTGTGTGATGCCCACCAAGGTGAGGTTATGTGGGCAGCACTTACAGTGGTTTGGATGAAGCGGTGAGAGAGTTGGACACACAGTTTACAATTTTCAGTAAACTGGCAGCTTTTAGCAGCACTGCAAGCCATGTTTGTGGCATTTCTTATGATCGTATCCTACCTAGTTGGTTGCAACTGCTGGATTGGGCAACTTGATATTTTCTTTAAGGGTGTATGGTCCTTAGCAGGCATAGTTGGAGAAAATAGTTGTGGGTGTGGGAAGATGTGCTGGAAAGGATTTTGTTGTTATCATGACATATCTAAATGTCATCGTGAGATGTAAAAAGCAGCCGTTGTATGCAGCCGCGGGGACCTCCCGTGGAGGGCTACTTTAGAGTCCTCTGGTTGTCTAGCAGTATGTCACAGATCTCTTCAGTTATGCCATGCCTGTTCAGTTAATGGTGGCTGGTGTATGGGATGGTACAATCCTGGGTGACGGGCAAGAGCAGTAGCTGATATGTCTTATGTGAGTGTCGGAGTATTACTGGTTGCCTGTCACTGAGTGTTATGGTATAAGTATTAGTGTGAACCCGATGAACTGATATTACTATAATAATCCAAGGATAGCAATAGGTTAGCCCTTTTTAGGTTACATGGATATACAAAGCAGTGTGCTGGTTGGGCTGTTCCATATCTGTCGGCTGTAAATTGCAGATTGTATTTGAAGGTGTGATTCTGTTTCCGAAATCCATCTAAGGGTTGTGGGTTGATAAAGTAATCTTGGAAATAGCCATGGTTTCAACTGTCTGGTGGCCTACATGCTCCTGAAGGCTTCAAATCTTGGCTGCTTGTATTGAGAACATGGCAAGCTTGTATGGAGAAAGCAGTGCCTTCTATGGATGGATGGTAAGGTCTAGCGCTAGTGTTTTGGAGTTGCTGTCCCATAACTGCACAATGCTTCGGGGGCGCAGTGGATGGGCTCAGCAGGTACACCGCTGGTGCCAAAGGCAAGTCAGTCTGCGACTGGATCACGGCCAGCAACGCTGCCGGTAAGTCCTGCCACAGTGCTCCGATTCAAGCATATGCAAGGGCAGAGCTGCTGAAATTCCATACTGCTTCTTGCAACCATGTTTGTGAGCTGGTCCATGCAAATAAGGGAGTGGGGAACAAATGTCCCTCATGCGGCTCTCCATAAATGCTTATACGGAGTCCAGTTTGTCTTCTGGCAGGGATAGCAGCATTATCCTTGTAGTGGATCAGATGCTATGGTTTCGCCCACCTCAAGTCCACTTTTCACTGCCTGCCTCTTAAACTGTTGATCCCTACCCAGACATGTTTTAGATAATTTTAACATACTTGATGAGAACCATTGGGATTTAATGTTTCTAACTTGGCTTACGGATTGCTCAGCCGCTGACATTACATTGGCTATTCCTCCTGACTTTTTTCAATCATACATATTAACTAGATGAAGAAAAACAGAGGTGGGGTGGGAATAATAAATCGCTCCTCCTGCCCTTGTTCCATTTCAAAATTGAAGAACATCAACAATGTTGAAGGTCTGGCGTTTACTCTTATCTTAGCCCCCTCCTCTGCCCTATCTGGGCCGCCTGTCTCCCGTCCCCCTGACGCTTTGGCTGATTCCTTACAGTTACTTTTCGATGCACTAAGTCAAATGTCTCCTCTGCGCACCAATTTTCTGGTATTAGGTGATTTCAATCTACATGTGGATGACCAGTATAACTGACTAGCACAGCGTTTTCTTTACCTCGTTGGTAGGTTCTATAGAACTAGTGATGGAGCCCACTCATAAAGCAGGTCATACACTCACTCTTATGTTATCAAACCCCTCAACAGTTCTGGGTAAACCTGCTCTGAAGCTCTCTTGGTCTGAACACTTCTTGGTTCCTTTTAACATTCTTCCCTCCGCTCCTTGTAGTGCGCAAGGGCTGGTTAGGAAAACATCCAGACTTTGGCATAACATTTCTGAACCTCAGCTGGTGGAGATGTTACAGTCTACCCCCTTCAATTGCAGGGGAGATTTTAACATGACTTGGCCAACTTTAATAATTGGCTGGTCAGTGCGCAGGATACTAATGCTCCTCTAAAAATCCACACTTCTAAAAGATAAGAACCATTCGCACCGTGGATTTCAAATGCACTTAAGGTGGCAACATTTCTATGAAAATGGTTAGAGCAGAGGTGGAGAGCAGCCTATTATAAAGAGGCTAAAGCAACCTATCAGGCAGCATTAAAAAGCTATTAGAAAGGCTCAAACAACCTTAATTGCTTCCTCCATTACTGAGGCAGCTAGTAAACCTCAAAGGATGTTCAAAATTGTGCATTTTTTCCTCTCTACCAATGCAAAGGAAAACGCCACTTACCCAGTATGCATCTGTTCTTGCCATATAAAGCTGTAGATTCATATGCGTTAGCATAGATCACCATCTGGTGTTGGGCTCGGATGGTTGCACTTTGTTTTTCTTCGGAGAAGTCTTTGTAGTCACGAGGTAGGTGATTCCTCCCTTTGGTGATAGTGCGCATGATCTTCGACTCCATCACCAGATTGTTTTGCCATGAGGGTTGATGATGGAGTTGTAAAAGTATAAAGAGATGTCCATGTATAGTGTGTCTAAGTAAGATAATACTGCAACAGATAAAGGTAACCGGGGAGGCGGGTGGGTGCATATGAATCTACAGCTTTATATGCCAAGAACAGATGCATACTGGGTAAGTAGCATTTTCCGTTTGAGGCATATGAGCTGTAGATCATATGCGTTAGCATAGACTATATAGCAGTTATCTTCCCAACAGTGGCTAACCTGTATCTGTTGCAGTGGTTTGAAATAGTTTTCTTAAAACTGGCTGGCCCACACTAGCTTTTTGTTTTGCTAACACATCTACACAATGGTGCTTTGTAAATGTGTGTGGCTTGGACAATGTTGCAGCCTTGCAGATGTCATCTAAGGGTATGTTCCCTAAGAATGCCGTAGAAGCCCCTAGCTTGAATGTAGAATGGACTTTAGGGGGAATTGTCAAGGTGCGTTTAACTTTATGGTAGCATATTTGGATGCACTTAACTATCCACCGTGCAATACTTGCTTTTGAAATGGGACTGCCTTTAAGTCGTGGGGAAAAAGCAACGAAGAGTTGTTTAGCTTTCTTAAAAGATTTGTTTCTTTCAATGTAATAAAGTATCGCTCTTTTCACATCTAATGTGTGAAGAGCACGTTCTGCTACTGTGTCTGGTTGAGAAAAAACGGGTAACTCAACCGACTGGTTGAGATGAAAGTTAGAAATGACTTTGGGTAAAATTTTGGGTTATTCCTAAGAACCACTTTATTGTGGTGAATTTTCAAAAATCGTTCTTGTATAGTTAGTGCCTCGAGCTCACCAACTCCTAAGAGATGTGATGGCTATGAGGAAGGCTACCTTCCAAGTCAGAAACTGTAGTTCGCATTTGTGCAAAGGCTCAAATGGCGGGCCCATGAGTCTTGTAAGGATTATATTAAGATTCCACACGGGAGAAGGTGGAAGTTTAGGAGGAATGATTCTTTTGAGTCCTTCCATAAAGGCTTTGATAGCGGGTACATAAAACAAGGACAAGTGTTGTCTGTGTTGTAGGTAAGCTGCTATTGCAGCAAGATGCAGTCTTATTGATGCATATGCTAAGTTAGCCCTTTGTAGGTGTAACAGATAGCAAATGATGTTTTGAATTGAAGCATCAAGCGGATTGATTTGATTGTTATTACAATAAATTACAAATCGTTTCCATTTTGCTGCATAGCATGCTCTTGTGGTAGGGCTTCCAGCCTCTATAATGACGTTCATGCAGTCTGGCGAGAGATTAAGGTAGCCAAACTCTATGATTTCAGGTGCCAGATCGCAAGGTTGAGTTGACTGGGATCTGGATGCCTTATCTCTCCATGGTTCTGAGAGAGAAGCTTGGGGGAGAGGTGTAGTTTTTGATGAGGAATTACAGATAGTTCCAACAGTGTTGTGAACCATGGTTATCCAGCCCATGTGGGAGCAACTAGGATCATGTTGCTTTAGCTTCAAAACCACTAATGGAATTAGCGGGAGAGGTGGAAAAGCGTAAGCAAATATCCCTGACCAATTGATCCATAGCCTATTGCCATTGGACAATGGGTATGGATACCTGGACGCGAAGTTTGGGCATCTTGCGTTGAGGTGTGAGGCGAACAGATCTATCTCTGGGTAGCCCCACATTTGGAAAAATGGGAGAAGAACTTGAGGGTGTAGTTCCCATTCGTGAATCCCAATTCCTAGGACCGGTTTCTGGCATTTCAGCCGTCTTCAGCCAGGCTTGCTTGAATCCAGTGGCAAAGTGAGCAAGGGACTCACGTCTGAGCATACCCTGGCAACTTATGGCGAACAAAGCAAAAACCAAAGGAACGGTGGTGGATTAAACCCAGATCAGTTGACTGGGGGTGAGTGCTTGCAATGTTCAACACTCCGTCCATCATTTCCTTTGGTTTTGCTTTGTTCGCCATAAGTTGCCAGGGTATGCTCAGACGTGAGTCCCTTGCTCACTTTGCCACTGGATTCAAGCAAGCCTGGCTGAAGACGGCTGAAATGCCAGAAACCGGTCCTAGGAAGCTCGTTTCCGGTCCAGGGAAGACATGGCTTGGCAGTTCGGGCTGGACTGTTCCCATGAGGCACAGGGTCAGACTGATTTGCATATGGCCATGTCTGAACTGGGGTGGCAGAGTGGGCTAAAGAACGGTGATGGATTAAACCCAGATCAGTTGACTGGGGGTGAGTGCTTGCAATGTTCAACACTCCGTCTATCATTTCCTTTGGTTTTTGCTTTGTTCGCCATAAGTTGGCAGGGTATGCTCAGACGTGAGTCCCTTGCTCACTTTGCCACTGGATTCAAGCAAGCCTGGCTGAAGACGGCTGAAATGCCAGAAACCGGTCCTAGGAAGCTTGTTTCCGGTCCAGGGAAGACATGGCTTGGCAGTTCGGGCTGGACTGTTCCCATGAGGCACAGGGTCAGACTGATTTGCATATGGCCATGTCTGAACTGGGGTGGCAGAGTGGGCTAAAGAACGGTGATGGATTAAACCCAGATCAGTTGACTGGGGGTGAGTGCTTGCAATGTTCAACACTCCGTCCATCATTTCCTTTGGTTTTTGCTTTGTTCGCCATAAGTTGGCAGGGTATGCTCAGACGTGAGTCCCTTGCTCACTTTGCCACTGGATTCACGCAAGCCTGGCTGAAGACGGCTGAAATGCCAGAAACCGGTCCTAGGAAGCTTGTTTCCGGTCCAGGGAAGACACGGCTTGGCAGTTCGGGCTGGACTGTTCCCATGAGGCACAGGGTCAGACTTATTTGCATATGGCCATGTCTGAACTGGGGTGGCAGAGTGGGCTAAAGAACGGTGATGGATTAAACCCAGATCAGTTGACTGGGGGTGAGTGCTTGCAATGTTCAACACTCCGTCCATCATTTCCTTTGGTTTTTGCTAAGTTCCAGGCAATAACCATGTTGGATAATTTGTATTACCCACTTGTCTGAGGTGATTAAGTTCCAGACAGGTAAAAACTGTGAGAGACGTCCCCCGACATAAGTGGAATGATCGGGGGGTAATGAAGGGAAGTCACTGTTTATTGGCAGGGTAAGTGCGGGTGGAGTTGCTGCTGCCTCTTCCCTTGTTATTATTTCCTCTGTAATCTCCTTGAAAATATCATCTGTTGGAGTTAGATTGGTTGTTAAATTTTTAAGAGGAGGAGGGGTTTTCTGACGACCATGTTTTTGAGCCACTCCTGTAAAAGGAGCAACAAAAGGAACCCCTGCTAGAAGTTAATTGTAGGGCTCCCATGGATTTTGCAGTTTCGGTGTCTTTCTTCATTTTTTCTAATGAAGTATCTACTGATGGCCTGAAAAGATGCTCTTTATCAAAGGGCTGATTAAGTATGGAGGATTGTACCTCCTGCTTGAATCCAGAGATGCGAACCAAGCGTGTCTCTGCAACAGTATGCTAGTGTTAATAGCACGAGAATCTGTGTCCGCTGCATCTAGGGCGCATTTTATGGAAGTGTTGGTGATGAGCTTTCCTTCTTGAGGTTGTTAGCTTTAGTTTTACACTCCTCTGGTAAATGTTGCATGAGTTTTTCTAACTCATCATAGTGTACCCTATCGTAGCGTGCCAACAGACCCTGAGCATTGGCAATATGCCAATAATTGGCGGCTTGTGAAGCTACTCTCTTGCCAGCGGCATCATTAAGTTTAGACTCCATATCCAGAGAAGGGGCATCGCCTGTAGTTTGAGAGTTAGCTCTTTTGCGGGCATTAGACACAACAAGAGAGTCTAATGGTAATTGACCTTTTTATGTATACAGGGTCTGTAGGAGCGGGCTTGTATTTTTTATCCACCCTTGGTGTCAGTATCCTGGCTCTAACTGGGTCTTTGAATATCTCGTCAGTATGTTTTAACATGCCCTTGAGCATGGGTAAAGTGTTAAAAGACCTCTGTGAGTGTGTCAATGTTTCTACAAGGAAATCCTCTTCTAGAGGTTCTGTATGTAGTTCCACCCCATGATATTGGGCAGCCCTGTTGATAAGTTGTGTAAAGCCAATGTTATCATCAGGTGGGGAAGGTCTCGAGGGATACAGGTCTGGGTCATTAGGTTGGTGTGGATCTTTATCATAATCATCCCAGGGATCAGTGTCATGTGGTATGTCTGGATCGTGAGGGATATGATGATCATCATCCCCATCCCCAACCCCATCCCCCTCCGTAAAATCGTCATCCTGAGTGTCAGGAGACATTAGAGGTGGTGAATTTGCTGGTGTAATGTTTGGAATAGGAGGAGGAGATGGAGGTATGTAAGGGGGGGTAAGGGTTAGTGTCCATATCTCTTTTTTTCTTCAGAGTTATAGGGTCATCTTGAGGGAGGTCTAACTTTTGTTTCTTAGGAAGAGTAGACAGAAGGTGTCCAGTTTTTGGATCAATACTATGTCTTTTTTGTTTTGGATCCAGAGGTATGTCTTCGGATGGAAGTTCTTTGGAAGGGGTATCTGTACCTTTCGGAGTGGATTTCGGCATTGAGGATTTGGGCTCAGTGTCTTTAGGTGCCGAGTGTTTTTAATCCGAATGCTTAGTTTTGTCAGTTTTAGGCTGTGGAGTGGTATGTTTCGGCTCCAAACTCTTAGGCGCGGAGGTTGTGGGCTCCGAGCTTTTGGGTGTGGAGCGTTTCGGCTCCGAGGCTTTAGGCCCGGACGACCTTCGTTCCGAGTCTTTTGGAGGGTTTCGGCTCTGAGGTTTTCAGTGTTGAAGATGTTTTCGGTGCCAGCGGCGTGGGAAGTGGCACATGTTTGTCCTTATGCTTCAGTGCCGAAGGTGTTGGTTCGGCACCGGACTGGGGCCAGCTCGAGACCGAGCGGAAGGTTTGTGCTTTTGTTTCATAGCCAGGCTGGAGGGCGGAGAATCTGAAACTTTTTCTCGGTGTCGACCGGAGCCCGAGGGCGATACTGGAGCCTTATCTTTTGTTTTAGTGGGTACATGGAGATCTGTACTCATGATACATTGACCTGGGGTGACGTTCAGGTCTTCCTCCATGTCGGAGTCGGGTTCGGAGACCAATTCTTCTTCTTATTCGGCTTGTGCGGCAGGACGGTGTTCTTCTTTGCCATAGATGTCCGGTACGGAGCCGCTACCACACTGCACCTTGTGGCGTTGAGCCTGACGATCACTGATGGTCTTCTTCAATCTGAATGATCGACCGGCTTCGCAGGATTTTTCTTTGTGTTCCGGAGATAAGCACAGGTTGCAGACCTCCTGCAAGTCGGTGCGTGGAAACTTAGCATGACACCCGGAACATAGTTTGAACGGAGTCCGTTCCATCGACTGCTAGCGTGGTCGGCCCGGGTAGGCCCGACGGCCCACCTCAAAGTTCCCGATTGAATTTTTTTACAGTGTACACGATATGCGTGGATGGGAAACGCATCAAAAGACAATACCGTTGAGGGTAGAGGATTGCGCGTCGAAGGGGTTCGAAAACGATACGAACCGAAGCACAGCAATACACATCCGAACCCGATGGCGGAAAAAACAATCAGGGGATGGAGTCGATGACCATGCACCAGATGGTGATCTATGCTAACGCATATGATCTACAGCTCATATGCCTCGAACATGAATGTTCTTTCCCCTTTGATGGAATCATGAGAAGATCTTTCGGATTTCTTTTTAAGAAAATTCAAACCAATTATAAGCAATATCTTGTGCAGGTCCCTCCTGGTCAAGGGGCATCACTTTTTACTCATTCGAGTACTCTACGTACTGGGTTTGATCCTATTACAGTAGAGGACTCAGAGGAGGCACTTGTAAACTGCTAATCTGGTTCACTTCCGGACCTGTGCCCTCCTGCTATTTTAAATAATGCCACTTCCGTGGTAAACCCCGTCCTGAACAAGCTGATGCATAATTCTTTGGACTTGGCTCTGGTTCCTAAAGGTTGGCAGCAAGCTTTATTGCTTCCTCTATTTAAAAAAATGCCTGCTGACCCAACTGTCTTAAGCAACTTAAGACCGATTTCTCTTCTTCCCACAGTTGCTTAATGTTTGGAGAAAATTGTCAATAGCCAGTTATCATATTTCCTAGAGTCTGACCTCCTTCTACGTGACTCCTGTTCGGACTTTAGTACAGGTTATAGTACCGAGTCTGCTATGCTGGAGGTATCAGATCATAAAGGATAATCTGGATCCGAGCTCTCCTGTTTTGGTTGTGCTACTGGATTCATCCTCGGTGTTCGATACTGTTTCCCATGTTATTTTGTTGGATAGACTTGAGAGGATTGGAATCAGAGATCAGGCTCTGTTATCTTCTTCCTTCCACCTTTCACTCCCTCATCCAATCCACTAGAGTGTGGCATGCATCAGAGTTCGGTGCTCAGTCCCTTCCTTTTTAATATCTACCTTGAGACACTGGCGAAAATAGTGGAGGCATGGGTGTGTGGGTGGTCTCCTATGCAGATAATAGTCTACTCCTGGCTTTTCTTGAAAACGCGCCAATAACCCTGAGTTCCTTTAAGCTTTGTTTGAAGGAAGTTGTGGAATGAATGAATGTAAGCTGCCTAAAGCTAGATTCAGACAAAAATGAAATTATTTTCTTTGGCACCAAGGTGTCTCTGGATTCTAGCATCTGAACTGGGTGCTCCTCCTCTCCCGGCACCCTTGGGTGTTGCAGGGATTCTGCACATACACAGAACTATGCACAGGAAACCAGGACTTCGGTGTATTGTGGTGTTCCAAAAACACGCTTTAATGCCAAGAACCCCTATCCGGCTAGCTATAGTATCCCATTCGTTCTCCGTACTACAGCAGAGCTGCCAATGATTGGATATCCTAGAACAAGCGACTCAGGGCCTCTCAGAATTCGTGGGAACAAGACACTCTTTCGCTTAGACACTCATACCTGTTCACAATGTGAGTAACCAGAGACACTGTATACTTTAAAATGTTTATTTCAACTAACGTGCTCTGTAATGCAGTAAACGTGCTAACACTAGCAAAGAAATGCATAAAAACAATATATTCAGCATGGTTAAATTCCATATAATACGAACGGGGATAGCATATTATAATGACAGTACCTCAAGTCTTAGATGATAGGATTTACATCTCTGGACAAGCACAGCTCTTCCTCTGTAAAGGTTTTCTCCAAGTGTTGTTAACTTGCATCCCGTGCAATATTAAAAGCACCCGAAAAGTCAGAAGCGCAGCTGTGTTCCATGTTATGTCTATATGTGTGTGGGACGGACCAAAGCAGATTAACCAGTGGAGTTGTTTTCTGGCCTTGAACACGATGTACAGATGAGAACTCAGAGCACAACAGAAATAGTGAAAGGCAGACAGTTCCCATGTGAAGCAGCACGAGCAAAAGTGTTTACGAGAACCAAGGCATGTAGTATCGTGCGCATAAGCGACAATATGGCAGTGATGCAAAGCACGGACTAATGCTAACTTGGCAACGTCCGCTGGCACCCCTAAACCCTCACGACACCCGGCCCCTTGGGCAGTCCTACGCACAGTGATCGAAGTAGAACACAGAGTTCAAAAAGTCTGAGCAACAACAGCTTATGCGACCTGGAAGCGAAAAATGCCAATTGGGTGTGAAAAAGAGTAAAGGCCTTTTCATTTTAAAAATATCCTTTTTGAAGTTAAAATAAAAAAATAATGAAAATAAAAAGATGTCCGGGTGGCCTGGTCTTATCAATCCATCAGTGTGTACGCGCAAAAAGTCGCGACAGCTTCCAACAGAAAATCATTGTCATCGTCTGTAAAAGTAGACGCCATCCAGTTTATTAAGTCAAAGGAGCAAACATGCTCATTAATGATGGGTGCTTCCAGCACCAACGGTGGGCAACTTGCGTGGTATTCGATGTAACTCCGTTGCAGGAAATCATGTGCTGCTGCACCGATATCCATTTGAGCTAGCACTCCGAGTGCGGCTGCACAGGCCATCAGACCCATACCGGAACAGTCCTGCTCATGAGACACTAGGGGGCTCATCAGTAAGGCAAAGTCCGGTTCAAGAGCTGCTGTGTTTCTGAGACAGAGATCCAATGCCCATTGAAAAGGACACTCCAAGCATGAGAAAACTGGTGCATGCAAGGGTACCATGGAAATCGGAAAGACAGATTGTAAGTCACACTTAGAGTGGCTAGTGGCAAGGTACCGTAGCACTGAAGTATGCGGTTACGAAGCTACTGTAGCTGGGCTGGGTTGTGAACGACCACAAGAGGGGCAGCCATTTCTGAGCAGGCAAATCAACAGGAAGACCCCGGCAGCTAAGGCCAGTATTAGTGGCAACCTGCCGAAGATGCTGGAAAAAATAGAATGAATGAAAGCCGGGATCACACCAAAAATAGTTTGAAAAGATGTTACAAGGCCCACAGTTTTAAAAAAATTAGCCATCCCCGTTGTATGGGAAGCATTGAAAATAGAATGAATAAGATCACCAAAATATTGTGGGAGGTCAGTGTTTAAAAGTGCTTGAACTTCTGTTCTTGTATTAGCCACCTGCAGGACATAGGTCTCACGGGCAGAAGTGAGAGAAACTTCTTTCTGGGACAATAAAGCTCTTATTCGGCTCAGCTTGTCGAACTCTGCCTTCAAGGTCGGAATGGAAGGCCAAATTGAGATATCGGAACTCCCACGAGGTGGAGGATACAGCACATTTTTGCAGCAAACTACACGTTGTGATGCAGTCACAATGTACGGTATGCCTATTAACATGCAACCGCATTTTTCATTACTCAGAAGTAAATAACTGCCGTTAGACAGCAGTGTGAATGTTGGTTTAATCGAGGGGACGGGGTTTCCTTTTAAAATGCACGCTAAATTAGGCGCCTCTAAATTACAAGCGCCGTGCCATTGTATATTTTTGCACACAAGGGAGTGTCCAATGGAAGAATCACAAGATTCACCATTCAGATACACCTCTATGTCATCACGCAAACATCTAAACGTGAAGGGGAGTGACCAAACTTCATGAAGGAACGAATTTCCTAATGGTTCATAGCGGCCTAGGGGAAAATGTTTCATGCATGAAGTAAATTTAAATAAGGAGAACGGCAGTGTTATAACTCTGTGAATGAGCCAAACAGCAGAGTTTGTTTCCGCTACTGAGAATGGTAAAGGGTCTAATTTTTCTATTTGTAAAAGTGTATAAGTGGCATCTTTCATGGACATAGGCTGTTGTCTTTCAGTCAACTTAAAAGGCAAGAACAAAGAGGATGCGTTTACATAGTCCCAATACACTAGACTCATTTTAAGCGTCTGCAAGGTCAATGCTAACTGCATAATAGAGCGTAATTGGTTCTGTCCATGATATAACACAGATACATCATCCTGTACAATATCAACAACAGTAGAAACAATATTGTCCAATGTGTATATCCGGGAAGAAAGGGTATTAATACTATTATCTACCACAGCAAGAACTTTTTCAAGATTAGCTTGGTCTATAGCCCTTAAACGTGAAGCAGCTTCAATTTGAGACAATTTCCAAATTTCATTGTAACCTGCATAAATCCATCGTTTAGGCCTAGGGCCAATCGGGCCTTTTATGAAATCTGATAAATCCACATCTTTTGATAACATTGACATAGGCTGTTTAACAGTAGCTAGGATAGAGTGTTGTAACCAATTTCGACATGATTTTCCAACAGAATACGGTGTAACTGAATGTGTAGTTGAAAATAGCGGATCAGGCATATCCTGTGTGTAACCTGAAGCCCTGTCATGGAAACGCATTTGGCATGCATTTGCACTGGTTTGCCAAACCAACCAACCCATAGAGTCAAGATTCGAGATATTAAATGTTGTATTTGTAAATAATGACTGCAACTCCTCAAATGTGTAATTGGTAGTAACATTCCAGTCTGGATATTCTGCAAGGGAAGGAAAAGCAGGGGCCTTCAGTTGTTTAGCCGTAGCTTAACCCAGACAAGGAGTCTGATAGATAGAATCATTCAAAAACAGTATTTGTGTTGGTATAAGACATGCACAATACAAAGCTTCCGTGCCCTGCACCTGCCAGGTTTTTTAACCCCAAACTGATTTCAAATCAACTGTATCTTTCCAACGATCATAGCCACCCATCGACAATTTAAGGATAAAAGAATCAGAGTATTACAATTTAGTGTGGGTAAGCATAACTTTCATATTTGATTTAGAATTCAATTTAAAATAGTAAGAATCAGGGTTTGATTTATCAAAACTCGTAAAATATGTAAACTTTTTCAACAGGGTCTTAGAACTCCCTATCAGTGGGGTGGGGAAATGTTCCTATTGCGTATAATTAAAAACAGCTCGAAAAGTAGTTGCGTTGTGCAAATAATGATGGTCATAATGCTGATAGCAAAATGGGTCAGCATAATTTGCAGAATTCAAATACAAGTCCAGGACATCGAATGCTGCATAGTATTTTAAATCTAAAAACAGAGATTGTATTGCTCGCACATTCCAGTCATCTGAACGTATGTTATATTTAATCACATCACCCATTGAGACACGAAGTACATTTGGAACATTTACAATCTCTGTTGGACCATAAATTTGAAACAGGACTGTATCCCAAACTATGCCATCCGTAACTGGCCAGGCTGTAATGTTGACTAAAGTTAGGTCCCTTTTCATGATGTGCGAAGAAGAATGTGGGGCCAAAGTTTCATCTACTAGGTGTACAGCTGAGCGTTCTTTAAGGTAGTGTCCATTGATCAAAAGAAAAATCACTGTCACAAACCCAATGGACATGAATAAAAAAATAAGGGTGAGCACCAGCCAAATATATATCCATGGGGGAACCAAATAAGCGTGTTTAAACCAGGAGATAAAAATTGCAAATTTTGATGGGGTCAAAGTCGATGTCGAATGAGAGTCAAAGGAAAAACGCGACTCGTTCCTGGCTGTAGCATTTAACCCAGGCAACGATTCACTTGTAGGGTAAGTATATTCTGGTTCGTCATTAGCAGCTGAGGACTGTAGGACCAGCAAAGGATTAGCAATAGAGTCCATCTCTATGGCAGTCTCAGCATTTCCTGGATAGTGGAATACGATGAAGCTGGAGGCAAACTCGATAGGATGGACCAAATTCTTTTTTGTTCTCCACCTTCTCCCTGACCGGTTCTCCAACTTTAGGCAGCCAGCCGATCGCTGGAATCTGCAGTGCAACATCAGATGCGACAAGTAAATGTTCTTTCGCTAGACTGTCTCTTGTGGCTTGTAGGTTCTGTAATATAGCACAATGTTTATCTACGTCAAAAGGGATGGCTTCAGCCACGAAGTCTAGACCCTCAAGGTCTGGCACAAGCATTTTCATGCCAAAGAGCAATTCGTTAGGGGTCCGCCCACCCAGAGGTCTTCTAGGGAGATTATTAAGTGCACGTTGTACGCTATACAAACGGGCAAGCCAGTTCCAGCCAGTGCCTAGGACTCTAGCTGTTAAGGATTGCTTGAAGTCACGGTTAATTCGCTCCACAACGGAATTGCCCTCAGGCCTGTATGGAGATGAAAATTTGACCTGCACCCCCAAAGACCGCATGGATTCTTTGTACGCCTTAGAGGCGAATGCCGGACCCTGGACCGAATGTAAGGTGCCCACTGCAAAAATTCTCACAAAGACACGCAGATCCCTGACTACAGTTCGTGCGTCAGCGCTGCGTTGTGGCCAGACCCATAGAAAACGTATGCACGAATCAACTGCAACTAAAATGTATTTATATGCAGTATCAGAAGAAAATGGACCTCAGTGATCCAAATAAACACAAACAAATGGTCTATTGGATATGCATAACGGTGATTGTGGTGGACGGGTAACCGTAGATGGCTTGATTTGCTGACAAATTTCACAAAAAAGCACATCAGTACGTGTTTGTTTATATAAGCCACACCACCAGTAACGTTGTTGCAAGATACTGACTGTAGCAGACACACCAGAATGCGCCGAGGCCATGCCCTCATTTGCCGCGATTATCAGTGTAAGCCTGCGGTCCGCGTTGGGAATCAACCTCTCACCAATGTTATTGTCACATAGGGAACGTTATCAGGGTTTAAATGATAAGACTATTTGGAAGGGAATCCTTTAGGATAATTACTTCCCTTCTCTGTAGCAGCAATAGCTGCCAAAATGTCATCATCAATCTTACTCATGGATCTTGTAACTGCTGCTACTAGGCACGTGTCCACTGCTGACTTAGCAGCTTCATCAGCTAAGCTGTTACCAACCTTGTGTACTCTTACACGTTGGTGGCCAAAAGTATGAATTACCTGTGTGAGTGGCAGGCCTTCCTTCAGCTCTGCCACTCGAACCCATAGCATTTTATGCTGAATTGTTTTGCCTTTTGAATCACGGTAGTCATTCTGAGACCAAAAGAATAAATGGTCATTAAAAGATTGTACACAGTAATAGGAATCGCTTTCAATTAAAGTAGTCACATTAGGATCTGTAAACTCCAGTGCGAGCACTAAAGCATGCAGCTCTGCCAATGGGCAGTACAGTCGCTGAGGGCCTGTGTGTGAACCATACTGGACCTAAACTCACCGTTCACTATGGAACCAGCCACAATCGCACAGGCGGCAGAATAAGAATGTTTAGATCTAATCGCCGGTTGCGCCGAACCGTCAGTGTATATGATACAATGGTATTCCTCGAGTGAGCGCACAGACAGAGGAGCTGGATGAACTAATTCATATTGCAGCGACTCCTGAGTCTGTAACGAGGAATCATAGATAAATGTGACATCTAGGGATGTCAACGATGTAGCCGATTGTATCCACTGTGGATGTAAACCTGTAAAGATAAGCTTGCGGGGGCAAGATGGCCGCGGACGGGCTGGGCTGAGTAGTCGCTGTTCATACCTCTCCCAATGGTAGTAACCTAGTGCCCTGAGACATGCACTGGTGTCTGTAACGTCTCCCCCCCAATGGCCTTGATCCGTTTCTGGTACACAAACCTACTGGCGCTGACTCAATATCCTATTAGAGTGCCGAAACTACCTGAGCTGATTAGGCTGAAGGAAGCTCTGGAGAGTGCTTGGAGTACCTGGGAGAGCACGTTGAGTATCCTGACACAGCGCTGCATAAGGCGATACAAGATGCCTCCGCGCCCTGCTAAAGTGGATAAAGCAAAGGAGAAACATAACGAGAATCGACAGACTGAAAAATCTCCCTCGGATGACCTAAATAAAGAAACACCGTTGATTGCAAGGGACCTAGGAGCAATCCGGAAGACAACGATACAACGGCCTAAGAAGACTGAGACACGGAGGGGAGGAAAATCTGTCGTAAGCACTCTCACGGGTTCATCCAGTCGGGCAGATGAAGCCACCGAAGCACAGAACCCGAGTCCAGCACAGCAGGAGGATGGTGTCGAGAAGAAGAAGACGGGTTCAGGAAGATGTGAGGAAAAAAGTAGAGTGACCCCCCTCAGGCAACCTACCTTATCAGAAGTGTTCTCCGCACAACCCATAGCAATCCGAAGCGAAACCGGCAGAGAGGAAAACAGCGGCAGTCTCAGCGTCCTCGAGGACGCGGGAAGCACGTCAAACACAGACGCCCGCGTTGCTCAGCAACAGTTGTATCTGCAGTCTAGCAACAACGCCGAAATCCCGAAGCAGCCATCACTTCAATCAGATTTGCTACTGACCTCCGAGAGTATTGAGCACACTGAGGAGCCCCAGGCAAGTAAAGCTAGCTTACCTGTGAAGCAGAGTGTAAATGCAGAGATGATGGAGGTAATCCTGTCGCTTGAGGCAGAGCTAGGAGCTCCTAAAGCCCCTGAAACATTACAAAAGACTAAGGGATTCGGGCCTACTGCTACAGTTGAAAAATATATCAACCCAGCAAAAGAGACAGGACGGCTTGGTTATAAGGAGCCTGAGTTAATGGAGAAGAGCAGTATTGGTGAAGCAGATGGGGAGAAATTTTTTTCCCTTAAAGAAGACTCGGACTCACTCTCTTTGCAGCATAGTGAGGCGAGCATAGAGGAGAGCACAGAGGGAGAAGAGGAGGTGGTGAGAACAGGGGAGGATGAGCTGTCGGATTCTAGCTTGTCTGGGGGCGACAACGACTTATGTACAGGAAATGATTCGACTTTAAGGAAAAGGCAGGTTAAACTAAAGCCAAGTAGTCAACAGGCTGGACTATTGGGAAGCACGGAGAGAGGATTAGCATGGGATTATCTAGGAACTTCCCAAACATATCAGGAGGAGGAACCTGCCGGTTCACCGAGTCAGAACATACCCTCCAGCGTCCTGCTCAATACGCTTAAGCAGATGCAGGCAGAAGCTAGGGTTGCAAATCGAAAAGCAAGGCAAGATGCAAAAAAAATACAAGTCTCATTGAGAAAAACTAATAAGCTCTATGAAGATTTGGTTGGCAGAGTGGCGGAGGTGGAGGAGCGCACGAGTAAGCTAGAAGATGATCTTGGAAATTGGCAGACTTTCAGAACAGATCAAGTAAAAGTCACAGATGACTTGCAATGGAAACTGGAGGACTTGGAAAACCGCCAAAGGCGGAACAATGTTCGAATTTTGGGTGTGGCGGAGGGGATTGAAGGACAGGACATAAAGCGCTTTGTTGTTAATCTATTAAGAGGGGCTTTCCCAGAGTCTCAGTGGCAGTGGGACAGGGAGATCCAGAGAGTGCACAGGTTTCCTTTTACACTCAAAAAGGGCTCTGAGGCAGATGGGGGTAGGAAGGCGTCCTTCCCGCGAGCGATTTTAGTCTATTTTGGCAACTACCTTATTAGACAGGAAATCATTGAGAAAGCTAGACCTACAAATAAGAGATCATTTGAAGGCACCTCCTTTTTCGCTAGACCGGATTTCTGCCATGTTACCGTTGAACGGAGATGGAGGATGAGACAGCTGATCTCAAAATTTCAGGAGTTAGGCTCAGAGGCTTACTTAATGTTCCCTGCGAAATTGAAAGTAATCACTCAGGGAAGAGTTAAGATGTTCTTTTCTGAGATTAAAGCTCAGCAGTATCTGGATGATGTGAAAAAATAAGATGTGCAGGGAGGGAAGGTTCCCTACTGCTATTCTGGGGGACAGAAGTTTTATTGTTATACATGGGGGGCACTAGGTGATTGAAATATAGTGCTTGAGATGAAGGTGGGAGAGGGGCGCGACTCTAGCAGCCCGAAACCGGCTACATATAGGTCTGACTGACCTATTTGCCTGTGTAGGGGAGGGTGGGGGTGGGGATCAAGGGAAGGGTGGGGAGAGGGTTTGGATGGGGGGGGGGGTCAGTAGGGGGTCCATTAGGGCCCATAAAAATTTGTGTTTTTCTTGGTTTGATAATGCACATTTTAATGCATATTTTTGCTATTTCTTTTTCGATGCTTATGCTCATGCTTATGCTTATGCTTAATATTTGGCTGATCAGATGTAAGAACTCCAATGACCTCCTGTAATGCCTTGTAAGATTGCTTCAATCAATGTGTGTGGCCTGAATAATCCCGGGAAGAGAGTGAAAGTAGCAGGGTTGCTAAGAACTATGAAATTGGATTTAGTTTGCCTACAAGAAACTCATATTCAAGCATCACAGATTTACCTGTTAAAACAGCTTAATTTTGATGTAATAGCTGCTAGCAAACAGGGGACTAGAACTAGGGGGGTTGCAATATTAGGGAGGAAACACAAGGTGGTGATACATCGAAAAAGGGAGGACCAATGGGGGAGATGGGTTATTGTTGAACTGAGTATAAAAGGGGTAAAGATCACAGTAGGTACAATATATGGCTCCACGGAAGACGATCCAGATGTCTGGCAGTTTATGGATTTGGAATTAGCGCAGTGGCCAGAACCCATTATACTCTGTGGGGATTTTAACATCCACGATCAAACGAGCTCCTTTACAGAGCCCGGGGGGAGTTATGTAGGGAGGAAGAGGAGAACATTTAAAGCATTGGCTAGTATGGCCCAACATAACTCCCTTGTTGATCCATGGGTTAAGTTACATCCCTGTATAGATGGTAGTACCTACTTTTCGGCTCCGCATAAAATTCTAGTGAGGCTGGATTACTTTTTAGTGTCTAGTTCCTTAATTTCTCATACAAAAATAGAAAAACAGCCCAGAATCCTTTCTGACCATAGTCCTCTTGTCTTAACAGTAAATACTACGCATATAAATGTCAGCAAGCCCCAGTGGACGTTTGAGCGTACATTGTTAAGCGATAGGGCATATCAGAAGCATATGAAATCTTGGATAATGTTTTTTTGGGATATTAATAGAGGCACTGCCCCCCCTGGGGTGGTATGGGATTGCTTTAAGGCGGGAGTGAGGGGAGAAACCCTGAGCTATGTATTGGCTAAACAAAAAAAAGACCGAAGACACTTGGAGGATATAAGACGAGGACTGCTTGCGGCAGAGGAAAATCTTGCTGAAGCTATAACGCAAGGTCTTCCACTCGAGCCCTTCTTAATCAGCTTAACTGCCCTCAAAGAGGATGCTACTGAGGGCATCAGCGCGAAAGCAGCTGAAAAATACCTGGGGCATAAACAAGATTCTTACGAACTAAGTGAGAAGATCGGGCATATTTTGGCTGTTAGAATTAGGCAGCATACAGCCATTGCTGATATCAAGGAAATTCAGGATAATCAGGGGAATTTAGTTACAGACCCCGATCTTATTCGGGAAGTATTTCGGGAGTTTTATGCCAAATTATATACGTGCGAGGAAGGGAGTACTCTAACAGAGGAAGAGGTGGATAGCTATCTTAGGGACATTCTAGCTCCCTCTCTGTCTGCACAGGATAAAGCGGGGCTTGACGCTCCTTTCCATCTAGATGAGTTTAAGGAAGCAATCAGGAGTCTCCCCTCGGGGAAAGCGGTAGGGCCAGACCAAATCCCGGTAGAATTTTACAAAGTATTCCAAGATACCTTAGGTGATGATATGTTCAACATCATGCTACTAACACAACAAGGGGGCTCTCCTCCCGAGTCTTGGGGAGCGGCGGATATTATAGTCATCCCCAAAAAAGGTAAACCTCCGTTACTCCCGGGCTCATATAGACCCATCACTCTTATGAATGCCGATATTAAACTTTACTCAAAAATGCTGGCAACAAGGCTAGCAGGCAACATAGAGCAGCTGGTAATTTCATCCCAGCATGGCTTCATACCAGGCAAGGGAACTACTCAGCACGTCAGGACACTCATAACGGTCTTCGACGCCGCGGAGTCCCTGGGCAACCCTGCGGCAGCGTTGTTATTGGATGCCGAGAAGGCCTTCGACAGGGTTGCCTGGGGTTTCCTGTGGACAGTTCTGAGATGGAGTGGTATTGGAGAAGGCTTTATAACAGCTGTTCGAGCCTTATATGAACGCCCAATAGCTAAAATTAGGGTAAATAGAGGATACTCAGACTCAATTGTAATTTGTAGGGGAACGAGACATGGTTGCCCCTCATCCCCCTTACTATTTGCGTTATTTTTGAAACCTCTTTTACGGAAATTGGACAGAAATAGAGAGATTTTACCAATGGTTTTAAACGGTCGGTCAATTAAAATTCTGGCGTATGCAGATGATGTTGCTATACTCACCCTGAATCCAGACTTAGCTATCATAGAGGTCGAAAGGGAAGCTAACAAGTTTGGTAAAATTTCAGGTTACAAGCTAAATAGATCTAAGACTCAGATAGTTATGAATAAAGCCATTTCTTGCACTGATTCTAGGGTGACTACTTCGGCGACATACTTAAGTATAGTAATATCTGCAAAATTAGATACCCTTGTTGAGAATAATATAACCCCTCTCCTTGAGAAAGTAAAAACGGACTTAAATAGGATTAATAACTTACATCTCTCTCTAGTAGGTTGCACCAACGTGTTAAAAATGAGTATATTGCCAAAATTTCTTTATTTATTTAGAACAATTCCGTTAATTTTCGAAGCCAAATGGTTTAATATACTGGAAGGTACTCTCAACAAGTTTATATGGGCCCACGGGAAAACTCGTAGGGCGTATAAATTTATGACCTTACCGAGAGTCAGAGGGGGGTGAGGAGCCCCGGATTTTAGATTATATTATTTGGCAACTGCCCTTCAATATATGCAAGGCCTAATCGGAGGAGGGGGGATGCTTCAAAGAATAACTTCTGCATCTACAGATGTATATGCAATCCTGTTAGGACAAGAGACAGAAAATTGCTTGTTATGTTTTACTGATTTTGGCTATCTTAGAAGGAAGCAATTTAAGACACTAAATGCGGCCTTAAATGTATGGAAGACTTTTATGAGGAAGACGGGCCTTGGACGATATAACAGATATCTTAAACTATATAACAATAAGTCGTTCCCCTCAGAAGTTTTCTCGGATACAGTTATGGCCGAATGGAATGGAAAAGGTGTTAACCAAGTTGGGGACCTAAGAGAGGATGCGGGAGTGGTACAGTTTGAGGTATTGGCAAATAAATACAAGTTAAATAGGAGAGATTTTTTTAAGTATTTACAACTCAGAAGCTTCTTGGGTGATAAACGTGGCGGCTCAGCAGGATATAACACAAATTATTTTCTGGAGATTTTAACCACGGGCGGCTATCACAATATTAGGTCAGCCTACGTGATACTAGTCCAAATTAAAGTGGACGATCTAGACAAACATAAGCGCAAGTGGGCAGAGAAGCTGGGAGGAGAAATGGAGGATTTTCAGGAGTCGCTGGATCTGGGGTGTAATATTTTATGCTCAGCCCCCCTACAATCTCAACACTATAAAACCCTATTTTCCTTATACCATACGCCTGCTAGAATTGCTAAATGGGGGGGTACAACTGGGATAAGCTGCCCTCGATGCAGCGCATTAGATGCGGATTTACTTCACATGTTGGCCACTTGCCCACAACTATATACTTTAATCAGGGACATAGAGGTTTTTCTGGATAAGACTTTAGGGCTACAGATCTCCTTATCACCTTCGCGTATTTTGCTAAGGATAGACCACGATGGAAGCAGTAATGTAGAGAGGGATTTTGTTTTTGTGGCGATGGCGGTGTATAGATTAATCCTAGCCAGGGCTTGGCTAGATAAATCCCCTCCGTCTATGCAAGTATGGTTAGCAAATTTAATTTCCACATTTAATTTGGAAAAGCCAATTTATGCAAGAAAAGGTAGAGCGGGGAGAGCCCTAGGTATAAGAATGTGGGGGCCATTAGCGCGCTGGAGGGACGGGATAGGGTAATTTGGGAATATCTGATCTAGGGATTGGCCAGAGCTATATTGTTCTGTCTATTTGGATGATATCTGGTTTTTTCTTTTCTTATTTTTTCTCCTTTTGTGATAACATGTAATGGATCATGTTGTGTTAATGAATACATGAATGTATTAAATGTGCATCGTTGAAAGTACAAAATAAAAAATAATTATTAAAAAAAAAAAAAAAGGATGTAAACCTTTGGAGTTAGGAACACTCGCCTTTGTTACTGCTTCTAGAGCAGGATATGGTGTTACCACCAATATGCGTTTTCCTTGTGCCAGGGCACGTTCTTTTAGAATCGCCATCTAGACTGCCGTCAAGAGTTTTTCGACTGAGGAAAACCTCAGTTCTGCTGAAATGTACAAGTGTGACTTATAAGCAATTGGGACTGTGTCTCCCTCATTAAACGTCAGGTATGTGAAACCCACCGCACCTAGAACGATTCTTATCACCAGGTTAGTATGGTTTGTCACGGGTTAACAAGAGTTGAGAGTCAAGCAAATCTGACTGCAAAGACTGCAGTATATTTGTATGTTCCAGCATGCTTTCTCAAATGTTGGTTGTATCAAAGGATAAAGAGGCTTGATACGCTGGGCATACTCTGGTACATAAGTGCAACCAAAGTTCAAGAAACCCAGCAAAGATTGTAAGGTGTTCAGGATTTTAGGGGGACGCAAATGTGCGCACTTCTCCAGGAAGTGCGGTGCCAAAACGCTTCCTACATTATTGAGCTTGTAGCTCAAGAACAACACTGCGAACTCAGCAATGTGTGATTTCGCAAAATTACATTTATAATCGTAGTCTGCAAACTCCACAATGATGCTGTCCACGCGACAAAGATGCGGATATAACTCGTCGTCTGTGAGATGAATGTCATCTACATATGACTATGCATCAGGGTCGATTGTGTCCAACAATGAGACCACATGTGCGGCGAAAACACCCGGGCTGTTTTTATAGCCCATCGCTAATCTTGTAAACTGTTTTTGTTTGTCGCCGTGTGTAAAAACTGTTCACTGACTGGACATGGGGGACAGATTGTGGCTAAAAAAAGCCATTGGATACATCTAGCGTTGTTTTATATTTTTTCCAAACTAGACTGTCCACTAGGGCTGAACTATGGGTATTCTGGACAGCATTTGTCTGACAATGTGAGTTTAAATGTCGGTAATCCAAAATTATGTGGTACGACCCGTCTGGCTTGGTCACGGTAAACGAGGGTTATTCATAGGTGACACACATGTCTCAATTACCCCTTGATACTCCAATTGGTCTAGTATCTCTGCTACAGGAGCCTTTGCTTTCCTACGGATATGATATTGGGGTTGTGCCTGTGGACCGCAATGGAATCTCGTGGTGGGGAGATGTTGTATCCCATCCCACCTGAGTACGGTATAAGGCCTCTCGGAGCTGCCAGAACAAAAGGTGTCAGCGGTTTCAACTGTGATGAAAGTATCAGTTGCTGTTGCCTCCAGAAATGGATGCAGTGCTTGCCGCACTACTGTAACCTGCGCTGCGCTGTCTAGCAGCGTTACTGCCCATGTTAGATTCCGGAGTTGGGTCCTCACCATCCGTGGCATACCTCGCAGTTAAAGCGACCACTTTTTTCTTCTGAAAATGAGGGCGCTGATGAGGAAAGTCTTCTTGCTTACCCTTTCCGTCAGTTGCCCGTGGCTGCTTACGTCCTTGCGGGGCACCTCGACCTCTTCCGCACTTCTGGTGATAACCTCCACCGGCATGGGAGCCTGATGCTTCCTGTGAAGGATAAGGAGAACGTGTATCAGGAATCTGATATCGATCAGGAGATTTATTTATTGCGCGGTCACGCAGTTCATAAGTGCGTTCTGAGACCAAAGGTGTAGGGGACGGTACCCGTCCCCCATGCTTTTGTTGTGATTTCCCTGGTTTGTTATTCGTCCTATTCTTTTTAGGGATGGCCTCCTTGATCAGTTTGAGACGTCCGTTGAGCCTGCGGTTGTGCGGGTACTTTAGTAAAAGGCTTATTACCCAATCTATTACGCCCAACCGTTTTATAAGCCTGGGCTATAATCTTAGGTAATTCACGGGGCTTGTCTACATCTAGGACAAGCGCCAAAGCATTAGACACCTGAAAGTTGACTGCATCACCCTTAACATTAACAAGGATCAGATCAGCAACCACGTCATACGGTCCAACTAACCTCATCCCCAGTTCTACTGCCGCCTCTTTAACACGTTTTATTACAGAGGGGAGTACTGTCATGGACGGTGTGCCAAAACACTTTGCATAAACTGCCGCTAATATTTTACCCCAACTCTCACAATCAGTGACTTCGGGTACTAAGTCTTTCTGCAAACTAATTATCAAAATTAATTGCTTCTCCACAGGAGTGGTATGTGGAAACACAGCTTCCAGCTGGTCAAATTTCTCAGCAAGTCAATAAGGCAAATCTTCCTTATTTGGGGGAGGCTTGCCTATAACCGAATTAACCATGACTGGGCTAATAATAACACCGCCAGTACCAGTTGGTTGCTGTGCAACTCCAGGTGCTCCCCCCTGGATGTTGCGGTTTACATATTGAACCAGTGCTTTATACACACGGACTATTGTAGTGTGCATGAGACGGAGAGCGGCCACATCGCACGTTAAGTACCATGGATGCGGCGTGTAACCTGCCAACACAGGCCTAGTGGCCCCATCAATCGATAACGGGCCTAACACGACAGGTGACAGGGGTACAGGAAGGGCGCCATCAAACCAAATGTGATGCTGCCATGCCGTCAACGGAACTTCTAGAGTTCATTATAGCCAATATACAGCAGGAAGGGCGGTATGGCTGTATTTATGCCACAAATTATCCGCCCCATCAACTGCTGGAAATGTCACCCAGGAATAAAACACCTTGTATGTGTATTTGGATCGGCTTGGACCACAAAGATCAGATTGACACCGGCATCCGGCACCCCACATGCTTGCAAATGATGCCGGACCGCCTGCTGTGCGCCACGATGTCAGCTTCAACCATATAGAAACTTGAAAAGAAAACACAAATTAAAAAGGTGGCAAGACAAATCAGACCGTAATTCAAAATACGAACGATACCTTTTTGTATATTTCAAGCTTGAATCACCAATAAAAGTGACAATATAGGCAGGTAAACCGTCACCACTGTTTTCCGGAAACAGAGGCGAGGGGATTGTGAACACGTACTGAGAACTACTAAAGTGCCTCGTAAATAAGTACCAGACCAAATGTTAGGTGCGCCATGTTACAGGGATTCTGCACATACACAGAACTATGCACAGGAAACCAGAACTTCGATGTATTGTGGTGTACCAAAAACACGCCTCAGTGCCCAGAACCCCTATCCGGCTAGCTATAGTATCTCATTTGTTCTCCGTACTACAACGGAGCTACCAATGATTGGATGTTTACGGGAACCAAGGCATGTAGTGTCGTGTGCATAAGCGACAAGATGGCGGTGATGCAAAGCACGGACTAATGCTAACTTAGCAACGTCCGCTGGCACACCTAAACCGTCACGACATGGGTAGAAACCTAGGTGTAAAATTCGATTTAAATCTTACTTTTGAGCACCCAAGCAAGACTAACTCTACTATCGATTTTGCTACTCTTAGGTCACTTAAAAGGATGCTTCACTTTATTCTAGAGAACTTTCGTAAAACGATTCTCCATGCCTTGGTAATGTCCAAATTGGACCATGCCAACAGTGTGTATTTTGGTCTACCACTATACCTCATTCAACACTTACAAACAATCCAAGACTCCGCCATACGCTTAATCTTAAAAATGTCTCTGTATATTCCAGTGTTCCATCAATTTCGTCATCTCCACTGGCTCCCAGTCTTCATGAGGATCGAATTTAAACCGCCCATGTTTGCCTTTAAGGCCTTTATTCATAAAGGTCCTCTCTACTTTAGGAGAAAATGTAAGCCCCTCTGCCAAGTGAGATCCCTGAGATCTAATAACCTCAAACTCAAATACCCCACAATCATAAGTCTAGAAGAAGAGGTAATTCCTGCATTTCCATGGCTTCCAAATTGTGAACTGCTCTGCCTCTTAGCTTGTGGTGCAGTCCCTAGGAATCTGTTTTCAGAAAAGAATCTCCAAACTCTGCTTTTTGACACCATTTAGTAGGCATCTAAGGCTGTGGTATGAGGTTTTTCTTTATCTGGAGCTTTCCACCAGTGGTAGGAAGCCTCTTCGGAGGCAGCTGTGCTGTCTGCAAGTGCCTTGCATTGTATTGTATAAGTTGGTATGATGATCCATGGTGCAAGCCTGGAGCATTGTGTAATCTTATATTTTTATTGTCTGAAGTTATTTTTCTTGGGAGATTCTGTGGGCAACTCAGAGCACCTTAAAAACTACTCTTCTAGGTACCCTGATGCATTCTCAAATAGGTCCAAAAACCATGCTTGTTTGGCTACGATGAAGTAGCTTAGGTTAGGTGCTATGTTAACAGTTTGGGTTCTTTCAGTAAAGAAGGTGCAGATATATTTGAGGGTGTGTCTCTGGATGCCTTCGTCATGGAGTTGTCAGATCAGGATGGGATAGGAGATGATGTTGAAAGCTGCTAATAGGTCTAGGAGGGTTGCGCTTTGCCCCATGTCGAGGATCATCCAGATGTCATTCATTGCTACTATGAGGACGTATTCCGTGCTGTGGTTGGGTTGGATTTAAATACTCATTGTGTGGCATTGAGAAGCTGGTGATTAGCAAGGTGGTTGGAGAGGTGCTTGTTGATGGCTTTTTCAAAGGCCTTGTTTGGGTAAAGAAGGAGGGATATCGACTAGTAGTTGGCAAGTTTGGTTGGGTCAGATGAGGCCTTCTTTAGGAGCACATTGACAGATGCATGTTTCTATGGTTCAGTGAAGATGGCTGTACTAATGGAGTTGTTGAGGATGGGGTATTGGTGAGGGCCTCACTTATAGGGACCTGCAGGGGCCCCGAAGTGTATGGGCTTTAAGATTTCTGTGGTTCTCTGCTGATAGTGTCCCACGTGGTGATTGTGATGTCTTCGTTCGTCACTGATAGTTCTGGTGAGAATCAGGGGTCCCGTTTCAGAGCTAAATTGCTGTATATGGCTGTGATCTTCCTTCAAAAGAAGTTAGAAAAGTTGTCGCACAATTCTTGGGTTGGGTTGGGTTTGATGTTGCCAGAGCCAGCTGTGGATGTGGTGAAATCTTTGATGATTGCAAAGATTTCTTTGATGCTAGTGTTTATTCTTTCTTTCTCAGATTAGCTGGTGGTACATTCTCTAGGCAGCTTTGAAAGTGTCTTTTTATACTTCTGATTGGCTTGGTCTCCTATTTTTATTTCCGTTATTTGCAGTGTCACTTAGTCATTCTGAGGTCTTCCGTGTACCATCAGGCATGTGTTTTTGTTGTGTTTGTTTAGTTTCTTAGGGGCAAGGGTACTGGCACAGTTGGCAATCCACTTGTTGAAGTTTTTAATGTTGCCTGCTAGGAGGCCCGTGGGGTCCGGTTTGTTCTTGAGGAGGGTGAACGTCCAATCCGCCACTGCCAGAATGTTCCAATGTGCTGAGTCCACTGTGGGGCCATTTCTGTGTTGATGGATGTTGATTGTGAAAGTGAAACAGACTATAGCATGGTCGGTACAGCTAACAAACTTGGATGCATCAATCGTGATGTTGTTGAAGGTTGTTAAGATGAGATCTAGGATGTGTCTGGTGGCATGTGTGGGCTCTGTGATGAATTGGGTTAGTCTCAGTTTTCCGAGGTTGTCAAGGAGTGAGGTTGAGTTGGGGTCGGTCCGGTCTTCTAGATGAAAATCGAGGTTTCCTAGTTTCCTGAAATGTGCTGTGATTTGTATTTTAAAATTGGGTGTTTCATATAGTTTGTCCCGGCTTCTGTGGAGGCAGAGCAGTTGTAGGTGTCCTTATACACAATGGAGTTTCCTCCTCTGGGGCAGACTTGCCTGGTGATCTTGTATCCAGCTAGGATGGCGGCAGCGATGTCAGGAACTGAAACTGTGGTCAGCCATGTTTCTGTGAGGAAGAGGTTGTCTAGGGTGGCATCGTTCAGTGGGTCCCAGATCTCCGTGGCATGCTTGCTGTGTGACTGGGTGCTAAGTAGAATGCATTATATTGGTATGTGTGTTTGCTGGTGGGTGCCAGAACCCCTATCAGCCGGTCATGGGGTTCGGAGGGGCTACTGGTGGTGGCTGACTGACTTTTATTCCTAATGTCCCGGGGCCTGACCTATTCTGGATCCAGAGCAACTGGGTATGGTAGCCCTGCGCTTGACTCACAGTGGTAGCTGTGGATGAGCAGCCAAAGGTTCCCTCAGGGATAAAGGAAGTGAAGATACAGGTTAGTGAACACGACTCATAACTCAAAGTGCGATCGCTAATGTCAATAAATCAATGTCCGGTCAAATACTTGTTATATTAAAAAGAAGTCTTTATTCCCAACTCTACACATTCAAAGAAGTATTATGACATTTGTAAGCAGAAACACAATCCCCTTGAGGTAGAGACTCTAGTGTTTATTTGGCAAATTCCTGTCCTACCCTCTTCCACGTAATATGGTCAGGTTATTCCCCATTCGCTAGGGGCCACATCCACGGAAGGCTTACTAACAGGTCTTACTCAAGAGTCCACTCTGGCTCTTAGGAAACAGTCAAAAGTGTCTATGGTGCAGCAGCACCTTTAGCAGGGAGTCCACCGGGGTCCGACAGGCCTATATCAAAATGTACCCGCTTCAGCAGCAAGGAATCATCAGTATTCCAACAGGTGTCCCAGCTGCGGGCACTTGCAAGACCCTTGTCCTGTTCAGAGGAGTAGAGCTGCCATTCGGTTTAGGCAGCAGCACCCAGCAGGTGCAGGTTCTCCATCCAGAGTGGCACAGCCAGCCTCAACAGTAAATGGAGGAGCTCACAGCTTCCGTCTCTGAAGTAAGTTTTCAACACACGGGTGGGGAGGGGGGTAGTTGAGCTTCGTGCTCCAAACGTGAGCACAGTGATGGAGCAAAGTCCTTTCGGAGTCCACAGGGTTATTCAGGTGGCAGGTCTTGATGCACAGTTTCAACCCACAGGTTTTTAGCTTCAATTTTCCCAGGCAATGGCCTGATCTTGATAAAACTCAGCTACGGCCGCCCCTCCTGGCATTCGGGTAGCTGCTGTACTTGCTGGCAAGGTGTAGTCTACTTCTGTGAAATCACAGATTCCACAGCGACCCCTTCTGGAATACGGGGTCGCAAATAAGGCTCACATAAGTCTTGGTGCTTTGTTGCTGCAATCACTTCTACAGTGGCCAGCTCCTTCATACAGTCACCACAACATGGTTTCACGGGCTTGGCACTCCCTGCACAGCACTCGATGCATGACGGCCCTCCCCTGGAATACGGGGGTCACTGAATCACTCCTACACAATGCCAACAACCAGATCAGTGCACAGCTGTCTCCTCACACCTTGCATTGGGAGTCCTCTTGGTAGGGCTCCCCATGGGACTCGCTCCTTCCATTGCTCTCTTCTTCCTCACAGAACACACTCGCCTTGCCAAGCAGGCTGGCGCTGGTTTTCCAGGCACCAGGGCAGGTGGTCTTGGTTTGCCCGGGTGATGGCCCCTCACCCAGCAGGGAGACTAGCAGCTCTTTGCCACCAGTCCTGGTCAAAGGCAGAAGTCTTGCAGAACTTTCCCTTCTCACACAGCCCATCTGGCTGCTTGGCAGATAGTCAGTTTAGGGGTCTTACCCTACCCTTCCCTTCTTGTAGTACATTTCCAGACACTAAATGTGATTTAGGATCTGTGTTTTTGAGGTTCTGTGTTTGGGTTCTGCTTCTTTTGAAATGTACACTTTTTCTGTTCTTCTTCCTCTTGAAAGGCTGGCTGTAACAGCAGTAGAGATTTTGAAGATAATAGTCCCACAACACAGGCCATGGGAGTGACAGGAGCTCACACCTCCATGTGTCAAGCAGTGATGTGTGCATCAAAACATCAATCCTGGGCTCCTAGCCCTACAGTTTATGATTTCCTTTTCAGCTCAAACTCTTTCCGGAGATGTGTCCAGGCCCCTTTCTTCTGATCTATCACTGAATCATAGAGCATTTTTTCAAGTGTACAGGAGGTCTCTCTCTCCCTTCCTCCAGGTTGTCCCACCCAGCTCGTAGGAATGCAGCAATACACAAATCTGTCTTGGGGATTTCTCTGCTATTGAGGTCTTAACCATGCAGGCCTGGGTTTCCCAAAATGAAACCTAGGGCAGGGTCCTCCTGGAAATGTACCATTGCAGCCCCACTTGCACTCACTGTGCATACACAGCACACCTATTGTCTACCAACTGGCAAGTTCTGTCACCTCCATGTATTCTGCAACCCCAGGAGCACATAATCATACCAGCACACACAAACATTCTGTGCTCTGTACTCAATACTGTATCCTTTCTATATTGTTCCATGGTGTGCATTTTTGCAAACGCACACACTGCACAACACTTCACTCTTCATGTATTGAACTTCTTGCAAGAGTGTGCTTTCATTGCGCATGCACTCCACAGCACTAAATCTCGTATATGTTGTATACCTTGCAGGCATACATAAGACAAACCATTCTTGTACTACATAGAATGGCTCTAGGCCTGCACTGTAATCGCCCAGGCACAAATACTCTATGCTCTTGCACTAATCGGTCCTTAAAGAGATTTGGAATCCCATGATGGAACGGTCATACTCCTTTCTTCCTATCAGCACTTCCATTTCAGCCTGAAGATGGCGCTTTTTCCCACTCTGAGCACCATCGGTTTTGTGTTGAGCAACAACTGCACTTTACTCAGCATTGATGCCTTCTTTTCCTTGGCCTTCTCCGTCCCCCACTCTGTCTCTTTTCAGAGTGGAGGCCCGCTCTGAAGCTTTACCACCTACCGTCGACCCATGGGCTTTTTGTGCTTCGACTTCCCTTTAATCACCAATTATTTTCCCATCTAGGGTGCCTTTGAAGACGTAAGAGTCTGAGGGTCTCGACTCGGTCATGCTTCGCCTTTGTGATGCTACCCCATCTCTGATGCTTCTTCTGCTCTCCTTCATTCGACATACTATTCAATGCCTCCTACTTTTTGGCCTCAATTATGACCTCTTTGGCGTCGGCTCCTTCTACCAGTGTCATTTCACTTTTCTTAAGGCTCTAATAGTCACTATACAGTGCCAGGTCTTATAGCAGGATGGCCTGTGCGGAGACGGTGTAATGGCATAGAAAGCCCACTTCCGTTTCTCCCTGGTCTTCAAGTGCTTGAGCAGGTACTCTGCGAGTTGATTGTTTGGCAGACAAAGGTTACACACTATATGTCCTGCTGGGCAAACTTGCAGTGGCAAGAGGATATGCTCCATCTTCAATGCTTCAGATTCTTCGGTTGAGCATTATCCGACTAGTGTAGTTGAGGTCCTCGCGGTGAAAAAAAAACCCCAAAAGGTTATTTTCTTTGGGCTTTTTGCATCCTTCGATATGTTATTGGTTCTGTTTTCTTCCCTGCCTACTTGGTTCTTTCCTGTCTTCTCTCGACAAATCATGCTTCCACAGCTTTTGAGATCTCAACTTTGCTTCCCGACCCAATGGCAGAAAGAAGAATCTGAAGATGGTGACCACACAAACAGACCGGATCCTGTAAGTACATCTGAAGTCACACTAAGAAGCGCGTGGCACCAAATGGTTGACAAAAGCCGACTCTTCAAAGAAAATGTTCCTTCTTTGTGATTTTTTTTAGCTCAACTCCATGGACATTTGGTCACAGAATTCTCGAGATTGTGGAGTTTCTTTGTTTTGGTACTTTGTCAGGATTGTGGAAGTGTGCTAAAATCTTGCATGGTTCCATAGAAGGGCTGTCTGCTTCAGTTATGCCTGTAGAGTAAAGTTATCTTTGAGGTTCTGGTGGCTCTTCTGTAGGATGTTATAGTGTTGTGATATTGTCTTTTTGTATGCCGCGATTTTCTTCAGGTGCATAATAGTATTTGGAATTGTGGTTCATTTTTGGGATATTGCAATTAATCCTAGTTTTCTTTTTGTGGTTAAAGCATGATGCGGTCTTTACATTATTTTGTTCAATACAGTGGAGATTGGTTCGAGAAGATGTGCATGTCTTGAGATTTTAAATTTACTGAGATTTTTCCAAGATGGGAGTTGAGTTTATAAAGTCTGTTTTTTTCCATTGTCTGCATTTAAGTTTGTTACTGGTGGTTTTTGGTGTCATGGAAGTGTTGGTGATGAGTGTTGATTCTAAAGGCGATGATGTAGTGATCGCGCCAGCCTACAGCGGGGTTGCCTGCCACTGCAGCCTGCCCCACAGGCCAAATAGGACATCCAGAGAATGAGAGAAGTGCGAGTTTGGCCCAAAACAATGTATTAGAGGTTGAATGCCTCAGGGTGGTTGCGATAACTATGGCTGTAGTTAGATTTTTCATGTTAAACAACATGTGGAGGTCTCCAAGAATTTATAGGTTGGAATAGTTCAGATGGGTTACAGTATCTAGTAAGACATATTTCAAGTTTGCATTGCTGGGTGGTGGTCTATATATTAAGAAGGAACAAGTGATAGTTGGAGAGGGATGACATTTTATTAGAAAGGATTCAGTCGTTCATTGTGAGGTTTTCAATGAGTGTTATTTTACGTGATTTTTAGGTCTCGGCTGGCGTGGGCTGCGCACATGCGCGGTCTCGCTGGCAAGATTTAATGATTTGGGGTATTTTCTGTAAAGGGCTTTAAGCCTCGCCCCTCTTTCCCATTGGCCAGCGTCACCGTTTATGCTAAACGGTGGCCAGCCATTGGGAAAGACCTCTTTGTGACGTTCACTTTTGGATTTTTGAGCCATCCCACTTGGACTGGCTCGTCTGCCTTCAGTGCGTTACAAAAGGTTTCTGATCTTTATGGGGCCATGTGTTTCAAACACATGGCCCCATAAAGACAAGAGATTGCCTACGACAGAAGGCAAGCAGGCCGCATGTTTATTTTTGCATCGCACAACAGTTTATGACAAGTAAGCTCACTTCCATATGGTCATAAGCCTAAACATATGCAGTTCAAGCTGAAGTAAGCGGGAAAATTCATGAATAACGGACAGCATGCCACTGAAGCAAGGTGGCATGCAAGCAAACTGGGGAAGGTCCTGCCCAAAAGACCCGTCAAAATATAAATCTACGGGATTTGGCTTTTGGTACTTCTTAATCCTCATCTCACTCGGCACTATGTAGTCGTCTTACTTTATTGCCTCCCTATATTATCTGAGTGTAGACACTGCGTACCCTCCTCCAACCCAATTAATGCCATACATAAACTCGTTACTTCACCCCCCTCCCCCCCCCCCCCAGTTATATCGCCCGTTCTCTCACCAGGCATACCCTCCCCGCGGGGGGTTGAAAAAAGATCTAGCTTCCTTTGCCATTATGTAGCTGAAGACTACTCCACCACCCATGAAGTCATTCCTGGAACGAATGACGCAATGGCCTGCTACCGACAAAGATGTTGCCTGCGTCAGTGTCGTAACATACGACATCATCCGCGGTGGCAAATGAAGCAAGGGGAGCTGCTTTGCAGAATTAACGGATTTATGTCGCAAAAACGAGAAAGATCAAATCCCATCTGCTATTTATAAACTATCCAAATTACGTTATTCCTACGAACAATTCTACGCCGTACAACAGTACCCTACCCAAGGCCTCTCACCAGGGTTGGATTGGGGTAAAAAAAAAAAATATATATATATATATATATATATATATATATATATATATATCGGCCCGGGCACGCTTAAAACAAGCATTTAAAATGCAATAGGTCTCGCCTTTTATTAAGGTAAAGCCATTTGCTTTGCTATACAATACCATTAGCAAAGCAAATAGCTTTAACTTAATCAAAGGAGAGACCTATTGCATTTTCAATGCTTGTTATATAGATGGCAGCCAGGCCTCATCCAGTTCTGCAAATACATTTTTTTGTTGAGGATGCGAAATTCAGGTCTGATGGCTTTGTGGTATGTGGGATTAGTCTTTGTTAAGCCATGTTTCAGCTAATGAAGAGGGGGTGTGGTGTGGTTTCCCAGAGTATAGCAAAAATGGTGAAGCACTTTTTACTGATGGATCTTGCATTGGAGTAAGCATTTAAATTATTTTGTTTCTTTCCTCTTGATATAAGACTGCTTTGAGGGCAATGTGTGGTCTACAATGGTTGCATTAGGGCATGCGTTCTATTCCACCACAATCTATCTGCTCAAGCTGTTGGCTTACACAGTCACTACTGTATGTTTACTACTGCATCCCACCAGAAAAACATTGTGCCACAAGTTCAGGTACATGGGCATGGCATTCAACACGACTGCCATACAATCATTTACTGCAAATAAGAGGGGAGGTATTTATCTAACAGTTTCCTTTCCACTCTCTTGAGCTTCACGACAGAATCTTCAGTTTAATCAGCAGGTCTTTTTACAAAAGGGGCTTAAATACCACAGAAGGGAAAGTTAGCCCAAGGGGGTAAATGAAAGAAGAGAAAGTAGAAGTTATGTAATACAAAAATATAAATTTTATTTCTATGGCGATTTACAATAAGAATAACAAAGGTTTTCTTAATTTTTATACAACATAATTAGCGCTCTGAAATATATAAAATGAGATCTCTTATATTAAAAAGCCATATTATTATAAAATGTAAATGAATGTTGGGAAAGAGAATCCTGTATTTGAATTAGGCATAGTCCTATTTTCGATCAAAGGTGAACATAGTAAACAGACAATAAAACATATCCAACAGTTGAATTCACTTTTTCTGGCACATGTCTGACAGGAATGCACATGAAGAGATTTCCTGCTTTGGGACTTTGCATGTTAAATCGTTTAGAAATCCCTAGCACCGAAATTTTGCACACAAACCGTGTTCTCCAAAACATGTATGCTGCAAGAGGTTCCAAAGATAAAGGATTCAGATCTGGTGATGTGTCCCATGTTGAACCATTAGCAATGAATCCTGAGAAAAGAACAGCTTTTTAAGCATTTTCGCATATTCAGTAGAGTGAGTGTTTTTTTGCTTCATAGATATTTTAGCTTGTAAAGTTCTGTAACAGGACATTCAGTTATAAATAATCATAAGAGAAGGCACTTCAGTCTCCTACTGGACTCTTATGAAACAGCGAAAAACACTAGAACAAACAGCTTTAACACTTCTACCCTACAAATTTCGATTCCCCCAATTGCCTTCTCCAACAGCATCTTATATATTTCAATCCCAGCCCTTTCATGTTAGGGGTAGTGTGGAAATTGTAAAAGGGGTAGTCAGTATATGGAAGTACTGAACAGATTAAAAATTATGTGCAAACCACTGATGTACTATAACGTTTTTGGTTCTTGGGACTGAAGATTTTAGAGGAGTTAATCTTATGGATGACACCATTATGCCAGATTTGGAGAAGTAATGTCTTGCATGGCCAAGTGTAGTTGGCTACACACTCACAAAAAGATAACAAAAGGGAACCCCTTGTTTCCCAGTTACACATGGGTGTCAGATATAGGGTTAATACAGAGGGATCTACATAGCAATGTTTGGCCGAGTCAGGATTTCTACTTGAGTGTCCAGTACCGTGATAATATAGGCTTATATCTCTAAATTACGAGTAACAGCACACTTTGAATTATGTGTACACCCGAGCACCTCTCCTTTGGTATATGTGACTGATCAGGTCTCATTGGAGGATACCATTACAACACTTATGGAGGAAGCAGTGCTTCTTTTTTAGTATGCGTCATTATCAGTACTCCATCCAACAGTTAATAGCCATTGTAAAACTTGACGTCCATAAGTGATAGAATGAAGACACTGATCTTGCAACTACAAGATGGCCAGCACTGCTCTTACCAAATGATTGGGGCTACCAGTATAAAGGCAACTGAAAATCGCTACGAGTGGACTTCAGTCCAGTGAGGTGGACCAAACGACAATCATAAATGCAGACTGTTTTACACAAGAGAAGGCCTCAATAGAAGTCAGACGCTGTCACATGACACAATCAATATTATGGAAGACAAAGTCAAAGACTAGGGGAGAGCCACTCTTCCTTATCACCTGTGCCAGCTTATCAAAGAGGACTTGTTTTCTTCAAAGGTCCATACAAATAGAATAATAGCATCACAGTGGAATGCTCACTGTAGGCACCCCACACATCATTATGTGATAGATAAAGGGATGGCATGGGTCTACAGGCTGTCTGCCTGCACTGCTCATCTTAATGTCTTCCCACCCCTCAGCAAATGTAATAGAAATATCTAAAAAACATGAACTTGCCTTCTCCAAGACTTTTTAAGCTGGCCATTAGTTTTGCTGTAAGGCTGTTATGAGTAACCTTGCTTTGTCCTATGGGCTTCTCGGAGGCACTGTCCTCCCTACCACTCTGGAAATCTAGTATGATCATTGTATCTAGTTATTCCACCATACTGCTTTGATGTAGCAACCTCGTCTCTCTCATCACATTCAAGGCATTTCACAAAGTGCGATCATATGGCTGCCTTATGTCATGATTTGTGAGTTCGGTGCAGTGTTCTTTCTTTTCACAGCGGTATCATCTGATAGGCCTTTGTGGTAGTGTATGTATTTTAAAAGCAAGACGGGGGAAGAAGCATCGGGGGGTGGGGGGGGGGGGGGGGTGTTACCGTGTAGGAATCTTGCATGGAGATGTTGAGAAGAGTAAGTTAAGTGCTGATTTAATGGTCTTCTCACATTTACTATTGTTATAGATCATTTTTAGTGGGAAGGAAAAACTGAGGCCACAGTAATAAATTCTCAAAACACTTTTTGCACAAGGACATGAAGTAACTCATTTTTTACCATTTTTATGGGAAACCAATAACCAGTAGTAGGCTAGCAGAAGAAAGACAAAAGGATGTGTTGCCAATAATAATAAATTACAGAAAGTGAACTCTGTGCCCTCTCCTTTCCAGCCCACCTCGATATTAAACTATGGTGTTGTCTTTAACTAGGCTCTTGTTTTAAAGTGAACTTCTGCCATGGAATTAAAACACTACTTTGGGGTTCCCAGTACTGCAACCTTAATACAGAGGCAGGTTAAGTAACTGCTGCCCAGAAGTCAATTGGGGAGCCATAGGTCCATGCTATTGTAACAGGCATTGTGATTTCTAGCCAGGATTAAAGTGTTCCAGGCAGGAGAACTGGATAGCAGCATTTTGGTACCATGTGCACAGCATGCGCTTTGAGATGATGCCCCTGAGTAAAAAGAGTGATAGAGGTTCCAAAGGGCAAACCCCAGGGATTTTACAGTGATCCCACATTTCTGGGTGCAGCGGGTTTGCTCCACTGTCTAGCAATGAAGACACCTGGTTACTGTAGGTGGGTAGGCACGGCACAATTACCAGTGTGAACGCCATCTAGAATGTGGCTTTACGGTACATTCTTGACATGCATTAGTTCAAGAAAATAGATAAGCTTGGGGCTATGGATAACCAGATGCTGTTGGCATAAAGTAACCGAATCAAAGTCCATAAACTGAGTAGCATAAACTGAATAGGATTTTTTTGTCTTTTATGCTTTTTATGCAGTAACTAGGGATGTAAACTAGTAGACCACTACCAGTGTGCCATTTTAGGTGTGGAAATGTGCACAAATATGTAAATCTTAGGAAAATTCTTCCCCTTAGCCCTTCGAAGCTGAAATTCTGATGCAAATGGCTTGTAATTTTAGGGATACTGTCTGGCCATCACTAAGCTAAGACACTTATAGTCAATAGTGGAAAAAGACACGTTCAACTTGAATGCCCATGTAAAATGAATGGATGTGGGTATGTCGATTGGTAGCTGTGACACACCACATCTTGAGTGGGAGGATAAAAAAAAAAAAAAAAGGCTGCCGGGTTTTGAGAAGTAAAAACTGCCGGGTAGTCAACAAATGTTATCCACTACAAACCAACCTTTAAGCCCTTATGCTTTGTTCTCTCTTCTTGGAAATCTACTCATTCCAAAAATACCATCTAGTTCTTATAAAGCACCATCTAGTTCTTATTCAGCACCATCTAGTCGTTATACAGCACCCATAAATAGTGGAGATCGACACCGCATCTGCTGTTCGATAGCAACGAATGAAGAGCAAGATGAAGATTCATCCCTCTACAGACCATCCTGGAACGGTTTCCAGTTCTTGATCTCTATTGGAGTCCCACTATCTGGTTCCTTTAAACAGGTAAGCCACCAAGCACACCCGACAGCTCAGCCTGTCTTACACATGGTCCCTTCCAACCCTGAGAAGAAAGATTTTTTTGCTGCAAATGCCACAAGTGCTTGGCAAGACAACCACATCGCCTCTGAGTAATGTTCTTCACTTGGCAGCAAAATGCCCTCTGTCCAAGGGCACTGGAAGTCCACATGCGTTTCCTTTCTTACAGTTACCAACGGAGTTGGATATAGCAGCTAAGACATCCCCTTCCATGGGGCACAGACTTTCTTCATTTCGCCCATCCATCCTGGCCATCAGCCTACTCGCTCCACTTTGCAAATGATTTTCTCCTCAAAGAGGGGCAGCACTGCATCTTCCTCTGAAATCTCCTGGAAAACAGCGTTGCACTCGAACTCTTGGCTTTCTTTCTTGAAATAATATCTGCTCAGAAAAAAACATCAATTACTGAAACAGTTTGTCCTAGTCTTGCACACTAGACACAAAAAAATAGGTGAGGCTGGAATAGGTGCAACTGAAACAGCGTATGTTTAAAAAAAGCCCCGCAACAGGATGGTATTTTGTGAAAATCCATTCCATTTTAATTCAGCTTCTTTCAGTCGCCCTCTAAAGGTACCGCAAAAAAGAGAATCATATTTAACCTATTTGCTGTCCTCATTTCCTTCGTTTCCCATCCCAATCATTTTGATTATGCAATATTATGCACCGAGATCTCTTCTCCAGTTGACCTACTACTCACTTGTAGATGCCTTTTTTGCTGAGTAGCTCCTTGAACTCCCGGAGAGTGAGGGTTGGTTCCTTTGTTCTGATCATATAAGGTATTCTCTCCCCGCAGAAGTAGTAAACGATGGCAAGCCCTCCCTGAAGATGGCTTTCTGTGTTCACCTTCTTCGCCATTTTGTGCCTGCAACAGATAAAAGAACCAGATGGTTGAAATGGAGGCCAACAAAATACTTGACAGTTTCTTATTCTGGGTATCCGCACCCGTTGTCCTCTACCTATGTAAGTGTAAAATAAGCGAGATGGTTCCTAAGAGTTAGTTTAAAATATTATAGGTCAGATGTGAATAAACGTTAGAAAAGAGATCCTCCAATGATGAAAAACTAGTTCACAAGGCTAACCATAAACATAATGTTATGCTACGGGCATTTGTCTAGCACATTTCTAGTGGGCTATTGCACTTTCAGAATCTAGTCACACTTTGTGTTTGACAGATACTCATATACTGGAATGTAAGTGATGTCTTGACACTATTTGTTTATGTTTCCTTTTGTACAGGTGCTGACAAGAACCTGTTATGGGGCTGTTCGTTATGTGTTCCTTTACATGCTTCAAAAGGCTTGCTCATATATTTCCTTACGCGCTTGTGTATGGTTGCCCTCTGCTCCTGTTAAGGTGGTTACTTTGGAAGTGGCTTTCCTACAATGTTGCGCACATGTGGACTATCAAGGTATACTTACTCTTCGGAAATCTTGGCTGTAGAAATGCCAGATGAAGGGACACTCTCCTGGACCTTTGGCCGCTCTCTTGTTAAAGTGGGCTGCACACACCTAAAATGGTTGCAGAGAGATTCATTAATGCAAGTTTATACAAGACATTCCACCATTTAAAGTAATGATACTTCTAATCAACCACCTCCCCAGTCTGGTACAGCCTGTCTTCTAAATTCTCCCTGCACACCATGCAATATGTTATCTGTAACAGCCAAGGAGGCCTCACATCCATACTCTTGCACTAACAGTGGAATCACAGTGATGCCCCCTGTAGGTGTTCAAAACTGGGTTTGGCCCCTCATGTCCAAACAAGGATTCTGCATACAAAAAGCTGTGGAATATTCAGTGGCACAACAGCAAATACTAACAGAGTAGTACAGCAGGCTTACTATGAAGACCGCCCTCAGTCAAAAGTTATAACTATTAGATATGAAAAAACTTACGTGGATTCAAAGCCAATGCACTCATTTAAACGCTCATTTGCTAAACGATGTCTAACGTCTTCCACTGGGCTGCCAAACCCACATAACATCACAGTCTCTTTACTTGTACCACCTTGGCATCAACATTGCACTCTTGCACCACCCTAGCTCTCTGCTCATGTTTTTAATTTTCTTAACAGTGCCTCAAAAACCACACTGTTGCATCACCTAAGCAATGTTCTGTAGGTTGTCCCCTTGTGGCGTCTTTAAATAAGGGATATGAGCCACACCTCAACGGCTGAAGATATTTACATTCTGGTACATTCTAGAATGTAAATAGGTTTACAATCAGCGTCTTCCCAGCCCTTAGCACGAGACTTAATAGGCCCTCGGGTTCACGATGACAACAAGAGGTCCGCACCTGGGTTTCTGCATCTTGGGTGCCTTCTTCTCTTCCACTAGTCGACGCCGAGCCTCTTCTAGCTGGTCAAGGGTGTTGGGTGCGTTGAGGGGAGGCATGGAGGTATCCTGCAGGAAGAGGTGAGCTGGCTGGGACGTAGAGCGGTGAGATGCTTTCTTTACATCTGGGCAGTGGCTGAAAAGGGAAAAGAAAAAAAAAAAAAGATAAAGCTCGTCGAACATTATGAACTGCACAAAAAAACCATAAACATCTCAATACCATTATACCATTCGCCGTTGGCACATTTTCATGCTCAATTAATGTTATTCCAGCATCCCGAGAGGGTTTTAGAGTAGGGGTGACAATGCTGGAGAGCATCTATTCAGACTCCATGTTCTGCTCACCTTGCTGTTGTGTCCCGCTGGTGTTTCTTCACAATCTTGGCACTCTCTAGCACCCACTGCCAGACGCTGTGATTGCGCCCCATGTCTTGCTCCGCGGACAGAGGCGTCGTCAGCCCAGTCGAGGCCACAGGCTCTTCCGTCCTCTGCGGGAGGGCGCAGGTCTCCGTCTTCCGGCTTCCTTTACCACCCAGCGAGCTGAAAAAAGGCAAAACGCATTTAGGTGGCCATGCTTCTGGCAAGTACAACTGCATTTCGGATCTACATAGAGTTCTTAGATGGCTCCATAGCGCACACTAAACTTAACTGTCACTAGGCGCTGAAATCTCACCCTAGGCTACACCAAACTCCTCCACTCGGACATTCCACAAAGACTTTACACTTTGAAACGTAGTATGTTTGGGCATCTTTCATGATGAAGTAGCAGTCTTTAGGCACTGCTTGTTGTAGGTTTTAAGCAGTATTAACAGCGGACTTTCCTTTACTCCTGCTCGTTGGTACTCAATTTCATGAGCCACAGGAAGATTGAAATAATGAATTGGCCTGGCCAGAACGCAGATCTGCGATCTACAGGTTACAGAGGCATTTCAGGGGCACGCGTTCTGAAGTATACGGCTAAACAAAACATCTCCTGCACTGCGGAGACTTTACAGCTTCCACATTTGGTGTCTATTAATTACTAGCCACACAGAGGATCGTGGGTAAGGCCTGACGTGGCTGGAGTACAACAACAAAACCCAGACATAAAGCTATTTTTTGCTATGTAATAGAAATGTGAATGTACAAACGTAATACAGTTAGTATGTGCATTATCAATATGTGGAATAGAATAAACGCATTTATCCCAGGTTCTCGATCCCGACAAGCTTCAAATGTGTATGTCCTGCTTACTTTTTCAAGCACTTTATAGGACAATACAGGAGTTTCATCGCAAAATATTTTAAAATGTTGTATTTTATTATGCTGACTCACTGTTATAACCAATAACAACGTAGAATAAAGTGGGCTGCGTCATAATACTGATATTAAAGTAAGTCACGTCGCTCATAAAATTCCCTGGGACCCATTTGAGCACTTCTTACACTTACCCGCCAGAGATCCGGCTATCCAAGGTTGTGGTGGTTCCAGTTTCTGATCCCTGAGGCGCCTTTGTTCGAAAATGGCAGGCTGATGAGCCAGGCAACCGGAGGTGAACGCCTTGCCCTTTGACCTTCCTCTGGTTGAGGGGAGATTGGGAGCGCGGTGACAGGGTGGCCGGCGTCTTGAGCACCCGCGACAGGTGGTCGTCGAGAATGGACTGTGGGTCATCCTCGCAGAAGGCGGGAGGCAGCACTTCCGGCTTGGCGACTGGCACCTCATATTCATCTTTTTCTTCCTCCTATTGGTTCGATAAAAGCTGGTTAGTAACTGCATCACATCAAGGGGCTTCGCGCTTATCCACCAATCATATCAGTGTACATCCGCCATCACACTTACTCCTCGCTAACCGTCTACCCAACCCACGTGACCACACTGCTCATTAGGGCTCTCGCTCTCTCGGCGCTCGCGCTTCCATTACAGGCGCGCGCAGTGACGGCCCTCCCTACGCACTGAGATCCCAGCAGCCGCCTCGGTCTCAACAGGCTGTGACATGTCAACCGGTGCTGCTGCCAGCGCTGCATGCCAGGGCTTCCAGTCTATCGAGCTTTCTTGTTATTGGTGCCTCGTTCTGAAAATACTCTTAACCTCGCCCTTCTCTCACTCGTCTCTCTCACCACAGATCCAGTGTCCCAGCTACCTGCCGACTGTTCCTACGAGTAACCATTTCCCCCTCTCTTTCGTATTTACACTACTGTTCAAGTAGTGTTTCAGCGCAATCCTCCTTTTCTCTTTTGGTGGCTCTTAAGAGTCATTCTTCTACTTTCCCCCCTACCGACCCCTCTTTTATTTATTTTGTTGCTTTAAATCCTTTCACCTTTGAATTTTTCCCTGCAACTGCCCCAGCCTCAATCCTTTGCAGTCCACTGTCCCCATGAGATACTCTATACTTCCTGATACCTCCAGATCCACCCCCCTTGGCGGCTAACTCTCTTTTTGACGTCTATAAACTTGCCACAGATCTCCCCCTCTCACTTTCCTTTCCCCATCTTGGTGAGGCAGTCCCACTCACCTCTTTCAACCTTTGCAATTTCTCCTCCAGCCTCTCCTCAGCCTCTCTCTGCTTCTTAACCCGCTCCAACGCTGCGGTCAGCTTGGCGGCAAACTCCTCGGGGTTGGCCGGCAGCATTTCTGCAGTGGGACGCTTGGTCCTCTGAGGAAAGATGGGGGAAAAAAAAGGGGGGGGGGGTCACGTTAGGGTGTTCTTGGAAGAAAGTAATCTATGACCACACAATGGAAAGTACATCAGAATGTATTGTCACTGCCTAGAGTTCACAAGTTGGCTTACACACACTGGTGCTGCTAACAGTTTTCAGAGACTGGGTGCTGGGTAACACCACTAAAGACATAGGGATTGCGACAAGATAAAACAAAATTTAAAGGCATAATTATTGCTCATTCACATTCTAAACTCAAGGATGGTTATTTTGGGGGTGCTGTAGCACCCTTCCCACCCCTACTTCTAGCGCCTATGCTTGCACACCTCTCCATGATGCAACAAACAAAAAAAGAAAACACATATGGTTGGATCTGGTAAAAAATAAAAAGTGTGGGAAGTGATACAGTATGCAACAGAGTAGGTGTGGGTTCAAAATTCAGAAATGGCCACCTACATCCCCAGTTGGTATATTTACAATTACAGATCTCGTACCCAAGTTTAGTTCACCCCAACCCCCACTCCCCAACATCAGTCAGTGAGGTACAAGTGACCAGAGCCTGGAGTTGGAGGGGAAGACTATACATCAAGCCTCGGGTGTCCAAATTGGACCCTTGCGACCCAAGGTCGTCTCACGGACCTGTAGTGAACATCCTGCAATAAGGGCTCCCTCGTTAATCACCGCAGCATTCAACACTATCAAACAGCAACTCCATGACTCGACTGCACAAAAGTAAACATTGTAAATCAATACAAGGGCTCAGATTTGGCTTTGCCTCAGATGGGATCTGACCAACTCTACACCAGTTCAGCTAGCCTCCAAGAAATTTGGATTCCCACCCTTGGTCAAGGGTCTCCAATTTACAAGTCAAAATGTTCTTATGCGAGTTTGTATATCAACGTTTAGCTAATAATCCCCACCACTGAACTTACAGGCACAAATGGGAGAGAAGTCTGCCCATTGGAACTGATGCTTCGGTGAATTTCTCGCTGTTGCTGCTTTTTGCTACGGTACGGCGGTACTCCATCCCTGCAAGAAAGCAAGATCTGTTTAATACTCTTTCATGCATGGTATTTCCCACCAGAAATTGGCAAAGACCAGAAGACACATGGAGAGTCAGAACCAATTACATTACCTAAGACAGAAAGACATGACAACATCATACAATGCAGTAATAGGTTCAGAGCGCAGGACAAGCGTAGAGATGTCCATGTGCATTGGTCACCTTTTATAAGACGGGGTAATGATGATGGGGCGGGGCGCTTAAGAGATGTCAATGAAAAAAAGAGCAGGCTGAAGGAATACATGCGATGATATATAGATATATATATAGGCGAGGAAAGACTATGCCACTTCACTCCCTCAAGATCACAGGCCTCTTTAACCATTGGGTGCGTGATGTGGTTGTGGGAGATGCGACCAGTGTTAATATAGGATGGTTATAAAGGCAGGAGATGCCATTCAGCTCAAAGGGTATTTTTCTTGGGCAGGTAGAAATGCTGATGCTACTCTTGCATATGGGTGCCAAGGAGGATGAACATGTTACCCGAGTGTATGCTTGAAAGGGTGCATATGCTACTTTTCTTTGCAGGCCCTAAATTGAGAAGGCGGAGACACAGCCCTTCTTTATCAGTGTCTAGGACAGAGAGTAACGGTACCAGCAGAAGGGAGGTTAGAGAGGATATCCTACTAACAGGTGCAATATAGGATCTTCTTGTTAGGTGTGCAAGTGGATGGAGACTGTCGCAGGTGATTACTAAGTGGAGTACTTAGGCTATGCAGTGCGGGGACCAACTCTGACATGGCAAAGGGTAGAGGTGAACTTGAAGGTGATGGGTCTCGCTCCTCCTTTTAGGGATCTGTACTTACACACTCCCATCCGTTAAGGACATGCTGTCTTCCGTTAGGGCATCGCTTGAGATCTCGCTGTCGTTGATGCTGGCAGCTGGTGCATAATACTGAAAAGGGGGTTCTGTTCTCCGAGCGAAGCATCTGCAAAGAATTAAAGACGGGGAGACCTTACAATGCGAACCTGGCAGTACTGATTTTAAAACAAGCAAGTTTGAGCAACACTGAACATGAGCCTTCTTCTCGATTACCAGAGGAATAAGCACACAACATCAATAACCCCGGAAAGAACAGAAAGAAAATAACAGATTAAAAGAATATAGCCTCTGTCAACAGACAGCAGGTTGAGCCTGAAATCCCATGTCCACTCCTAAAGATTTTCAAGTTTTACAAAAACAAGTAGTAGTTCCGAACCAACCACAAGATGTGGGAAGTAGTGCATAACACCAGATGTAAACCAACACAAGCTAGAACATAGCTACCCATGTGGCTGTACTTCATGGTCCTGGGACCGGAACCCTCATGAGACCCAACTAGAGATACTCTAGCGTTTTCAGAGAGACTACTGGGTAACCGGAGATGCAACACCTCTCAAGCACCTGTCCTTCTGAGACTAAAGCACGCCGAGAAGAGTTGAACTAATCAAGACCAAATGACATTGTGGGGAATTCACCACCAGAATGCAAGTTGCTTTGTTCTTGTGCAGAGTTTATACAGATTTTTCTGTGAGCTAGAACATAGTCCGGCTTATAGACCACAATTGGCAACTTATATCAGTCAATATGCCAGGCAAGCAAATTATTTACAAGTTTTATTACATTTTGGTCGAACGAACAGTGCAATGTTCCTGCTGGTTCCGATTTCATCTCCAGGGGTATTATACCTTTTATTCCTACCATGGCTTTCTGGAATTAGATTCAGAAGATGCTATAGTCTGCCACATTGAACCTGGTCTCTAAATAATTTGGAGCTTTCCCAACAGGTCAGTGGCTGTCAGTTCTCTAGAGGATTGGCGGGGCCTGCCGCAACTCAGGTGTTCAGCTTGTAGCCCGGTGACCAGTCACCTCGGTGGGCTTGACACTCTTCGACTCTTGGTCTAATGTGCAGATGACATCACTTCTGATATCCTTGCTCACATCTGCCACAAGCCGATATCCTTGCTCACATCTGCCACAAGCTGATTTCAAAGAGTCACACGGTTTGATGGTTTAGACACAGGCGTGCCAGGAAGTGCCTCTCGTTTCCTGAGTGTGCCTTTACAAAGAAACACACAGCGCTTTTGGGCTTTTGTTCTGGTGCCTGGGCAGCACATGGGGGCAACTTCAAAGAAGAAGCCACAGCCGTGCTCATGCAAAACACATCAGTTGACATGCCTCTGCGTGCTAAGCAAATACTATATTCACCCCAACTACTCAATGAACCAAAAATCATAATCAAACCACAGACCAGGGTTTGCAATATTCTGCAGCGGAGTGAGAAAATCAGGGCTGATGCAACAATGTTTTAGGGTTTGGGGTGCAGGGGGACACATGAAATAGGAATATTGAAAAGAAAAAAAAAGGAGACGCCTCATGTAAGCAACCAAGATGGTGAAAGTGAATAGTCATTGTAGTGGAACAGGCTTCACATCACAGGTATATCCTATTAGTACAGGGGTGAATGACTGTTCATCTAGGATTCAGTCAATCCATCTCGATTCTGAATGAGTTTCCATGGTAACAGTCAGAGCAATGTGGTTTAGTCATGTCACGTCCCTGCTTCAATGTCGCTCCTCGGTTCACAAAGACACACTTTCTCTGTCTTATTGTGGTCTAAAAAGGTGTCCCTGAAACCACCCATGTTTCTCTCAATGTGGTAACTAGGCACACGGTAAAAGCTCTGGGGTATGTTACCACCTGTTAATTACAGCTCGCTAACAAGTTTCAGGTTCTGTCAAACATGTGACCCTGAAAAGACCTATAAGGGCACGTGACTGCTTCGACTCGGGTCCTACTGTTGCGTCAGAGGCTCTGGCCTGCTGGGAAATCTCCCAGCCCCCCCATAGGGCAGCCCTGCGTCTGTATTGAGTTACCCAGACGCAAGCCCCACATAAAACACGGAAGTCTTGGCCAGCAGAGGAGATGTACGTACACAAGCCATGAAAGAGAAGCCTAGCGCCTCCCTAGCTCGGAGACTGTGCGGGATGATGAAAACAAGCTCGGTTCGGCCTGCTTTAATCTGCAAACCGGCAAACCAGGGGGTCACAGAGAAAGGAAAAAAATTGAATAATGGGGAGGGGGTGGGTTTGGACGAGAGACTAGACTTTGAGTCGCTGCACGTCTCTAGATGAAGAAAAGAGGCATCTCGCGCCGTAATCCAGCATAAGCCTTTCAAAAAAATGTGAAAAAAGGAATCCTTCCTGAAGAAACTGTGATTAAGAGATAAGGTGTCTTTGAAACGGCTCGTATTGTTGGCAGTGGTAGAGTGGGGAGAAAAGTCAGAAGTCTTTGTGCAGGCGGAGGGGGGTTCCTCTCGCCAGCACAGGCGGCTTTCTTTCACATCAAAGGACTGTTGTGTAGGAAGGAAGAGGGGATGTGAGTAGAACTAACCTTTGACCCCGCCCCCCCCTTGAAAAAGGAGGGAGATGCCAAGGAATGCTTATCCAAGTAGAACTTGGTGACGAGGTGCGCAGTCGACTAAAAACGTAAGCCGTTTTGCGCCTAACTGGGATTTTGGATTTAAGATCATAGCAGCTCGCCATTCGTGGCCTCCTTTATTCCATGCCACTGTTAGTGTGTTGTGTTGGTGCGCCCCGAGTAGAGAAGTATGCGCTACCTTACGGTTGCAGGTTCGAACCGGGCCTGGAAGAAATGTATCTAGTTGGAGCACTTCATAGTTCTGAACCCAGAAAAATATACCAAGTGTCCTACCAGAGCAAGTAACCTCTGCCCTTTGTTACTTTTAAAAATACCGGTGGAGAATGCACAGGAAGACAGCGCTTGGCTGTAAAAGCTCAGAGTGTTGGTTTGTCTACACTAGCATTCCCCAGCAATGCCACAACTGTGCCTGAATAAACACAAAAAACAGCCACACATCGCTTTCACCTTATGTGGAACATCTTCGAGCTTGCCCACTTGAAAAAGCCAATGGCCGGCTTTGCAAGTTGCCCTAATCAGAGTCCAACCATAGAGCGAGACAAATAATCATTCCCCATGACGACAAAGCCAGCCACCACTCCACACCATTCAGTTTTAGTGTGTCATTTAACCCCAGAATCAAGTGAATGACTGTGGCTAGTAAAACAAAATAAAAAATAAAACAAGCTTACAGAAGGGGGTATATAAAGTGGCTACAATACCGCATAGAAACGATCACACGACAACCAACCTTGTCACCCATTTGGGGACTTCCCTAAACCTCTGGTAGCCATTCCACTGCGCAAGAAGCGGATATTATCACGTTTTCCCTGAAGGATTGACACCTGGTGTTGAGTAAGTCCAAGTGGGGATGCTGAAAACTAACTGTAAAATGTCAACAGGCAATTCCACCCTGGCTGGGAGGCTAGGGCGCAGCAACTCCAGAGGCCATAGTTTCAGTTCTGCAAAGGAGTTGAGAAGAACACAGGAAATGTCTAACATGGGTGCAACCTCCCAACAAGATAGATTTTCTTTGAAGTCGTGTTTAAAACTCCCATGATCTATTTTAGCTATTTAGCACAACCAGGGTCATGTTGCAGTTGTACAAACAGAGCAGAACTCTTGCACAAGCCTCCCGTTAGATTTTGGAGTTTGACTGTACATGGATGTTTGCTGGCATACATGCATGTTAGTAAGATTATGTTTCTCCTTTATTCCTCATGGTTTTATCTGGATCTGAAACCTCAATGTTATTTTCTGTAATTGCATCTGATGCCACCATGTGACATACAGCCACCGATTATCATTCCGGGCAAAGTAGATCATGTCCAATGTTCTGGCGAGTGAATGCATTTGGAAAGGCATGCTTTTGTAGGCGTTAAACCTTTAATACTGAGGTACACACCCTCATACCAAAAAAATAAACAAATTGGGGGCGGGGGGGGGGGGGGGGGGATGGTTTTCTAGGGGGAAACATCACACATTAGATTCTGTGCATTATTTAGATATCCATTGATTTTGTTCTAACCTTTCGAGATGAAAAGAGTGTCTATCACGCTGTCTTTGAGTGCGCCTTTACATTGTGGGAGAGGTTTTGTTTACACCATGTTCATTCAAAGGACCGCTCAGCTTGGACTCCTGCCCACAGTGACCTGCCCTTGACCGAGAGCCATGAAAGTGCCGCCGGTGTGCTCAACCCAAACCTGCCAAACGTTTATTGTTTTATTTGGCTGCGTGACCGATTACCGAAGGTTTATAACTCCATTTTACAGTGCTGCATCCCTGCGCGGCCCCTTTCATCTCCATGGAAAGGACCCAGTGAAGGAGAAACAGCACACTGTAAAGCAAAGAGGGCTTTCTTGCAAGGTCCTGGACGCCCTGTGCCCCTTCCCGGTATCTTTCCTTATTATTTTCTTTAGATGTAGCTGATAATTATACCACCTGTGGCAGTGGCAGCCACGCGCTGGCAGCAGACGGTGACGCACTTGGCCGCCTGCGCGTGCACGTCAGGAGGCGAGCCTTAAATGCAACATACGGCGCCTTCCGTTTACCACCAACTTTTATATAAACTTTCATCTGCCTAAAATTAACTTCACTTCAATGGAAGTCAATGAAAAGGTTAAATCCAGGGATTTTTTAAACTCTCTCATTTCATGGTTATAAATGTTGGCATGCATGCAACAGGAAAAAAAACCATGCCCTTGCGAAAGAAAAATGGAAGAGGCTATCAAGAGACACATAAGCAACAAACATTCACAATTCGAAAACAACTAGAGCCATTAGTGTTGGCCACATACAAGTGATCTGCTCCTGTTCCCATTATATGGTTGCGATCCCATGAGTCTACTCGACTTTTATTGTGTAATACACAAAATAATGTTCATGATTACAGCACCACATTTTACGCTCCGCAGACTGTGGGTGTATTAGTAAAACTACGGCATACATTTACAATTAACCCAGTCTCAAGAGCAAGCAGCGTGTACACAACCTAAATGCACAGTAACTCATTAATACCAAGAAAACAAAACGTGATCATTGGACCCAGCACACCAATGCCGAATCAAAGGCACACTTTCTGAATGATTCCAATTAGTGGAAGGCAAAATTCTAGAAGGGATCAGCCTAAAGCTAGATTCAAAAGGACATAAAAGAAACCGATTAAAGTCACTAACCAATAGTAAACCAGATGTACAAAGCATTGAAATGGATCTCATTTAATGAAAGAAACCAGGTTTCAGAACGAGCAGTAATCAGAAGAGGAGGAAGTTTCTTACCTTTGATTTTTGGGTGGGATCCGGGTAAAGGCACGACTCAGTTTCCCAATCCTTGCAGCTCCTCCATGGGAAGGGCTTCCAAATTCATCCTCCTCAGCCAACGTTGGAAGACATGTCCCAGGTGTAGGGCTTTCAGGTGTTGGGCTATCTTCGGCAGCACGGGCATATTCCCGACAGATGTCCGATCGCATAAAGGAAGGGTATGCCTCCACTTCCATGACCCTTTGGATTTCCTGCTGTGCCTGGTCAAACAGGCATGGATCCAGCTGCTGGCTGCGCACTCCCTCCTTGACTTGAGCTCGGGTAGTGATCTTAAGGCGTCCACAGACCGCTTGGCTATTTTGCACATACCAGCGATAGATGGCTTTAGCAGTTCTAGAGGTTTTCGGCTCCGATGGGTCCATACAACGGAAGCCATTGCAGGCAAACCAAAAGCTGAGCAAGTCTCCTTGGCCCTCTCCTTCCAGATACATTCGAAAGAGGGTTGCTCCATCCTGGTCCTCCAGCAACATATGGAGGGAGCGTCCCCATCGGGAAAGACGGGAATCCAAAGCAAGACATCCTTCCGCCTCCCGAAGGCATAGCCCCTTCATTCCTCCTTGAAGATCATAGCGGGTTTTATGTGGAGCAGGTTTTTCCACCTGTGAAAGAAAGTGCACTTGTTAGTAAGGTACAGTGCATGGCCATGAGAAGCCACACATAACTTGTGAACATGCCTGAGAATATCTCCCCAGACTTCACCTCACTTTGCTGAAACAAAGTCTGTGGCGCCCATGCACTCAGTGCCCTAAGACAGGCGGACAGTCAAACAGCTCACACACATATGTATGACGAGCGTAGAGTACTATTAAACACACCACACCATATATAGTACAATCACCCGTACTCATGTCTATGCCAGATGGGTGCTGGATAAGGTGTAGGACGTCCATGATACCAGAGCACCTCGACTGTGGTCAATGAGATTCCCAGAACTCTAAAGGGCACACAGACTTCAATATGCTGCTGGACCATACAAATATCAGAAGCACATCTTAAGACTACTTCAGTCGTCTACTGGTGGCCGGTCACCCCTAGCACTTTCTTCCCACTGGGCAATTCTCAGCTTTGCCACCAAAACCCTAGGACTTCTCATGCAAGTGCCAACTTCAGCTCACAATTATCAAGCTAGAGGATTCCTGCATCCAGGCGCTCTACAGACTGATACTGGTGTGGAAGGCTAAACATCGCTTGCCCCGAAATACCTTTCAGATTCCCTTTTATGCAACACTCCCACGTGCATCCCAAGATCCACCTATTGAGATCTCCGATACTGCACAAAGACCATGTGCTGTGTCTAGATTTTAAAACTAAAAATGTTATAAACCCTACTGCATTTTTACAGTTATTTTTTTTAAGCATGGTAATTACTCTCCCTTTTATAATGAGTTATTATTATTTATATTTTATGGGGATTTCACCATCCAACCATAACTACCACTTGGCCTTTAGCCTTTTCCCAGATAGTTTCGCATGGCTGCTCCATTAAGAAACCCAAAAAAGTACAACAAACCTGCTCTTAAAGGACCGCCTACAGTGGTAGATGGATTCATTCATTCAAAACTGCCAGAAATACATCAGACACCCCTGCCACATGGGCTTCTTTCATCATATTGGTGTCTGATTTGTAGACTGCCATTACGGTCTCCAGAACGATATCTCACAGTATTCAGCGAAATTTATCTTCGCGGGATTGTAAAACGTCCACTGATAATTATTCTTTGAGTCTCAATCTGGTATGCCAAGACAGCTAAAACCAAATTGAATGCCATGTCCTTTAGTTGAATATCTTGAGCCTCACACATATCAGTAGATGTTGAATTATTTACACTATCTAACGCAATGTCTCATATCCCAAAGCTACAGGTTCTTATATACTTTGATAGGGACTTGTAAGCAGTGCACAATGCATGTATAGCTAAAAGTCTCACTGAATTCCTCTTCATAAGTAACTCTCTCATTTAAATTTGTAAGCATTTCCCAATTATTTAGTGTGTCACTTCCCCCAGGTGAGAAAAACTGCTCACCACCACCACAAATTCTCACCTGGAATTCTCTTGTCTCCTGGCCAGGCACGGGTGGTCGCAGGGATGTTTCACGAAACACATGCCCGGCATCGGGCAAACACGCCAGCACCCCAGCAGAACTCATGGCTCCTTGCGCAGGTATGTCTTGATTACCTGGAAAGAGAGAAGCAATACAAAGTTAAAGTCAGATACCAAGAATTGGAATTCTGTGTAAAACTTCTTTCAGCAGAGATGAGAACACATCACTAAAACATTTACGCATGTCAAAAAAGGCTTCGGAAAATATACTATTAGCAAGTAATTACTATTTTAATGGTAAACACAAAAACATCAGTTTTTGAAGAACTCCTTAGGGCCTTAGTGCACGTGATTTTTTTAAAAACTGGTCATGTGCTTTTAAAACTCAGTGGCTGCACAGAGTAGTTTAATAACTTCATAGCGTTGTACTTATTTATCTGTCTCTATAAGACTCAACAACTGTGCATGACTGATGACATTTTCACTGCAAACTAACCTAAAAGGTCTCCACATTCAAGACCCACCAACCTGCAGAGAACCACACAATGGAGTAAGGAATTTAACAAAAATGTCCCAACTCTGCTCTTGAAGCGTTTTTTTAAGAATATGATATTTGCCCTACATGACCGAGGGTTTTATTTTGGAGTTTTCACATGTGAGACACCCGTCAAAAAGCGGTGGTAGTTAAGTCTACACTAGTGCACTCTGAATCGGGTAGGCGGGACAAGTGACACTATTTGGGGAATGTCATCCACCAAAATCCAAATAGGACCCTACAAACTAGCAGTATGGTGTCACCGTGTTAGGAAACTGCATTTCTATTCTACTTTTTGGCGTCTTACTCACAGCAGCCAATGAACACGTTGCTGCCAGTCCTGACCCTCCCTTTTACAAAACATGATGTTGTATCAAGACTACAGCCCGAATAAATCACTAGTTTGTAAAGGAAAGCCCACAACTGAAAACAAGCTGCCCCAGTTATATAAAGCCATATGGGAAACCTACTGAAAGACAGAGGAGCCCTAAAGTGCTAGGTGCCTGCCCACCAGTGTCCGACGCTTCGCGATCATCTCGCCAGCGCAGCGTCCACTTTCAGTGTCTACTCAGTAATGGAAATCACGAGCCACCAGACAGCAGCAATAGCTACAGTTCTAAAAGTATTCTTAGTTTAACAACTTATCAATGGGGTTTGTTTCAAGTCAATCTGTCAAAATCAACTGGTCACGAGCCAATTACTTTATAATCTAAACATCTTAGCAGCCATTTTTTTAGCAGCATAGATCACTTCTGGTGAAGGCCAATCACAAAAATACTCTTTGCCCATCCATTAACCTAATAATGCCACTCCTTGTGGCTGATAATGGGATACTCACTCTGGATACTTCTATCAATGCAAGATCTTGCGGTATTTGTCTTTTGAGGGAGCACTCACATTGCTTCTGTCAGTGGGACTTGAGATCAGAAAACTGGCTCCCGAACAACGCTTTCTGAAGACCTTAAGGCCAAGGGGAATTAGTCGAATTCGGCTAAGATTGAAATTTCTTCATGAAGATAGTTAAAGAAAGGTCCAGATTTTGTCAATCTAGGTTTTGAAGAAGATATCCTTTCAGTCAATGCTTACATATGCGACTGTGTATTTTTCCTTTCTTATACTGCTACACCGAATAGATATGATACAGATCTGTTTGTGTGTCAAACTCCTGTGGATGCCATCTGCTAGGAGCAGAGTTCACCTACATAGTCAGATATGTTACATCAATGATCAAGTCAACCCTGTCTAATTGGTACAGCCGAGCCCACACTGCCTGTTCATGTCTGTGCTACATCGGTTCGAGCATGGTTTACTCCACTGTGTCTTCTTAAGCTTTATTTTAATTAAGTCACTACCGATGACCGACCCACTACTCTCTAGAAGTCTTTCAAACCATCCAACTAAAGATGCACACCAATAAGTCTCTCATCGGTATCCTTGTTATCACATCATACCTATATCCCCATATGTACTTCTTCCTCTGGGGCATCCATTCTAGTTATCTCAACGTATAATAATCTGCATGGGCATCTTAACACATAAATAACATAGCAAGAATTGCAATTTGTGAGGTTCTTCAACTCCCATGTTGTCTAGTCCCAAATCTACCGATTTACATGTCTTGGTAAAGCGGCATAACCGCACTTGCCCCATGGTTGATGACCTTTAGGAGCTGGTGCTCCGCAGTTCGACTGAGGAAGGGGCTTGGATGGGGCCATTTAGGTCCAAGCGCGAGGATATATGAGGCCATTTTCGACCTGTGGTAATTCTCGTGGGTTTTCTTATTTCAGAAATACAGATTAGGATGTAAACCATTTTGTTGTACTGAAGCGCGGTGCTGGTTGAACTATAGCCACAGGACAAAGCAACCTTTTAATCAGGATCTACAATACGTTGTTGCTGCTAAAAATAACATACTCTAGAGAATCAACTTTCATAATAGTGTTGCCTCTAATACAAACGAGGTTCATTGCCCAGTGTTTGACAGCAGGAGTCGCTACCCCTACTTAGACCAAGAAGTGTTATTATAGGCCAAATGGGGTAAGACAGCTGCACCCACAGAACGTTGCACGTATGCCCCACATTTGTGTTTTTACACCTTGATTTTGCATGGTGTGCGTTTGCCTTTACAGAGTCACTGCCATCACGTGCCACCTTATGAATGGTTATTTGACTTCAATTGCTGCAATAAGAATGGTATTTCATATATGAGAACTGTCCGCCAATTCGGTTTTTTCCTAGATGATAATTAACAAAGCTACAGGAAAGGGAAGGTAGGAACATTGCCTACATTTCATCACGCTAAGAATAAGTGAGGAATCTTTTTTGAGCCACGATTCCTGAGACCATGTCCAGATTGAGGATGCTTATAGTGCCCAGGTACACAATAATGGTGGTGTCATTAAGTAAACCACCATCAACTGGTACCTAAAAATATGACTCGATGTTTGCTCGCATCTTCCTGGTAGGTGCCACAACCCAATGACGTCTTTCCGGTGTGCAAGAAGTGGAGAAGCAGGGGAATGTGCCAGGCCGGAGGGGAACAAAGGTAAAATGCTTATGTCAGGGGCAGAGGACGTGACCGTATAATTAAAAATGTTGACAGTACGGATCCCTCTCGCCCTCAAGAAGACTTCAAAGTGCGCCGCAAAAAATAAAAAAAAAGTATTGCAGAAAGCTCCCGCTCCCGCCCCTGCGGTGATTGCATGTGCACTTGATGGTTCTTCTTTTGATCTCTTGCATGAAACTCCCAATCTCCCGTTTGGACTGTGGCCAGCCCAGTGATTAAATGTAATAATTTAATTACACAAATGGCTGCTCAATTGCAATCTGCACCTTAGCGCGGCGAGATGAAAGGCGTGAGTCAGCCGGGCCGGGCCTGGCACCAGGGCCGCTCAGGTTGGAACAGGCCTCGCCCGCCAGCAGGGCTCGGCGCGCGCCGTGCAGACCTCTACAAGCCCAGAACATGAGCTGGGCCTCCGGCTTCGTCGAGACCCTCAGTCCGCGTTGTCGATATCAGAGTCATGGATTCAGGACTTCGGAAACGATGAGAAGACTGATAAATCGCACGGGCAAACCCGTGTGTTTAAGCATGATCTGAATGCCCTATACGGCAATCTATTGAGTCCCAAGATCAGAGTATGGGCTGCTTTTTGGGTTGTTTGTGAACCTGTTTTGTAGCTTGGTGGGTCGGTTTAAATGTTGATATCTGGGACATTACCACATTCTCACACAAAATATGGCTAGATTAATTTACGGGTGGTGCTATTTTGTCTTTTACATCCTATAGGGGTCTAAAGGTTTTGGAATGGTCGCCTCATCCATAATTGATCCTGGCATGTTTCCTCATAGGCATCTAAACACACAACAAAGTATGTAGATACCACTCTGGCGGACTCAACCAGTATTGGGAGTTCTAGGATAAGACCTATCATAAAAATAGGTCGGGCTATACATATCCTCAGTGATTACCTTTATTTGTTGGGTACCTTGGATGTGGTTGGAATTAGAATGTTATGGATTCCTGATTAAATGATTTATCTACCTAAAGATTTAGTCAACATGTTTCGCCACATTACAAGCCTGTATGGGTCAAATGCCTTCTTCAGGGCTCTTACACTCCCTAATAGTTACGCAGGTGCCATGCACCATCAAGAGGCCATGGGCGCATTTCCCCTGTAGTAACACATTTGTCAAGAGGTAAGTCACCCATCTTATTCCCTGTCTGCCGCAGTGCTGCTTCACCTGTCCTCACTATGGGGCAGCAGACAGGGAACTGACATCAAGAACAATCCCACCTAATGTGTAAGTAGTTTACCTTTATAAACTTCGGTAACACTAAACTTGAAAGTGCACTACTGCCTTGGGTGTCAAAAGAATGTTTTCTAAATAATACTTTACCACCATAAATTTTAATGGCAATTTGTTTACAGGAGCTTGCTCCCTACTCCTCTTGAAAAAAAATATTTTCTTGATTGGCTTACATGGGTGTGACAACATAAACAGGTTTTGAGAAACAGGTGGTAACAAACAGTATTGTTTGCATACTAAGGCACACAAAATTAAACGCACACAGACAGGTACGATTTGCTGACCCATTCCATTTCCTGCCTTTGCATACAAGTACATGTAGATCTGTCGGGTGACTGATTGTACTCCAGCCCCACTAACCTGGCAAAGATTGTCCTGTGAAATACGGTGTGCATAATAATGAATTGTTGTTAGTATTACCCTGTTCACATAGCTTGGCCTTGAATCTCGGCTACTTTTGTGGAGTTCTGAACTTAATGCAACTTTGCTCCCCGTTTCCTACTCCACCTCCATCTTTAAGACACCGGTCATAAAAACTTGACACTGTCGGACCAAATGACGTTCCAGGACTCCACGACTCCACCAGAAACCAGCGCTGTCATAGACGTTGAAACAAATAGACCCCATCTAATTTCTTCACCCCTCTCGTATCTTCCCAGACAAGTTTAAAGCGCCAATTATAAACGTAACTGTCCTCAAGGTGCTTGGGAGAAATCAAATTGTGAATTTGCCTATAACACGCTTGGAAGGCTGAAGTTTACTGCCCACAGAGATTCATTTTGGGGCTTTAAACAGAGGTGCACATTGTAATGGCGAGAACAACTGGGCTCTCTGTATACTCTATTGGGGCACACATGGATTCACGCTATCTGCTACAGAATTATGGGTGGACTGGCCTTGTCATCATGCTGGAGGCCTTCTAAGGTAGCGCGTGGGTTGAGCTTCTGCAGCAGAGATCTGCAGGTCATCGAAAAGTCTCATGTATATCCCAACAAAGTGTTTACCTTTGGTTCTTTTTCATGCCTCTGAGTTGCATAATAACGGATTACGGTTAAGCCCTCAGACATCCTCCACTGCGCCTTTTTATTTTTAAGAATGAATCTTGTTCTGTACCGCCGCCTGAAGGTAGTACGCAAAACCGACATCTGTCAGCCAGCGGCCACCAGCTGTTTTAGAGGGAGCAGTCTTGTCTTTGCGGACACTCACTCTGGGACAAAGGCCCCAAGTTTGTGGTGATGGAGGGTGGGGGGTGGACTCCCTAATCCGCTACCCTCGGATACACTGATAGAGGCGGTGTGTGCACACCTGCGTGTCACACCTTTGAATGTGCCAAGTCCCCACGGCTGAAACCTACAGCTGCCCTGAGGAGAGCTGGTGGGGCCGGAATCGTTTGGGGGAGGGTGCGAAGTTGAAAGCAGATGGTAGAAGTGTTAGGAACTCCACTGGAAGTGATACATGAGGGGGCGCACGTTCGGAGCAGCCAGAGGCACCACAGGGACAGCCCGTGACAAAGTTGAGGGCGTTATAAAGGGGCGTATTGGAGAACCAGGTGGCCGGGAGGGCAGAGGGCACCACTGTGAGAAATACGTCTTCACACTCGGCCACATTCCTGCGCCCGCTCCTGTGTGTTTGGCCCAACAGCCGCCTCTTGCTGGGCACGGCAAGGCCTGCCCTCTCAACCCTGCTTCAAGGAGCACCCTTGGTTTTGGGTGGGTGTCTGGTCCAGAAGTTTTGGACAGGGGGGGATGCCACCATATGTGACGTGTGCCCTCAAAACCTGGGTAGAAGAGTAGCTTTTCGGACGCAATCCTTTCCCTACCATTGACCTTTGGCATTAAGCACACACGGTCTCTTTGGTGAGGGGGCGACGCGACTAACAAGGTAGCCATCCAACATGGTACCGGAAGAGAGAAGTGGTCTAGTGGGGTGGGTACCTGACGAAAGGAAGTGATCTAGTGGATCGCTTCCTCTCACTAGATCGCTTCCTCTCGTCTGGTACGGAGCCTCTTCCCGGTACACCAAAGACCCACTCCTGTGACCCTGGTATAATCCCTTCAGGTCATTGGACCAATCATAGATTTGATGCTGGCAAGATCGTAGGTCGCAGGGACAGTAACTTCGTGTTGTTACCCTACCCCCCTCCTTTGCCGTTTACAGGAAGGGGTCTGTGTAAAATGTGAGTACGGATTAGGCACTGGCAGTCTCCTTGGCATAAGACAACTCGCCAAAGTGGAAAAGGTCTTGCCACAGACCCCATCAAGGTGACCATTGAAAATGTTAAAATATGCCAAGGGAAACAAACCTCTCTCAGTAAGACCGCAGAGTAGAGCATGGAAGTCCATCCGAGGCCGCAACACAGATCCAATGTTATGTCAGTGTCCATCCTCATCATGTCTGAGAACCTAGCCTACAACATCCCACCCTCCTGATGTACGAGACCCCATCCTACAACATCCCACTCATATCATGCACGAGACTACATTCCACCCCCATGTGCGAGACCCCTCCCAACAACATCCCACCCTCCGTCCGCTTCAGAGCCCGCCCCCCTCGTGTATGTGACCCAGCGCCCTACACTTACCCACGGTCTTGTACGTGGCACTCTATCCTACACTAAACTTTAGGCACTACACTTTACTCCAATACCAGACTGCGTGTCTATATGATCTTTAGCACCCGACCATCCTCCTGCACGGCAGCCGTCTTTAACATCCCTGCCTCCCCCTGCATGAGCCCATCTTTAACATCCCAGCCTCCCCCTGCATGAGCCCATCTTTAACATCCCAGTCTCCCCGTGCACGAGTCCATCTTTAACACCCCAGCCTCCTCGCACACCTGGGTGTCCATCTCACAGAGCCTACTCACCTGGAACACGACTCCCTAATGCCCCACGCCACCATCCTCGTGTGCGCTAGTTGACACATCACCACACTCTTCAATTGCAAACTCCTTCCCGCACCGCCTCCCTGTCCTCGTGCGCATGAGGACCGTCCAAAACATGCACCATAAGAAGTACAAAACCCCGCCCTTCCATCCTTACACCACCCCTCCCTAACACAACACACCCATCAAAGGGCGACCCTCGTCATGCGTCTGACAGCACCCGACGCACGTCACGTACACCCATGCTACAACACTCCACCTTGCCAGCGTAAAGCCCCTTCCTCATAGTGGACATGGGGTCACTTGACAGTACAGCATCCCACACCTGAAACTTGCCCACATCATGATGCAGAGCTGCGCAGCTGGCCCTGTAGATGGTGCGCCCCTGTCCTGGTGACATCACTAGGCGCTAACAGCACTATACAAACACAGAAGCTCTAATCAATAGCAATCCAAACGGAACTTCGGAACTCATTTACACTAGTCTTGAAGTCTCTTTAGGAAACCTCCAACCCGAGGCGTGCTGCAAGCAGCCCGTGCTTCCGCGGCCTGTTGGGTACTCCGACGTTTTCAAACAAACCGGTGCGAAATGTAGAATGTTGCAGTGGGTCCCATGCGGGTTACCGGTTTGAATCGAGGTGGAACTTGCTGGCCTTTCATCCGCCGCGGCGACAAACAGCCTTTTTACTATGGATTCTATGCAGCGTTGAGATGAGCGAGATCTGTGGCGGTGACATGAAGCACCACACATTGGTAGCTCTGAAGATCTGCGCCAGGAGTTGGCCAAAACATTGATATAATCAAATTCAAAGTCCCAGTGACTGGAAAAAATGCCAAGAGTGCCTCCCTGCACGTACACCATTTTTGTCCAGAAGCAGCCACCACACAGTCATTTGTAAACACTCGAGTATCCATGACAGACAGACGGGTCAACGAGCCTGCCCCCGAGATCTGGATGTCACCTGCACGTCTCATTCACAGCGAACCAGGTCAGGCCCGCTACGCATCCTTTCGATGATGACGAAATGAGATTCAACCATTAAAAAACACAAGCTGTTTTTAAAAACGTTTTAAATTGAAACTTTTTTTTTGCGGTCCATTACACATCTGTACTTTAGGCCAAGTGATCCACGAACAAATATTTTGAAGCAAAAATCATACCTGTAAAAAACACAAGGTTGTTTACATAGCACTGATGATTGGAGATCAGCTTGGTTCGGGTCTCTACTACATTTTTGGCAGGCTGGGAAATCACAACACATGCATGTAGCACGATCTGCACAGCTTCATGTTTTGCAAGTAACAACACAAACAGCTGGTGACGGCCCGTACACACTGGTTGAAAACAGTAAACAGGTTAGCATGATCTCAAACCTTACGTTCCATTTCTGAAACATTGTGAAAGTTGTGCATTGATCCTGCAATCTCGACATTAAGAGATGCATACACTAACAACAATATATCTAAATATTTCACTACATGTATTGCAAATGTGTACTGGCGAACGCATAAGAAACTTCTCACCTTACACGTATTGTTTCTAAGCACTATAATAAACGTAGAACGATAACAACACATTCCACGAGTACATTGACACATTGAAAACGGTTGCCAAAATGTCTCTCAGACAACACGAAACATTTATTCACACAATAGATCGTCTCTAGTAATCAAATTGCAAGGCAGCTGGCGGCAGAACACAAAGGAGGATGTCTCCAACCAAATGACAAAACAATAACAAAAAAAATACACAACACACACTTGGCTAAAACAAACCGGATGGCCACAGTATGTGAGAAAGAACAGAAAAAAACGCACACCAGAGGAAAAAAATCCCCACTCCCGTCGTAAACCATTCTTATGATCCGCATTGTCAGTGCACACTGCTAAATATAACCACATGTTCCAGCACTGGAGCAGAACAAATCAAAACCACTCCTCCACCAACTGCGTGCGAGTCAGGCACACTCAGTAAAGTGAAGGCCTCTTGCAGCTGCAAATGAAGTTTTTTGGGGGATGGGGCGTTTAAGGGGGGGGCACTTGGATTCTCCTGGTTTTAAACTGAAACGACGCAGGCCACAGTTTGTAAAGGCACATAAGGCATCATGATGCATGCGTAAAAATCGTTAAGCCAATCATCGAGGAAAGGGAACTGAGGTTGCACAACTTTTGTGAGGGTACAGAAACAGGGTACATGTTCAACAGAGTGATATATTGGGGGGGGGGGGGGCGCAAGGAGTGCTTGATCGAGGCCCAGGGAGGGCGAAGGCGCAAAGGCAGTGTCGACGAAGGCATCGGGTGCCTGGGAGAGCTGTGCAGGGACAGAGCGAACTTAGGCGAACACGGGTGCGAGAGTGAGAGCCGGGTTCTCGGAGGCAGATGGTATAAACAGTTCGAATTAGAAATCTTACCTTGTTTCCAGTTCGGCGCTTTCCTCCTTTCTGTATTTTTCTTTTTACCACTCCCGTCTCAGAAAAGGAGCGAAGCAACTCGGTTAAGGCAGCTCCTTCATAGCCCACGGGCCCCCAAAAATCCGGAGGGGCTTCTCCCAGCCTGCAATGGAACCATGATCCCGGAGCGCGAGCTGGATGCGAGCTTGGGGCTCCAAAAAGGGAAGACGGCGGAAAATCCAAGCCGCTGCTGCCTGCTCTCCACCTTCCTTGAGACTGGAGTGGGGAGGACTTGAAAACGCTTTCTTCCTCCTCCTCCTCCCCCTCGTCCCTCTGAACTTTTTTTTTTTTAATCAAAACCAAAAAGCCTCTTTTTTTCTCCACTCCCCCGGGGGACAAAGCCAGGAGAACAAAGGGGTGTTATAGCTTTAATGAAACATCACTGGGAAGCCTGCAGGGCTGGGTCCTGGCAGGGGAGAGACAGCCAGGCGGACAGAGAGGGGCGGGGGAGTCGAAAGAGAGGAGGGGAGGTATACCCCCCGTCGATCCTCTTACCTTGGTCCAGTCCTGAAGCCGAGTGGGCCGGGGGCTCCTCTGCAGGGCGCTGTGGAGACTTTCGGCTCTCTACCTCCCTGCCAGGACCTGAGGTCTCTGAATTCCTTTCTTGGAGCCAGGCTGCCCCCACCCCCTCTGGTTAAAGAAAAAAGGAGCCTTTGAAGCCAGCCTGGCCAATCAGCAGCTGAAGTCTCTGGGAAGCTATTCCTTTCATCCCATCTTCAAAGGGGGCCCTTCAATCATTTGTAACCCTTGAAGTGCTGGGGAGAGGGGAAGCAGGGCAGGGGAGGAGGGAGGGAATGGTATGTGGGACTTTGCAAGTTGCAAGAGCTGTTAACCCTGTGGCTGCCGGAGGCGAGGAGAGGCACAGCATGGCTTGGGTGGAGCGGGTGACACAGAGAGGGGGAGATCATGTCACAGCGGCCTCCCCCACCCCTCCAGGGCTGGAAAAGGCCCAGAGAGGACACGAAGCCCGTGCCGTGAGGACCTTCCCGGCCCCCTCCTTTAAAAAAAACAACTCGCACTGTAAAATGGCAAACTAACCTTGCACGGGAGGTGGGGAGGAGCCGTGGAGGGGGGTGTGGGTAGGCTAAGTCACCCTGAACTCCAAGAAGTTTCCATGGCCTGCTGGCTGCAGCCTCCCAGTGTTTGTTTCTCTCCATCGCCCACTAACTGTCGGAAATTGTTACTTGCATGTACACTTGTGAGAGCGCGTGCAGTCACGGCGGATCTCCCTGACCGACGGAACATCCCCCAGATGTGTCTGCAACGGATATGTATCAAGCTCCAAAAACAACGTGTCCCTTAAAAGGCTTGAACGTACTCGGCATAAGACTTAATTGCCCCCACATTTCTGAAATTGAAAAATACTTGTACCAAATCATCTAGAACAACTCTTGATGGTTGAACTGCATTGTGGGATGGTCACACTTCAACCAGCCCTTACTGCCTTGCTGTCCCTGAAATATAATCTTTCAGACTCAGGCTGTCAGAATGCAGTGCAGGAGGAAGTGCCCCTTAGAGTGAAAGCTTCGTTCAGTGCACACCTTCCCAGGGATGTGGGTGTGGGGGGCGGGGGGGCGGTCGGAGCTCTTCCTCAAAAGGGCAGGTGTTCCCCATATAGCTAGTGAAATATATTTTCCTAATTATCTGTCGTTTTTTTTTTGTATAATGAGACCACCCGGTGACAGCTCTTTATGCCACGGTACAGTGATGTATTGTGAACATTATTGGCTGTGTTATCAGTTTACTAGTCCCACAGGTGAGAGAAACATTAGCATCAAGAAGACACTTAACCTTTACCTGATTCAGGCACTGACCTGTTTATATGATGTGTAAAGTTGCAGGTGCCCCCCAATGATGTGCAGGAGACAGGACTCTTGTAATGGTGCCTTTATTTCAACTTAGGCTACACTCCACCGAGAGAGCGCCGGGCAACAAGCTCCGATCGTGTCTCTCGCGCCGCGCTGACTCGCTCATGCGCAGTAGCGTCCAATATGGCCGCTACGCGCATTCCTGGCCGTGACGTAGTGCGCGTCAACTAGACCGCGACACTACATATCTCCCCCTTTTATACCACACAACACAATGTACCTGACAGGCTGGTTAGTCCATTTCATAGTCTCTGAACTTGGATGGTCTCACCACCGCTCGCCCAACCCGGGTGTGTCTTACCGGGGTAGTATGTCCTTCTTGACCTCCTTCTGCGACAGGGCTTCCCCTTCTTCCTTCCAGAGTGCCCTGGCCTTCTCTCTCTCCGTTCTCACCCCCTTCCCGGGTCCTTTCCTCCGTGGCCAGTCCTTCGTGTAAGCCTCTCTCACCGTTTTGCTCTTCATCAATGTTCTCTCCACACTCTCCCTTTGGAGCTCCTGCTTCCCTTGTCGCCCCTTCTGGTGGTGTTGCCCCTTCCGTGTCCTCCTGGGGCCATTGTAAGATTTTGTTGCATTTGGCCATACGGTCGTGGGACCACACGTTTCCATCGCTGAGCAACGCTGCTCGGTCATACACTTCTTCCACTCTTAGGGGTGGGGAGTACTTGCTTTCTCCCTTTCGCTTTAGAACAGTCAGCTTCACTCTGACCCACTCCCCTTTTTCCAACGCTGACTCCTTCACCTTCCTGTTGCGGTTGTAGTGTTCAGTGTAAATGCGTTGTGCCTTCTCCAGGTTGTGTTGTACCACCGCTGAAGACCACTTGCTGGTGATTGTCTTCTCTTGCCAAGCAACATTGTCTCTCGTGAAGGGTTGCCTACCTCGTAGGATTTGGAAGGGGCTGTACCCCGTACAGGTGGGGGTGATGCGATATGCCCAGATTGTACTTTGTACTTCTTTTTCCCAGTCTTTGCCCCTCGTAATGGCAGCCTGTATGGAGCCCATGAGCACCCTATTGAACCTTTCTACTTGTCCATTACTGGCCGAGTGATATATCGACGTGTGTCTGAGTAGAATGCCGTACCTGGACCATTTGTCCGAGGTGAATTGGGGACCATTGTCACTGATTATGGTTCTGGGGATGCCCTCCCTGAGGAATATCGCCTTGAGAAAGCGCAGTATTGTGTCGGTGTCCATTATCTCTTGGATGTGTACCTCTGGCCACTTTGAGTACTTGTCCACCAACACGCATAGGTATTTGAAGGTATCCCCTGATCGTCAAGTACAGGTCCTAAGATGTCCACTGCCACTTCTTCCCACGGATTACTGGGATTCGTGAACTTTCCCAGAGCAGGCCTCATTGGTTTTAGTATCTTGTCAGCTCCTTGGCACTGCACGCAGTCTCTTACGTGCCTCTCCACCTGCACATCCATCCCTGGCCACCAATACGTTAGTTTGGTTCTGGCTTTCGTCTTCACGATTCCCAGGTGTCCTTCGTGTATTATAGACAGCAGATCCGGTATTATGTTCTCCGGTGGAACCACTCTATTTCCTCTTTATACGAACACCCCGTCGTTCCCCACCGACAGCTCCTCTCTAACCTCGTAGAACTGTCGGACCTTGGGCCTCTGTTGTCTCCTCTCCGGCCACCCTCGTACGATGTACTTCTTGATGTCTTCCAGGTCTCCATCAGCTGCATACGCCTCCTTCCACTCCTGTCTACTGATGGCCTTTTCCGGTTCGTCTGTCAGGGCTACCATCTCGTCTTCTTCCTCGGTGCCGCTGGTGGCGTTTTCCATTGCTGACGCCCTGCTGAGGTAATCCGCTATCTTGTTTCTCGAGCCTGGTATGTACTCCACATCGTACCGATACTCCAGGAGTTTTAGCGTCATTTTCGCTATCCGGGGTGTGGCGCTGGCGTGGCCACATGACGTCAAAACCTTCACTAGAGGTTTGAGGTCCGTTTTCACTTGAAATCGCGTGCCACACAGGAACTGGCGGTACTTTCCCATGGCCCATACCACGGCCAACATCTCTTTTTCGATCACGCTGAACTTTTGTTCAGATGACGTCAGTGTCCTGGACGCGAAGCTGATCGTCTCCGTCCCGCCGTCTTGTCTTTCTTGCAGGAGCACCGCTCCTAACCCTTTTTGACTTGCGTCTGTCATCAATATCGATCTACCCAGTGGATCGTACCCATGCAGCGGGATCGCCTGGCTGATTTCACGTTTCACCGTGTCAAACTCTTCTTGCGCCTCTTCCGTCCATGCAAACGCAGTCTTGTCCCTCGTGAGTTGTCTCATGTTGTGTGTTTTCGTGGCGAAGTGGTGAACAAACTTGCTGTAGTATTCCGCCATCCCTAGAAAGGACCTTACTTCTTCTTTGGATGTAGGCGGGGGCGCGTCACAGATAGCCTTCACGTTCCCTTTCTTCGGTGTTATCCCGTGTTCTCCTATCTCATGCCCCAGGTATATGACTGATGTCATTCCGAAATGACATTTCTCCCACTCTGCCGTCAGTCCGTTTTCCTCCAAGATCTTTAATACCGCTTCCAGCTTCTCATTGTGGTCTTCTAGCTCCTTCCCCATTACTAGGATATCTTCTTGGAAGTATTGCACCCCCTCTATACCCTTGAATAGGCGGGCCATTAGCTTTTTGAATACTGCCGCTGCGGATGCTAGTCCAAAGTGCATGCGGCAGAACTGATAGCATCCAAACGGCATTATGAATGACGTCAGTTTCTTGCTCGTGGGATGCAGCACTACCTGGTGGTATGCCGATTGTAGGTCGATGGTAGAGAACCACTTCACGCCTTTCGTGCGGGCCAGCATTTCCTCTATGTGTGGTAACGGGAATTTTTCTACCACGATGCACTTGTTTAATTCTCGGAGATCCACACATAAGCACACCTTGCCTGACGGTTTCATGGCCACTACCAGTGGCGCCAACCACTCTGCGCTGTCGATCGGTTCAATGATTCCTCCGTCCTCCAGTCGGTGTAGCTCCTTTTGCACTGCTTCTCTCACAGCGATCGGTATGTTCCTTACTTTGTGCGTAACTGGGCTAACGTTCTCCTTGAGGACGATCTTGTGGGTAAATTTCTCAAGTTTACCGATCTTGCCGCCAAATATTTTTGGGTGTTCGCACCGCCATTTCGCTGCCGTCGACTCTTCTCCCTCCAAAGTCACCAGCTCTTGGGTGTCCCCTCCTGGATTCAGCTGTACGCCCAACTCTCCTTGGTCCATCCACCCGAGGACTGATGGTCCCTTCTCCGCGACGTATAGTTTGCAGTGGGCGCTGCGTTCTTTGAACTGGAACAGCAGTCTCCTGAATCCTACCATCGGAATAGGTTCCCCCGTGTAGGTGACCGGTCGTATGTCGGGCGGTTCTAGACGTGAGCCAAGTGTGGGTTTGAATCTCTCGTTCCACACGGACCTTTGGACGATCGTGTAGGGAGACCCCGAATCCGCCACTCTGGTGATTCCTACTCCTCCAATGAGCATGTCGCACTGGGGCTTGCACGCTCTTCTCCCGTCAATGCCCAGTACTTGGTCTTCCACACATAGGACTTCATCGTCTTCCTCCTGACCTTCTTCTTCCTCTCCGATGTCCTGCGCCACGAATTTCACCGCGCGTTGTTTCCCTTTCCTTCGACACACCTACTCATAGTGGCCGACCAGGCCGCAGAATGCGCACTTGGCTCTGAAGGCGGGGCACCGTTTGTCGTGCGCCGCGTGGCTCGGGCTTCCGCATCTGTAGCACCTCGACGTTCCTTCCTTTTCTTGCTTCCACGGTTGTCCCGTTTTTCCTTTCCCCTTGTATAGTCCTTTGTACTCTCCAGGCGCAGTTTTTCCTCTTCCATACTGGTCCGCGTCGTCCACCTCATTTATCGTGAGTCTCGGGGCTTGGTCTCTCTTTGCTGCTTCCGCGCAGCGCTTCGTTAGTTCTGCCCTTTTCACTATGGCTATCACGTCCTTCAGCGTCGCATCTCCACTCGCCCACAATTTATCTTGTACTGTCTTGCTTGTCGTATGCATTACGATTTGGTCCTTAAAGAATTCGTCCTGTAATGCCCCATATTTACATGTTATCGCGAGTTTCCTCAGCGCCGCCACGTAGTCGTCTATCGTTTCCCCCGCTTCTTGCTTCCTCTGCTGGAAATTGTAGCGGTCGATGGACGTGCACACTGCGGGACGATAGTGGTTGTCCAAATCTTCAATGGCGTGTTTGAACACGTCGGTGTCCGCTCCCTGTCTGGTGGCCGGTGTTAGGTTTTGGAACACCCGTATACCTTCTGGTCCCAGGTTATGTAAGAGTATCCTCTTCCTCCTGGCGCTGGAGAACGCCTCCTTGTTCTCGTCTTCCAGTGCTTGGAGGTAGTTTTTGAAGTACTCCCTCCAGTCTTCCCATTTCATTTGGGGTTCTCCTGGCCTTGGGAGAAATGGGACTGGCGTCGTTAATGCTGACGCCTGCGCACTCTTCTTGGCTTCCGCCTGTTTCCTCGGGCTGCCTGGCGCCTCTGTACTCTCCCCCCTTCTTCAGGTCGTCGGGTTCCCGTCGGAGCTGCCTGTGTCGTCTCCACCCGATTCTGCCAGGGTCTCTGCCGCGCCTCACTACGGTTTGCCCACTTACGTTCTTCTGCTTCTTGGCCGGCACACTTGCTGCTCACGTGCCTCCCTCCGGTGTCCGTCTGCCACTGCCGCGCTCTCCCGGTGTGTTGGTGTCTGTCCTCTACCTCCCAGGTCTGCTCTCCGCGTGGGACGTCGTCCCCTCCGGGTTTTATGCTTCTATTCGCAGGTTAGGGGCTCCTCCCTCACTGGGGATTAACAGGGTCCGCTCTGTCCAAGCCTCGTCACCACTGTAAAGTTGCAGGTGCCCCCCAATGATGTGCAGGAGACAGGACTTTTGTAATGGTGCCTTTATTTCAACTTAGGCTACACTCCACCGAGAGAGCGCCGGGCAACAAGCTCCGATCGCTTCTCTCGCGCCGCGCTGACTCGCGCATGCGCAGTAGCGTCCAATATGGCCGCTACGCGCATTCCTGGCCGTGACGTAGTGCGCGTCAACTAGACCGCGACACTACATGATGTTTCTAAGAAAGTTGTGTTCCAAGTCGCACTTAAAATCCGAGATTGAAGTTGCGCGTCTGATATTTCTGAGAAGCATCGTCTGAGGGTGGAGGTGGCTTTCAATCCGGGTGTGTCCAGCTTGAGGAGTGCTTAGTTTATGAAGAATGTGTTTCCACTGGAGAGTTGACGTGTCAGATATGTATGCATGAGTGTTCAGGTACATCACAATGCATAAAAAGCTTGCAGCCTTGGAAGCAGAGAGACTTTGCCATGGAAGCCAACCTAGTGACGTGGAGACGTGTGATGCGCTCAAATGATACAGAAACACAGCAAAAGCGACTTGAAACTAAGATATATCACTGCCATAGAATATGATAGGGATAGGATGGCTATGAAAAAACAGACAGTGGCAGCATACTGCGAACGTCCATACATGACAGGTACCCAGTTATACCTTATTTTGGTGCAGAATGTACAGCATAGATTTTATTTGACAAGGTTAAGGATGAGCACCTTACACTATTTAATTGCCTTCCCAAGCATAGAGAAATGGCAGAGAATTTTGCCATCCTGCCAGTGTGATGGTAAAACTTTACAGTCCACCTTGCATTTTATTCTCTTTTGCCCTTTTTATATGGATATTCGAAAAACTGTATTGAAACCACTCTTTTAAAAAAATATGCTTTTTAACTATAAGGATGCGTTTAATTTTACATGCAGCTTGGATACAATGAAAATTATTAGCTCCGTAATCCGCTTCATACAACAATCAATTAGAAAAAGAAAAGACTATGCAATTTTGGATGCTTTGCTGTATGAAAAAGAAGATGATTGACATTTCTCCCCAACTGTATATTCTTGCTCTGTTTGCATTTACACTTTATCGTATGAAACTGTGATTGATCCTTTTTATAGAACTCTGAAAAATTGACTAGTTATTTTACCGTATATTCGCCCCACGAAGTCCAAGTCTGTACATTAATTATTGTACACAAATATTAATCAGAATGTATTTTTCTTTTTTTTTTATATGTATATGTGTTTGTATGCTTTTATGGTGCTTGCCTTGTTGTCACCGAATAAAGCTGTTTTGATTTGATTTGAGTGTTCAGGTACATCACAATGCAAAAAAAGCTTGCAGCCTTGGAAGCAGAGAGACTTTCCCATGGAAGCCAACCTAGTGACATGGAGACATGTGTGATGCGCTCAAATGATTTCCTATTTGATACCACATGGGTTGCCATGTAAACAACCACTTTGAGGGGACCAAGGGAGATTTGGGAAGGCAGTAAATTGTCATTTTCAAAGATTACAAATGTGCTGGATCAGGCTTGGATGGCTGATTTA